>NC_057764.1:7668308-8327656 GCF_010389155.1 Erigeron canadensis
TCTCACAAGAATTTCAACTCTATATGCCTAAACTATCACATAATCATTCCTTTAAATGTCTATCAAGATTTAATGATATACAATCAAGAAATCAGAAAATATTACGCCAAAAACCAAGAGTCAAGATCTACATACATCCCCCCTTTTTTGATAAAAAAAAAAAAAAGAGAGCAGCAACATTAGCAAGCCTCATCAGGAACAAATTTACAAATAATCTGCCCGAAATCAGTAAAGAAGATGCCAGGAAGATCAAGTCTTTAATCAGCCCATCTTGCAGTATAAATTAGGTCCACCTACGGAAAGTCAGAATAGCAGAAGAGCCATGGTACAATTGAGTGATATATCTTTGACCTATCATAAAAAGTCACCAGAGAAAGAACATGTTAAAGCAAAGAATGAACAAAGCCTTACAAATATAAATAAATAAATACTCCGTCCCTCAGCATAAATGCTATTTCTGAGGTGGTATATATAAGTATAGTGAGAGTCTCGGAAACATAAGAATCACCTAAAATGCGACTTAAAAAAAGAGTAAAATGAAGCAAACTAGTGGACCCAAGTCGATGTCACGAATATCTTGTAACGGTTGCTAATGAACAGTATGTAAGTTTGAAATTTGGATTGGAAATGGAATCATACTGAAAAAGTAATTGTGGAATTTTTTTAAGACAACCTAAATCATCATTTATCCAATGAACTGCATGCCACATAATCGATGTATCAGATCTTATCATGTACTGAAATAAGTTAGAGCAACTATCTAGGAATTTAGTATATTGCTGTAGTTGTTATTCGTTTTCTTCAAATTCTAGTTGCAGGGGACAAAAAGAAACAAAAAAGCATAACTTCATTACTTACCTTATACTCTATACTTCTATATTACTTAAACCAAGAAGCCTTTGGACCAGATGGGGGAAAATTAGATAATTTTACTTCCAGACAAGTTGACACAAGAATTACATAATTTTACTTCCAAACAAGTTGACACAAAACATTATCCAAAGTCTTTTCGATCTACTATATAACCAATATTATATTATGATACAGAGTTGCATACTTACAACTTGTTTGAACCATTTCCTGTTAGAAAAGTAACCTAATAAGTGGGCTTTCTCAGAAGTAAATTCTCTTGAAAGTAAATTCTCATGCCTGAAAAGTAGTATAACAGTGACTTACAACTTGTTTGAACCATTTCCTGTTTGAACCATTTCCTGAAAAGTAAATTCTCTTGAATGACCCCCCTTTGTTTTAAACCGATATTACAAGCTAAAGTAACCTAATAAGTGGGCTTTCAACCCCATAAGGCCGTAAGAAGCAGTTGAAGGGAATTTTCCAATGAGAAAATGGTATGGGAGTGTGTGACTTGAACTATTGATTGGTCTATGCAGATATGTGCCCTTAGTTATCTTTATCTGCCACATTTAAATGTGTCTTTGTTCCAACCATCACGTAAGCCCATACAGGAGATAGGCCGTTTTGCTTGTACATGCATATTCATACAAAATCAGTGATCGTATTACATGTATATTGTATACTAGACTGGGAAATAACCACTAGAATGGTGGTCCATTGGCAATAACATAAATCATGGATCAAGCCCTCTCAGGGGTAGAGCCGAAGAATGTGAGCTATACAAGTTAGCAATAACATTCACATATGGTTCATTGGGAGATAAAGAAATAGATCGAACGACCGAGCCGCTTGCCTCGAAATGACCTGGACCTATAGGGAAACCCCAAAATGGTGAGGAAATAACCACTAGAATGGTGGTCCATTGGACCTATGCCTTTCAATGTAGAGGTCACAAGTTCTATCCGTGGCGTAAAACACTTAGTGGTCACAGAGATTCACCCGCTGTGACTTTGGGCTCACAAAGCGAGTGGGATCACTTACGCTCGTAACTTTGTAAGAGGCAAAAAAAAAAAAAAATCTAGATAGGGAAAACGTAAGAAGGCGCACCTTGAATACGATGAAGCTCAGTTCCTGCATCTTGTGCTATAAAGGAGCAATACACTCATGCAATGATATCCTTGAATGCTCATATACGAACATAGCTCCAAAATCGTTCCCAAATGAAGAAAACAAAGCTATCTATTTTTCCATTTAAAATCCTTTGGACCAACAAGATCATCCCGATATTCATTCATTTCCCCCAAGAACTTCTGTGCTAATTCTGATAAACCAATTGTCTTCAAATTATTAATTAGTGATCGATAGATATATATTGAAGGGCGGATATTCCCACGCTTCATATCTTCAAAGAGTCTCAACGATTCTTCTACGTTCCCTGATTTGGATAAACACTCGATCAGTGCAGTGTAAGTTATCAAATCAGGCTGCAGTCCCAGTTTCCCCATTTCTTTTGTTAGTACCACACACAGATCAAATCTCCCCACCTTCCTCAAGCTATGTAACAAGGTATTATAAGAAACGATATCAGGGGCAATATCAGCTTTTTTCATAGACACAAACACGTCAAGCATCTCGTCCACACGTCCAGCTTTACCTAATATCCCCAAGACAGTATTATAAGTAACCAAATCTGGCTTAAACTTAAAACTCTTCATGTTATCAAATACAAGGATGGCATTATGAATATGTCCACAGTCTGCAAACGCATATATAATCCTATTAATCACTGTTACACTTCCTGAACTCATCAGTTCCGAGATTTCCTTTACAAATGATTGCACAAATGTTAAATCATTGCTCTTAGAAATCGCCTTAGCGACATTAAAATACGTAGCTGAATTCATCAATATATAGTTGATTAACATATCTTTAAAGATATGAGATGCAATCTGTGTATCATTCTCTTCACAGGCGGCAGCCAGTAGGTGATTATAAGCCGGCAGGCTATTGATTGCATGTTTATCACGCAACAGCTGCAGCAGCCGAGCAGCTGCTTTTAGCTTTCTCCTTTTACAGAGTTCATGGATGTGATTAGTACATAATTCCTTCACTAAACGTGGACTTCCCTTTAAGTCGGAAATAAATTCATTCAAAACTTGATTTGCCACCTCCTCATCCTCACTAGATGGCGATGCTTGTGTTACCAACGACGATCTTCTAAATTTAAACGTACTTAGTATAGGATATGACGGACATAGCGATACCTGTTGAGCTGTTATGATACTCTTCTGCAATTATAAAAACCTTTTGTAAGTATCCAATCATAAATTGCATTATGCAGCTAATAAGCATTAGTGCATTACATTATGTAGTCGATAGGTGCAAAATAGTAAAAGTCTGCCAACTCGCCTGTTTTATTTGCTTATACATATAAAAAGCTAACCAGAGTAACCTTTTACCCAGAAAACCAAAAGTCAAACAGTCCGATACATTTTTCTCTATCTCCAAATTATTTCAGTCTGGTACTCGCAACAAACTAAACACATTGTCCAGGTAATGCATTAAGTTTTTCTCAATTTTAAATGAGTAACACAAAACTCAAGAAAACATTGGACATGATAAAACTGTGATTATATAAATATCTATCAGTTGCAATAATTATATACACATATATTTTTCAGTCTAATGGATTTTGTAAAGTCGATCATTTTTTAAATATTAAAGTCTATAAAATAACAACATTTTTTTCTGAACAGCCAAAGAATAAAGCCAGGCTACCCAGATTAACCTAATGGCCAAAGGCAACCCCATATGCTCGCTACCGCAAACAGTGCCGGTTGGCCCAAGCCTACAAAGGTAAAATACCAATTTGGGTGATTAACTTTCAAAATATGTTCGAATAATATATTAGTAAATAAACTCGTGACTCACAACCATAGTAAACTTGATTAATAGGGGTACACTATAAAATCTGCATCATTATAGTTGGCAGACTATCAACTATGTACGAGTATAGCTAGTTTAAACCTTCACTTCGGAGACATAAATGAAGATAAATATAATACAAATAAATAAATGTAAAAAAAGGATATGCATGACTTACAGTGTAAGGGAAATGAGAAATGAGTAGACATGATGATGTTGCAATTGGATGGTAACTAGTAGAAGATAAAATGGAGGATAATAAGAATAATTTGGAGGTTTTCCATGTGAATTGAGACAGCATCTAATTCGATTGATTGATTGTTGAGTTTGTTTATGCTTCAAATTTTTTAGGGTTTATGATATTGGGATACAAGTTAAAGAAAAAAATGAATGAAAATATGCATAATACAAGTACCAAGTAACTCGTGGATTGTTTTCACTTTTCTTTTCGCCTCTTCTTCAACGTCTATCCAATTTTCACTCTTCTAAAAACTACCTCTAACAATAAGACTTTTTATCTTTTTCTCATATCTTAAAATAAAAAAAATTTATTTTATTATATTTTAACCAAGATATTAATAGAACTTTTATTTTCATAAAAATAACAACATACAACAAATTAAACTAGTATATTTTAACTAATACATAATTTAAATTTATTAAATTTTTAAACATTAAACATTTTTTTAGGTTAGTTTCGATTCAGACATGCTAGGGGTAATTTTAATCAGCATTTTGCTAGACCTCCAACTCCATCATCATGAAAAAATACCTTAAGATGAGATCCTAAGACTCAAACCCGAGACCTTGAGAAAAACTCATCTCCCGGATCTACATAGTGAATATATAATATACTCTCACCAACCCACCTAAGTGGAGTTGGTTAAATATTAAACTAATACATAATTAAAATCTTACAAATTAAACTATTACAGTTAACTAAGAAATAAAGTAAATAAAACTATTCTTCGTCTTCGGATTTGTCGTTGTCCCCACCTTCAGCATTGTAAATAGTTTTGGTACGCCATATGAGCCTTAAAATCCTTCCTCGATAAACTAGCTGGAATTGGTAGCGTATGAATGTCGTGTTTTTGATTTCGTATTTATTGTGTGTGATTGTATGGTAATGTTATTGTTAAAAAAGGACTTATATTAAAAAAAAAAAAAAACAGGTTGGAGGTACACCTGACACCCATAATCTCTCTTTTTAAGCCTAATTCTTCCTCCTAATTAATCTAACTCTCTCCATTTTCTAGATTTTTTTTTCCAGCTTATTAAATAGATAATTATATTTATAACTCCATCATAAATCTTATTTTATCAAAATATATATTTTTTAAAATGTTAAAGATATATAGTATCCTTAAAACTTTCTTAATAGATTAATCTTCTTCTTCCTATCTTTAATAAACAAATCAGGTTTAGTAAATTTCTCAACAAAAAAACATACGGTATTTTGTTCGTGTTTGTTTTTTATTTGATATTGAATTGTTGTATTATTAATATTTTTTTTTATCTTTTTTTAATTTAGTTTGTTGTCAATTGTAGTTTCATTATGACTTCTTCTTCTGCTACAAAAGGATTTATTCTTTTAAATTTGTTTTGTTTATATTTTGTTATTTTTCACCTGTTTTGTTATTTATCATTTTGATATTTATCTTTGATATATATATTTGGACTTGCTTGGTTTTATAAGCAAATATATATATTTGGACAAGGAATTTGGAGGATACATTTAAGGAAACACTTTTAATTCCTTAAATGCATTGGTTAAAGTACAAAGATAAAGTCACATTTGATGTGATTTGTCTTACTTTAAACCAAACACCTTTATACACATGTTTACTTTTATCAATAAACAAATGGATTGTCCGGGTAAAAGCGTGTAAAGGTATTTAAGTTAATTCCTTGTAATCAGTGTTCAGATTGGTAAGTTTTGAAACACTAACATATGCTCCAGTTTTCAATTAGTTAAGACTGCTAGTGGCCCCACCATTTAGTCATCTTCTTTCTTCAAACTTCAGGTTTCGACTTCAGTGGGAATGTTTTCAGTGGAATAAATTTTGACTGGAGTGAAGTCAAGTGAACTTAAATGACGTTAACTGGATTTTCTGTACAAGTAAGACATTCACTAGTCTTCAATTATTTCTGGACAAATCTTCATTAGGCTCTAGATGATTGGACCAATCCAGATGATTCAGGAGCAAGTTCAGTAAATCCTGAACTAACATATTTTAAGACTATTCGTCTATTAGACAGAGTCTGAAAAGTAGTAGGGGATAAAGAAATAAGAAGGGGATAAGGAGATAAGAAATATACAGATACTTAGGGGAAAGCCTTTTGCTTGAGCATAGCAATTTTTTATATCCATTAAATTATTATCACAAGAAACTTTCAAAAATTAATTTTTTGAAAATTAAAAAACCATATTTGGCAATTGTTGAAACTAGAGAATAAATGTTTAAAAGACATTTAACGGCCCAGAAACCTTGATATGCTCGTAACATAAGTTGTGGTCATTCTCTCGGTTCATATCTATTCAAATACAAACATTAGAACGTTCTCAAATACAAATATCGTATCCGACTGTATATGTTCGGTGAACCACTAAATTGATTCAATTTTTGATTAATTTGATCGTATTATTACATATCCACAACAATTGACAGTGGTGAAATGCTAATATATAGTACTTATGGAATTTTTTCCGCAGAGTTAGAAATTGTTAACTTATACACAATACATGACATTACCAATTTAGATGTGACAGTAAAACATGAATATGAGCTAATGTTGTACGTAGAGCTAGAAACAAAACAATAGATTATCTCTACTACATTATAAAATATTTCCCCCCTCCAAACTTTCAACTTTCAACAAGTGAAAACCTTAAGATACCCTATCAGTTATTTATAATACCCTTATAATAAATCTCAACCATTCATTTTTTTTCCCAATCTCCTCAAATATCAACCACTCGTTTTCTCTCTCATCTATAAATTTCTCCAATTCTTTCAAAATCTTTTATCTAAAAAACCGTAAATCGATAAATTATAAAAATTATACGGGTGTTCTTAAAATTTCATGTCATTTCATTAGAAATGTTATTCGATATACTTTAGACGAATTTTTAAATCCGAGGGTGGAGCCCGTACGGCTAAGGTATTTGGCTATCACATTCTTTGACATATCACAACCTATGGCCTATCACCCTATCATCTTACCGTCGCAACGAACGAGTACTTACTCTCGTTTTAAATTAAGCAGATATGAAGAATTATTTTGTTTGTTGTAACAACCTTTAATTATTTGTTCATTAATGTATGTCGTACTAAACTAAAACTTTATATTTTAAACTATCTATAACACTTTTTATAAAGAATTTGGTTCTTTTGTGCTTTTGTAACTATTTATTACATTTTCTAAGAATTTGTTTTTTTTTTTGATAGTTGTTGAAGGGCAATTTATTGATACACATATTTTACACATGTGTAAGGTGGTGATCGGAGATGATCATGGTGGTGGTTGAAGGCGGCAGTCTCGTCGAAGAAGAAGGAAATAAATTAACCTACACATGTACTTTTTTAATGCATGTATTATAAATAACCCACCTTATACACACACACATATACATACATACATACATACATATATATATATATATATTTAAATCACAAGATTTCATTCTTGAACAAAAATCCATTTTTTAATTTATTTACACCACGATTTTGAATCAGAAGAGAGATTTCAAGAAATGGCGACAAGAATCATTTGTTAGAACTTAAACTTGTCAAACATAACATGGTCTTCTTGTATGTATTCGATTTGCGCTTTTCAAAACACAAACTCATCATTCATTTGTATCACGTCAAATGTATTTCTGCCTTTGTAATTTAATATTCAATATCGAGATAAATGATAAGGTTAATTGAAAATAGTTTAGAATAAGGATAAAAAATAAATTTATACAGTATTTCATAATTCGTAATTAAGGTAGTAATTAAACAATTACAAACTCATAACTCATAAGGCTTTGAATGTACTTTTAGAAAGTTTTGTTTTTATTGCCTTACGTTTTGATCTTTCTATACTTCCTCGTCTGTAGATGTACTTTCTTTCTCATCTTTTTCTTTCAACTAAAATGTAACGCGCCAATTTTTAAACGGTAATATTTTAACTATGATATTATATTTTATAGTTAGTAAAGATAAATGAGTCATTTCCTTATAAAATATTAGTTCCTAAATGAAATATTAGATAAACAATAGGGGATAAAATATAACTAATAGTACTAATACCCTTAATTTAGTTAAAATTACAATTACATTGTAAACATCCCGGAACTTCTTATGTGTGTGTGGTCGAGAGTGTTCACCGACAAAAAAATAAAAAAATAAAAAAAAAATAAACCTACAAAGAGTAAGATCAAATTGATGGATCCATATTAATTAATTACTAGTTCTTTTTCTTTCCATCATAATAAACTCTCTAGTTCTACAACAACAACAATAATAATATATCCTTGAATGATGTAAGAGAAGCATGGAAGATTTTATTTAGGGTTCATCAAGAAAGAATTGGGGATTTCAAGTGTAGCTAGTATCTATAGTTAATTCAAGTGAAGGTAAAGTTATTAATAATTGTTACTAGTTATATGTTTAACACATGATGATAATAAAATTATTATCATCATTCTTTTAAGAATTTTTATGGAAACCCATATTATTATAATTGTTATTGTTGTTGTTTGGCTAACTAGAATTGGAATTGAAATTAAGATTTGAGATAACAAAGATATATTGCTAAGTGATAGTATGGTAAAGTAATATTATGTACTTGAGAATTTTATAAGAAAAGTGTATTATGTATTTAGCCAAACATAACAATATATGTATGTTATGGGTTAGTTGGGAAGTTAAATAAGCTATATAAGTAATCATGTATTTTGCCATTGTAATAGATTTTGAGTTCGAGTTATCTTAAGGATTAATTACAAGTTATCGTTAATAAGGTGAGTACAAAGTATATTTATGTTAGTAGTTAGACTACAAGAATTGGCGTTGTCCATTCTTGTAGGTAGTTAGACTACAAGAGTTGGCGTTGTCCATTCTTGTAGGTAGTTAGACTACAAGAGTTGACTTTTGGTTTAACTCTTGTAGGTAGAGTTTAAGACTACAAGAGTTTGATTAAATTCTTGTAGGTAGAGTTAATAGTAGCTATGGATCCATATGCTTGTTAGTTGGCTAGTAAAAGTAGTTCAAGTAATATGATAAAGTGTTATGATTGTGCTAATCTAAGATAATTGATATGATGATAACTTGCATAATTATATTTTGTACTCACTAAGCGAAATTGCTTATCTTTTTAGTTGTTTATATTTTATAGGTTCAAGAAGATCAAAAAAGAAAGCCAAGTTGGAGTAATTAGCTAGAGCTTTTGAAGTAAAGGTAGTGTAAATTTGGTGTTAGTTAATCCCTTTTAATAACCAAGCTCTTGATCAAATATTTTGAAAGTGTTGTCTTTTGAGTTGTAATTTGGTCAAGTTTTAGTTTAAGAAACTATCGGTCAAATGATAAAGTTATGGTTGTATTATGTAATGATTTGAACATTAGACTAGTTTGTATGTTTTAGTCAAAATGTATTTTTGACATGTAATGTTATCTTTAAAGTTGTGTTAAGCTTGATAGTTAAACTAGTTTGAAAATACAGGCTGGATGCATGATTTTACGGATAGGGCATGCCAAAAATTTTAAAAAAAAGAAGTCAAATCAAATAAGTTTGTCGTTTTGTATTTGAGTCTTTACAAGTGTTATCAGAGCTTTGGTTTAAGGGATTTAGGTATTCGATCATTATAGAATAGAATGCATAAGCTTAAACCATAGTATGTGACTGGCCATAAGTGAGATAAGTTGTTTTATATTAGAGTATGAAAATATTTAACTAATTTAACTCAAGGAGTTATAATATATAATCATAATAATGACTGCAGCATTATTACGATCATATAGTAAACATCTAAGTTAAAGGCGTTAAATATGGAAGTTCTCTAATATGAGACTTTAGAGCTCGAGACCTTGTATATGATATGATTGTATTTAATGATGTAGAATATAAATTTTGTAAAGTTAATAGATTGTTTGAACTTTCAGATGGATTATACTAATCAGGATTTAGGTGGCCCAAGTCATCATGATGCGGGCGTAGAACATCATTCTAATGACGATGAACAGGTTGATGCCAATGATGATAGTATCTCAGCTCAGATAGGAAGAGCCCTTCAGAATTTTGCTCCTTATTTTACTCGTCAAATTCAGGATACTGTGCAAAATATCGTTACTGGTGACATAACTACTATGATCAAAGAACAGGTTCTCAAGTTGTTCAGGAGGAGTTTGATAAGCGTTTTCCTCAAACTCAAGGAGGTCAGCCTAAAATTCAAACTGTGGGAAGCGAAGGTACTCATATGGCAGAGACTACATCTCAGAAAGAGTATAACTTAAAAAATTTCACTATTTCTCATCCCCCTGAATATGATGGGGATCCTGATCCCATTGTTAGTACTAATTGGATATCTGAGATCGAGGGTGCTTTCAGAATTACTAAATGCCCTCCCGAGTTAAAGACGATCTATGGAGCGAGTAGGTTAAGAGGAGGTGCTAAGCGGTGGTGGGATGAACAAATCAGAGTTAAAGGCGAGGCTTTCATCTCTACCTTGTCTTGGGATGATTTTAAACAAGAATGTTACAAGTTTTTCCGTCCTGAAGCAGAAATTGCTAAACTTCGTGCCGAGTTCTTAACTACACCTCAGGGGTCATTAGACCTGAATTCTTTTAAAACTCAGTTTTTGGATAAAGCTCAATTCTTCCCAGAGTATCTTAATAATGATGATTTGCTTAAAGAAAATTTTCATAGGCTACTCCGTAAAGATCTACGGGAACGCATTAGTCTTGTGCAGATGAAGTCTTTTACTGAATTATATAATGTTGCACGAGGCTTTGAAGTAGAGAAAGCACAGAGTGAAGATTTACATCAGAAAAAAGAAAGTTTGAGCAAACTAGTTATTCAAGCAAGAAATTTAAGGGAAGCGGCACGCCAATGGGGAACCAACATAGAAGTGGAAATTCTCCTCGTTGTGATATTTGTGGGAGGATGCATTCAGGCCAATGTCGAGCTAATTCGGAAAACTGTTATAAATGTGGACTGCCAGGCCATTTCATGAAAGACTGCAAGTTTCAGCCAGGGAAAGTGACACCAGGGAAAGTGACAGTTTGTTTCCACTGCTTTCAGGCAGGCCACAGGAAGAGTTCTTGTCCTTTTTTGTCGGAGGAGGAAAGGAAAGCTGAATTGAGGAAAGAAACCAAAAGGAGGTTAGCAAAGATGACGGGGGCTCAAAAGGGAAGAGCTTTTCAGATTTTAGTTAATGAGGCAAAACAGGCATCAGATGTTGTGTCAGGTACCTTTCTGGTGAATTCTATACCTGCTAAAGTTTTATTCGACTCTGGTGCAAATCGTTGTTTTGTAGCCTCTAGATTCTCCCATTATCTTATGAAAACCCCATCTAAATTAGATTCACCCTTAGAAGTAGAAATTCCCCAGAATGAAAAGTTACTTCTTTATGATGTGTATCGGGATTGTGAACTAGTTATTGATTCTAAATCTTTTAAAGTTGATTTAATTCCAATGATCTTGGGTGAGTTTGATATTATCATAGGAATGGATTGGCTTGGGTTACATAAAGCCAACATTTCTTGTGATGACAAAAGTGTCCATCTCAAGGCTCCTAGTGGGGAAGATATGATTGTCTATGGAGAGAGGCAAAAATATCCTTTATCAATCTGTACTTATGCTCGTGCTCACCGTCATATTCATCATGGGTGTCAAGCCTATCTAGCTCACGTTATTGATTCTAGAAAAGAGACAAAGTCTTTGCAAGAAATTCCGGTTGTTAATGAATATTCTGATGTTTTTCCTGATGACTTGCCGGGTGTTCCACCTGACCGGCAAGTTGAGTTTTGTATTGATCTTGTTCCAGGTGCTAATCCTATTGCCAAGGCTCCTTATCGTCTAGCACCGACAAAAATGCAAGAGTTAATGAGTCAACTCCAGGAACTTTTAGACAAGGGTTTTATTCGTCCAAGTAGTTCCCCGTGGGGTGTGCCTGTTCTCTTAGTCAAGAAGAAAGATGGTACTATGCGCATGTGTATTGATTACCGTGAACTCAACAAGGTAACCATCAAGAATAGGTATCCTTTACCTCGAATTGATGATTTATTCGATCAACTTCAAGGTGCAAGTTATTTTTCTAAGATTGATCTCCGGTCTGGATATCATCAGTTGAAGGTAAGAGAAGAAGATATTCCAAAAACTGCGTTTCGAACTCGTTATGGGCATTATGAATTTGTTGTTATGCCTTTTGGTCTTACAAATGCTCCTGCAGCTTTTATGGACCTTATGAATCGTGTTTGTCGTCCTATGTTGGATAGATTCGTGATTGTTTTCATTGATGATATTCTAATTTACTCAAAGAGTCAAGTTGAACACGAACATCATTTGCGTGAAGTCTTGGAAACTCTCAGAAAAGAAAAACTTTACGCAAAATTTTCTAAATGTGAATTTTGGCTAAAAGAAGTGCAATTTCTTGGTCATGTTGTAAGTAATGAAGGCATTAAAGTTGATCCTGAAAAGATAGCGGTAGTTATGAAATGGGATCGTCCGAAAAATCCCACAGAGATTCGCAATTTTCTTGGGCTAGCCGGTCATTATCGCCGATTCATTTTAGACTTTTCAAGAATTGCTTCTCCTTTAACAAAGTTGACTCGAAAGAATGAAAATTTTAAGTGGGGTAACGAACAAGAATCAGCTTTTAATACACTCAAACAGAAGTTAAGTCAGACACCTGTTCTAGTTCTACCAACAGGAGTTGAGGATATGTCTGTATATTGTGACGCTTCTTCTAATGGTCTTGGTTGTGTTCTCATGCAACGTAGGAAAGTCATTGCTTATGCATCAAGACATCTCAAGGAACACGAGAAAGGATACCCAAATCATGATCTTGAATTGGCAGCGGTTGTCTTTGCCTTGAAAATATGGCGTCATTATCTTTATGGTGTTAAGTGTACTATTTATACCGATCATAGAAGTCTCAAGTATTTCTTTGATCAACGAGATCTAGATAATCGTCAGAGAAGATGGTTAGATCTTCTAAAAGATTATGACTGTGAAATTCTCTATCATCCTGGCAAAGCAAACGTTGTAGCAGATGCTCTTAGTCGAAAAAGTCGTCATGGTAATATTGAAGTTGCGTCCCTAAGAATGATTATTACTAACAAGTTTTTCGATCAAATTAAAGAAGCCCAAGAGAAAGCTTTACAAAATGATGAAAGAAAAGAACGTATTAAAGGTCAAGTTAAGCATTTCTCTAAAGATTCAAGAGGGCTTATTACTCGTTATGATAGAATTTGGATTCCATTCTCAAGTAACATTAAACAGATATTATTCGAGGAGGCACACAAGTCTAAATATTCCATTCATCCGGGAGCAACAAAGATGTATTATGATCTCAAGAAGGATTACTGGTGGCCTGGACTGAAGAGAGATATTGTTAAATACGTTCAAAAGTGTTTAACATGTTTGCAGGTTAAGACAGAGCGTCAGAAACCATATGGGAGTTTACAGCCTTTGGAAATACCCAAGTGGAAGTGAGAACATCTCATTATGGATTTTATTACAAAGCTGCCAAAGACACCTCGTAATCACTATGACACCATCTGGGTGATTGTAGATCGTCTTACAAAAAGTGCTTTGTTCATTCCAATTCGAGAATCTTTTTCTTCAGAAGTGTTAGCTGATCTTTATTTGAAAGAAGTGGTGGCAAGGCATGGTGTTCCTATTTCTATTGTCTCTGATCGAGATACTCGATTCACTTCTCAATTTTGGCATAAATTCCAAGAGGATATGGGTACTCAGTTAAATTTAAGTACCGCGTATCATCCCCAAACAGATGGTCAAAGTGAAAGGACCATTCAGACTCTTGAAGATATGTTACGCGCATGTATAATTGACTTTGGTGGAACATGGGTTCTATACTTACCGTTAGCATAATTTTCATATAATAATAGTTATCATACCAGCATTGAAATGCCACCTTATGAAATGTTATACGGTAGGAAGTGTCGTACTCCTATATGTTGGGGAGAAATGGGACAAGAGAACTAGGTGGAACTGACATTGTACTTAAGACCACCCAGAAGATTGATATGATTAGAGAAAGACTAAAGACAGCTCAAGACAGACAAAAATCGTATGCTGATAAATGGAGAAGACCTATTGAGTTTAATGTAGGTGATCACGTGTTGCTTAAGGTTTCTCCTTGGAAAGGGGTCATTCGTTTTCGTAAACGTGGAAAACTTGGTCCTCGTTTTATCGGCCCTTTTAAAATTTTGGCAAAAGTGGGGAAAGTTGCATACCGTCTTGAATTGCCCAAAGAACTCGCAGGAATTCACAATACATTCCACGTCTCACATCTTCGAATATGTTTGGCTGATAAAACTATGTTAGTACCGTTGGATGAGATTGAAATAGATCATAAACTTAACTATGCTGAAGAACTGGTTGGAATAGTTGATGAGCAGGTTAAGAACTTTCGTAGGAAAACATTAAAATTGTATAAAATCCAATGGAGGCATAAAAAGGGTTCAGAGTTCACCTGGGAACCCGAAGGAGTCGTGCTGAAGTATTTTCCATCGTGGCATATGGCGTGGATCACGAGGTCGTGATCTTGTGTAAGTGGGGAAGAGTTGTAACGCCCCGATTTTTAAACGGTAATATTTTAACTATGATATTATATTTTATAGTTAGTAAGGATAAATGAGTCATTTCCTTATAAAATATTAGTTCCTAAATGAAATATTAGATAAACAATAGGGGATAAAGTATAACTAATAGTACTAAATACCCATAATTTAGTTAAAATTACAATTACATTGTAAACATCCCGGAACTTCTTATGTATGTGTGGTCGAGAGTGTTCACCGACAAAAAAACAAAACAAAAAAAAGAAACTACGAAGAGCAAGATCAAATTGATGGATCCATATTAATTAATTACTAGTTCTTTTTCTTTCCATCATAATAAACTCTCTAGTTCTACAACAACAATAATAATAATATATCCTTGAATGATGTAAGAAAAGGATGGAAGATTTTATTTAAGGTGCATCAAGAAAGAATTGGGGATTTCAAGTGTAGCTAGTATCTATAGTTAATTTAAGTGAAGGAAAAGTTATTAATAATTGTTAATATTTATATGTTTAACACATGATGATAATAAAATTATTATCATCATTCTTTTAAGAATTTTTATGGAAAACCATATTATTATAATTGTTATTGTTGTTGTTTGGCTAACTAGAATTGGAATTGAAATTAAGATTTGTGATAACAAAGATATATTGTTAAGTGATAGTATGGTAAAGTTATATTATGTACTTGAGAATTTTATAAGAAAAGTGTATTATGTATTTAGCCAAACACAACAATATATGTATGTTATGGGTTAGTTGGGAAGTTAAATAAGCTATATAAGTAATCATGCATTTTGCCATAGTAATAGATTTTGAGTTCGAGTTATCTTAAGGATTAATTACAAGTTGTCGTTAATAAGGTGAGTATAAAGTATCTTTATGTTAGTAGTTAGACTACAAGAATTGGCGTTGTCCATTCTTGTAGGTAGTTAGACTACAAGAGTTGACGTTGTCCATTCTTGTAGGTAGTTAGACTACAAGAGTTGACGTTGTCCATTCTTGTAGGTAGTTAGACTACAAGAGTTGACTTTTGGTTTAACTCTTGTAGGTAGAGTTTAAGACTACAAGAGTTTGATTAAATTCTTGTAGGTAGAGTTAATAGTAGCTATGGATCCATATGCTTGTTAGTTGGCTAGTACAAGCAGTTCAAGTAATATGATAAAGTGTTATGATTGTGCTAGCCTAAAATAATTGATATGATGATAACTTGCATAATTGTATTTTGTACTCACTAAGCGAAATTGCTTATCTTTTTAGTTGTTTATATTTTATAGGTTCAAGAGGATCAAAAGACAAAGCCAAGTTGGAGTAATTAGCTAGTGCTTTTGAAGTAAAGGTAGTGTAAATTTGGTGTTAGTTAATCCCTTTTAATAACCAAGCTCTTGATCAAATATTTTGAAAGTGTTGTCTTTTGAGTTGTAATTTGGTCAAGTTTTAGTTTAAGAAACTATCGGTCAAATGATAAAGTTATGGTTGTATTATGTAATGATTTGAACATTAGACTAGTTTGTGTGTTTTAGTCAAAATGTATTTTTGACATGTAATGTTATCTTTAAAGTTGTGTTTAGTAAGCTTGATAGTTAAACTAGTTTGAAAATACAGGTTGGATGCATGATTTTACGGATAGGTCATACCAAAATTTTTTTAAAAAAAGAAGTCAAATCAAATAAGTTTGTCGTTTTGTATTTGAGTCTTTACATAAAACCAATAAAATAATCTCCTATTTTTGAGAAGCTATAACACCGGCTTTATCAACACACCATCCACGTAGAAAAAGCCCGGTAATGTAAACTTTAACTTTATGTGTATGTGTCAAAGCCCGGTGTTAACAACACCGGGATTCCTATTTTTGCAAATTATTTTGGAAAATGTACTACAAATATCATTACCGCTGGAATTGTTATCATCTGTACAAAATTTATTTATGATACCAAACCTTTTGATGCCGTTTAACACGCATTCAAATTACTCAAGACTAAAGATTAATCAAAAGACTGAAAACCATTGACAAAACGTCAATTTTCTTATAACTCAATAATATTCAACTGAATTTTACAATAACCAAAATCCTTATTTATACTAATCTTAATACCTCTAAAATAGGAAACAAATCAAGTTATAGTTATCCTAATAAATAAAAAGATAACTTATTAAAATAAAAAATTATTTATTTAAAATAAAAGATAACTTGAATTAAACTCCACTGGCGGGTGTGGTCATGCAGGTTACGGGTCTCCTGCATCACCTGTATTAAAACAGCGATGAGATGAATTTGGATTGCTAAGTAAATTTACTTTTTATTGGCTTATGTAAACTGTAAAAAAAAGCATTCCCACTGAGTTTTTAGGCAAATGATACAATTTTATAAAAATACTATTATGACTTTTTTTTTTGAAAAAAGCACCGTTTTGTTAAATATTTTTTAAAATACATCATGTAAGTAACTATTTTCTCTAAAAACACAATATTGGTTAATAACTCCCTTCTTTTGCTGTAGGACTTAATAAAGATGACGGATTTCATTGACACCGTGTGCATGCTTATGGGAAGGCCACGCGGCAACGCGAGAGTGACCCCAGTCGATGTTGTACATTGTTTTTAATTTGTTTCTATCTATTTATTTGTGTTATTTGAAATTATTTATGTTTATTGTTACTATTATCTTTGGACATGATCGAATTTAAAATTTTAAATACACTAAGTATTTAGTGTGTACGTGTATATATATAAATATAAATTTACGTATTAGATGTTGCATATCTTAAGCATCGATCAAATAACATAAAAAAATCACGGCATGTTTTTGATTGAAGATTAAACATTATTTGTTAGTCCTCGAAACCACTTATGTTATCTACGGCCAGTATCTGCTCGATCTGCTGGTATTTCAACTTTTTTCATTTACTAAAAACAGTCGCATTTCTAATATGCAACGTATAATTATGAGATAGTAGATAATAGTAACAAAAGTTCATACAATAAGTTAATGGACTCCAATTGTGTTAAAATGGAAACAACACATCCGCAAAAAGTTTTCGAATAAGATGAGTATTCACTAATTAACCATATATTGGGTATGTTTGGCAAAACTAGCTGGTAGCTGGTAGCTGTTAGCTGTTAGCTGGTAGCTGGTGGCTGTTAGCTGAAAGCTGTAGCTAGAAGCTGATAGTTGAAACTTGTTAGATATATTTAAATGTTTGGCAGAATAGCTGGAAGCTGTTAATAAAAGTCTAAATGACAATAATGGACATGAATAAAATACACTTAAACCACTTTATAGATGTTTAGTAATATAAATTAAAAATAATGATATATATAAATACTCTTTTATAGTTTTATCTGTATTCGATCAGTTTATGACATTGGATAATTTATAAATAAACATTTGGCTTTAAATTACACAACATTGAGTCTCAAGGGGTTTTTTTATAAAAAGATTACCCAATAGCTTTTAAAATCACTACACATCCTTTTGTACTTTACCAGAAACCACTTTATAAAAAGTCAAAAATCATGTGAGTAGTCTGCAAGTTTGTTAAAGACCCATTAGATAAGGACATGGATTTTTAATATTTAAGAAAGAAAACCCCATGGCAGATTGGCAGGATTCCTAAATGATGAGCTTGTTTAAATCCGTCTTCTATATACAAGTAAGTCAAACTAAGCATTGATTTTTCCACTTTCATCTTCTCTACAAACAAACAAAACCTTCCACCAAATCAACGATCGTGACAAGCTGTGAGACCAGCCGGCATGAAGCTGCGATGTTTCCGGTCAAATCAACAGCGGTGACAAAACTGTGGTGACATAACTGGGACGATCCTTTGACGGTGAATTGACCGTGTGTATATATGTATAGTTTTATAACGTGGAAGAAAGTGATTTTGGAAATTGGAAGGTTATTTATGTATTTTTGTATGTAAAAGCTTACAGCCTTTCGTAAACGCTTGTGAAAGTAGCTTTCAAATAAGGAGCTTTTTCTCCCATTTTAAAAGCCTAAAGCTCTTCTGACCAAACGAAGCTTTTCGTCAAAGAGGAGTTTTTTTTTAAAAGCTTGAAGCTCCAAAAAGCTCCTAAAAGCTGCGTGCTAAACGTACCCATAATAAAAAAAAAAGAAAGGTTCTTTTTGGAGTATTAACTATAAAATAAAATAACGTACTGTAAAAACATAAAACATAAAAACCCAGAACCTAGCTATCTGAAATTAAATCGGTGTTATTTTTGTTGGAGAGATACAAAAATAAAACTCATCGATCATTATTTATACTTTTATAAAAGATAACCTAAATACACCGACCAAAGTTGAACATCTAAGAAATATACAAATCATCTTTAAAAGTTCATCATACATCTTTACTCAGCTCTAACTCTTAAGAAGTTAAAAGTTCAATGTTTTATGTCTGTCCGTGTATACGTACGGGCCAAATATCTAATGAAATATGATATGTAACAATGCAAAATTTGATGGTTTTTCATGCGAGAGAAAATATGTTTATTATTTCAAACTTTTACAACATACCTGCCTTTAAAAGTCACATAATACGTGAGTTTCTAAGCTAGTATCCGGTAATTAAGCAATTTTTTAGTCTCCGTATATATATATATATATATATATATATTTAGAACAGCAAGGGCCAGGTCACGGTATCCAGACTGTTTACCGTAGACCTAAGACCCGTTTCCCTCCCCCCTGCCCACCCCACCCGGTAAATGCTCCACGAAGGCCCAGGAAACCTAAAGCCTATAAATCTCACGCTCGAGAGTATCGAACCTGAGACCTCACAGACAAACGTCCAGGTGTCCAACCACATAATTAGTGAAGGACAATCTCCGTACATCAATGTTTTAAAAACCGGTTTTTAGCTATACCGGCGTGAAAAAGTTTTCCGGTATTACCGGTATTATCGGTAATACCGGAAATACCGGTCGATACGACTATTTTTAATTTATTATATTTTTTTGTGTAAAAATCTTACAAAACTTATTATAATTTAATAAAAATAGTCAAAATGCAATTATAACTTACTCAAACATAATACCAAATATGTATTTCATAACAAAATATAGGTTTTAAAGTTCACAAGTAACAAAAAATAACATTAAAGTATCATAAAAATAATTTTTTAAAAAAATCAAAATTTATTTTTTGAAAATACAGGAAATACCGGGTATACCAGAAATACCGGCCGGTATTGAATAGTGAAAATACCGGAAAAATACCGGACTTAAAATACCGGCGTGGTCTTCGATACCGGTAATACCGGCCGGTATATACCAGTATTTAAAACATCGCCGTACATATATTAATCAATCAATCTCCGTTTTGTATATTTTATATTAAAATATATATTATTGTTCATTATTTTTTAATTATTAGATTAAATAATACGTAGTACTTTTTTATCCATTAATTTTAATATTACCATCTAATATACCTATAATATTCTATAATCTCAAATACTTATTTTTTTTTCTCTTCTCCATAAATTATTTTATTTCTCTAATTCATTCAAAAACTTTAATCTCAAAAACCGTACCTCGAGAAATTATAAAATTTATATCGGTGTTCTTAAAATTTTATGTTAGCTCTTTCATTAGAAAGGTCATTCGATATACTTTCGACGAATTTTTAAATCCGAGGGCGGAGTACGTCAAGTAGATCACCCCATCACCGATCACCCTATGACATATCTCCCCTTATGAACGATCACCTCCTATGACCTATCACATTTTATGACATATCACTCCACAATCTCACTGTTACATTGCGCGAACATCTAGCTAGTAGTGTTAAAAGTATATCGTACGTACGCCTTATTCTCTCTATATATTGGTGCGCATATGGTGAGATTATATATAGGCTGCTTGCTTTACTTAACATTACGTACGTTTGTGTGGATGCTTTATTTCTCTCTTTTTATTTCTTTTTTTTTTTTACAAATTACAACATATTTAAAGAGAATATATGTGAAAAGTGTCGTTTTTGTCATCTTCTTATGTTTTAACATAAATATATAATTTTCCAAATAATTAACAGAGCTCAGGTTGGTCCAATGTTTTATGTGTTGTCATTTGGTCCAAATAATAAACAAGTCGTCAATACGAGGTAATGGGTACATGTTCTTGACGGTCAACTTGTTCAATTCTCTATAGTCAATACACATGCGCATAGAGCCATCTTTCTTTTTCACAAATAGGATCGGAGCTCCCCAGGGTGATGAACTTGGACGAATTAGTCCTTTTGCTAACAACTCTTGAAGTTATTCGGACAATTCTTGCATTTCTGATGGCGCATGGCGATAGGGTGCCTTGGCCACGGGTGCAGCTCCAGGGACTAAGTCTATTCCAAACTCGACTGGTCTGTGAGGTGGAAGTCCAGTCAAATCTTCGGGAAACACCTCCGAAAAATCTTTAACTATTGGAATATCTTGAATGTCTTTACCCTCTGGCTTCCGTTCGACCACTAGTGCCAAGAAAGCGGGGTATTCTTTTTGTAAATACCTATTCGCTTTTATCGCCGACACCAAAATCAATTCCTTCCCTGACTTGTCTCCTTGCACTATCAATGTTTCGTCATTTGGCAGAGGTATTCTCACAACTTTCTCGTAACACCCAATAACAGCGCGAACTCTAGACAGCCAGTCCATACCAACTATCACATCAATACTTCCTAGTTCTATGGGAATCAGATCTATCTTAAAGGTTTCACCAGACAATGTTAAACTACAATCTACCAAATGATCTCTAGCAACATACTTTTGACCGTTTGCATATTCGACAATATAAGTTTCTTTCATGGGGATAGCTACTACATTAATTCAAGGCCTAAATTCTAAGGATATAAAACTTTTATCAGCACCAGAGTCGAATAACACAAAGACATAATGATTATTGAGTATGAATGTACCTATCACAACGTTGGGATCACGTCGTGCATCAGCAGCATCCAAAGCAAACACTCGGCCTCTTCCTTGTCCTCCTTGATTCCTTCCCTGATTCCCAGCTTGATTGTTCCCTGCATTGTTCTTGATTGGAACTATAGCATTGTTGTTCGGGGCTTGATTGAGTCGTGGACAAGTGGGTCGCATATGGGTTTCGCTCCCACATTCGTAGCATTGACCGGGTGTCTTGTCCCTACAGAACTTTGCTAGATGTCCCGTCTTTTTACAACAGTGACAAGTAGGACAATTTCCTCGGTGATGAAGATTACACCTGTTACATTTTGGGTCAGGGCCAGTGTACCTCTTGACCTCCTGAGTAACCACAGCAAAGTTTCTAGCTGTCCTAAACCTCTTGCCATTTCCACCGTTGCCAAAACCACTACCAGAGGCATAATCATTTCTTTTCTTGTTCACATCAGTTCCAACAGAAGAACCAGTGGTTCTTTTCAAGTCTATCACCATCCGGTTGGTGGCACTAACTGCCGCTTGAAGTGTCAAAGGATTAAAAGCGGCTACCAACCTTCGGACATCAGGTGACAAGCCATAACAGTATCTTTCGATCAATTTCTCTTCCGTATCTACCATACGAGGAACTAGCCTTGCCAATTCATGAAAACGAGTTGTGTATTTCTCGTTGTCTAATCCGACCATACTATGATTCCAGAATTCACCTTCCATTTTCTGTACTTCCTCCCGAGGATAGTACTTTTCCATCAACATCCTTTTAAAGTTCAACCAAGGTATGCTATTAGCTGGCTCTCGACCACGAGTCCTTATCTGCTCGTTCCACCATGACAAAGCGTGCTTTTGAAATTGAGAGGCAGCATATTCCACTTTGTGCTCTTCGGCACAACGGCTAATATGAAGCACCGCCTCTATGCTCTCTAGCCAATTGATTAGGCCGACAGGACCTTCGGTGCCATGGAACTCCTTTGGCTTGCAATAAGTGAAGGTCTTAAAGTCACTCCCGTGCAGATGAACTCGAGGAATAAGTTGTTCAGCAGTAGGTTCCACATTGTTACTATTGTCAGCATGATGATTATTATTGGCGTTCATACTCGCTGTGATCTGAGCGACTAGAGTAGGCATGGCGGCCAATAGTTGTTGTGTCACAAATGCCGCCATATTATTTTCCCCGCCAGCAGGTGGGGTAGATCTAAGACCAGTGTTCACATTTGCAGCAACAGTTTCTGGTCCTTGTTGGATCACAGGTCCTTCCTGTTGAGTATCATTAGGTCTAGGAGTTGATCGAGTAACTCTCTTTGGAGCAGTCTTCTTAGCTGGAGTCTTTTTCTGGGTCTTGCTTCTCTTCTTAGGAGCCATAAGTCTATGACATGAACAAAAATGTCATTTAGAGATTTCCATGAGAAGTTATATAGAAAGTTGCTTTGAAATATAGATGATAGTACAAATACAAGTCAAAATCTGTTGACTTGTATAAACTCATGTACTAAACAAGACAAGAAATATGAAACATCATAATTCTAGAGTTAAAATGAACAAGTGACGTAGTTTGAACAAGTATATAAGTCAAAAGATGATCGTATTTCATTGATGTCCAAAATTTACATAGTCAGATCGATACGGTTCAAAGATATGTGGGAACTACAGCCACAATGATAATTTACATAGTCGGACCAGCACGATTCAAAAGACATGTGGGAACTACATCCACAATGATAGACTGCAACTTAGGTACAAAATATGAGTTGTTATCTGTTCTAGGCTTACAATACATAACTACTATAGATTACATCTTGATAAGAACGACGATCAGCAAAGCCATGACCAAAACCACCAAGACTGATAGTATCCATATCACAGTCCAGATAGTCTCCTTCCCCTCCATAGCAACAGTCATAGCATCAGAAGCACTCTCCTTCCCCTCCCTAGCAACAGTCATAGCATCAGAAGCATGCTGATAAGCTCCAGTCAATCCTTGAGCTTGATTCACAATAGCCTCTCTAGAACGGATGAGAGAGTTGTTCATCCTTGACATTTGTCGGAGAGCATATTCCGACCTATCAACTTTAGTTACAACGGGCATAACAAGATTGGGGTTGTAAACAAGCACTCTGGAGGGACCCGCAGCATACGGATCGCCCAGAAAGAATGAAGGACCAAACCCAAGGTTGTCATGGACTGGTGCAGAAGGACCAGGAGCATTAGGATCTCGAGGAGCATAAGGTAGACGAGCTCCCTCGGTAGTTCTCCTTTGATATGGAGCTACCGGTGACAGAGGTGGTTGAACATGGATAGACACATGCTCATTTCCAGATTCACTGGATGATGATACCAGATTGACGGGGCGAGACTCAGTGCCCGAAGCCTCAAATGGTTCCTCTTCAGAAGAGTGAGGAACACGGGGAATAGAGTTAGCTACCACAGGAACTCGAGGAGTAACAGGAACAACAGCATAAGAGCTAGCTCCGTCCGACATGATTAGTCTGAAAGGTAGACAACATATCCGTATAAGTCTAATGGATGAGACAATACGAGTCAAATGACTGAAACAGTACGCAATACATGAGTTTTTAAAGAGATCTTCGTCTAAATGTATACACATATGATTTGGGTTTCTATTTCTAACATACCTTCAATGTTTATATATAGGGTCACCCGCAGCCTTCCCACCACATCTACAGTATGTTATTAATATAGTCCAAATTATCACGTATATACAAAATCTAGGATATTTATTTCGAGCCTTATATTATTTTACATAATCGGGACGTAGTTGATCAGGTTAGGTCTAATTATAAACAAATAATATAACTCTTGAAATAAGTATCCTAAACCTTAATAGACTTAGATTTCCTTTTGAAACGACAATGGCTATAGATTGAGTTTTTCCTCCGGAAAAACTCTGTATTAACTATAACCTTGGCTCTGATACCAATTTTTGTCACACCCCGTTGTAGCGGAAATACAGGGTTAACAAATAACTGCGTACTAATCAAAGGCTAATAGAAATTACATCCATTTAATACCAAATACAAGTCTAATACAAGTACAATCGTTCAAATGTGAACCCCAGAATACGGATATAAGTCATCCATATATGGAATTTGGCCCACTGAATACAAGATAAATATTTGGACAGTCTAGTACGATTAGAACTAATAAGATGATAGTTCTCATATGTCTGATGCTAATTGTACGTCCAAAGTCAAAAGAATGGCCCTAAAATGCCAAGATGATCAAAGACTTACTGTTGGTTACCTGAAAAGCACGAAATTTGAGAGGATCAACTATCGAAATAGTTGGTGAGTTTACAGTGTATTTGACCAAAGTTTAGTCGTCATTGAGAATACACAATGACATGTAGTTATTTAAGACAAGACAGCTGGGAGCAAAATCCGACAATATATAATGACAGTCCAGACCTAAGTCCGACAATATGACTAATATGCCTCGCACAGGATTTCCCGTCTAAAGTGGGGTGCGGACCAGAACCATGACAGTCAGGAACAAAATCTGACAAGACAACCATTAGGATCTCATAATGGTAATAACTACATAAGGGGAACATTTTAGTCTGTCAAACACATAAACATTTAGTCAGCCGACAACATGGCAAGTCTAAGTCACATAGAACAAAATTTCATAAGACATGTATACACATTTTCAGACAGCCGTCAACATGGCAAACATAAGGCAAATGATTTAAGTAGCCAAATCACATGACATAGACAAAGACAAATTATTTATAAAGTAGTCGTGTATACAACAGTACATGCTTTTCAGGCCCAAAGTAAAAAGGAAAAAGGGCGCCATAAACTCACCTTAGCGATCAAAGAGCTAAAAGGGAGAGCAAACTTGAGAATGAGCAATCTAGTCTCCACGTCTATCCAAAACCTAGGATATAAGTACCAATAATGAGGATCAACTCTCACGATGTCAAGTATCCTACGTACAACTACTTAGCTATCAACCCTAAAATGCCACGATCAAGAGTGTGATTTGAACGTCCATTTTATTTGACTTTAGTTTCTAATGTCATTGACATTGTCATTAAAAATGTAGACTCAAGTACTAATCCATGTAATCAAAGTTCAAGTGTTAGTCATCAAAAACTAGAAATGTCAAACTGTTCAGCACCTCGTGGCGCGACCTATATGTATCGCGACACAATATACCAGATTGCACTACATCGCGGCGCGATACTAACGACTAAAATCCGGTTGTTGACCATATTCCGCGATCCAAAATGTTTTATAATCTAACCTTTTCATTAAAATGACTAGAGACATGCTCAAAGAAATGAAAACTATCCAATTACTTACCAACAACAATTCCGACAGTGTCAATTTCAAAGCTTACTTTTATCCAACTAATCCACAGATACAAAACTCATTTCATTTCCAAGATAAGTAATTCATTCAATATAAATAAACTAAACCATGTGTTTAAGTTTAGACAAATACAAGTTTGAAGAAGAAGTTTACTTACAATTTGATGTTCTTCAAATGTAATAAAAGAATATGGAGATCGATGATGATGATGATTTTTGAAATCCTTGCCCTAAATTATTTTTGTTATCAAAACCCCAAGTAATCTCCTTAAATTTGTACTTTGATTTCTCCTTTTGATTCACTTGTCAAAATATTTCAGATTATGTATGTGTTTTGGTGTGTGTGTGTGTTCGATCAGTAACAAGGAAAGAAAAGGGGGAGGGCTTTTGTTGTTTTGTTTCTAACCACAGACAAAAAAGGACGGCCCATGTGGCCTATTTTGAGATATTTTGGTACCTTTTATTCGGTAAAATGCTTACGATTAAATACCGTATGACTAAAAGGTTTTAATTTAAAGTAAAGGTATTTTCCCTCGTGTTATTTAAATTAAGACGAGTCAATAATATTTCGCCAAAGTCAACTTTGAAATATTTAGTCTAGACCGTATATTTATTTTGTACAAGACATAAACCTTTAAATATTTATTTAAAGTTATTTTTAAGACTGGGCATTCGTCTAGATAGCTAATAGTCTACGTCATCAGGATACGTCTAGCTGAACTAAGTCAAAAGTCCAATTGTCTAATAACTTCCACGTCTAATGACCGTCTAATTTAGACGAGATTATGATAATGACTAAGCTTAATGGAGATTAATACTAACCCGATGTTAATTAATTACGAGTTGTCACATTAGTAGCTTTTTTTGGGCCTAATTTAGATTTTGGTTTTTTTAACCATCAAAGATACCATATTTTTTACATGCGAGTATGTAACGAAATATATAATACATGCAGTCATGCATTGCCATCGAGAAATACATGTTCACTCCACGTGTTATATTATTTCCTCCACATGTAGTGACATATCTTATAAGTAAAAGACAAAAGTCACAAAACTACTCATCATTTATCAATGTATTTTTCCTTTTCATCACCACTCACACAAAACCATCATTTTCACCGGTAAAAAAAGGACCGCCATGAATGTACCGTTTTTTCTTCCGCCACAAAAATATATTAGCTAAGGACAAATAAAGGCATGCCCTTAGGTAATAGCATCCTTCAAAAAATTCTTAGTTTTGGACAAGCTTTAACGGCAAAGAATATCCAAAGACAGCTAAGGGCGCCTAAAAATACCCCATTGGAGATAGCCTAACCGACATTTTTAGCTACAGTGAATTCTCTCAGTGGCCGACATTTTGTGAATTGTTATTATATAAGTTATTTACGTTTGTTGATACTATCTATCTTCATAATTAACTAGAAGAGTGCCCACGCGTTGCGGCGGTATAACAAATTACAACACGTTTAATGTGAATTCGCGCAATGCGGTGGCAAACGGTAATTTACTTGCAATTCTATTCATCAAAATCTAGTATAAGCAAGTAGAGAGATCAATCAACCAAATTGCACATCAAACATCTCTCATTCGGTAAAACTGACCTGTTTTACACGTTTTAGAAAGAAACAATTGTTAAGTTTGATAAATTGACCCGATCGTTAAAACATTGACATTAAGAGTTTATATACAATTAAAAAGAGCACTATACATCACTTGACAAATCAGTTTGTAAAATTGTGATTGTAACTTGTTTGTATCTTTAGCATTTCTTTATTTAAAAAGCACAATTACTATCTCAAAACATATGCAAGTTTCTTGTTCTCTCTATGATTAGAGAAGTAAATCACCTCGTCAAATAAAACTCATTTCATCAAAAACACTACTCTTTGGCCACCAGTTCCTTTTCAAATGCTGATAAAATTGGCCGCTTCAAAATCTGTACGAACATAAGAGTGTGGAGATTAAAAAGAGAACACTTACATATTAGTGAACAAATGTGCAAGCCAACCACAAAGAAAGTGAGAGATGGAACTATAATAACTATCTTTCTCTCTGACCACCTGGGAAAAAAAACTGAACATATAAAGGTATAAACTCACTTGTTCGCTAAACTTCATAAACGCATGTGTCTCAAGACATTATAGATAAATCTTATTACAAACAGAACTGTGAGTGCGAAATATAGATGCATAAAAAACCTTAACGACTTTTTTGAGACACACCATTTCACCAATGATCCGCTTATTTAAAGGCACATATAACTTTATGGTTTAAAGACTTCTGTTTTCGTCTGATAAGTATTGTTCAAAGACAGACGCCATATGATCGCAAGGTTACTACAAAAGATTTCCACTTAGATTCTATGCTACTAATATCATGTCGATAAAGTTCCGTTCTAGTAATCATTAAGCATGTCAACCGATGTTTTTACGGAAGCATACTTGGCCGGAACACTTCCTCCTCCAATGAGAACGGCTCCTTGAAAAACACACTCAAGTTCAACAAAGAAACAAAAAAAAAACAAATAAAGAACACCAAATTGAATAAATTTTTTCTTTTCAAAAGGCCGAAAGGCTAATTTTGCCAATAAAGTACTTCTTTTCAAAATGCATAAAACGAATAGTAGCTCAATGATGAAATCCAAGTATGTAACTTTTTGTGAATGCTCCATTATGTTAGATACCTATTAGCTTTCTATATATTCAAATTAATTACTTGAACTCATGGCATAGTCCTAAAAGTGAGCTTAATGCATGTTTAGAGCCGGAGTCCTAAATAGTGTGCATAACTATTCTGAGTAAGTGGTTTAATTGGAGTTAAGTATTACGGGCATACAAATACATTTTCCGTCTACTGCCAGCACAAGGCATGCTTCTTATCAATCTGAAACATTAGGAAAAGAAGTTTTAATCTGAGATGCATAGTTTGATGGCCCAAGTGCATAAATTAATGATAACATTAAGATAGCTGGACAAATTGTAAAACAAAACGGTAATCATAATAGCATTTGAAATCATAAATCATATCTATCTAATTACATAAACCCACAACAAATTTTAAAAACACCCAAATAAAACTAGTGAAAACGATGAATCCGAAGATGATGCGGTGGCTGGTGGTGATGTATCCGGCGGTGGTTGGTTGTGATTATTCGGTGTGAGAGACAGAAATAATATGCACAACATGATAAAAATTAATTAAATTCTAACAAATTAATTACAGAAAGATTATATAAACCCAATAAAAAAATTTCAAACACCAAAAAGAAAACCTTGTGAAAATGATGAATCCAGTAGTGATGAAAACGATATATCACCAAGATTCTGGTAATTAAATCGAGATGAGGAAAAAATTTGTCAAAACAAAAGATCTAAAGAAAACCCTAAAAAATCGATTGTCATGGGGGCTGAATTTTTTGATGGCGTTGATGGCGGCCGGAAAAGGAGGAGGGAGGCGGTGGTTGATGGTCATGAAGAATCCGGCGGCGGTGGCGATAGAGAAGGGATCGAGACAGAGTGGCGTGGATCGAGACAGAGAGGGTTTTTCTTTTCCAATAAGTTGGAGGATATTTTAGTCATATCAGGTTCTTACTCCCTTAAAGCTAATTTGCTTTACAAGGGAGTATAGATATCTTTGGACATGAATCTAACATGTTAAATACACTTGCATATGTTAAGCATCGATCAAACATAAAATAATCACGGCTATTTTTATTGGAAATTAAATATTTAGGGAAATGCTAAATACAGCCCTAAAGGTTGTATTTAACGTGCATAAAAAAACTTGTACTTTTCATATTAAAAGTCCGCCCCTTGATTTTCATGATAAATGTACAAATAATTTATGCACCTTAAACACAGCCCTTAAGGCTGTATTTAACAAACCCCAAATATTTATTAGTCCACTTCTATAAAACTGGAAAATGGGCGTTGGAGAAACACGCGTGGATAATCCATTTACGTTGGAAATTTCTGTCAAATTTTTGGGGCATGAAAATATATAATATAAAATGTATAGCAATAACATTATACGATATGTTAAAATTTGTGACTACAAATACTTGATGTTATGATATACTTTTTTTTTTGAAAGTTTATTTTTAATATACTTTTCTAATTTATATATTGTGTAACTTTTCGTCTCATCTGATTTGACACAGAATATAGAAGACATAATCGCAACACCGAATGATGATCACAGAAGATGCCGATGCCGTTGGACTATGGCCCTCATATATTTGACGTCCCTTTTAGGATTCGGATTATTCATCTACATAATAATAATTAGCTTAACTTTGGACGATAGTCATCCATATTTAAAAAATGTTGGCATACAAAGTTCGTATGCCAAATTTAATACAGTTAACAATAATACATTATCACTTGAAGCTAGATATATCCTTCAAGTTAACTTTAAAACAAGGAAAAACATTAAGGCATATCCTATTATAGGGACTTACAAGTTGACTGCAACTTTTATTGGTCGAAACCTCATTGAAGCATTTTCTAACGGTACATACTCGGTGGCGACGTCAGGTTTTTGGAGGTTTCAAACGAGATTAATTTTGGGAGTCTAGTTCATTACCATATAAATTAAACTAAAAACAAAAAAAAGGAGCTCGACTTTTGTTATTTAATAAAAAAAGATGCAAATATTGAAGCAAAAACCAAAAAGGTGTTACTATAATGCATATTATATAATAATACTTAGTCTAAAATCCAAACATTAAGTCTAATATACATTGAACCATTAAAATTTTGAGGGCCTAAAGCAACCGCCTAGTCTCGTAGTACTGTTGAGCCAACTCTGTACATACCATATTACTGAGGAACGAAGAAACTATTTTAATGAAATTTGAGCCAAATTTCAGAAGAAATAGTCAAGCTTTTTCGAACGAGTTCACGTTACAGAGAAATATGGATAATGTTGAGTAGTGGGGATTTAAAAATGCGGCTTAAGCTAAAGCAAGCTTTTCCAGACGCATACCATCATTTGTATTTTCGCTGTAAAAGTCATTATAAAGCGGCCATCCATGGCTTGCAAAAATGTTATGTTAAGTGAATTGAAGGACGACGACCTTCGTAAGGATGTTATTAGAATAAGTTATATGTGTATTTATTAGAATAAGTTATATGTGTACGTATTACACCGTGACCAGGCGTGATGCAATTCTGGATAATTATATACTCGTATAATAGATTGAATGTTAAATAAATTAGTTACTGACTTACTGATGATTTGATGAATGAGTAGTACGAAAAAAAAAAAATTATTTTGCTTAAGAACTTGTGAATATTACGAGTACTAATTAAGGATGTAATATAATGTACTAATGTAGGTATGGCTTATTAAACGTATAAGCATTTCAGTTTAATACAAGGAATCTTTGGGCTTGCATACTATAACATGCACATAATAACATATGGAGCATACTACATTACATCACATCAATATTAATACTAGATATTAGATACATATCGTTTTTTCATTATTACAGGCTTCAAACGACTTTAAAATGGATTTACAAACATACGACCTATACAGCCTCTAAAACAAAGAAAGATTAGACCAATTACAAAAGCACCTTAGGTAAGTCCGGAACAGAAACTGCTCAATCCACCTTCATTTTCTTTCTGGATCTGAATGTCATTTGCTTTAGGCGAGTTGTTTCAAACACAGCCGTTACCATCTGATCAACTGATCCCTTCCTTTGTTTGATCAAAAGTCTTGCATTTCTCTCTTGTCAAATAAATAGACCATTGCTGCATGCTAGCATTAACTTGAAACAACAGTGAAGAACGATCTCTTTTTAGCCAAATAATCAAGTCCCAATCAGTGGAGAGCTTATTGATGTCATCATTCTTATTAACACCAAGCCAAACCTGTGAAGCATAGGAACAATGTAAATATGATTCAGAGTGTGAGTCCGGTTCTAGTCCACAGAGTGTGCATACTAACGAAGCTGTAGATAGTTGTAGATCACATTGACTTGGTGAATGATCCTGAGTCTTAAGTTTCCAATTCTTCAACACGAGCCACAAAAGAAAGGAGTGCTTTGGTATACAGAACCAGGCCAAATAAGATGAAACCAGACAACTTTCATAGCTCTAGCTCGCATAATATCCCAAGCATTTCCAACTGAAAACCAAACCAGCCTACCTCCCCTGTCTCGCCATTAACCTGATCTTGTTTGTTAACTATCAGGTCAGGAAGATCAAGATTTGGAAAATATTCACCTAATGAGCAGGCCATATCCACAAACCATTCTGAATTAATTCAGCAACCTATGAAGACAATTGATATCATGAGTGGACCATGAGCTCCCCAATTATCATACCAAGCCGATGCTAATAGACTGTTACCGATAGGAGAAGAATAATTTGAGAGAGAAGAGATATTTGTAAAATCTGAATTAATAATCCCAAATGAATTACAAACCCTATATATATGGTCACGGCTAGTAACCGCCACTAACAACCATATGAAATAGTACACTAGACACCTCTCAACTATTACACTTTATTTATTTAAAGCTAAACTATAATATTCTATAATATCTTGTATCAATAGCCTCCTCTTCAAAGATTTTTGCCCTCAAAAATCAAAGTCTAGAATCTGCACTTCATATCTTCTAAGTATTCCCAAGAAGCCTCAGTGACAGGAAGTGTATCCCAATGAACCAGAATCTTAACAGCCATCTTGTTACCTCTCTTGACCACTTGTCGATCATGTTGGGTTATATAACAAATTATCGAATCAAATCACAAAGCATGCAGCGGAAGATAAATCTATGTAGTTAATTAATTAACCAAGAAAGAAAACGTGTACCTTAAATTGAAGAGAATAAAGTTAGAAACTTTATAATAAGGTTTAAAATAAAACATCTCTATGATCGCACACACAATGTTAGAATGTATGCGTGCTAGCACTTGATCACGAACCGGCAACGATTGGCTTCTCCTTTTTCCTTGCTTTGATCGAAATCACCAAGAACCCTAAAGGGTTTTTATTTTCGGTCCTTAGAACCAAAAGAAAGAGAGAGAGAGAGATATATATTTAGGGTTTTGGAAAACCTTTTGAATTGTGTGTTGAAAATCAATTAGGTTAGCCTTCCTTATATAGGAGTAGGAAACTTGATGACCAAGTTAGTTAGGGTTTTAAAACCGTCCATACGGCCGGCCCCCCTAGAATATTCTAGAGAGTTTCCTAATTGTTTTCTAATTACAATTATCTCCTTCGTTAAGTCCGTTAATTAAGTATCGTTAACTATTAACCTTTTAACGGAAGATCGTTAGTTTTTCGTGATCTAATTAATTAATAAATTACATTTAATATATTAATCAATTATGGTTATATTTGTGTTGAACGTGTGACCCCGTAGGCTTAAATACTTTTCGGACATACGTTCATTTTACGTGATCATATTCTAACAGCTCCCACTTGAGCTCATAATGAATGAAGGTAATAACATTGGTTAGCATCTAGCAACACGCCAATGTTCCTAAAAAAATTTAAGTATAGTTTCTTAAAGTGTATTTAAAAGGTTGAGGCTTTTATTATCCCTTTGTTCAGATTCCTTGTTAAATATGAATATGGATCAAGGTCATTTCATAATTTAACGATTATGTTTCTCATTCAATAACTAATTAATGATTACCAAATATAATCGAGAACCATCTGGATTTATTTGAGCACGGCCATGCAAACATCTTAATTAGTCCTAATGAGGGCGTCAATGGTATCATACTTCAACTTTTAAGTTGAAGGAACAAATCCTGTATTGACTACACGTGTCAATCATCATACTTCATTACACTTTCTGAAAATAGCCCTTTATGTACTCCCTTATTCAGGAGAGTTAGAACTATATCTAGTAAGTGTGATTCATACATGCTGACATGCTTGTATCTCAAGTCAAAGGATCAATAAAGTAACCATTTACGAATTTCACTTAATGACGTCGATCCATAAAGTGATAATTTGTTAGTGGGGTAGTCCGATATGCATCAACTATGGATATCATGTGAGTTTGGTGGGACCATCCATTACATATTCCAAGAATATAACCAATCACTCAGACTTGTCTTAATTTAATTATATTCCCATATAATTAATCGACAATGGACAATTTAGAATATTTAATAAGATATTCAAGGATTAAACATGCAAATATAGGATACAATCAATATTAAATGAAATCAAACATATCAAGTACTTTATTTCATTATGGAAAATATTAATTGTTTAACATCCCTTATCTAAATACCGAAACAACAGATTTACACGAATTAACTAGCTAATTTAAGTCCTATGCCCTCGACATGCCTTTCAAGCTTGGGCCTAGCCAAAGCTTTTGTGAAAGGATCAACTAAGTTAAAATCTGTGTGAACTTTGAGTAATTTGATCTCCCTTAGTTCGATCTGCTCACGAACATAGTGATATCTTCTAGCATAATGTCTGGCACCTTTCTGAACTCTGGGTTCGTTGGCAATGATTAATGCACTAGTGTTATCACAGTACATATCATTGGGTAAGTCACTCGAGGGGATCACGTCAAGACCGCTTATGAACTTCCTTATCCAGACTGCTTCCATTGCGGCTTCTGAGGCGGCAATGTACTTAGACTCTGTTGCAGACATGGCAACAGTGGTTTATAGCTCATAGCATTCCACCATGCCTTCATTTAAATAATGAAGACGTATCCCGACTGATATTTTGAATCATATTTATCAGTCTGAAATCCAACATCACAGTATCTATTCACTTTGAATTCTGGATCAGGATTTTTTCCATACACCAAAAATAATTCTTTAGTAGCACACATGTACTTAAGAATATTCTTTACATCAATTCAATGATCCTATCCAGGATTTTGCTGATAGTGGCTAACTATATTTTGCGCGAACGCAATATCAGGTCTAGTGCATCTTACCGCATACATAATAGATTCCACCGCCGAAGCATAAGGGATTTTTCGCATACGCTCTACCTCATTAGGAGTAGAAGCACTGTTCTTGCTAGATAAGTTAAGTCTTTCTTGCATGAGTGTAAACCCACACTTAGAATTCTCTATCTTGAAACACTTCAAGATCCTTATCAATATAAGCACTTTGACTTAATCTAAACAATCGCTTTGATCTATCTCGGTAGATCTTGATTCCAAGAATAAATGCCGCTTCTCCTAAATCTTTCATGGCAAAACACTTTCCAAGATGAGATTTAACATCTTGCAACATTGGAATGTGTTTTCCTATGATCAATATGTCATCAACATATAAGACAAGAAAAGTAACATAACTCCCACTAGCTTTGCGATATACACATGGCTCATCGGGATTCTGAAAGAAACCAAACCTTTTGATTTCTTCATCAAACCGCTTATTCCAACTTCTTGATGCTTGCTTAATTTAGTCCATAAATGGACCTTTGAAGCTTGCATACTTTGTTGGGATGTTTTGGATCAATAAAACCTTCAGGTTGATCCATATAGACTTCTTCATCCAAGTAACCATTTAAGAAGGCAATCTTAACATCCATTTTCCATATCTCAAAGTCATAGTACGCAGCTATGGCTAAGAGAATCCTAATAGCTCTAATGTCCGCGACTGGAGAAAAGGTCTCATCATAGTCAACACCGAAACTTTGAGTATAACCTTTAGCCACGAGACGAGCTTTATAGGTGTGTATATTTCCATCCATGTCCGTCTTCTTATTGAAGATCCACTTACACCCAACAGTTTGAGCATTTTGTGGAAGATCAACCAAGCTCCAGACTTGATTGTCTTTCATGGATTTCATTTCCACCTTCGTAGCTTCAAGCCATTTGTCAGATTCCGGATCTGATAATGCAGCTTAAAAATTCGGAGGCTTATCGAGATTTCCAACAACGTCTTCTTCTACCATCAGACATAGTCTTTCGGTAGGATGTCTTGTCCTTTCGGACCTACGAAGTGGAATCGCTTCATTATCATCGACTTGAGGTTCATCACTTTGAACATTCCCCCCCCCCCAAGTTGATGATTGTTAGGAGCTTCAGAAGGTAACACATCTTCCTCTTGAGTTTCATCAAGTTCTACAGCCCTCCCACTGTTCTCTTGAACTAATTTCTTTTCAAAGAATTCAGCATATCGAGCAACACGAACAGTGTTTTTGGCGGGATCATAGAAGTCGTAACCCATCGTTTCCTTAGGGTATCCGACAAAGATGCACTTAGTAGTTCTGGGTTCAAGTTTGTCAGGCGTATCACGCTTCACAAGTGCCTCACATCCAGACTCTTAAGTAAGACAAAATAGGGAAACGATGCTTTTAGATAATCCTTAAACTCTTGGCTTAAGTATTCACCACCTCGATCCGAACGAAGAATCTTGATGGTTTTACCGAGTTGATTTTCTACTTCATTTTTAAACTCTTTGAATGTTTCAAACACTTCATGTTTATGTTTAAGCAAGTAAAACATAACCATAACGACTGAAATCATCCATAGAATAATGAAGTAGCTAGTACTTTTCCTTGACATATGTCTAAAAGGGCTACATACATCGATATGTATTAGTCCAAGTAGTTCCTTAGCCCTCTCCGGTTTTATGCGGAAAGGGTATTCTTGTCATCTTGCCGAAAGCACAAGACATGCATTTGTCAAATGATTCATCATTTGATTGTAAGATCCCTTCACGTTGAAGTTTTTTCAATGCTTTTCTTGCTAACGGTAATTCGAAAGACACGCATTTATCAAACGATTCATCATTTGATTTGTAAGATCTCTTCACATTGAAGACTTTTAATGCGTTTCTTGCTAATGATAATGCCGAAGACCGCATTTATCAAATGATTCATCATTTGATTTGTAAGATATCTTCACATGGAAATCTTTAAATGCATTTCTTGACAAAAATTAAACAAGATGACAATGTCAAAGATAGAGTCCAAGTTAACTTGACTCTTTTGCTATTGAATTATCATTTGAATCTCATCAATACTTATAATTCAGTTAAGAAGATACTTGAAGAACTGGTTAAACCAACTTGCTTCTTCTTCTTTTTGTTCAACTCAGCTAGATACTTAAGACAATTCCTCTTCCAGTGTCTCACCTTATCATAGTGATGACAAGACTGGTCTTTAGCCGTATGCTCCTTTTTCTAAAGGGTCTGTTAAGGTTTTGAGACTAAACACTTTGTTTTCTCTTACCTAAGTTCTTGCCTTTAGCTTTACGGTTGTTTTGTTTTCTAAACCATTCCCCCCTTGATCATAAGAACTTGGGGTATCTCAGATTTCTTGAAAGGTTTTCTTCATACTCAATCAACTTGATATGAAGTCTAACTATGCTATGCAAATTTGTAAATGTCTCTTATGCCCATAAGAATCGGTAGAAGAAATGCATAGTTTTAACCTTTCCATAATTGCTCAGACTCTTCATCTTGAGTACATGAGCAGTTACCCGTTTCCCATACTCGTGTTCAAGTTATGGAGTGACTCAATTAACTCAACTAATTCAACTCCAACTTGTTTTCCGTACATAAACTTGAGTTATTTGATCATATTACACAGATTTTGCAATCCGAATTGCTTTTTGAAGTTCAGCAGACATGCTTCTAGCATCAAATAAGAAACCTCAATATGTTTATTGTACCGAGTATTTTATGCTTCCAACTACAAAACAATGGCATTCGCATCAGGAATAGCGGTATCTGAGTTTCAAATGACATCGGTTTTCTTTTCAACTCTTAGAACAATTCTCTATTGACAAAACAGTCATTGAAATTGGTTTCAGAAAGTTTTCTCTTTCTAGCATCGACCTGAAAGCCGATTGGTGTATGTTTTGTGAAGGATTTGTTGCCTTTTACAAAACAGATTCAAGTTCAATTATCGGTATTTTTGATAATAAATCCTTAAGAAATTAATTACCCAACATTTATAAAATAAACAATTAATTTCATTAAGGCTAGGATCAAATTGACATGCAACCATTTCATCAGTTGATCTGCTATAAATGATTGCACTCAAAAGGTAAGTGACGACCAGTAATTGCATTACAAGTGCAATTCCTAGTAAGTATGGAACCTACGTATGACACTTGATTCATCAAGTGATCCTTTGTAGTCATGTTTTGTCCCATCTTTTGCCACTTGATTCACCACTGTTGGGTTATATAACAAATTATCGAATCAAATCACAAAGCATGCAGCGGAAGATAAGTCTATGTAGTTAATTAATTAACCAAGAAAGAAAATGTGTACCTTAAATTGAAGAGAATAAAGTAAGAAACTTTATAATAAGGTTTAAAATAAAACCTCTCTACGATCACACACACAACGTTAGAATGTATGCGTGCTAGCACTTGATCACGAACCGGCAACGATTGGCTTCTCCTTTTTCCTTGCTTTGATCGAAATCACCAAGAACCCTAAAGGGTTTTTATTTTCGGTCCTTAGAACCGAAAGAGAGAGAGAGAGATATTTAGGGTTTTGGAAAACCTTTTGAATTGTGTGTTGAAAATCAATTAGGTTAGCCCTCCTTATATAGAAGTAGGAAACATGATGACCAAGTTTAGGGTTTTAAAACCCTCCATACGACCGGCCCCCCTAGAACATTCTAGAGAGTTTCCTAATTGTTTTCTAATTACAATTATCTCCTTCGTTAAGTCCGTTAATTAAGTACCGTTAACTATTAACCTTTTAACGGACGATCGTTAGTTTTTCGTGATCTAATTAATTAATAAATTACATTTAATATATTAATCAATTATAGTTACATCCGTATTGAACATGTGACCCCGTAGACTTAAATACTTTTCGGACATACGTTTATTTTACGTGATCATATTCTAACAGATCAATGATGGAACGTGGCTTCAAAGTAAATCTTGGGCCTTGTGGTATTGGAGCAGTCATTAGTAGTGGTCCATGAGCCTTCTTCAAAAGTAAAACATGGAAGGTATTGTGAATTTGAGCATTGGCTGGAAGGTCTAACTTGTAAGCCACCAGAATCAAATAAGGACCAAAATAATTGGCAGACAATTTCCTGTTATTGTGAGTTTGAAGAGATTGTTGGGCAAAAGGATGCAACTTGACATACACATGATCTCCTGGTACAAATTCTCTGTCACTTCTGTGAAGATCAGCTACTTATTTCATACGATTTCTTGCAGTTTCCAAATTTCCCTTAAGCTTTTGAATCATACCTTCCCTCTGCCTATGCAATTCCTCAACTGCTGCTATTGCTGTATCATTAGGTATAAAAGGAATGTGGAGTTGGGGTTTGACACCATAAAGTGCTTCATGTGGTGTCATTTGAATGGCAGAATGCCATGTGGAATTGTACCACCATTGGGCCAGGGGAACCCACTTGACCCATTCTGAAGGGGAATCCATGCACATTGCTCTCAGGTAAGCTTCTAAACATCTGTTAAGTACCTCGGTCTGGCCATCTGATTGAGGATGATATGCTGAAGACATAGACAACTGAACACCTTGCAGTCTCATGAACTCAGTCCAGAAGTTACTCAAAAAGATGGGGTCCTTGCCAGATACAATGGTAGTAGGATTGCCATGCAATTTGAAGATATTATCAAGGAAAACTTTTGCCACTGTGGCAGCAGTAAATGGGTGACTAAGAGTAATAAAATGACCAAACTTGGTCAATCTATCAACCACAACCAGAATGGTATCTTTGCCTTGCACCTTAGGGAGCCCTGATACAAAATCCATGGATATGTCACTGAACACAGTATGTGGGATTGGAAGAGGTTGCAACAATCCTGGATAAGGGATTGCTTCATATTAAGCTCTCTGGAAAACATTGCATTCCTTTATGAATTTTTTTACATCCTTAGAACACCCTTTCCAATAGAAAATATCCTTGATTTTATGAAAGGTAGGAGTCACCCTAGAATGTCCACCCATAGGAGAAGCATGGAATAGGGTCATAATATCATTTCTCAGTTGTAAATTCCTACCAATAACCAATTTATTTTTCTTTCTAAAATATTGCCCATCCCAAGTTCTATTAGGAACAGTCTCTCCTGCTTTAAGCTTGTCAATGATGAACTTGGTATCTACATCATCTTCCCAAGATTGTTTGATTCTAGTCATCAAGGCAAGTTCTAGAGAACTGACACTCATCTCCAACAATGTATGTCTTGCAACCCTGGACAAACTATCTGCTACCACATTCTCACACCCCTTCTTGTACACAATTTCAAAATCATACCCCATCATTTGAGATAGCCATTTCTGTTGGAGAGGTGTAATGATCTTTTGCTCAAGTAAATGTTTCATGCTTTGATGATCAGTTCTTATGATAAAGTGATTATTGGTCAAATAATGGTGCCAATGTTTCACAGCCATAATGATTGCAAGTAGTTCTTTCTCATAAACAGACCAACCTTGTTGTCTAGAAGAGAGTGCTTTGCTAATATAAGCCAAAGGGTGGTGATCTTGCATCAAAACAACACCCATACCAAAGCCTGAAGCATCAGTTTCTAACACAAATGTCTTCCCAAAATCTGGAAGTTGTAAAACTGGAGGAGTCATTAAAGCAGTTTTGAGTGCTTTAAATGCTTCCTCTGCCATGTCATTCCATAGAAACTTTTCTTTTTCGAGTAGCTCAGTGAGTGGTTTGGCAATGACACCAAAATTCTCACAAATCTCCTATAATATCCTGCCAATCCCAAAAATCCCCTTAACTGCTTGACAGTTGCAGGAGTTGGACATTCTTGAATAGCCTGAATTTTTGCAGGATCCGTCGCTACTCCTTCTTTAGTAATAATGTGTCCTAAATATTCTACTTTCTCAACAGCAAAAGCACATTTAGACCTTTTTGCTTTCAAATTATTTTCCCTCAAAATGACAAAAACTTTTTCTAAATCCTGTAAATGATTATGCCAATTATCACTGTAAACGAGTATGTCATCAAAAAACACAAGCACACACTTCCTCGGTAGTGGTTTGAATGTGGAGTTCATTAGGGCTTGGAAGGTAGCTGGAGCATTTGTAAGGCCAAAGGGAAGCACCAGAAATTCAAAGTGACCTTCATGAGTTTTAAATGCAGTCTTATACATATCAGCTTCATGCATTCTAATTTGATGGTATCCTGATCTCAAGTCTAATTTTGAGAAAATTGCAGCTCCTTGCAACTCATCTAACAATTCCTCTATCAATGAAATTGGATATACATCTTTGATTGTAGCATCATTGAGCCTTCTATAGTCAATACACATCCTCCAGGATCCATCTTTCTTCTTAACTAATACTACAAGAGCTGCAAATGGGTTGTGACTATGCCTGATCACCCCTGAATCTAACAGTTCTTGAGTCATGGATTCTATTACATTTTTTTGAGCTTTTGGATACCTATAAGGTTTAAGATTGAGGTCTGCTTGATCATTTTTGAGATTAATCCTATGATCACAGCTTCTATTAGGTGGCAATCCTTATGGTAACCCAAACACATCATCAAATTTTGCCAAAAAAATATCCAACTCACTATTGTTACAAAAATCAGTGAGCAAAGGTTGATGCATAATATGAGGATTGTCTAGGTTCTTGTAATGTATATAATTCAGCATGTACCACCTCACTATTTTCCCCCAAATAATTGCCAAGTTTCTCTATGGAACATAAGCTTACTCCTTGTTGAGCCACTCCTTTCAATTCAAACTTCTGATCTCCAAGGGTAAATTTCATAGTGAAGTGCTTAAAGTTCCAAATAATATCATTCAGAGTAGATAACCACTGTACTCCCAATACCAAATCATAATTGGTCAATTCTAACAACAACACATCAGCAGTGAACCAATTTCCTTGCATATACCACTCAAAATTCTGACACATGCTCATACATCCCATGGCATTGCCAGTGACCACAGTTACCTTAACATTGGGGATTGCTAATACAGAGCATTTCAATTTCAAAGCCAAAGCAGTACTCATGAAATTATGAGTGGAGACACTGCCTACTAAAACATGCAACCTTCTATTTCCCACAGTTCCTAACACTTGCATAATTGAATATGAAGGTATTCCCATAATAGCATTTAGAGAAATGTGTGGTTCTCCCTGCACCAATGGCATTTGTTCCACCAAGGCAACCTCCTTACATGCTAATTCCATTTCTGCAGCCACCTCTTCTTCTAAAGTATCCTCAACTTCAACTAAAAATAACTGTTTTTTGCCCTGACACACTCTATTGTGGCCTGGTACAAAATTCTGATTACACTATAAACATTCTCCCTTAGACCTCTTATCATCCATGAACTTATTGGTTACTCTAGTAGGTACTAATGCAGTTGAAGGCACAGAATTCACTGGTGTGGCTAGCAGTGGAGGTTTTCCAACATTAGTCCACTGTGAGTTAGTTCTATTACCTCCTCCCTTAAATCAATAATTTGCAGTTGTGCCACTAGGTCTAACAAGAGCCTTATTACTATGACTTTGCAATTTAGCTAAGGCATAAGTCTCTCGTAGAGTTTTTGGCTTAAACATTCTAATAGGACATTTAATTTCAGGTTTGAGACCTTCAATGAAACAACTAACAGTACAATCTTCAGGAAGACCAACCTTAGTGAGTAGCAGATCAAACTCGTCATAATAAGCCTCCAACTCACCAATTTGAGTGAGAGATTTCAATGAACCCATAGGATCCTCCATCTGAGTCACCGAAAATCTAGCAGTTACAAATCTCGAGTAATCACTCCATAGAATATCCTCCATAGCTTTGTCATGAGATTTCATGTAACCGAGATGCCACTTCAATGCTCTGCCTCGCATATGAATCGCGGCGTATCTCACCTTGCTGGATTCTAGTGTAGTATCAATGGTGAAGAAGTGTTCACACTTATACAGCCATTCATCCACGTCATCGTCGTCGAATCGAGGAAATTCAAGCTTCGTGAGTTTGTTCGTCGTTAAATGATCGTCGTCCGATTGAATCGCTAACTGCCGTTGTTTTTCCAGTTCCTCAATTTTTTTTGACATAGCTTCCATGGCGGTTCGCATCGTGAACATCGACTCAACTGAAGCAGCGAAATCCTTCTTTTGTTGCGCAAAATCCTTCTGCATCTTCTCCAAATCCTGATTTCGTGTATTAGGCGCCATCGATTTCAGAAGAAAGGGATTTGATAACGGCCTAAAACCTAATTGGAACTTAGATTTGATGATGTGTGACCGGAATTGGTGGTCGGAAATGCTCCGGTGATCAGATTGTCTCTGATACCAATGACAGGTGTAGAATAATTTGAGAGAGAAGAGATATTTGTAAAATCTGAATTAATAATCCCAAATGAATTACAAACCCTATATATGGTCACGGCTAGTAACCGCCACTAACAACCATATGAAATATTACACTAGACACCCCTCAACTATTACACTCTATTTATATAAAGCTAAACTATAATATTCTATAATATCTTGTATCAGTTACCTAACTTATAACAAAAATGATCAGGAACCAACGGTTTTTTACATTGTAATTGTTTATGGCTGTAGTATATATATATGATATTTTGCACCAAGGATTATACGGTGGTAGTAAAACACCATAATCATAATCCGTGAACATACGTAACCTTTATTAAAATTGTTGATGATCTTTTGTAGTTCTAATATTTTCAAAAATCATTTTATTGGATATTATTCCAAAGGTACTCTTGATGACCATTCAAAGTGTACAGCTTGGAGTTGATTATGATCACGATAAACAGTTTTCTATGGTAGTTTTTTTTTAGAACGGCAGAAAAGATATTATTAAAAGAGAATCTAGCAAGGCGCTAGAGCTAAGAGTACAATTACAAGTAATCTAGAATTAAACAAAGCAACTAAAAACTAGACTCGTCCCGAAACATTAACTGCGAGGACTACAAAAGAAGCGAAAAAAACTCGTGCCGATTACGGTGACCCAAGACACGAGAAAAAGCTCCCAACCCCGAAGGCCGAGCCACCGGTTTTCACTTTGGGGTGTTTTTGATGTATTCCCAACCATGTTTCGGGGGACAACCCATATCAAAAATAGCTAAAAACCAAACGATTTAACCAAAATGACATGAGACCTGACACATACCAAGTAACCAAAAACTACCAAATACCACAACTGAAGGAGCATGTTAATCATCCTTGCTTTTGGGGGTTCTCTATCCAACTATTCCAACCATGATGACTTTTCTTATCCCGATTAGAGATCCATAAAAAAGAATTCGAAATAATGGAATTAAAAATGTCATGGATACTTTCCTGTTTACCATTATATATGGCATTATTTCTCTCTTTCCAAACGTGCCACCACCAAATAAAAAGTATCGCTTGAAAGACCCGTTTAGTATCAGAGTTTTCTATGGTAGTAATGAATCGTTTTATGCGAAGGTACCAATACGCGATTAATTCTAGCTCCATCTGAAATAAAGAAATGACTCCAGAAAGACGGAAAGAAATATCTTAGAAGACAATAAAAGGAAGTAGGGAACATTGGACTGAAAAATAAGCAGAGTAAAACAGAGTGATTACCATTAATCTAAGATTATTATTATCTTTAATCTTCATATCTTTATATATATATATATAGAGAGAGAGAGAGAGAGAGATTTTTCTTATTTTGATTACCATTTTTTTTAAGAATTATGAGAACTCTTAAATAATATCTTTGTTCACATGTTTATTTTTGTTCATTCACATGTGAAATACTATAAAAAGTATGTTGTAGAAGAAAATTTTTTAAAAAACCTTCAAAATAGCCTTTTGTGAACTTGTGAATGAATATGTTCATGTTTTCATTTACATGTTAACAAATGGGTATACATAAGGTTTTGAAAAAAACTTTCTTCTACAACATGTACTTTTATAACATTTCACATGTGAATGAACAAAAAAAACATGTGATCCAATACATACTTTAAGAGTTCTCAAGGTTATTACAAAAAATGGGTTCTCAAAACAAGGCTCCCCTATATATATATATATATCTATACTATATTATTAAATATATATATATATACTAACTATATTATAAAGCAAAAAGTCTCTGTCTAAATTTTAAGTTTCAACATTTACTTTCTCAAAATGCCCCTCTAATCTATACTATATTTACCTAAAATAACTATATTACTCTTTCTCTCTCCTCAAATATCAACCAATCATATTCTTTCTCCCTCCTCCATAAATCATTTATTCCTCCAATTTTTCAAAAAAATTTATCTCAAAAACCGTATATCGATAAATTATAAAAACTATATGGGTGTTTATAAAATTTCGTGCTCTTTCATTAGAGATGTCATTCGATATACTTTCGACGAATTTTTAAATCTGAGGGCGGAGTCCGTACTGCTAAGACATTTGGCTATGACTCTTTATGACCTATCACACTTTATGACCTACCACCCCACCATCTCACCGCCGCAACGCGCGGGTACTTGGTCTCGTATATGATAAAAGTTTAAAAGGAAGCTCTCATTCCATATTGTATCTAATCCAGATACACCATCCTAGAAAGAGAACTAAAGCACCCATAAAAAATAAATTTCAAAATCTGCTCTTCGTTAATACAGGTAAAGAAACTACATTTTTATAACGAACACAAAGTGTTTGATAAATGGCCTCAATGAAACATCGGATATTCTTTGTGAAGGATGTTATTATTATTGATTTAGGTTAGGTCCTGGAGTTTTTCTATACCATATTTCGTATGGAAGTGTGGAACACATGAACTTGAGTACTTGAATATGCCTCGTGTTTTATCCCCATAGATATCATTGATAAATAAGCATGATATTGCTTTAGAGTTTCCTTAAGTAAATAGTAGTAGTCTTTAGCCTCTTTGATTTATCGTACAACTTTTGGAACAATTTTTATATTTACTTCTTTTTAGAAAAGCAAATGGTAGTGCATTCCCAAAGTGCTACATAAGTATTAATTAGTATAGCTGAAGTTCATGAGGTCGTTCATTTGGTTTTAGAAGCTCTTTCCGAATATGAAATAATTTGATTGTCATGGTGTATTTCTGTTAGCTTTATACCTTTTGGTGTTTAGTTGTAAAATTATATTAGTTGAAGGGGTGTTAATGTTAATTAGTGAAATGTATAAATATCCCCTTCCACCCCTATATGTAATTAACACTTTCATATAACAAAATCTATTTCTATTCACTTACCAAGTCTCTCTCAAAACACACACTAAATCTAATATATCATATACCCATATTTAAGCTTAAATTTATATATTTCAATTGGTATCAGAGCAAAACAACAATAGTTGATCGATCCATCCCATCAATTTCAAAAGTTTGAGCTTAATTCGTGCTAATTGGTCATTAAATTTATTTGTCATTCTGTTTTGTTCAACTTTGAGCCGTTCCTGTTGTTGAGCTACAGTAATTCACGTGATGTCCTAGATAGAATCAAACGCAGGTCTCAATATCTCTACGGTAAAAGCAGATTCATTTTTTTAATTTCAGTTTATTAAAAAAAAATAGAAAATGAAGAAAAACAACAAAATATTTCCAGAACTTCTCTCTTCAAATTCTTGATTGTTTGGCATCGAATTGATCTAAAAGTCACAAGGATTTTCTCACGGTCAAATTCTGAGAAGAATCATGGTTCCAATTTTTCGATTCATCGAGTTTTGTTGACGGCTAACTTTCCGGCGAGATCTTGAATTTCCCGGCGATCTTCGATCTGAGTATTTTTGGTTAGGGTTTATGCGGACTGTGATTGTGAGTATTTTGGTACCAATTTCGTGTCCTAATTCAAAGAATCGGTGAATAGATCTAGTTTTTAAGATTTCCAGCGAGTTTTCCAGCCGCCAGGATCTTCTTCCAGCCTTCCACTGCTGCTGCTCGTTTGAATATCTGTTCTAATACCGGTATTCCTTTACCGGTATTCAAAGTTTACTTTTCCAAAAATAAAAAATATATATATATAATTAAAAAATTAAAAAAAAAATCTATACAAATACCGGCTTTCGTTTTACCAATACAAAATACCTGGTTTACCCCAAAACCGGTATTAGTTCTTTAATTTTTTAGTTCACAAAAAGTCACTTTGCCCAATTTTTCTCTCAAAAACCGGTATTAGTTCATCAATACCAAAACCGGTATTAGTCCTTCATTTACCAAAACCGGTATTAGTTCTTCATTTTTCCAAAACCGGTATTTGTTCTTCAATTTCAATTTCTTCACTAATACCGGATTTTGTTCGAATACCGGTATTAGTTCATCCAAAGTCGAGTCAAACCCATTCTTCTGCAAATCACTTGAGTTTTCGAAAACTTGAGTTTTGAATCTTGGTTGTTCGTGTTGCCTGCTTGATATTCTGGCTTGTTCGTTATAATCTTTGAGCGAGTGAATATTTTGTGGTATTGTTTTTGTGAGAAAGAGGGATTAAAAGAGTCATAAATTGAAAGATAGTGTGTTTTGTTGTGTGAAACCAGAGAAATTGTTTGAGAGAGATGCTGCAGTGTGATCATTTTATTATAAATCGCATGTCCGGGAATAATTTAAGCCTACGGGGTCACACGAAATGACACGGTAACTCAATAATATTAATTGATATATTAAAGTAATATATTGATTAGTTTGATCACGAAATGATTAATTAAACATAATTAAAGGGTTAATCGTATTTAATTAATTAAAGAGGGGGATTAAAATGTGAAAATTGGAAAATGGATTTGGGCTCTACAACTAAAGGGGGGGACGGTTGGGTTAAGGCTTTGTAAACCTTAATCTAGCTTATTTTCCAAGCTAAGTTTAACCTAATTAAGCCCTATAAATAGAGGCTTAATTCTTGGTTTTTCACACACTTTTTCACATAAGCTTTCTCACCTTTTTCTCCCTTTTTCTTTGAAGTGGCCGAAATCTCTTTTCCTTAAGGGGATTTCGACTTCAAGTTAAGGGTTTGAACAAAGGGTTGTTCGATTAGTGATCGGGGTACTGACATACATTATTCGGGGTGTCTAGTGTGCGATCATAGAGGGGTTTTGCTTTAAACCCTAAGCAATAATAATATTATTGTTATTATTATCTTATTGGAGCTTTGCATAAGGTACACAACTCAATTCTATTTTTTGTTAATTAATTTGATTGCATATTTGATTTGATTTCTTCCGTTACGCTTACTCGTGACTATGTATGTTTATGTACTCGTATTGTAACAAGAGAGAGAAAGCGAAGATCAAGAAAACTATTTGAGTGTTTAGTGGGTTTTGTATCATTTTTCTTGTAAAGTGTTCCGTTTAATTTTTTTATTATTATTAAAGGAAACATGTTTTGGAGATTGGGTCACGTGTGTTGTTTCTACCTGCAAAAGAGTTAGGCGTGTCATATTTCTATTGGTGTTATCATGGGGTTACGCGTTTTCTCTTTTACTCTTTTTGAGTTGTCAACCTTCCTAGTACGCATTAGCTGGCTTCTCATGAATTTTCCTTTAGCTTGGTTACTTCAATTGTTTTCCATTTAATTTAATAAATTGTGCCTAGTATAAATTTATGTGGGGTCATAGATTTGTCAGGTAGTGTCACGTGTTGTCCAAGTACAATCTTTCTCATTGCATTGGTCACTTCCAATATTGTCCATTTTATTGTTTAAGTACGTGATTTATATTGTCAAATTTGAGTCTAGTGTTATTTTTTATTATTATTTTCTTTAATTGTTTTATTTGGGCCAACTGGTTTGGGCTATCAAGTGGATTTCTTTAGACTAAAAGTTTGTTTAGGCCAAGATTTAAACTAGTAATTTGTGTTGGGCTAAAATTTGAATGTGGACTTAATCTTTAAATTTTCTTGTGCGGTTATTTTTTTTAGGATCTTGTCTTGTTTGTTTATTTAGATTCTCACTATGTTTTGATTCAAAATGGCTATTCAAATAACGGACGAGTTTGTTGCAAAGGTGTTAGATTTTTTAATGGGTGAAGAGCCAAGTTGGGAAGAAATACGTCGTCATGATAATCACATTTGTTGGTGTATCAATTCATATCCATGTGCAGTGATTTGTTTTGAGGAAAACAAAGTCGATGTGAATACATTTAAAACTTTTGTGAGAGAACACAAAGTTTTTCAACTTCAAATTGACCAACTCAAATCTGAAAACAAAGAGCTTAAATCTGCAAATGATCTCATTTTGTCAAACATGGAAAGTCTTCAAAAAGAAAATGATCAGTTTCAATCAAAGATTTCCAAATTAACAAATGAGTTGGACAATTCTCTCCACGAGCTCAATCAAAACATTTTGGACGGTGAATCGAAAGAACTTATTTTGCAACAAAAGATTTCTAAGCTTAACCATGAGTTGCAAAATAAGTCTACCATTTTTGAGAGAAAAATTGAAGAAGAAAGAATGAATTTTTGTGCTCAAATCAAGTGCCTTGAAGACAAGTGTTTGCAACTTAAATCAAACGAAACATTTTTGACAAAAAGAATCTCCGACCTTGAGATTGAATTACAAACACAAACCAAATCTTTTCAAACTCAAACTCATTCTTCTGTCTTTCTTGACCCACCCAATGAAGTTGTTAAAGTTTGCACTCAACATGATTGTCCTATATGTGAATTTGTGAATTCTCCTGTGCAAATTAAATTTGATGTTGTTTAGACCATTGAGACCTCAACTCAGACTGATCCTGATTTTGTTTGTGACAAGATTGAGGTGTCTAAAAGTTTTCCAAAACCAAATTCATCCAAACCAAAAGTCGATGTTCCAAAGAGGGTTTACACGGGTAAATCCTCAAAACCTTTTAAAAGAAAGGTCCCTTAGTTTACTAATTACTCCTTGCAAAAGGGTAAGAAGTACTCTAAGAAACCTATTTTTGATGGAACGACTAATTTTGTATCTTTTCTATCCTTCGAGGATAATTCTCACCACATTTCCCAAGCAAAATCTCAGTTGACTAAACCGATTTCAAAAGATAAGTCGGTTGAGTGAAAATCATTCAAATATTCATTTTATGAACTTTATGATCTTGCACCAAAAACTGTGAAAACAGTTGTGCAACAAGTGAATGAGTTTGCTTCGAAAAGTCATTTTTTAACTCAATCTCTAAAGATTGACAAGTTTTCAAAGAAATCAAATGATTTTTCACCGTTGCTTCCACTAAAACTCTTTTCAACTAAAACACCGGGTTTTATTTCTCCATGCAATGCAACTTCGATTCATCAAATCGATGAGACTTACATTTGGTCTTTTACCAAGTCAAAAACCGTTGAGCCTATTCTCAAATGGGTTCCAAAGGCAATTTCTAAGTGATTTGATGCAAAGTGGCTTATACACACTTCAGTGTATAACCCGTGCTAAAACCGTTTTCGTAATTTGATCATTTTTAAAAAACTCATACTTTCGAAAAATCCAAAAAGATTTTCCCTTTTCATCATTTTTATTTACTTTGTCTTTTAGTTACTCACAATGTATTAGGATGAGATGCAAGACATCGAATGCCTTTGTGTACTGCCTTCGTAGTCTCATTTGTAATATTGTGATAAACTTTCAACCCTTTTACTCACCCTTTATATGCAAAAACTTTGTTTAAATCATGTATATATTTAGGGGGAGTTTGTTTATTTAATTAAAACTTTCAAGTGTTAAACCTCGTTTGCCATTTTCAAACACTTTGGATGATTTTCAACCATTTTCGACCTAATTTAAAGAAGTTCGGTGTTAGATTTGCACATGAGAGTTTAGGCCACTCATAAAAACTCCATGATCTTGTCATCACCTATGCGATCTAACCCCGGAGTTAAATTCTCAATTCTAGATTGTGGGGGTTTTTGAGTATGAAGATGTTTGTGCAAATAGGACATGACGGAGTAGTCAAAAAGTGAGAGGTTATGGTGAAATGATAATGTGAGAAAGGGCTAAAAGAAATAAAAGCCCTCCCCAAGATACTCAAAAAGCCGGGTCAACACGTTTCTATCGAATTTCATTTGTTGATTTCTCGATATTGAAGAAGACTTCATCGACCTAGTGAAGCAATGCACATCTTTTCCTAACCACTCAAGTATTTTTTAACAAATGCTTGTTTTATTATCATGGAGATTTTCACATTTCTATCGACTCTTCATTTGGAAGATGTCGATATTGAAAAAGGGAGACACTTTGCTCCAGTCCCCGACTTCTTTTGATCACTTATTGAGTCTAGAGCTTATTGATATATCAAACTTTGATACTTTCTTTTCATAGGACACATCGAGTAATTATATGTCTTTGTGACATTGCATATCTTTATGATATTGCCGGAACATTCGTAGTGATATCATATTTTTGATATTCCACGATGATCGAATGGAAATCCTACCAATGCTAACATCTTTTCCAACGTTGAACGTAGGTCTCACATTTTCATTTTATGAATTTTTCGAGTTAACGAGAAGTCTAAGTGACCTCGTATTTATTTCCCAAAGTCTTTGAGGAATGTTAAACATGGTTATCGATACGCCTTTGTGACACTAACCATGTTCTACGTTCTTTAAAGCAATCTATTGGTTGAAAAGCCGTAGACCGAACCATTTAGAGATAAGCTTTGTGCATTTCTCGATGATAATGGGAAGTCCTAAAAATAGTAATCGTATTTTTAGGCCACACCATTAATCATTTCGATTTTTGGGTGTGTCAACGGATCATTCTTATCCAGATTTTATTTCTCTTCGCACAAACACAAAGAACACCAACACCATTTTAAAATCTTTTTCCAACAACGCAACCTCAATTTTTAGTTCACCAATAGGTTCATTGGGAATTGGGAATTGGGTTGGGTTGATTTGCTTCCATGTTGTATGCTTTCATCTACCGTTATGCTATGACTCGTTTCACATATTCATCATAAGGGGGAGAAATGAGTAATTGATTGATAGATGGAATTCAAGGTTATAGGTAGAATTTGATAGGTAGATATTGATTGATGATAATCGTTTTGATTGGTTGTTCGAAAGATCATTAGTTTAAGTGAAGAGGGTGAATAATTAACTTGATATGTTGAAAGGTGTAAGATTGTTTCGATACAGTAGAAAGATTGTTTCGAGAATATTCAAGATGAATTTAGTTTGTGAAAGTACGTGGTCGATAAAGGAAAGATTCATTGGGAGAATGACCATTGTTCGATGATAAGAATGTTTGAGATTGGATGGAAGTTGTCCCTTTGTTGATACTTAAAAAGAAGAATATTAACTTAGATAGTTAAATTCTCTCATAGTTTGAACAGATTGTTAAATTGAGGGGGAGCAAGAGTAAATTCATAAATTGATTAACGGTTAAAGATGCTTCGAAATGATTGTTTGTTTGAGGGGGAATAAGAAATTGAAGATCAATCATTTATTAGATAAAGTTGCTTTGAGAGGGTTGTTTATTTGAGGGGGAGCAAAAATTTATTGATCAAAGGATCAAATGCTCCAAGATGATTGTTGATTTAAAGACAAGTTAGATCAAGAACTGAAGTTTCATAGTCAAACCAAATTTCCACATTCCAAAACCAAGCTTCCGCAATGCCAAAAGAATTTAAAGATATCCAAGCTTCCGCAATGCCAACAGAATTCAAAGTCAAAACCAAGCTTCCGTACGTTATTCAAAATTCAAATTACTTCTCCAAGCAACATCAAGTTGAAATCAAGACTCAAAAGTTCTAGTGTTCAAAGCTAAAAAGTTACAAAGATTTCAAAGATACACCCCAAGTATTCAAAAGTTGCAAGAGAAGATTAAGATTTAGAAAGTCATCGTCAAATATATATGATTGTTGAGAAGATTCAAAGTCAAGGTTGATACAAAACGTTGAAGACAATGAGAAAGCTTCAAAGTCTACTCAACATTGAAGATTTTTAACAAATGGGCTCATCATGTTTATTTAAAGACCGATGACGATTCATCATTTACAATTCAACACCAAGGAGAAGATTGTTAGGTTTATAACTTATGGTGTTTAGTTGTAAAATTATATTAGTGGAATGGGTGTTAATGTTATTTAGTGGAATGTATAAATATCCCCTTCTACCCTTATTTGTAATTAACATTTTCATATAACAAAATCTATTCCTATTCACTTACCAAGTCTCTCTCAAAACACACACACACTATTTAAGCTTAAATTTATATATTTCAATTTCAAACATGTTGAGATAGCGCATGTCAATTTAAGTGGAAACAAAGAGTTTGAATATTTAGTTCTAATACATATCATTGTTTAGTGGTTGCTAACTTATTATTCCATATGAGTCAAAGTATTTAGTGTTTAGGTATGTCTGTATACAGGAGTTGATGCTAGAAGTCATTTTTGCAATAATAAGGGTGCGGTCTTTCTAACAAATTTAGTGTTAAAGAAGCTTTACATTGACGATGAGGTTTTTGCTATGCTATCCGTATTAAAGAAGGTGTTAGAATCATAAAAGTGAGAGTGATAAACGGCCATGTTTTGACAGCCCAAGAGATTGTCAATAATGTTAATGGACGTGACAATGAAAATAGCATTTAGAGTGTGAAACTGTCATGGTGTGACAGAAAAAATTGCCATTCTTTGGCATCTTGGAGCTTTTAACGAAGTAAAGCGTTTTTGTGATAAATATGTATGGGGCTGCAGCAGGGTTCAGTACTGATGATTTTTAGGAATCAAAATTCATGGGTAGCCTGGAGCCCGACATAGTGACAAGGTCAGTCAGTCCAACTCCAAAGATCAAAACTTTAGTATTTGTGTGACGTTGGCCAGGCGAAAACCATTGATACCAATGCTACGTGTTTTATACATGGCTTTGTCTTTCATGCTAATTAGGTGACGGTGAGGTTATATCTCCTAGATTTGTAATCGTGAAAATAACTATAGGCAGGTTGAGCATATATAGGTCTGGTTATCAGTTTGTGAGGATAATCCAAATTTGAGAATGCCTTGATAGATCGAATTGTTGCTAGAGAACTTTGTATCTCGGTAATTAACTGCGAATTGTTGCTAGAGAACTTTGTATCTTGGTAATTAATTGCTTCAACAAAACACAAAAAATCTTTTTTTTCCCTGAAGGGTTTCGGGAAATGACATGGGTCACCAAGTCATTTCGGTGAAGATTTTACTTTTTAGCAATGGACCCTTGACAGGTTGCTGGACTTATCTAAGGAGTGTTAATGTACACATACTTGTTTTGGATGCTGACAACCCTCCTAGATATGTGAATTTTTCCTCATTTACAATCTCATTTAAGCCAATTTGTATATGTCTTGGCTGATGTGATAATTAAGATTAAAGTACTATAATATATTTAAATAATACGAATCCGAGGCCTAATCTTGATGAAGATTTTAGACTCTTGGGCAGTCTAAATATCTGACTTATCTTATTTGCGTATCTATGTAGGCATAAAAATTATGCTAAAATCCCATTACAGTATATGGTGTTAAGCATAGTTACTATATTGGTAATTTGCAGGCTGAAGGCAATACTGCAACAATATCATCTCTCCTCATAATTATATTAATGTGTTAATGTTATTATGTGTTAATATGATTTATATCCTGATTATGATTATGATGACACGTCGGTTTCACTTTTCAGTTTTGGACACCCTGATCGTAGAAGAGATGCTAACTGATGAACCACATAAGTATAATTTATTGAGAAGACGGTTTTGGAATGCCATCAGACTCACCAAGGTATGAGTATTCTATAGTTTGTTGGTTGTTTTGGTTGGGTTAACCTCAGATTGAAGTTGGTTAATTAAACTGCAATAGGTTTGACAGTCTGAAAGTCAACATATATACATATATCTTCTAACCTACAAAAACAGCCTGAAAACCATTATAAAAAAAGCATACCTGCAATAAAAATAAACATCACAAATGCTGTACATTATTAACCATAGAACAACCTGCAGTAAGAAAATTATTAATTTATATTTACCTCTCATTATCAATGATGAAAATTGAATTAAGAAATTAAAGAAGGATGCAAGAATTTGAAATTGAAATTCAAATGATAATAAAAGATGAGAAACACTCACCATTCATAATTGCAAGAAACTGGTTTGTTGCACATCAATCAATTCATTCCCATGTTATAGACATGCACTATTTGGCTGGTTTTATTAAGGTACATAATTTTCATCACATTCGACTGCAATTAATGATATCAAGAACGTAAACAAATTCTAATAATTCAAAGTCAACATTTACAGTACCATTTTGCAATGTTCCCTGAAAATACTACATGTTAATCATTGGAGAGTTTACGATCTGATAATATAGAGGCTAGGATGACTGCTCCACCCGTTGTTGCCTTCTACCTCCAACTGAAACTGCCTGCTTGATTGGGCCATCAACATGATGGCTGATGTCAACAATATTGCTATGGTCTTTGCCCAAATATGACAAAGGTTGGTATGATGCAACGAGCATTCTTATACTGAAGTTTCTGTTTACATGTACGTATTAAGAACAGCATACGAATTGATTAATTTTTTCAAGTAGTAATGCTAATGAAGCAGAAGTTGACATATATAAGAAAAACTTAAAGAAGGTATCCATTACTAGGAAATCTGGAAACAACCAATTTAAAACCATCACATCCAACAAAATTCTAAATCACTGTACTATACATCTCAACAAAGTATTGGGCTCAAACCGATGAGAAGACCTTATCAAGTAGAAAGGTTCAATCTAGAATGCAAAAGCATTAAACATGAAGTACAAAATGATTTTAAACATATTCAAAAAATAATGTCACTAGAATTTATGTTGGTTACTATCTTCTTGAGCTTCAATAACAAGGCCTCTCATTTCATCTTTGTCATAACTACCGATGAAGTGTCATAACTACCGATGAAGTCCACCTGCTGTTGCAATGTAAGATGAACACCAATCTGCCAAAATATGCAGTTAAAATCGCGAAAATAGGACAAAATACTCGATGAATCCAAACTGTTTCCTAGCAAAGTATGTTGGAATTTCCTATCGATCCAAACTGGGTATTAGCTCAAAAGCTTCTGCAGCAAAAATCAACGTCCTGATTTGATGCTTCCGCCAATTTCTGCAAACTAAACAATGTAAGTTGATTAAATTAATTTACTTGAGAATGAAACATACTCTTACATCAGATAATGGGGTTAAATTTGCAAAATCCTTAAGGAAACTCTATATATCTGAATCACTAATGCTACCATTTGAGCTAATTGCCACAGATGGACAGATAAAAGGAAACACATGATATCCTTTGCCACTTCTTAAAGTTGTAATGATACTTTGTAGACAAAGACATGTACTAAAACATAAAGCCTCACTAATGTGAATTTATCAAAATAGTTGTGTTTCATGAATGACATTTCTTTCATGTTCGACACAATTCTGTAGAAAGTTACGCAAAGGCTAATAAATACTAAATAAATTCCTTGTATATAGGGAGGCAAGAACCGGTACCATTTGGATAATTGAAACCATAGTCGACAGGTGACTCAATAAGTAGGACCACTATTAACCACCGCTGCCATAACAGCTCCAACCAGCACTAGTTAATCTTCATCCAGTTTAAACCTTGAATATCAGATGCGAATGAATAACTTCAACCTCAATAAAGGACATAATAAAGCATAAAAACACACGTGACATAAGAAAATATGACATTACAAGACCTTACATTTCCCAAATCGGCATCCTTATCAACGATATTTGATGTTTTGCCTCTTGGGCCAGGAACTTCAACCTACAGTACCCAGATATCGCACATTAGCACAAGAGTCAATGAGGTTTACCATCTAATTTGTATTACTAAAACCTACAGGAGTGATTTCCCATGTGAAGGCACCGTTATCTCTGGCAGCAATACCACGCTCAAAGCTTTGTATAGCAAAGTCATCCTGCATTCATCAATTAAATTTGTTACTACTATAAAAACTGAAAGCAGAACAAACAAAACCAGAGAGCTAGAACTTAGTTTGTATAAATATGATACACACAGAATCAGTATTTTTAACATTGCTTTCTAGAACTTGGTATGTAGAAAATGGGACTATTAATAGTGCATTAATATATATAGAATGGCATGCAATTATCAGGTAAGTGAGTTGGACTTGATACAATATATGACAAGTAGTTTGCGTTCTCATTCACCGATTTATAATAATAGGTCGAAGAATGGAAACCGAGGTTCCAAGAAGCAATTATTCAAACTTTAACGATTTAATAAGTAGATAGCAGATTCCAGATGTGAAATCTGTCATGCTTCCTTAATAGCTTGACACTACATAATGGACCACTAACTATCTATTAACATTTCAAATGTCCATCACTCTGTCTTAATGTAACAGGGGAGGAGGTATTACTCACCTCCATTCGAGAATATATTACTCACCTCCATATGTGTGGGTCCAATGACATCGAGAGCTTCCGCATTGGCTTAGCCTCAGGCTCACTGAAACGACAATTCAAAAACCAAGTGACTTCAAGCAACTACCAAAACTGAATGGACAATTCAAAAACCAAGTAACTTTGAGCAACTAACAATCTGTTGGTCTACATGACAAAACAGTCAAGAAAATCAAACAAAGATAAATGCTTGCAAAGTAAGATTTCATTCGTTAACAAAGATAAGTGTTTGTGACAATAAGTCCATGGATCAAGATGCCAAATAAAAAACAACCACAGAGAGCCTATCTAAGCATACATTAAGCCCGCTATTTTAATCACAACACTTAAAACAAAAGATATATTCCTTGCATCCTAAATATCAAGAAAAGCTCCTTCAACCTCAATGTTGATGTTTGTCTTGCTACTTATCATGCAACTTGGGTATGATTACTTTGACTTCAAATTCCACGTACACGTCACCACATTATAAATAATCAAAAACTAGCGCCTGTAAATTTTTCTATTTATCTAAGACTAGGTGTCTCATATGACTTTGCACACTGTACCAAAAATTATTTGTCAATGTCAACAATGCCTGATCCTACTCTTGTTTCCACTTCCACCCAACATATGGTTACCCTGCCCAAAACAAGGGCAAGAAAGAATGTGATATTGTCATTAATGAGAAAAAGAAATGTAAAGGTCACACCTAGTTCATTGAAGAGCAATACATGACGGGGACATCATTTGACAAAGCTTGGATGCTTAGATTGAAGTTTAATAACTATAACAGGTTCACCATATATCATGATTTAAATAGGATCTTATATTGTAATATGTTGGCAAATAGAAAGTGTGTATATAAAACGAGCTCAGTGGCACTCATTAGTGAGGTAGAGAATCTCATCCATGTTCCTCAATCGACACTATTATTTATATAAAAACCTCCATAAATAGTACAGATACTGATAGTAAATTTTAAAGCAAGACAAAGCATACCTCCATATATAGTACGAATACTAGTGATAAAATTTAGCACTAGGCAAAGCTTGCTCAAATCTTGTACGAAAAAGTTATCAATACAAGGATTTATGGTAATAATGACCTTGCTTCAGCAATGTATTTGGGGACATTAGACATGCTTTCCATACCACCAGATACAACTATATCATTAATGCCCAATTGGATGCTCTGTGCTGCCAAGCATGGTTGCTGCAGTTACAGAAAAGAGTATGTTACACATTTTTTTTATGAAATTTCCCATAATCTAATCTCATAATAACAAATGCACAACTGTAACTTGAACGATATTGTCACAAATTAAAAGATGGTGCATCCCCGATGCACAAACTTTGTTAATCGAGGTACTAACTACAGTGTTCGGAATTCCTGCACCTAATGCTGCTGCTTGTCTTACACGACCCTGACCCAAATTCGCACCAAGAACGTTTCCAAAGTAATTCACACAGTTGAGATTCAGATTCAGATTCAACGAAAATGACTTCAAAAAAACTCAATTGATAGCACGTAGTTACACACACTAATTCACACACATATATCAATTAATGACAAAAAATGATTCACTTACATAATCAAATTGAACAAAACGACTTCAAATTAACCGTGACAGTATAAAATCTAATTCGGAACATAAAATTCCACAATTACTTAAACAAACAAAATTTCTAAATTTTTATAGATACATATATATATATAGATTCAAAGAGAATATACCAACGCATTTATAGTGAAAGCAGAACAGAAGAACAGAGCGATCATTAACATGCTCTTCAATAGTATAAAGAGGAAAAACGACGCCGTTTGATTCACATAAGAAAAGCGTAGGCCACACATTCCGTTTGTTCCATACCTACAATGATCATAAGAAACTCAAATCATGAATCGATTAAACATGATTAATCGCAAAGTAGGCCGGATAATAGACGGCGACCGGAGAAAAAAGGAGGTCGGAGAAGAAAAGGAGGGCGGAGAGGAAAAAGAGCCAGAGAGAATTAGGGTTAGACATGAGAAACAATAAGTGATTTGGGGTTTTTGTTCAAGTGGTAAAATGACGGATATACCCCTCCGTGTTTAAATTTGTATGTAGGGAACAAGTTTTAATCTGGACCGTAGATGATGATAGATAGATGACCAGGATGAATTTCTTGGTTTTCAAAAAAAAAAGAGTTTTGCATTTGATCTTTTACCCTTAAGATATTATTATTATTTATTATTATTAGAAAACTAGAAAAGTGTTTGTAGATATGTTTACAAAGAGTGGTCTAAAGTGGTATGTATTTTGTATATGAATTAAAAATATATAGATTATAGATTATATATATAATTTTATTATATAAATATAATAAGTTGGGTAGTGAAGATGGAGATAAGTCATCGGTGCCACATAAGCATTTTTTTCAAGTCAATAGACATGTTTGCAAAATCAAATAAGTCAGCAGTGCCATGTAAGCATTGGTATCTAGTCACCTGATAGGTTATGTTTTTTGGACAAAATGCGTTGTTATTTACAAGACACTTTGAGAGATCGTTACATTACACTCACATTTCGTCATAGTTATCTACGCTCACAGGTCATTATCCCTATATTATATATATATATATATACTAGAGCGATATCCTATATTAACACACGGTTGCTTATACAATTTTGTTCGAATATTCTTAAAAGTCGACAATCTATTATTTAGCATTTTTCTTTTTACTAATAAGAAGTTGTAATTTAATATTTTGTTCTTGACATTTTTTTTATCTGGGCCGACAATCATTATACTTTGTCAAAAAACTTTAAGATTTCAGTGGGTTTTAGCTTTTTCTCTTTTCGGTTGTTTTCAAATGCATATATAAGAAATTAATTAACAAAAAACAAAAAAATAAGAAATTAATTAATAAATCATGACATTAACATAAAAAAAAAACATTGTTGACCTGCTTAGTTTGTTGGCACATCAGTTAAAATATATATATATATATATATATATAGGGTGAGGATCCTGGAAGAAGGTGGTTTAAGAAGGGAAGGGAGAGAATTTGCTATTGTCCAATAAAAAGACGACATGTGTAAAATTAATTTAAAACATGCGGTGGCAATATTGTAAATAATGCAAACTTTTGTTATAGGCGACGCGGTGACAATATTGTAAATAATGAGCTCCGTTACTAATTAACATTCCGTTATCTTCGTTAAAGGAATTTAAATTCATATCCATACAAAAAAAATAATTTCAGATCTACAAGCATTTATCAGATCTGTCTTTTTCAAAAACCAAAGTTTTTTTCTTTCGACACATATTTTGTCTGCACATATGGTGGATCTTCAAGAATTACATGGAAATGCTGGTAATTATTAATTCTTTTTAGTTTTTGTTTTTATTTTATTTTTTTAAATTTATATTATCCTTTTTTTTATATACTATTAATATAATTTTGAAAAAACATTACGACAAAAAAGGAACCAGTATCAGTTTCAACATGGATGGGATTTTTAATTAGTATTTGTTTAAAGCTGAATTATTTTCAGTTTTAGATGTCAAGCTGATAGACGTAGCTGATAGTTTCATTAGTTGAATATACTGTGAAGTTGATCCAGTCTTAACTATCCGACTACATGTGTGTAGATTATTCATATTTAGGTGTAAAATAAAAAAGGTAAAATCATCCACATTGTGTAGATTATTCTGAAGATATTGTAAAGCTGATTCAGTTTTACATATCGCCTACATTTATGCAGATTATTCATATCTAGGCGTATTAAAAAGGTAAATAATCTACATTTGTGTAGATTATCTGAATATACTGTGAATCTGATTCAGTTTTAACTAACGAACTACATTCATGAAGATTATTCATATTTAGGCGTATTAAAAAAGTAAATAATCTACGTTGTTGTAGATTATTTTGAATATACTATGAAGCTGATTCAGTTTTAACTATCCGACTACATTTATGTAGATTATTCATATTTAGGGGGTAAAATAAAAAAGGTAAAATCATCCACATTGTGTAGATTATCTGATGATATTATAAAGTTGATTCAGTTTTATATATCGCCTACATTTATGCAAATTATTCATATTTAGGCGTATTAAAAAAGTAAAGTTATCTACATTTGTGTAGATATCTGAATATACTGTGAATCTGATTCAGTTTTACCTATGCAACTACATTTATTCAGATTATTCGTATTTAGGCGTATTAAAAAAGTAAATAATCTAGGTTTGTGTAGATTATTTGGATTATATTCTGAATCTGATTCAGTTTTTAGTATCCGACTACATTTATCTAGATTATTCGTATTTAAGTATTAAAATTAAATAAAATAAATTTATGTAAATTTATGTAAATTTATGTATAGATACTGTGAAGCTGAGCTAGTTTTGAATGTTGGACTATGTTTATGTAGATTATTTCTATATTCTACATTTGTGAATATTATTTTTTTTTGCAGAGTGCGAAGCTGAGTCAGTTCAGTTTTTTTTAGCTTGTTTTTTTTTATTAACATAATATTGGTTCTTTTAGCGACATTACATTAGTGTAGATTATATGTGGATAGTGTAAAGCTGATTTAGTTTTAGTTATGAATTACATGTAAATTATGTGTTTTTAAGATGAATGATAATTAAATGTCACACGCTTTTACGCCTAGGTTTTTGGTTTTTTTTGTGAAGCTGAATCAGTTGCAGTGTTTGTGTGTGTTTTTTATTGTTCATAATTTTGACCCCAATTCGCAGTTATTTATGATACAGGATCATCTTCTGCTGAGCTTTCTCAAAATGGAACCCCTCATGCAATGGAGATGTTACCACCTGTTGGAATTCATAAAAAAAGCCTAATGGCGGAGATGCATTCGACCCAGGTGTTGATGATGCCCACAAACCTTTTAAAGGGAAAACATTTCAGACGATTGAAGAAGGTTTTCGTTTCTATAAGAATTATGCCAGGAAAGGAGGTTTCACTGCAAAATTAGGCAGTTCTTTTGTTTCAAAAGGTAAAGATGGTGTCAGGACTATGACAACAAAGTATTTTAATTGCGTGAAACAGGGTAAAAAAGCTTGATTAGCTTTGGGTTGGGTCATCTTGGGGTTGGGTTGTGTCAACTTGGGGTCTGGGTCAGGTTGCGTCATGTTGGGTTAGCTTGATTGGCTTTGGGTTGGGCCAGCTTAACACAATCTACACAAAATGTAGATTAATCTACAAAAATGTAGATTATGGGTTTCGGGTTAGCTTAGGGTCAGGTTGGGTCATCTTGGGGTTGGGTTGGGTCAGCTTGAGGTCTGGGTAAGGTTGGGTCAGCTTGGTTAGCTTGGTTTGGGTCAGCTTGACACAATCTACACAAATGTAGATTAATCTATAAAAATGTATATTATGGGTTTCGAGTCAGCTTAGGGTCAGGTTGGGTCATCTTGGGGTTGGGTTGGGTCAACTTGAGGTCTGGGTAAAGTTGGGTCAGCTTGTTTAGCTTGGTTTGGGTCAGCTTGACACAATCTACACAAATGTAGATTAATCTGAGCCAAACTGAGTCAGCTACACACAATCAGGCAAAAAGGTCTAATAGTAAAAACTCTGAAATACTTACTTATTAACACCAAAAAACACATAATTTACATAAAAAGAGTCAAAAATTATAAAACTGAATCAGCTTCACATATAATCTACACAAATGTAGATTATTTAGGTTTCAAAAACAAAAAATGTAGTGTGACCAAAAAAAGGCCAAGCTAAGTGTAACAACCTAATGAAAACCAAACTGACTCAGCTATAGATAAAGTCTACACAAATGTAGAATATTTACACATTTAAAAAAAAAAATACAAAACTAACTGTAACAAGCTAAATAAAATATTAAAACGAATCAACTTCACATTATCTATACATAAAAATCTACACAAATGTAGATCATGTAACAATTTAGTCTATCAGTTCGGTCTATCAGCTTGGTATGTATCAGTTTGGTATATCAGTTTAGTCTATCAGTTTGGTGTATCATGTATCAGTTTTCCATGGAAAAAAAAAATAATGACAATTAAAAAAATAAAATTAAATTAAAGACACAAACTATTGCAAAAAAATTTGAAAAAGTTACCTTTTTTAACATCTTTCCACCATTCGCAAACTGGTTCTGAATCTGAAAAAGCAAGCTCAGATTCATCTAACTCATGTGTTATATTTTTCCTTATTTTTAGTAATTTTTTAACGTTTCCTGCAAAAATTAATAAAAAACTAAAATTAATTAACTAATTTCTATTTAAAGTTATTCAATTTCTGTAAAATACGTACTCTTAGATGAAGATGTATTCGATTTAGATTTCATTCTGAATAATTATAAAAAAAATCTGGAAATAATTGGATTCTTATGGAACACAACATAGGTTATATCGAAAAAAAATAATAAATAATAAAGGATGTACATGGAGTTAACGCACGTTATATAAACTAACAGATCGTTAATAGTTAACGGAGAAAATAATTACAAAAATGCCACCTCGTCGCATATAACAAAAGTTCGCTTTAATTACAAAAATGCCACCGCGTGGTTTTTTTAATTTGACACATGGCGATTTCTAATTAGACAATTACATCTTTTCTCCTTTCTCTCCTTAAGTCACCTTCTTATTTGATCTCTCATATATATATATATATTTGACACATGGCGATTTCTAATTGGACAATTATGCCTTCTCTCCTTAAGCCACCTTCTTATTTGATCTCTCTCCTATGAGAACTATTTGATTTTAATTATGTAATATATAGTTTAACTTTTAGTATTTTAATATTTAATTATTAATTCATAATATATAGTTTTATTGATTTTTAAGTTAAAATAAAAAAAATTAAATAACTTTGAAGGAAGATGTGACTTTATTATGGGTGATTATATTTTTTGGTATGTTTAAAAAAGAAAAAAGCCAATACGATAGTGAGAAAAAAAAGTAAAAAAAAAAAAAAAATACTTGATGGAAGTGATCTTAGACAAAAGAAATCATAGAATCTTTATCTTTATATCTATAATAAAGAAGGATTGTTTTTTCAAAAATATTTTTAGAAAGATTATGATGTGTCATGATCATACATTTTTTAAAAAGTTTTTTCTTTCATTTATGATGTCATATTTGACAAAAAAAAAAAATCTCACTTAATGCTTATTTAAAATTCCTAATCTTTTATTTGAAACAAATAAATCTTAATTTTTTCTATAAAATATTATGAAATGTCTTTTTATACTATGTTTACGCAACATGACTCTTATTTTACGTATCATTGTGTTAATCGATTCATTATCTTCATATAAATTATAATATATTGATAAGAAAAATTACATACATTCTTTTACATTTTTTTGATTTTAAAATTTTGATTACAATGCCCGGGTTGAACCCAGGTTACTTAGCTAGTTATGATTATATATTAAGATTTACATAATAATTCCTTAGCATGTCGTTGTCATAATCTAATAATCAGACATGCAACAAATGCAAAGGGTGCCTTTACACGATGAGTCTACTAGGGATCCTCCTATAGGCATGTTATTTAAGCACACTTCGGCACAAGGATCATATTCGCAGCGTTTTGGAGCCATATCAAAGATATACGTTTTATATTGATCACTGTTTGACAACAAAAATAACATACACAAAAGTTAGCCAACAAAAAACATATATATATAAAAGTTAGGAATATAAAAATAAATAATCTACTTTCAGGTAGTTAATTAATACAATAACAATAAATCTGTTAACTATTAGAATAAGTCAACTATATATAAGAGAATTATAATCACTGAAGACGAAGATGTAACGCAACTAATATAGTACCATAACCCTTGCAAAATTCTTCTTGTGAGGCAACAACAGCAAACATGTAAATAAAGAGAAAACACATAATAATCTTCATTATGAACTCAGATTTAACAATGTAATATTATCACTATTAAAGAAGAATACTTTAAAAAAAGTAAACGTATTAAATCCCAATAAGAGTATTACGAGTATATCCCAAATGTAGAGGTATTAAGCATGTTGATGATGACCTTATATTTATAATGGCCTTGGTATGTCAAAAATATAATTATTTTTAACAATTTAATATTATTGTCAATTTGTCATTCATCTAGAGGTTTTTCTTTCATGTGGGGAAAATCAAAATTTAAACTTTGACATGATGTAAATTAATAATAATTGATATATTTATAATATTATAAGTAAAAGAGGAGGTTGGAAATATCTTGACACCCTTAAAATCTCTTTTTAGGTCTAATATTTTATCCTAATTAGTCTAGAATTTATATTAATATTTAAAGAAAAAGTCTCATTAATTTAAATTTTTTTTGTTTTCCATCATAAATTTCCACTAATGAAATATTGTACATTGGTATGTCAATACAATTTTGATGATGTCGTTCAATTTAATAATATATTAGATTATATTTTTATAAATTATAAATATTACTAAATTTAATATTTTATATGAACACAATATGAACTTTAGATATCTATCCTAAACTCCATTCAAGATTCATTTTGTCTCTCAATCAAAAAGTATAAAATTTTATCTTTTTTTATTTAATATTAGTTTTGCGTATTAATGTTTATAAAAGAGCAACCTAGGTTTTAAAATCTTGATTAAGAAATTGAACATAAAATATTCATTTCATTTTCATTAATCTAATTATTTTTATCTAATATATCTATAATACCTTAAATGAAATAATTCACAACATAAATTCTTTTATCCATAAAAAAAAAATATACACTACCTCCTCTAACATCAATTATTTTATATTCACCACCATTGTTGCCCCCACCATCTGTCACCACCTCCATTTGTCACCACCACCACCACGCGCCATTACCAGCATCGTCGCTGTATTGTGCGTGCATATAACTCGTATATTGGCCTTAGTACGTCAAAATTATAATTATATTTATCAATGTAATATTATTGTCATTATTTCATTTAGTACAGGTTTTTCTTTCATATGGGTAAAATCAAAATTTAAAGTTTGACATGATGTAAACTAGTGGTTTTTCAAGGGCTTCGACCATCGTGTCTACATCCACAATTACAGTTAAATGTTTGCAATATAAAATAAAAAGTCGCTAACTAGAAATCTTAAAACATTAATTTATATATTATATATATATGTATATGTATATATATATATGTCTACATATGTTATATTAACATATATAAATATGATAAACCCGGTGTGTTTTATTTATTATATAAAAAAAACCAAACTTCTAGGATCTACGCAAGAAAAACCAAAAAGGACAACGATTTGGTAAAATCCGAAAGGTCATACGAGTTGAGACATAAAAAATAAAATGTAAAAATAAAAAATAAAAAAAATAACCCTGCTTAAAATTTTGTCATATTAAATACATAAATAAATTTATTTTTTAAAAAGAATTTAAAAAACAAAGCAAATAAAAACATTATAAAAAAATAGATGAGTTACATCAAAAACAAAGATAGACAAAATCTAAAAAACCTTAAATAAAAACAATATAATTACAGACCCGTTAAAAAGTTTGGCATATTAAACATATACGTTTTTTTTAAAAAATAAGCAAAATAGCATACAGCTGAACAGTAGCCTACTAACTTGCTTCACTATTTATCATTTGATCCCTCTTAATAGAGGTATATATAATAAGTATTAATTAATATAAATTGAGAGTTAGAAAAAAAAAAAATTTTTAAAAAAACAATTTAATATTATCACAAAATTTTTTCTTATCAACTATCAATATATGGTATTTACTCTACATTTTAATGTATAGTGTTCAAATCTTGAAAATGTTTTCATGAATGGAGACAAGTTTTACAAAATAAGTTTAAACAAGAATTGAAGTTGGATAAATAAAAAAAAATGTTAAATAGAGAGTTTCATTTAACATGTATAAAAAGTTCGTACATTTTTATATTAAAAGTCTACCTCTTAAATTTTATGGTAAATATACATCTATTTAATACATTTAGATTATTATTATCATTGAAAATCTTTTTTACATTTGAGAGTGTAAAAATTAATTGTTAGTAACAACATATCCGCTCACATTAAATGGAGCGTGGTTATGATTCATAAAAGGGAGGTGATTTTTATACTGCAAACTTTACTTCTCTTACTGCAACAAAATTTTTAGTATTATTTTGCCCTTATTAATTAATTTTAATTTTTTTTATTACTCCGTAATTTGATCTAATCACAAGATATTTACCCTATTTTTTTCATCTTTTCTTTTTCTTGCTCTGACGCTGGCGGCACATCAAGACACAGGTAATCATAATATCTTATTCCGATTGAAACTATATGTCGATCATATTACAAATTGCATTTCATGTGACAATCAATATTGTTCATTATTAACACAACATGTCTTTCATTTGAGAAAAAAACCAATTATTATATACTATTGGTTGAAAAAAGAAAAAAGGATACAGGACAACTTCAACTAGTCGAGATCCTTCTAGATTTGAGCACGTGGAATCATTACAAGCACACAACCCTTTAAGCTCTACTTGTGAATTTCAGAGTAGATGTGAAGTGTTCGAGGGATCTAGTTATATGCATCTTGAGAACGACTTGCTTGATTTAAATGTCTGTCCTAATATTTTAGGTGATTCTATTTTGTTCAAGTAGGATGTGATGGTCAAATATGAAGCTATATTTTGTTCGAGTAGGATGTGATGGTCAAATATGAAGCTATACATCAGCTAGGTTGACTTTAGCTTGGCCCATGGCTTTTGCCAATGTTTTGGGTTGCTATTGTGTTTTGGTCATCGTTGGATTCTAAATACAAACACTTTCTTGGTTGTATGTTCTTTTTTTCTTTCAATTGTGTGATGAATTTTTGCAACTGGTCATGTATGGCGTAGTTTTGAACTTGCAAGACAATATCACTTTCTTGTTTTAAAGTATTATCTTTCATTCCAAGTAATTTAATGAGTTGTTGATTAGTATTTCTTCTCAAACTCAAATAACATATGTTGATCTTTATTGTTACTGCATTTATAATCTATATTTTTTTCGTAGTAGCAAGTAGTTAAAATCTTTGTGACTAGTTCAGTTACAATATGTGCACCAATCTATCATAAGACTTATATCAAACAGTTTATGGGCACTACAAAATCAGAGAAAATAGAGTTTTATATGACAAGCACCAAAGCTCAAAATATCATGGATTCCAAAAATAATAAGCAATAAACGTGATTAAATGTTCGTTGCCAGAAAAAGTAAAAGACATAAATGAGAGTGGGGGGTAAAACTAATTTTATGGGTAAAGTAGTTACTAATTTAAAAAATTTTAATTAATATGGGCAAAGTAGTCATAACCAATATTATGCAGTATAAGAATAAAAGTCTGTAGTATAAAAATCAGCCCCCTTCATGGAACTTGAATAATGGTGTTCATAAAATTTATCTAATATTCATTTAGTAACAAATTTTTTTTTTCAAGATTTTTCTTGTTAATTCCCCTGTTAGTACAAAATAAAGAAATTTATTGTATTTTTCAAATAATTTTATTTCTATACATTTCATTTCTTTTGTCAGCTTTATTTCTTTCAATTTTTTTTTCATTCAAACACACACTAAAAGATTTAACATAATAACATATAAACAGGTCTTGATTTAAAAAATACTTTAGCCCCAAACAACTTGAGCCCCTATACTATAATTTTAATAAATTAATGTTTGCGTACAACTTTGTTTTGAGGGAGGGACTCATCTCCCTCAAATTACCTAAACAAATTACTACACATCATTTCAACTTTCTAATATTTTTTTTCCAATAATTAGTGGCAACCATCACTCCCAATCTTTTTTTCATCTCTCTCAACTCCCCAACTTTTTTTCCATCTCCCTCATTTCTCTCCTTAACTTTCCAACCTTTTCTTCCATCCTTTCTTCCTCTCTCCGCGAGAATAATACACCCCACCCAACCTTTTCTTCCATCTCCCTTTTATCTCTCTTGAGTGCCGGCCAAGTCCCTTCTCATCTCCCAAGCTCTCTTTCATCTCTTTTAAGATCCGCAAGCCATCACCATTATTCATACCCAGCTACTGCCGTCGATGCTCGTTATGCCACTGTCCCTGCTGCTCATTAGTTGTTAAGACATTGCCGGTCTCCATTACCATCACTCAACCACTTTCCTTGTCTCCATTAATCTGTATATAGATATAGATATTTATAGGGTTATGATAGGTCCCAAAGGAGATAACATGATGGTTTAAGATGTCTCAAAGAGTTGTAGAGAGGGGGGTGGTCGTGAATACAACTTTTAACTTTAAACCAATCTGATGAGCTTAAAATACTTTTAATGCGGAATATAAGTTATCTTCAAGTATTTAGACAGATTCAGTTTGAGATAAACATATTTAATGAAACTATAAGTATATGAACAGAATATAAAGAAAGTAAAGTAAAGTGCAGTCTAAAGAACAAAGTGCAAGCTAATTTTCATATAATTCTTTTATTGAAGAATAAAAAGAAATTACAAGTAGTTGTGGAACAGATTAGCCTACAAATCTAACTTCTTGGCTGAATAACAAGTTACAACTTTGTTTCATTACTCTACTAGCTCAAGCTGAGTACAACGTGGATCTAAGCTGATTAGCTTTAATCTTTGTGAGAGTAAATGAATGGATGCACACATTCTTGAGACACAATGGCTGGTTTATATAGGCATTAATACTGCCTTGGATGCCGTCCATTTCTTTCCACACGTCTTGATCTAATGGCATCTGCTTGATCACCTGGTTATAGTGACTTGTCCTTTTTGTTGTGCAGCAACAACTATAAATGGACACCTCAAGAATGTTTACAATCAACAACTGACACTTCTAGAATGTCCTTTCTGATACTTATCCAGTTGATTGGTGATATAAACAAAGTTGTAACAACATTGGAGCACTTGCAAGACTCCAGACTGAGAATGTACCTTCCAAGCTAACTACAAGACTCAACTTGATTTCCATCCATCAGATTGATCTTCTATCCTTGTTCTTCATATTCGATTTAGACCAAGTGCTTGTTCTTCGTTGATGTAGCTTGAAAGATACTATCTTTTTATATGAAGATATTCAGGTTGACTCAGCTTGGAAGCATCAAAGCTGACTCGGCTCCAGAACCAAGTACTTAAGTAATTCTTAACATGTTTGTCATCATCAAATCTTTAAACTGTTGGCTCTAACAGGTTATATATAAAAATATATATAGGGAAAAGTGGGGGTGTGATTGTCATATACCTAAGTTAGGTATAGAACCCTTACATACTAATTTTTTTAGTATTTTGAATAAATGATTAGACCCCTATGTTTTTTTTTTTTTTTTGCATTAGAAAATAATATGTGAGGTGTTCTATATATAAGTTAGGTACATGACAAGTTGACAACCATATACTTTCATCCATCATATACATCAAATTTGGTCCTTTAGAGTGAAAAAGGACACCAATACCTTCGCGTGAAAAACACGTGAGGGAGTTAACAAATGGGATAAAACATCCGTTTACATAAATGACTGAATGTGATCCTTATCCTCCCAAAAAGACTATCAATATCATTTTGAATGTGATCCTTATTAGGGTAAACCACGGGTACGATTTCAGCCGTTAACTTATTATTTAAAGTGTGGATTAAGGAACAAAACGCTTTGTAGATCTATGTGATATGGTTATGGGTGTAAACGAGCCGAGCCGAGCTCGAAGAGCTCGATAAGTTAACTAAGCTCGATTATCAAAAGTTCGTTGTAACATCCCAGTATTTTAAGGTAATAGAAAATTACCTCTTTTCGTAGTTTTGACATTAAATTAATTTCCTAGTATTTTGTTTTGAGTTAAGGGGTTAATTTAGTTGAAACTTTAGTGGCCAACGGGTATTTTACCCACAAAATACAAAGTAGGATGGGCCTAGCAGGGAGAAAAGCCAGCCACTATGTCGATGATTCATGTTTTCCCACTCAAACTCTTTTCTCTTCTAACTACTTCCCCTTCTCAAAATCCTTCAAATCCATGCAATTGAAGCTTCAAAACTAAAAGTAAAGAATTGTAATCCTGAAGCAATAACAATAATCATCTCCAATTGAATTAGAAATTGAAGTTTGGGGCTTTCTTGGAGGTGGTGGTGGCCGAAATATTAAGGAAGAAAAAGGGGAAGAATTTCAATTTGAAAACCCTAATTCTTTGTCTCTCATTCTTAAGGTATTGATTTCATAACCCTAGTTTTGTTTGTTATTGAAATTTAGGGTTCTTAACCTTAGAATTTGGGGGTTTTTGTTAATTGAAATTTCCAAGAAGAGCCCTAATATTTGGAATTGGGAATTTGTTAGTTTGATTTAAGAGTTGGTGATAATGGAAAATCCCCCATAATAAGAAATTCATATTTGGTGGTGTTTGGCTAGAAATCATGAAATAAAGTTCTATCATGAAAACTTTAGAGTTTGTTGGAAAATTGTTTAGTAGCCAAACACCATAATCTTAGAGTTGTTGAATGCAACTAGATGTTTGAAAGTAGTTGAGTCATGGAACTCATAGATGATATGTGATTATTCATGTATAGGTGTTGAAGAATAAATTGTTGAACTTGTAGCCTTATTGTGTCAAGTAGCCAAGTTTGAGGTGAGTGTATATGCATATAATCATGTTCTTGTCACTAGAGGTAATAGGTGGGTAAATTCCTATGACCCATGTGATAGTTGTTTGTTAGAACTAGTAGGTGGGTAAATTCCTACTAGTCAATTTGTTTGTAAGAGCTAGTAGGTGGGTAAACTCCTACTAGCCAAATTGTCCATGGCCATGTTGAAAATGAATGTATGTTGTTTGAATTGTATGATAATGCCAACTTGCTAGGCTTATATGGTGCTTGATGCACAAAGTTGAAAAGACATGATTATGATTATATGTGTATGCATTCACTAAGCGTTGCTTATGTTTTAGTTGTTTAACTCTCTTATAGGAGTTGGTAGTAGCAAAGGTAAAGAAGCGATCGAGTGAAGTTAGAATTGGAAGCTCTTGCCATTTGGAAGGTTGGCATTTTGGATAATTTGGGTAGATGATCCCTTTGGTACCCATTGGCTTTTGATACATGTCCTTTGGTCAAATTATTTTGAATAAACTTCTGAAAAGTTGTAGTTGCGTTGGATACGTTAGTAATGGTAGGAATTGTAACTAACTTGACAATTACCCAAGTAGGGTTATCGACTTGTTTGTGAAATTTTGTAGTCAAAGGTCTTGTAAAAAGGAATGATTTCAATGTATGGGTGATCTATATGCTGTAAATGTCATGTTTTAGTATTTGGAAATGTCGAAGTTGAAATGGTGTTTTGGTGTCATCAAAAAGAGTCAAGTGCAGGGAAACCTGATTTTTGATCAAAAGTTTGCTATAGGTAGCTCCACTGCGCCGCAGTGGGAGCCTGTCATAGCTCACTGCGCCGCAGTGGGCTTTTGGTTATCTGCTGCCAGGGAAAACCACTGTGCCACAGTGGCTGTGTGGTGCCTCACTGCGTCGCAGTGAGCCTTCTTTCATTTTCTGCTGAAGTTTTCCACTGCGCCGTAGTGGAGGTGTTTTGCCTCACTGCGCCGCAGTGGGCACAAAAAAAAAAAATTATTTGATTTTCGTTTAAATAGGTTTGGGTTCTTACATTCGTTAAAAAGCTTGTTAGTCTATAATATATTAATTAATGTGCATAAATATTGTTATATTATATATGAAAGCTCGTTTAAGCTCGCGAGCTTGTTCGAGTTATGTATTCGAAGTTCGAGCTCGAGCTCGATTAGTAAACGAGTCAATAGTTAAGCTCGAATTCGACTCGAGCTCGTTTAGGCTCGTCTCGAAACGAGCTTTTTCCGAATCGAATTTGAATAATTCGCGAGCATGATTGACTCGTTTACACCCCTAGATATGGTGTATGGTTGTTATAGGTTAGGGACATAGTTCGAATCCTAGCTCTTACCTATTTCCACTTTTTTCTCTTTTCAAACTTTATGTATCAGTCAACTTTTTGGGCCTTATGCTGCCATTGGGCCTAAGCAGATTTTTATATTAAAATTTTCTGAACCCCATATCACAATTTGCTAATTTTGTTTCATTAGAATTTACACGTGCTTTTTATCTTTTTATTTGGGTTTCTTAATTTATTATTTATAAATAAATAAAATATTTCAAGGTTAAATACTTTATTCATAGACCACCAACACTATTAGTTATAATATTATCATTTGTTAGGCTTATATTTACATACTAGTGCTCAAACCCATCTAATAAACAGGTAGTTTCAAAATATATTAATCAAACTTGAAAATTGTAATATTAAATAGATAGCGAATAAAAATAAATTCCCTAAAAATAAAACATAAAACGAATCAAATAAAAGAAAAAGTTGAGGAAGTATGTTTATAATTAGAACGTAAAATAAACTAATTGAAAACATGTATTCAAAAATAGAGAATTTGTAATATAAATTATACAAAATAAATGACTTATGTGAAGTTCAAATCAATTATCAGTCATGTTAAATACTACATTATATATAAAGTCTTCAATAATCATAGGATTGTTCGACTCATTAACTTGTGTCACATCTTAAACATACAATCTTAACATAATGTGAGTATTAACCTAACAAAACTAATCAATAATAGTAGCACTAACAATTAGCAGCCCATGAAAATTTTAGACTCCAACTAAGAAATAATACAATACATGTATGTATTCATCTATATACATATATAAAAAGAGTAGAGTTGGAGTAACAAAAAGCAGCCGATCATATACTTACCCAAAGAAACCACAATGTGATAAACCAAATTTTATAACAATATACCTAAAAAAACTAAATAATCTCTTACAAACTATAATTAAGATATTGAATTTAGTTAAACTTTTTTTTCAATTTTAGTTAAATAAAAAATTTATAATTTGTTATATCTAAATTTAAGACAAACACAAACAACAATTTTAGATATAATTATGCAAAGTAAAGAAGGAAACATGTTAAAATTAACTTCATATAAATATTGAATCTGGTTAACCTTTTTTTAAGACAAAGACATGCAAACAACAATTTTATACTATAATTATGAAAACTAAAGAAAAATATATAATTTGAAAAATACATACTAATTCATCAACAAAGACATCTCGAACTTTTTGATTTTCTTCGGATTGTGTCAACTCCAAAACAGTCCATACATGCATAACACGTAGTCGTAGATGATGATTAAATATATTAACAAAGTAAACAATTCAAAAAACCTTTTGGTCGTAGGGTTTTTTTAATGGCAGTAGGTTTTTGTTTGGGTTTAGAATATGTGACGGTTTTTTCTATGATGTATATATATAGATAAATAAAGATAATAATAATATAAGGTCGGCCATTTGTTTATTTATTAAAAAAGTATTAAAAGAATAAAGGATTAATAAGGAGAAAGAATTAAGCTCAAGGAGGGTATTAGGCCAGTGGCGGATTTAGCAAGTCAAACGAGGGTATGCAAATTTATACTATGATATTCTTTCATTATCAAATTCCGACAAATATTTGTGTTATTTATGGTCAGGTCGGATCGGGTCGGATTTTTGGATTTGCTTTTGCTTTTTTTTTGGACCAACCTGCTCTAAAAATCATAAAATCCTTAAATATACATAAAACAGTAACTGAACTCGTAACAATTAAATCAAATTATAACATTATAAACATCTAAAATTGTTAAATATCTATTCATATATCTATACATTAACAAAGTTATATTTTAGTTATACATCTATATAAATTAAATAATAAATTCTCATTTTAATGTTTTTATTTGAAAACCGAATGTGATGTAATTTCATAATGGGAAGTGATATTCGTACCACGAAATTTGATAAATTTACCACTAGTATGCTATAAAACATATACAGTGTGGTAAATGCATCAAAACTTGTGGTACGATTATCACTTCCCTTTCATAATAATAGCAACTTTAAATTATTTAAAGTATATACTGATACTTTGAAACATATGACACCAACTTAAAATGAAAAAGCTTTTAAAGGTAAAGGGTTACTTTTGACATATTTAAAAATGTAAGGTAATATGTAAAAACCTGAAAGAAAAAAAAAAGGCATCTTATCTTACTTTATGACTTTATCTTTCTCAATTCTCACCACACTTGCCGACCTGAAATTGTATTACTCCGGCAGTACCTGCAACTTCCGGCCAGAGGTTTGCACCTCTTTTTTTCGAGTTATACACTCTTAAGAAATTAGGCTAATAAAACCTCTAAACTTATTTAATTACCACTATAGAAGAAATCATAGGGTGTGCAAGTGCATACCATAGCTTGTATATAGATCCGCCCCTGGATTAGGGGTGTCAGACGTACCCCAACCCTCTGTTTTAGTTATCTTATAGATTTCGTACACATACTTATATTTGTTTATTTATTTTATATTTGATATGATAAGTTTTTAAACATGGTTATAATATTATGTTTACCAGGACATATTTTTTACAAATTTCGTATTGCAAATTCTTTTTTTCCTTGTATTGCCTTTAAGTATATACATACAGTTATATTGATATTTTTTATATGTTTTTAGCTGTGTGCCAACATGGTGTTTGTTTTTTTTATTTATTTTATATTTCCAACATTTTAAGTTGGTTGTAGACGAAAACAGAATAATTGGGGGTTTTCATATTTAAGGTTATTTCTATGTTTTTCTTGGCTTCTATTGCCGGAATTCATGCTGGAAAAACTTGCTGATGCTCCTAACGTATAGCATCGTTATTTCCGGTGAGATCGGAAAAACCCCTTTTTGGGGTTTCCGGCCAGAAACGTTCACTTTTTTACGGCTAAATCGTTGTTTGGCTTTGGTAAGGGTGTAGTTGACACATTATTGGCTCTTTGGATACTTTAATCGTTTTTCCAGTGACCCCTTTTTCGGGGTTTCCGGTTTAATCGATTTTCTGGTGATCTCTTTTATGGGGTTCTGGTTAGATTGTGGCTACATGTAATCCGGTGACTCCTTTTTAGGGTTTCTGGTGGCGTTGCTACGGTTTTCCGGTCACTTCTATTTGGGGTTTCCTGTTGCCGTGGTTTTCCGGCGAGCCCTGTCTTGGGTATCTGGTTAATTGTTGCTGCTGCTACCTTCTGTTGCTGCGGTTTTCCGGCGAGACCTTCCTTGGGTTTTTTAGTTAACTGTTGCTACTGTTTATTGTTGCTGCGGTTTTTCAGCGAGCCTTTTCTTGGGTTTTTCCGGTTAACTGCTGTTGTTGCTCCTTATGCTATATATGGGAAAAGTGAAGGTGTGAGACAGCACCACCCAATTTGGGTGAAATCCCTCTCACATGCTAATTTTTTAATCCATAATTTTATAATGAATAAATGATGGCCCCCCATGCTTTTCATGGATTAAAAAATAAGCATGTGAGAGGGATTTCACCCAACTTAGGTGCCTAACAACACCACCTTCACTTCCCCTATATATATATATATATATATATCTTCTTACATTGTCATTAATTGCATGTTTGTGATTAGCTTGGTAGTGTTAAGTTAATGGTAGCATTGCCAGATTTTTCCTTGGTAGTGTTGCCGTATATTGTTCCATTAAAGTAATAGGTAGCCGGAAAGAGTAGTTTTAGCCGATGATGATATCGTTGAACAGTTAGGTTGCCGGTGTTACATTAAATAGGTGATGATGATACAAAATTGTTCGTAAAAATGGGACTTGGATGATCCGGGGCGTATTTTGGCGAGTTAAACCTTCGGGTTAGTAGTCATGGCATCCCCGACTTCTGAAATTTCCGACCCCCAAATTCTGAACCCAAGAATCCTTTTTATTAAAAACGGTCATTTTTTTTTATCTTTTCCGGCAACCTATAAAACTTTTCCGGCTACATATAAACTTTTCCGGCATCAGCATTTTAAGAATTGGCAAGTTTTGTTGCACTACACTTTGTGTTTTGGCAAGTTTTTGGCAAAAACACGTGGCACATTTTGATTCGTCAAAAACTTGCCAATGAGCCAACTTGTGGCACTATACTCTTGTCCCTTACACACATCGTCACTTTGTCGTCTTCATTTTTCAGCCGGTGAAGTTCTACAACCAACTGTATCTCCGACCAAAACCAGATTTCTTTCGTAATAATAACTCCATGGTACTCAACAAATCAACAACACATTTGTAACTCCTAACTTAAATAATTACTATTGAATTTTTTAAGTATTCTTACCCCCAAAAAAAACATACCTCCGTAAATTACATATCAATAAAGAGAAACAACTCATAATACAAATATAATTTGAAGTAAATTACTGAAATGGTACCTGTGGTTTCTCAAAAATTACTGGTTTCATACCTGTTAGATTTTTATTACGCCTGTCATACCCAAGGTTTACAAAACCCCACTCGGACGGTACCTGGCCATGACGGCCGTCTACAGTGACGTTAAGTCACCCCAACGTGACTTGCACGTGAGGGGCAGTTTCGTATTTTCTCACCCTCTCTCTTCTTTCCACGTTCTTTTATACCAAAACTCTTCATTTTCTATACCATTTCTTAATCTTTCTTTCTTATTTCATCCCCTTTATCCCCAATTCTTAAATAATCCGAAGATCAAATCCCTCATTTCATCTATTCGCTCGCGATGGTGGAATGGAAAATGCGTCCCAAACATAAAGAAGACTACGATCTTGAATGTCTGTATGGTAATAATCTTTCCCAAAATCTTTTTTAACATAATTAAATATGAACCCTAAAAGAATATGAATCGTTTTTATGAGCATTATGATATTATTATCTTTATATTAAATTATTATTATGATACTATTATCAGTATATTAAATTATTATTATTATTCTTATTTTTAGATGGAAACCCTAGCATGTTTAGTTTGAAGATTCATCATGGGGATCAGATGAAAACCGTTGATGGGACTAGTTATTATGCTGGTAAGAGTACATTTGTTGATTTCATAGATTGTGATTGTTTTTCAATAATTGAAATCAACCACATTATGGCAGAATTAGGTTATAGTGTAACAAGCATTATTAGGTCATTGAAGTTTTACATCCCTAAATGTGATTCTCATAAAAGGATGGGTGATCTAAATAGTGACAAAGGGATGGGTCATTGAACCTATGAAGATGCCATGTTTGTAGAATAGGATGCTTGTTTAATGTCTTTTTAATGTATTTTCTGCTATGTATTTTGAATTGTCTTTTGAATGGTCTTTTGAATGGTCTTTGAATGTCCTTGTTATGCACTGTCAAGGTTATGTTATGCAGAAACATTGTAGACAGTCTTTTTAATGTGTAATTTAGATTTGCCAAGGTTATGTAATTTGTGTTTTAGATATTATCTTGTGTAATTTATTTTGAATGTTTTGATATATTTGATTATCTTTTGTTTTTCAAAAAACTTGTGAAAGCCAAATTAAGCCAACTTGGTATATATCATATTACAAGAAACTGGAGAAAAGTAATTTTTGCTAGAATATTATTCAAAAACACAAAATAAACATGTCATGTTAAATTCTCTTCTACTTCTTAAACAAAAGAGTACATATCTGGTGAAATGTCTTCTACTTCACGAATAGCCAAATACATCTTGAATAGCCAAATCTACACTATCATTACAATAAATACAACAATGAAAAAGATCCAACTAATAGCCAAATACATCTTGAATCTTGTAAGTTCCTTTTCTCTTGATTTTAATTTCGCATCAACAACATTCGTCGATCGCAATAACCCAGGTATGATAGCCACCGAACGAAGACACATACGCGGATCGACCCAACCTATGAATCTACAGTTCGAACGCTGGCAAAAAAAAAAAAGAAAAGACAAATCAACAACCTTGTAATCGACATTAATGTGAGTGTAAAATTTCTTCATTTACCTGTTCTGGATATGAATAAAATCGACGTCCAGGGTTGTTATCTGTCCATGAAGTTTGAACAATTGCATTTCTCTCACAACGACAAATCACCATTTGATTAATTTGTTTGTGTATTGTGTTTTAGTGTTAGAACCCTAATTTTAGGGGAAGAAGAAAAGAGATAAAAGAATACAATTTGGGGCTTAATTTCTGTATAAAAGAACGTGGAAAGAAGAGAGAGGGTGAGAAAATACGAAACTGCCCCTCATGTGCAAGTCATGTGGGGGTGACTTAATGTCACTGTAGACGGCCGTCATGGCCGGGTACCGTCCAAGTGGGGTTTTGTAAACCTTGGGTATGATGGGCGTAATAAAAATCTAACAAGTATGAAACCAGTAATTTTTGAAAAACCATAGGTACCATTTCAGTAATTTACTCTATAATTTGGCTTGGTTGTTGATTTATAATTTATATTCTAGAGTATTAAAGAGAATTATTTGGAAGTAAAAGTAGAAAAATTTTTGACAGTCTAACCATGAACATCAATCAACAACACTAGAGACGATTACCACAACACTCATGAAATGTTAGAATTGCAAGCTTTAAGTTGTGGATGTGGGCTATTGATTGATGTTAATTTGTTCTGTTTCATGTTAGTGGTTATCTCATTTCTTCTTCGACGACTGTGGTGTGGAGTGTGTAAAACTGTTAATCTCCATTCTTTTGCAATGACTGAGGTGTGGTTATCTCCTTCATTATGTGATGATGTTGTCTTCTTTCTTCTCTGTCGACAAAGATGGTCTGTTTCCTCAAAACCGTCGGGAATTGGAGATAGTGTGCTGATAGAACAAACAAAGCACATACCTTGTGTGTGGCTGTTAAGGCTGTGAATTTTGACACAAAACCTATTAACACGACACGACCTATTCTTAACAGGTTTCGTGTTTGACCTTAACACGTTTCATGTCTTAAGAGGCCCGAACCTATTAAGACTTGTTAAGATTAGTGTCTTAACAGATTCTGACCTTTTACGACATGTTAAGACTTGTTAAGGTTATACATATATATAATATACTAAGAATTGATTATTATGATTTGATATACGATTTTTATAAGGTAAGATGTGTATGAACTTTTGTAATGTAAAGATTATTATCGTTATATAATAGTTGAGATTTGTAAGAATTTTTGTATCGCTAAGGTTCTTACGGGTTTTTGTATCGTTAAGGTTCTTAACGGGTCTTAAAATTAGTCAAGAATTCTATAAAATATATGTTAACAGGTTTCTTCACGGGTCTTAATAGGTAGACCTGTTAATTTTCGTGTCGTGTTCGTGTTTGAAAAAAATGTCAAGATTAGTTACCAGGTCGTGCTCGTGTTTGACCTTAACATGTTCGTTTCTTAACAGATTTCGTGTGACCTATTATGCAAGCCTAGCTTGGTGGCTGTATTTATGTTGTAGTAGTTGTCCATCTATATAAATTTTTTTTATAAAGAAAACAATACCTTATTTTTAAAAGCGTTGAAAATTATGTAATAATTTCACCTAATATCCTAAAAATACTTTAACATACATGATTCCCTAACATTAATAATTAAATTAAAATACAGATATTTTATTTTTAAAAATATAATTCAATTAACTCTTTAAATCAATTACTTTTACATTAGTTATTTACATCACTCGACGCCGCCTTCACCACCAACAATCACCGTCGCTGCCACGATCATCACCGCAATGTCTTGGTACCGTGCTAGTTTAATTTAAAATTCTGTAAAGTCTTGAAGTTGTACATTGTGTTTAAAAACTTGTAAAAACCATGTTGCACCAACATATATAGATAATAACACGCAACACAATTGATCATTCATCAAATCTTATTATTTCAGGAATGACTATGAGAGTTAAGATAAGAAATGTGAAATATGAAAATCAAGGGTAACAAGACATATTTTATGAAAACGAAATATGGTTAACAGATGATTAAGATAAACCATTTTTAGAACCTCGTTTTGGTTGAAGCACCATCAATTCAAGTCGCAGTACCATCAATGCACAACCATTCTCCAACAAAAACCTTGTCACAATTCAAATTCGGATTGAAGGATTTGAAGGCGTCAGTCGTGAGGCCAAAGCCCTTTATGATACTGAAGCATGTGTCTCCGGCTTGTGTTCCGTAGATCTCGTTACACAACAATGTTGGATTCTTTACAGATGACCCTAATATTTATAGACATGAACGTCAAATATAAAAGTTAAAAAAAAATATTGTATGTTACCAATGGAAAAACCAGGTTTTTAGGTCCCGGGTGGTCAAACAGCTTACAAATATAAAAAATAGACCGATAACTTTAAACTTGAGTCGGAGCGAACGTATGAGATTCTAAGTGTATGTTTTGTTGGGCGGCCAATGAGCTTTGAACTAAACTAATACATAAAAATAAGTCTATAGATAGGGGTCAAGGAGCTTTGAACTAAACTAATATACAAAAAATAAGACTAGACATTGAGGGTCGTCACAACCGCCTTGACCTGATGACCTCCATGAAGCTTTCCCAATGCTTGCTACGGAATAATGTCTAAATAATCGTACAATGTGCATACATAAATCTACATTATTAAGTATTTCAAGTTCACTACTTAGAAAAAGAGATGGGGGAACTTACTACTGTTATAGGTCATTCTGCTTTCTCCCATTGAGATAAAGAGAGCAAAGGCTAGCAAGAGGATGACGCTAAAGAACATGGTGCTTTTTTGGCTTGGCATTTTCGGTCTTTAGCTTTATGATATTAAAAAGTTATTAATGGTGAAAATGGGATGATTTTATACTTCATAGTAAAGAAGTATAAATAGAGGAAAAGGAAACAGAACTTCCATTGAAACAAAAGATAAAACGATAAAATATAATATTGTTATGTTCATTAAACAGCAGCGGACGGCTTCTTTGTGCACATAACATGAAACAATGACAAGTTGCATGGGAATTATCAATTTTGTTGTAAACATACCATGACTTTTTCCTTTTCAACAATAATGTCATTTATAGACTTCTACAAAAACGGAAAAAAATTTCATGTTACAAGTTCTTTGAACTTCTTCAAAGTTAAGTGTTCAACAAAAGCAATTTATACCAATATTTACTATGATCATAACCTTAATTACGATATGTAGCGGTGAACATGTTTTCAACTTTTCAGTTCAACATCCGTTCACTTCCTCATCTAAGATTCTTACTCGCAATTTCTAGACTCGATCAAATCTTTGAGTTAAGTCCATGTTGTCGGGGTAAAACAGTTATCCAAAAAATAATTTATCACCAAATAGTATATACACATAGGTAGCAATGTAGCATGTATTAACAGTTAGTTATATAATCCCATGAAAAAAAAAAGGTAATTGGATGAGATTTCTTGATCTCATGTACCATTTGATACCACTAATCCCTCAGTCAAGTTAGTGTTCTGGTAAATCTGAACCACTTAATAATTCCTTAATTATTTTAAGTTTATATTTCGCAAGACTCGAACCCAGAATTCCTCGAGGAAGTGGCGACTGATAGGCACTGCCAGTGACAAGATCAACAAGTATGCAATATGATTGATTTCGTAAACAGAGTAAGTATGAATTGGAACTTAGTGTCACTTGTGAAAAGTTGAATTAAAAACTAGAATGCCTCAATGTATCCATCATCAAATTCCGAGTACTTATTTCGGTAGTCATACTAGCGAATTTACCCAGGTTTAACCTGGACGTTTTCATTAAAATTATAAAACTAAAAGATATGCATGTAATTTTTTTTATTAATATATTCTAAATCAATTTAGAGATAGTGAATTGAATAATACAATAATTTGTAAATTAAAATACTCATTGCATTAACAAAACATAAAAAGATATTATAAAATATAAAATAATTTCTTTATCTGTAATAAAATATTAAGAACTTTAAATAAGCATTTAGTGAACTATTTTTAATTAAAAATGTTGTAAATTACTTATGACATCATAATTAAAATAAATAATTTTTAAGTAAAATTGTAGATTTGTCACATCATATTTTTTTCTAAAAATACTTTTAAAAGACACTTGTCGTTTATTTATTATAGAGATAGATACACAAAGCTTTAATTCAAAGGCATTCTTTTATTTTTTGTTTTTTTTTAACAGCCTTTTCATTTCTTTCTATTTTACTTAAGACTACTAGCATGGTACCCGCGCGTTGCAGCGGATACTATTGACAATGTGTTCGATGTCATGATTACCAAAAACAGTTCAGTGAACAATTAATTAAGTGAGATACCACGATGATACCGTAGCTTCAATATCAACCAACAGTAACAAAAAAATACACGTATTAACAATATAAGTGGATATTCAATTGAAGTGAAATTGTGAAAATAGTTTAAATAGGAATGCATTTTAATTGAAATAAAAGAAGGACATTCTTGTACATTCACATGGTTACATTTCAACATTTGATGAGAGAGAGTACTATTTCTTTTATATAATAGTATAGATATATAGCCTCTAACCTCCATCTTGGGATATATCGGACAAATTAAATCAAGAGCCAAAAGTAATATAAACATTTAATTATAAAAGAAATAACTTTCTATGTAGGGGAATTCTAATTTAATAATATAGTTTTGCTACACTTATTAACAAATACTTAATAAATCCAAACTTTTTAGGAATGTAAAATCTGCATTTTAATATTCATTATATAATAACTTTTTATGTAAAACTTACAAATACAATAACTTAATTGATAACATGTTACAAACTAAAGAAAAGTTTGTTTGACAAAAGACAAAGCCATTAACCAATTGACAAAAGAACCTAACTATAATTACATGATGACTAATTCGCTACGGGTTAACAGTTTTTAATAAAAATTTTGAATTTCACAAGTTTGTTTCATTAAAGATTTGAAAAAAGTACTGGTAGCCGAGGTAAAATTTATTGAGCATAACAACCTATATTTATGAACCATTAATATATCCAAGTCACCCAACTACCTCAAATATAAATCATCCAATTATATAAATTATACATTTCATAAAGGCTTCTTTAAATTAAGATTAGTAAAACTACTAATGTACATACTTGCTCTAATCACTATGTCTAATATTGGTGTAATTTATAGATGGATTTAACTGCAAGAACCTGATTATGATTACTCGATGACTTTATTCGGTTTGGATTAACAGTTTTATATATATTTTGTATGTGGTAACTAGTTTTATATATATTTTGAATGTGGTAACTAGTGAGTTTCACAAGTTTGAATTATTAAAGACTTACAAAAAGGACATATGGCGAGGTAGAATTTATTGAGCATAACAACCAATATTTATGAACAATTAATGACCCAAGTCACCCAACTACCTCAAACATAAATCACCCAACTATCTTAAATATTAATCATACATCTATCTATAACGGCTTCTTTAAATTAAGAGTAGTAAAGCAATTAGGTGTGTATACTTGCTCTAATCACTCCCTTGCTCCTAAGTCATACCCCCCCACACACACAACACTTTACCAACCATCAGCCACCGTATGATCCACCACCGATCCACCCTTTTAAGGGTATATTCCATTTAGACAAACAAAATGTATGCTCGTTATTGATGTAATTTTTATTAGTCTTTTAGATTTTATGTGTAATAACTTCAGTTTTTTTCTAGGTTATTCTGGTTCATAATTTATAAGTTGGTTCATAATTACATAATTTGTGTCTTTGTTAGTTGTTTGGACAACTCTTAGTCCGAAGTATGTCTTTCCTTGTAAACTCGAGAAGAAAACAATTCGTCAAGTTGCAGTTTCACGACATGATCTCCTAGTTCAGTAACGAGTTTGATATAATTGCTACATAATTCACCATAAAAATATCAAAGCTAGCCTTCAAGGATCACCTCTTATTTTTGTCAGAAATTAAGATAGCATTGAAGAAAAGAACAAAGAGATATATCAACACCCAAACCAAATACTAGAATCCATTTTGAGTTTGCATACACATTCAAGAAGCAGCATAAGCTACAACAGGTAAAACAAACATAATGATGAATTTGAAGATTTTGAAAAGTAAAATCTTCAGAGTAGCATAATCTTCCAGTTTATACTTTTCTTACTTCACCATATTTAAAAAACGAACTTGCATTATCCCCTTGTTTTCTACCGACCATTCTTGGCACTTTGCTATCATTCAATCAACACCCTCTAAGACTTTGTAGAAATAAGAAATCAGGTTAATTGATATTTCTACATGTTATTTGAGAAATTTTAGATAGAATGGTAATAATTACCTATATTTGATACCGAGCTACCATCTAATTCCATCTCTTAATTGCTTGAGAGATACACTAACAATGAATATATCCTCTTTATCACCACTATAAATGTGCTCATCCCACTCCACCTCACTATCAATGAAACTAGCTGATGAGGAAATTGATCCTTTCATATAAGCAAGAGTTGACCCTTTCAGAGAAGCCTCTTGCTTAAACCCACTCCTCTATATCATATAGCTTTTTTATACACTCAGATATACGCTGTTTGACTTTTTTGTATCTCTTTGGGGTTCGAATTACAAAGCATTACTGTACAGAGCCGTGCTTTCCTATATAGCACGGGGTTGGGTTCATATATATCATCCTCCAGAATTTCATTAATATTAGCCTGAGTTATGCTCAGCTCATCACCCAGGCTAAGATTTGTGATACACTCGTCAATAGGTTGTAACGCCATTTCAGAAATGACATACCGGTTTGGAAGGAGGTCTTTAAAGATCTTAGTTCCATCCATTTTTTAAGGTTGTATCAAGTCTTAAGACGTAGCTATCACCATCCATATGGTTTGCAAAGAAGTGTTGGTCGAGATGATACTCAGTTAAACCTGTGATATCAATATATGGAAACCATTTGTTGACTTTGTTTTCCCTCTTTTATGAGGCTCCAGCTCTTCGCTCAACAGGATGTTATCTTTTAAGTAGAAAAAGTTGATTTTCAGAAGCTGGATAAGCATATGGGAACAACAATGAGCTCGATCCTTCATACAACTGTTCAATTTTTTTGTCTTTATCCTTTCTTTCCCAAAATGTTCCCCTCTCTTTCCTTGTATCCGACTTGAGATAAATCATCTCTTCCTATTATTTTCTAGAGAATCTTCTCACCACAATAATAGTATTCAAACACTCCTGTATCTGCTTCTTTTGAAAACCTCGGAAACAACCACATAGGGCGTTTGATGCCCCACACATTGTCAAACATATGAGTGTAGAAATTACTTGAAACGTCGAATCGAAATCTAACAACCATCCTGTGAAGACAACGCTGAAATTTTATAGATTTACATCGGAAATTTGAACTAAGTTGAATCAAAAGCTTTCTATTGAACATAACTATTCCTGTTGAATAGTTGTGTTCAATAGGCACCTTTTGACTCAACTTAGTTTAGATATATATAATTTCTGTTCTAAACTTAAAAACTTGTGCGTTATCTTCGCAAGATGGTTCTCACATTTCGATTTGACATTCTAGGACAATGTAAAAGATATCTAACGACCTACGTGGCAGTTTACCGGGCTTTTAAAGGAAGCAAATAAAGCAATGTTTGTATACTATTATGGTGGTGAAAAGGTTCTCAAGACAATAATGCGAAGAAATGATCTATATCATGTCGCATACAAGGACGGGAATGGAAAGTTTTGGGAAATAAGGGGTAAAGACGAGAAAGTAGAACAACTAATTGACGGATCCAGCTCATTGTTGTTCCTATATGCTTATTCAACATTTGATAAGCTCAAGTTCAACTTTCGCTACTTAATAGATAACATCTTGTCCTTGAGCAAAGAGTTGGAATATGATAAGAGAGAAACGGAAGTCAGCGAATGGTTATCATATATATCGCAACATCTTAATCTCCTAAGTTTAGCTGGGTATCATCTCGGCTAACACATCTTGCAAACCATATGGATGATGATAGTTATGCCGTGCAATTTGATACTATCTTAAAACTTGATTAAACTAAGGTCTTTAAGGACCTTACAACTTGATACATGAACCCAACCTCGTGAATGTAGAAAAGCACAGGGTTATTCAGTAATGCTTTGTTGTTTGAACCCCAAGAAGATAAGGAGAAAAGCTAAACAACGTATATTTGACCCTATGGAAAAGCTATAGGATATAGAGGGGTGGGTTGATCAGTACGAGACTTACATGAAAGGATTAACTTTTGTTTCTATGAAAGAATTGCCTCATTAGCAGGCATCACTGATGGTGTGGTCACTTCACCCATTGGCACTTCTATATTATGTGTGCTCTATAAGTCCCTCGGGTCTTGCACTCTTATCTAACCAAGATTGACTTAAGGATATGTCGAGGTTCGGAAATTCCTCGAGATATCTCACGGTTTATATATTAACCTTTTAGATGATATATATATCACACTATATATATATATCTTTTTGCGTGAAAGTAAACACTCGGGAACGGCTCTCCGGATTCACCTTACCAAACACGTGGTAATCTAAATCTACGAGCCGTTCGGGGGGCCGGGTGTGTGTTTGCGGTTCGTGCACGGGACGAGTATCACCCACAAGACAAACCGTGCGTGTTCTTAAGTTTCTCTCTCTAGGATCTGCTCGTTTCTCTCTCTACACTCTTGTTGGAACACGCATACACACACCCTCTATTTATAGGCTAAGGCTAGGAACACGCAAAAGGCTGTTTGCGTGTTCTGAAACATGCAGGCCCATGCGTGTTTCCAAGCCCAAGCCCATTAGGGTTTGGTCAGTTTGCGTTTTCCCCAGAACACACAAACCATTTGAGAGTTCTTGAGAACAAGCAAACTTTTGCTTGTTTCTTAGAAACTCTCAAATGACCATTTGAGTGTTCTTACTTTGAACAAGCAAAACTTTTGCTTGTTCCTAAGAACCCTCAAATAACACTTAGGATATAGTGAGTAAATGTTTTTACTGCTGTCAAGACGCAGAACCGACATTGTACTCTGAGTTAATATCCCTACTGCTGTCAAGACGCAGAACCGACATTAACTCAACTAATGCTCTTACTGCTGTAAGTATACGCAGCACCAGCATTAGCCTTCGACAACATTTCAACTGTTGTAAGTTACGTAGAAACAACGTCGTCTATATTACCTATGTAAAGTATATATTTAAGATAGTGTTCGCCGTGGAAACACAAGTATCTTAACTTCACTTTTGGAAGTACATTAAGTTAATATCTCAACTGCTGTTAATACGCAGAAACAATATTAACTTAATGACTCTTTATATGTTATGTCTAAAACCTGCAAAGTACAAATAATAAACAAACATATAAACATAAATGGATCCCAATTGGTTCAACATTATATGCCAAGGTAATATTAAGGACAAACGGTAATTACAAGACTTAAATAAATAAGCAAATATGCTTCAGATATCTAGAATGCTTATGTCACCGAGAATCATGCACTAACATGTTCCTACACGAATGCCCCAACAGTAAGTGGGGGAAGCATGCAAGGAAATAGAAAAACCAAGAGATCTAAGGTTCAAATCTAGATGAAAACTAATAATACTAGTAGAGTGTAAATGACAAATTTTTATAGGAAATTTTTTCATAATATTACTAAAAACAAAAATATTATTAGTTGTTGGACCGCTCAGCAAAGTGCATCATAGCACACTATCTGATTCTAATTACTCATTATCAAATAATCATTTTCAAAACTCATTTAAAAACCACTTAAACTATAAAGAAAGTTATATAAAAATGCCTAAATGGCATAAAGTGCCTAATAGACTAAAATGTGAAAGGCTACAATGAAGTAACTCAGGGGAGGAAAGAAGGGAAGACAAATATAGGTGGTGATTTCCATAAGCATGGGTTAGTTTTGGATCACAAGATGCATAAAACGTTATATTGATCTTACACAAGTCACAATTTGTATCTATAATGACACGCAATAATAATACTAACTACAAGAATTGTGTATTGATGACAAAATGTATCAATGTCACTGTCTTATCATTCCTCTGTAGTATTGTTCTGTTCCTACTTTCTTCTATTTACAGTATCTAATCTTTTAAAGTTTTTGATATTTAATTTCATTTTAACTTCTCTGTTTGATGGGATCTGATTCTCACGTTTTATCTATTTAACACTAACTTAGAGAAACGTAATTTGTTGTGTAGACTTTAGACCTCTATGTGCATCAAACCACCGCTTACAGACTATTAGGTGCAAGGTGTATATGGTATTTGTGTTATTCATAAACATGTCTGCTATATATAATTATATATGCATTATCATCACAGACGAACAAAGTGCAAAGATGCATTATATATACATATCATCGATGCATATAACATTAAAAGTTAACCTCATGGGACGAAGACACATTAGAAGCTGCTAGACTTCGTCTCTGATGCAACAAAGGTGGTGCCGCTTTACTTTGGTTTATAAAAGAGAGAGAGAGCCTTGTGTAAGATAGTAATAATCCCCTAGAGGTTTTCTCTTCTCATTGATATTAATTTATAGAATAACAAGTTACATTTGACTACCTCGAACTTATGACATATTCTAAACTAATACACATATAATAATATAACGGTCTAATATACCCCCGTAGTCTAAGGCGGAGGATTTTGAAGACTAAGACTGGACCGAAAATCAACGAATAAAACACGCGGTAGCCCTTTGGTAAAAATTTCTGAGAAGTTATGCCGGGACGGAACATGGAGAACATGAACTTGACCGTGTTTAACTTTCTCTCGAACGAAGTGAATATCAATCTCGATATGCTTAGTGCATTGATGCTGGACCGAATTCTCAGAAAGATAAATGGCACTAACATTATCAGTATACACCAAGGAGGCCCGACAAAGAGGATAGCCAAGCTCGAGCAATAAATTGCGAATCCAACATAACTCGGAAACAACATTTGCAATGCCCCTATATTCTGCCTCAACACTAGATCGAGAAACAACTGATTGACATTTAGAGGACCAAGAAAGAAGATTGTCCCCAAGAAAGACATAATACCAGGATGTAGAACGCCTAGTGTCAGGGCAACCAGCCCAATCAGCATCAGTGTAAGTAACAAGTGTAGACAAAGAAGATGACTACATCCATATACCTATATCAATAGTCCCTTTGACATAACGCAAGATGCGTTTTAATGCAAGAAAGTGATCAGTATGATGAGCATGCATGTGCATGCACACTTGCTGAACAACATACGAGATATCCGGGCGAGTAAATGTCAGATACCGAAGAGCACCGGCCAAACTACGATACAATGTAGGATCATCAAATGGAACACCTGCGTGAGCACCAAGTTTGCCCGCAGTGTCAACTGGAGTAAAGACGGGGTTACAATCTTGCATCATAGCCCGTTGGAGAATATCAGAGGCATAACGGCTTTGAGACAAGAATAACCCATTAGAAGAGCGGGTGACAGAGATACCCAAAAAGTAACTGAGAGGACCCAGATCCTTCATGGCAAACTCAGCGGATAAATGAGATATAAAATATTGCTTTAGCTGACTTGACGAAGTAACCATAATAATGTCATCAACATATAACAGAATGTAAGCGGTATCGGTACCATGCCTGTAAATAAACAATGAATAATCACTTGAACTGTGACAAAAACCCAACCGTGTGACATAGTCGGCAAAGTGCTGCTACCAAGCTTTTGGTGCCTGTTTTAGGCCGTACAATGATTTACACAGCCGACAAACATGATCCGGAAAGCGAGCATCTCGGAAACCAGGGGGTTGATGCATAAAAACAGTTTCTGATAAGTGTCCATGGAGAAACGCGTTCTTAACATCAAGTTGAGTAATATCCCAGCCGCGATTAAGTGCTAAAGAAAAAACTGTCCGGATAGTAGCTGGTTTGACAACCGGACTAAAAGTATCTAAACAGTCAATGCCCACCTGCTGTGTTCTACCATCTTCCACTAAATGAGCTTTGTACTGCTGAAGAGTCCCGTCAAGTTTCAGTTTCTGCTTGTAAATCCACATGCAACGAATAATACTCATACCTGGAGAATGAGGAACTAACCCACGTCTTATTATCAATAAGAGCTTTAAACTCATCAGTCATAGGATGGTTCCAAACGGGACTATTAAGAGCTTCGGTTAGGTGTTTAGGCAAGGGAGTAACAGTGGTAGAGGTATGTAAACTAAAGGGTTGTTCTGGTTTGGAATGGCCAGTTTTGCTTCGTGTCTGCATGGGATGAACACTGGTTGGTGGTGTGGGTGAAGGTGGTAGAGAGGGAATAGGAGAGTGGACGGGGGATCTAAGTGGTATAACAGGGGCCTGGATGATGTTGGGATTGGGCGGTTGTGGTGGATAGGTTCGATTTCGGGTGTAAGTTTGGGCAAACCTCGAAGGAGTAACCGGGTGTAGCGGTTGGTTAACCGGGGTAATCGGTTGGGCTGATATATTAGGGAGTGGGGCAGGTTGGGTGGTCGGATAATAGAGAATGTCAGGATGAAGATCCGAATCAGTTGTCCTGTGAAGGAAGTCATAAGACCGAGGAGATTGAGTATTTTGAAATGGGAAGGTGGACTCATCGAACAACACATGACGAGAAATATGGATTTTCTTGGTCGAAAGGTCATAACACTTGTACCCCCGATGATTAGAGGGGTAACCAAGAAAGACGCATGAAGTGGACCTTTGTTGAAGTTTATTGATGGTGGTGGCGGGAAGAAGGGGATAACACAAACACCTGAAGGTACAAAGATGTGTGTAGGAGGGGGATTTGTGATAAAGAAGATGAGTTGGAGTGTTGAAAGCTTTTAACTTGGACAGCAAAATGTTACGAATGTAGGTGGCCATGTCTAGGGCATGATGCCAAAAAAAAGGTGGAAGAGAAGCATAGGTAAGCAACGTACGAATGATATTATTAATGGAACGTATTTTACGTTCAGCTTTCCCATTCCGAGAGGAGGTGTGAGGGCACGAAAAACCAAATTGCATTCCAAATTGTTTACAAAAATTATGAAATTGGTGATTGTTATACTCGGTTCCATTATCACATTGAAGGGTTTTAATAGATTTCTCAAACTGAGTCTTAATAAGACTATGAAATTGAAGAAAAATTGAATAGACATTCGATTTATTTTGCAAGGGATAAGTCCATAAAAGTTTGTAAAATCATCTAAAAATAGTATGTAATAACGGTGGTCCCCTGTACTAACAACGGGAGAGGTCCAAAGATCACTATAAATAATATCAATAATTGAAAAATGGAAGCTTAATATGTTTACCAAAGACACATGATTGACAAAGTTTCTTAGTATTTGAACTAGATAATGAGATAGACGAATTATTATGCAAAAAACGAAGTAAAGAGGAATCCGGGTGTCCTAAACGACGATGCCAAATGTCTTCAGTAAAATCCGCAAAAGCAGATGGAGAGGAGTTGGTTGGAAGAGATAGAGGATAGAGATCCCCAGAACTGTTGCTTCTAAAAATTGGACGTTTGGTCTTATAATCCTTCACAAGAAAACCATAGGGATCGAATTCGATGGAAACATTGTTGTCTCTAGTGAGTTTTCTAACAAAGATTAAGTTTTTGATTAAAGAGGGTGAAACAAAGATGTTAGTTAGTTTTAAAGGTGGAAACGGTGGTTGTAGGGTGGTTTGACCAATTCCGGTAGTAGGTATGTGGGAACCATTGCCAACGACAATTTGTTTAAAATTATTATTGACATAAGGAAGCATACCTGAGTTGTTGGACATGTGGTTCGTTGCTGCACTGTCATATACTAAGTCTGGTCACGATTCAAAAGCATCGTATGAAAGGCATAATCAATGTTGGTGGCATGTAAGAGTAATCCTGTGCAGACACATACGATGCTGATGGAGCTGGTCCAGGTATCCCTGGATTGCGTGACGGTGGTCAAGTCACAGGAACAGTAGTATAAGGGCATGGTGGAATCGGCCATTGAGGATGATACGGATGCTGCCATTGAGGGGAGTAGCCAAAGTAACCGAAGTTGGAGTTCCCATTATTACCGTGTCCACGACCCCGTCTACGGTGGAAAGGTGTGTTGGTGCTTGTCTGTTTGTCTTTATTGAAGTCAGTCATAATCAGAGAAGTTTGTGGAGTGAGAAAAAGTAATTAGAGGTATGAACGAAGAATATTGGTGATGAATTATACCGCGATCGATCAAAAATAACTAAAGATACCAATTAAAGACACCAACTTCAAAGAAAATTAAATCCCACCAATTCGATCAAAAGTAGCCACATGAGACACGGACCCACGATTGAATTCAATAGCAGCTCTAATTTAAATTTGGTGATATAAAATAATGTATTAATGAGATAGATGGATAATATATCACCTATTCACGTGGGGTTTGCTGAAAAGAAAATCATGAAAGAAAAAGAAAGAGAGAGAAACTCTTAATGGGAAGCTTGGAATTCAAAGATTACGAGAAAAGAAGTTTGAATCGGATGATTACCGGAGGGATAGGTACGTCTGGTCTCATGATACCATGTAAGATAGTAATAATCCTCTTGAGGTTTTCTCTTCTCATTGATATTAATTTATAGAATAACAAGTTACATTTGACTACCTCGAACTTATGACATATTCTAAACTAATACACATATAATAATATAACGGTCTAATACCTTGTCTTGAGAGCGAAAGAAAGGGCGAGTGATAGAAAGGATATCTTGTGTCAACTGTAAATCTTTTCCTGTTGCTTATTAAACCCAAAGCCAGCAAGTTTAAAAGAGCATAATGTGCAATAAGATGTCTGATATAGGTTTACAACAAAGCTTTTGACCTTTTTTAAATCATCACTCATCAGCAGCTGGCTTCTTGGAGCGTATGTTGTTTGATAACAAAACTCCACGTAGAGGCTTCCCATCTATTCTGTCTCGATTGTATAGCAATTTGTGATGGTTTTAGTCACTTTTGTTTGAAACATTCTCTTCCCATGTGCATTATGATATCAGTCGAATAGGTATTCGGTGTATCTGCAAAAGAATCAAATGGTCTTCAGATATCACCAACAAGATAAGTAATTGTAGAGCCACAAATCTTATTGTTGGGTTATATAACTATTATCAAACAAATCACAAAGCGCGCAACGGAAGACAAGATCTATGTAGTTTAATTAATTAACTAAGATAGAAAACGTGTACCTTAGATTGAAGAGAATAAAGCAAGAAACCTTTATAATAAGGTTTAAATTAAACATCTTTACGATTGCACACACAACGTTGGAATGTATGTATGCTAGTACTTGATCACGAACCGAACAACCCTTTGCTTAAACCCAAAAACCTAGCTAAACCGAAAACCCTTTTTCCTAGCTAAGAACCGAAAATCAAAACCCTATTGGGTTTGAGTTTTGGCCGAGAGAGAGAGAGCAAGAGAGGAGAGAAAAAACCCTTTCTATTTAATTGTATATCAAACAACTAAGAATAGGTTTATATTTATAGGATTAGGAAACTTGATGACCAAGCAAAGGGTTTGTGAAACCCTTCACATGACCGGCCCCTCTAGGAACATTCTAGAGGGCCTCCTAAATGTTTCCTAATCCCAACTCTCCTTTGTTAAGTCCGTTAGTTAAGTACCGTTAAATATCAACTCTTTTAACGGACCTCCGTTAGTTTTTCGTGATCAAATTAATTAATAATTTACATTTAATATATTAATTAATTATAGTTACATTCACGTTGAGGTGTGACCCCGTAGGCTTAAATACTTTCCGGACATACGTTCATTTTACGTGATCATATTCTAACAGCTCCCACTTGAGCTCGTAATGAATGAAGGTAATAACATTGGTTAGCGTCTAGCAACACGCCAATGCTCCCAAAAAAATTTAAGTATAGTTTCTTAAAGTATATTTAAACGGTTAAGGCATTTATTATCCCTTTGTTCAGACACCTTGTTAAATATGAATATGGATCAAGGTCATTTCATAATTTAACGATTATGTTTCTCATTCAATAACTAATTAATGATTACTAAATATAATCGAGAACCATCTGGATTTATTTGGGCACAACCATGCAAACATCTTAATTAGTCAAATGAGGGCGCCAATGGTATCATGCTTCAACTTTTAACTTGAAGGAACAAATCCTATATTGACTACACGTGTCAGTCATCATACTTCACGACGCTTTCTGAAAATAGCCCTTTATGTACCCCCTTATTCAGGTGAGTTAGAATTACATCTAGTAAGTGCGATTCATACATGCTGACCTACTTGCATCTCAAGTCAAAGGATCAATAAAAGTAACCATTTACGAATTTCACTTAATGACAACGATCCATAAAGTGATAACTCGTTAGTGGGGTAGTCTGATATGCATCAACTATGGATATCAAGTGAGTTTGGTGGGAACCATCCATTATAACCAATCACTCAGATATGTCTTAGTTTAATTATACTCCCATATAATTAATCGACAATGGACGATTTAGAATATTCAATAAATATTTAATAAATATTTAATAAAACATTCAAGGATTAAACATGCAAATATAGGACACAATTTAATATTAAATGAAATCAAACATATCAAGTACTTTATTTCATTGTGGAAAATATAAATTGTTTAATATCCCTTATCTAAATACCGAAATAACAGATTTACATGAAATAACTAGCTAATTTAAGTCCTATGCCCTCGACATGCCTTTCAAGCTTGGGCCTAGACAAAGCTTTTGTGAAAAGATCAGCTAAGTTAAAATCTGTGTGAACTTTGAGTAAATTGATTTCTCCTAGTTCGATCTGCTCTCGAACATAGTGATATCTTCTAACATAATGTCTGGCACCATTCTGAACTCCGGGTTCATTGGCAATGATTAATGCACCAGTATTATCACAGTACATATCAGTGGGTAAGTCATTTGAGGGGATCAGGTTTAGCCCGCTAATGAACTTCCTTATCCAGACTGCTTCCATTGCGGCTTCTGAGGGGGCAATGTACTCAGACTCTGTTGTAGACACAACAACTGTGGTTTTTAGCTCATAGCATTCCACCGTGCCTTCATTTAAATAATGAAGACGTATCTCGACTGATATTTTGAATCATATTTATTAGTCTGAAATCCAACATCATAAATTCTATTACCATTTGAATTTTTGATCGGGATTTCAACCATACACCAAGAATAATTCTTTAGTAGCATACATGTACTTAAGAATATTCTTTACAGCAATTCAATGATCCTCTACAGGATTTTGCTGATAGTGGCTAACTATATTTTGGGCGAACGCAATATCAGGTCTATTGCATCTTACCGCATACATAATAGATCCCACAGCCGAAGCATATGGGATTTTTCGCATACGCTCCACCTCATTAGGTGTAGAAGCACTGTTCTTGCTAGATAAGTCCTTGCATGAATGTAAACCCACACTTAGAATTCTAAATCTTGAAACGCTTCAAGAGCTTATCAATATAAGCACTTTGACTTAAACTAAACAATCGCTTTGATCTATCTCGGTAGATCTTGATTCCACGAATAAATGCCGCTTCTCCTAAATCTTTCATGGCAAAACACTTTCCAAGATGGGATTTAACATCTTGCAACATTGGAATGTGTTTTCCTATGATCAATATGTCATCGACATATAAGATAAGGAAAGTAACATTACTCCCACTAGCTTTGCGATATACACATGGCTCATCGGGATTTGAACAAAACCAAACTTTTTGATTTCTTCATCAAACCGTTTATTCCAACTTCTTGATGCTTGCTTTAGTCCATAAATGGACCTTTGAAGCTTGCATACTTTGTTGGCATGTTTTGGATCAATAAAACCTTCCGGTTGATCCATATAGACTTCTTCATCCAAGTAACCATTTAAAAAGGCAGTCTTAACATCCATTTGCCATATCTCAAAATCATAGTACGCTGCTATGGCTAAGAGAATCCTAATAGCTCTAATGTCCGCGACTAGAGAAAAGGTTTCATCATAATCAACACCGAAACGTTGAGTATAACCTTTTGCCACGAGACGAGCTTTATAGGTGTGTACATTTCTATCCATGTCCGTCTTCTTTTTGAAGATCCACTTACACCCAATAGTTTGAGCATTTTTTGTGGAAGATCAACCAAGCTCCAGACTTGATTGTCTTTCATGGATTTCATTTCTAGCTTTGTAGCTTCCAGACATTTGTCAGATTCTGGATCTGATAATGCAGCTTTGAAATTCGGAGGCTCATCGAGATCTCCAACAACGTCTTTTTCTACCATCAGACTAAGTCTTTCGGTAGGACGTCTTGTCCTTTCGGACCTACGAAGTGGAATCGCTTCATTATCATCGACTTGAGGTTCATCACTTTGAACATTTTCCCCCTCAAGTTGATGATTGCTAGTATCTTCAGAAGGTGACACATCTTCCTCTTGAGTCTCATCAAGTTCTACAACCCTCCCACTCTTCTCTTGAACTAATTTCTTTTCAAAGAATTCAGCATATCGAGCAACACGAACAGTGTTTTTGGTGGGATCATAGAAGTCGTAACCCATCGTTTCCTTAGGGTATCCGACAAAGATGCACTTAGTAGTTCTGGGTTCAAGTTTGTCAGGCGTATCGCGCTTCACAAGTGCCTCACATCCCCAGACTCTTAAGTAAGACAAATTAGGGACATCACCATGCCATAATTCGTACGGTGTCTTGTCAACCTTCTTGGTTGGAACCATATTGAGAATGCGTACAGCAGTCTCTAGAGCATAATCCCAAAACGAAAATGGGAGAGTTGTACGGGTCATCATTGATCTTACCATGTCTAGCAAGCTTCAATTTCTCCTTTCAGATACTCCATTATGCTGAGGAGTATATGGAGGAGTAAGTTGTTGGACAATTCCACATGCTTTAAGATAATCCTTAAACTCTTGGCTTAAGTATTCACCACCTCGATCCGAACGAAGAATCTTGATGGTTTTACCGAGTTGATTTTCTACTTCATTTTTAAACTCTTTGAATGTTTCAAACACTTCATGTTTATGTTTAAGCAAGTAAAACATAACCATAACGACTGAAATCATCCATAGAATAATGAAGTAGCTAGTACTTTTCCTTGACATATGTCTAAAAGGGCTACATACATCGATATGTATCAGTCCAAGTAGTTCCTTAGCCCTCTCCGGTTTAATGCGGAAAGGGTATTCTTGTCATCTTGCAGAAAACACAAGAAATGCATTTGTCAAATGATTGTAAGATCCCTTCACATTGAAGTTTTTCAATGCTTTTCTTGCTAACGGTAATTCGAAAGACACGCATTTATCAAATGATTCATCATTTGATTTGTAAGATCTCTTCACATTGAAGACTTTTAATGCATTTCTTGCTAATGATAATGCCGAAGACACGCATTTATCAAATGATTTATCATTTGATTTGTAAGATATCTTCACATTGAAGTCTTTAAATGCGTTTCTTGACAAAAATTAAACAAGATGACAATGTCAAGGATAGATAGAGTCCAAGTTAACTTGACTCTTTTGCTATTGAATTATCATTTGAATCTCATCAACACTTATAATTCAGTTAAGAAGATACTCGAAGAACTGGTTAAACCAACTTGCTTCTTCTTCTTGTTCAACTCAGCTAGATACTTAGGACAATTCCTCTTCCAGTGTCTCACTATAGCATAGTGATGACAAGCCTGGTTTTTAGTCATATGCTCCTTTTTTCTAAAGGGTCTTTTAAGGTTTTGAGACAAAACATCTTGTTTTTCCTTATCAAAGTTCTTGCCTTTAGCTTTACGGTTGTTTTGCTTTCTAAACCATTCCCCCTTTGATCATAAGAACTTGGGGTATCTCAGATTTCTTGAAAGGTTTTCTTCATACTCAATCAACTTGATATGAAGTCCAACTATGCTATGCAAATATGCAATTATCTATTATGCCAATAAGAATCGGTAGAAGATACGCATAGTTTAAACCTTTCCATAATGCTCAAAGTGACTCTTCATTTTGAGTACATGAGCACTCACCGGTTTTCCATACTCGTGTTCAAGTTATGAAGTGACTCAATTAACTCAAGTAATTCAACTCCAACTTGTTTTCCGTACACAGACTTGAGTTATTTGATCATATCACACGGATTTTGCAATCCAAATTGCCTTTTGAAGCTTAGGAGACATGCTTCTAGCATCAAATAAGCAACCTCAATATGTCTATTGTACCGAGTATTTTATGCTTCCAACTGCAAAGCAGTGGCACCTGCATCAGGAATAGCGGCATCTGAGTTTCAATGACACGGGTTTTCATTTCAACTTTTAGAACAATTCTCTATTGACAAAACAGTCATTGAAATTGGTTTCAGAAAGTTTTCTCTCTTTAGCATCGACCTGAAAGCTGATTGGTATATGTTTTGTGAGGGATTTGTTGCCATTTACAAAACAGATTTAAGTTCAATTGTCGGTATTTTCGATAATAAATCCTTAAGAAATTAATTACCCAATGTTTATAAAATAAATAATTAATTTCACTAAGGCTAGGATCCCACTGACATGCAATCATTTCATGAGTTGATCTGCTAGAAATGATCGCACTCAAAAGGTAAGTGACGAGCAATAATTGCATTACAAGTGCAATTCCTAGAAAGTATAGGACCTATGTAAGACACTCGATTCATCAAGTGATCTTTTGTAGTCATGTTTTGTCCCATCTTTTGCCACGGGTCAAGGTCTCACCGCTTAACTCGCTTTAAGTCGTCCAACTATGAACGTGCAAAATTGACCACCACTGTGTACCAGTGAATGGGTTTCGCCATGCAATCGCCATTTCACCACTGTGTACCAGTGAGTAAAACAACGACCCCATGTGTCCTTGACAAATTGGATGGCAAATGACTTAAGTTTATTGGGTCATTCAATTTGATATGTGATCAAAAGGTTATGTTTCGAAGATTCATGCATATCTTCTAAACATAATATTTAATAAAATCATTTTTATATTCTTAACAACACAAGAGAGCTCGGTAGCTCCATTTGAATGCACAAAGAAGCGCAAGGGCAAAGGTTTGCGATGAACGCAATTAAAAACCCGCCCTTTTAGAAGGCTAGCGCACTCCGACTTATACCTCTCTTAGAGTTTGTTCAAATGGGTGAACCGGTGTATCTCAAGCTTGTAAGACTCCAATTTTATTAAAAAATCTCTATTTCGATATTGCTTAGTCAAGTTTATATTTTCTCAAAAACAAATTTACATCACAATTTATATCACAATAAATATGCAAAATCATAAACTATTAACTATTAAGCATGCAACGAGTTATGGTATGCCACCTAAACATGTCACTATGGTTTAATTATGTCTAAATCGGCTCCCCCTTCAAAGAAGAGGACCACATACATTAAGTTGTCTTGATTGCGTAAGCCTTCAACATATACAAAACAAACAGTTATCACATAAGCACATAGTTGCTTACTGGAAATTCCAGTAGCTTCACGACCTGTTTTTACCTGTTTCTGGTCCGATTCAGACTTCAACCAGAACTACAAAGTTTTAGCCCTATGTGTTGAGCATCTACAGTTGAAAGCACGACCTCTAACTCATTACGGATTAAAAGATATGAATTTTTTAGTAAACTGTCGCAAAGCAAAAAATTTACACGAAAAATTCACATAATCATACAATTAATTATTCAATTATCTAGCATAATTAACCCTAATGATCAAGATTTCATATCAATATATCTAAGTAAGAATCATGAATGATTTGCATGAAAAATTCATGATTTTTACTTCTTTTTAACCATTAAAAATTAAAGGTATACACATAATCACATGCAATTTATCACATAAACATGCAATTAATCAAAACTTGGATTAGGAACCATAATTTTTTTTTTCTTTCGGGAATTTCGAACCATATATATATATATATTTAAATAAAACATTTTTCTAATTTAAATAATGTAATTAAATTACAAAATCAATTTAACTATATATATATATATATACTCGAAAATTTATATATATATAGTAGGCTCGTGATACCACTTTAAGTTAAGATTTATTGGTAATAAAAAAACATACATAGTAGGCTCGTGATACCACTGTTGGGTTATATAACTATTATCAAACAAATCACAAAGCGCGCAACGGAAGACAAGATCTATGTAGTTTAATTAATTAACCAAGATAGAAAACGTGTACCTTAGATTGGAGAAAATAAAGCAAGAAACTTATAATAAGGTTTAAATTAAACCTCTCTACGATTGCACACACAACGTTGGAATGTATGCATGCTAATACTTGATCACGAACCGAACAACCCTTTGCTTAAACCCAAAAACCTAGCTAAACCGAAAACCCTTTTTCCTAGCTAAGAACCGAAAATCAAAACCCTATTGGGTTTGAGTTTTGGCCGAGAGAGAGAGAGCAAGAGAGGAGAGAAAAAACCCTTTTCTATTTAATTGTATATCAAACAACTAAGAATAGGTTTATATTTATAGGATTAGGAAACTTGATGACCAAGCAAAGGGTTTGTGAAACCCTTCACACGACCGGCCCCTCTAGGAACATTCTAGAGGGCCTCCTAATTGTTTCATAATTCCAACTCTTCTTCGTTAAATCCGTTAGTTAAGTACCGTTAACTATTAACTTTTTTAATGTACCTCCGTTTGTTTTTCGTGATCAGATTAATTAATAAATTACATTTAATATATTAATTAATTATAGTTACATTCACGTTGAGATGTGATCCCGTAAGCTTAAATACTTTCCAAACATACATTCATTTTACGTAATTATATTTTAACACTTATAAAGTTTCATAATCCGTGAAAACTGTATATGACTTGGCATTGTCATGGGTCTATTATGAGAGGTCTCCATGCTGATCATCGGGTATTAAACATAGGATTCCCAAATTGCTACTCTTCACTTTTTAATCTTATCTGCTTCCTCAAAGATAACTTCTCCAACTTTCTTTCATCACGCCCTATTTCAATAACAAGCCCTGAAATCTAGTGCCTCATATATAACAAATACATACAAGTGATTTGTGCAATTTATCAAGAGGTAAACCTGTGTATAGGTAGATAATGTCATCTAGTGCCTCAAGACTCATATTGTAGCCACCAATAAATACAAAATCTGGCAGATGACCCCGCTAAGTCATCATACAGGTCTTCTGCATCAGTAAAACCTCCAATGCCAAATATGTTATTGCCGAGCACAATGGTTGTATGACCAGATCTGGGTGACAACTGCTCACCATTGGTTACCAATTTCGTCCACGTAAGTGTATCTATGTAGAAGAATATAGATATTAGGTAACTTCAGATCAATCCTAAACCTCAGACAATAAAGTCAAACTAGCAACCTGAATCAAGCATCTGGGCCTCAGACAGATAATAAATCCGAGTATATTCCCCTCCGATCACAATAATTTTGTTTTTCCATGAAACACAAGTAACGGTATTACGTTTCCTGGGTGGAATTCCTGTAATTCCCTCCCGTTTTCACACCATGTCACCATTGTTTATGGGAAAAAAATGAATGAAGTTGTCACTATGCATTATGTACTAATAAATATAAAGAATACTCGAGTATTTAGTATGTATAGCATCAAAGTATTCTTCAATTGGGGTGTCAGATGACTCCAAAAAAGAAGTATTTAACTGCAACGCTGTGGCTTTCTCCTGATTCTGGGCCCTCCCCTCTTACATATGGTGTCATTTATGTATTTGTGGCTACAATAAGTGCGCAGAAAAAACAAACATAGGCAAATTAAGAATCATCATGAAGCTTATCAAACCATTAACTTTGTCAATTGCCATAATATGTATGCAAATGGATAAGGATAGCACAACTCACAGGTGCTGCAACTGTAGCTATCTCTAGGCATGGGCAGTGTGTCTTGCATATCAGGTTCACTCCAAGTCCTTGTACCTTAACAAAGAAAAAAACAACACAAGTAAAATGAGCAAATTCTAAGTTGAGTAGCTAAAATCGTTGTATGCAATCTCTGCATATTTGAGCAGATAATAACTGCAACTTGTGCCGACTGCCGAACTAATCAAGCAGATTTAAAACACATATCCTGACTAGCTTAAATTTAACATCCTTTTTCACCATCCTCCTTGCTATATATGAGGCTTTCCTCTATAAACTACATTCACTTAAGGCTTCTTTTTCAAAAAGAACTTTAACCCCATAAGCTGTAAAATCCTAAAAAGCCCTTTGCCAAACACACGCTATTATAGCTAATAACAATTTCATTTACAATATGTCAAGCTACCATTTTCTACTTGGAAGTGCATATTTCTAAGTGTGTTCACTAGCAACACTAAACGTAACACCCCAAAGCCCGAAGCAATGGTCTGGCCCATAACCTTCAGCACACAAACTTCAAACCATGGAAGAAGGTACTAGTTGTCCACAACATTAAACTGGTATCGCGGTCAGCAGTCAAATTTCTCTTCTTCTAGCTATGTGTGACGGGTCGTTACACTTAACACACTTACCAATAATTGTCGATTTCCTCCTAAAATAAGCTAAATACACACCCACTATCCAAACACTTCAAAATATTTACCGGTTTTCAAAAATACAATAAGCTATAAGTACTCGAATGATACAGACTAGAAATGTCCCTCATTTCCACCATATAAAGACTTCATCTTTATCAAACATATACATACAAACAACAAAAGAGATTCATGGCCTAACTTGATGAAAAGCTTAAAAAAAAAGTAAATGCACATTAGAATAAATTTCAAACTTTAACATAATGCGAGCCATTAATTAAACTTTAGATAAAATATCATCAAGAGTGACAACAATATCTTGGTATAATATCCAAACACGTGGCACATCCTTATCCCTTGCTGCATAATCCAATTCAGTGACACCATTAAACAGTTTGGAATATAGATTCCGGAGTTGGGCTCTTTCCATTCCAGGCTTGCCTTGAATTATGGTATAAATGTCCTGTTTCAACAAGGAAGCACTTTTTCTCAATTCCTTTTGTGCTTCTTTCCATGTTTCCAATTCCAACAAATCTTTAACTTGTACTAAACTCATTGCGTGTTCCCTGATTCCGCCTTCTGCTTCTTCCATTGTCTGGTCAGGAACCGTCATTCGAAACATGTCCAGAAATGATGACGATGATGATTCAGATGCAAATGCTGAATGGGCATTGAATGGAATTGAAAATAAGAGGAATAAGGCTTTTCTTCTTGTTGTGATAATATATGTGTTTTTGCGATGCAATTTCGTTTGTTTAGTAGTGTGGTTTATGTTTGAATATATGGGGCATGAGCATCTTAAGACCCAAGTGTTTGTCAACATCATGTGGGTCTGAAGTCTGATTTGGGTTTTCTTTTCTTTTAAGATCACAAATGGTGATGAGAAAAGAGCAGAGGATTGAGATTGTATTAAGATGGAAAATCAGATTATGAAACTGTGGCTGTATTCATCAGAAATCATGAAATATGAAGCAGATATATCCAAACTTGAAGGGTATTTTCGTCATTGTATTAACCATTTTAATAAATGTCAAGAAATATAAAGTTGAAATATCAGAGTTTGTTTAGACTTTTGAGAGCCAAAAAAAAAAAAAAAAAAGGGGGAGGATGGGGAAATCGGCGACAACAAAGGATGACGCTCAAGCTCTGTTTCAATCTCTTCGGTCTGCTTATTCTGCTACTCCTACTAATCTCAAGGTAGCTTCCTCACTTTCACCCCACCCCACCCCTTTTTAATCTATTTTTTTTTTTTATGTCTGTATATATATATTATATAGCCCTAATAAATTGTATGTAAATTGATGATGGTTGTGTTATTATTATTATTTATTTATTTTCAGATCATAGATCTGTACGTCGTTTTCGCTGTATCCACTGCTCTAGTTCAGGTATTTTTGATTTTTCATCTTAATAATTTTTTTACATACCTGATTTATACTACAAAATGTATGTATACATGTATGTTTGTATTTTAGTATGACTATGTATATGTATATATGTATGTATTTATGTATGTAGGAAAATAATTAATCCTTTTAAATCATCCTTTTAAAAATCTACACATGGTAAAATAAAAATGATGAGATTATTGGAGAGAATTAGTGGATTAAATATTTCCCGGTATGGAATTAATCATTTTCCTGGATGAATTACACTTGGCATGCAAATATAGAATGAGGACATTAGGAGGATTATTAGGAGGATCTATCATTACCCATAGCCAAAGCATATCAGGGTATTTTAATGTAACTAGTCAATGTATCTGCACTTCGCTGCGGAGTGCGGATTTAGACATGTTTATCAAAGAATGAGCATAGGGTATAATCAGATACCTATTAATAAGTTTGATGACCGTAACAAAAGAACATCATTGGTTAATCTACCTACACTACCAAGTTAGAAGTTTTGTTTAGTGATAGTTACGTAAGTATACCCTTGCTTAATCTACACATGGACTCTTCTAGTTACAACACAAACTTTATAATTAATAAAAGTAATTACATTAAATCCTAACATAGATCTTAATAATAAGTATTTTCTACCAGCCGATAAGGTTACGGTTGATGTTGTGGTAGACAGTGGAGCATTGGATGGTGGTTCAAGAACATTGTTGACAACAATGGGGCAATCAGGCGATAGACTATGTTTAAGTACAAACGAAAAGTTCTTCGTATTTTATCTTTGTTACCTTTTCTTATGAAAATCATAAATAAATAATGCAATAACGAAGTACAAGTAATAAATCAAAAGCAACATGGTGTTGAAATGGATTTGCAAATGAAAAAAGCTCTCAGTGCATAAACACTTACTGTTACCGCTAACTGAATTCACAAACTATCACTTAATGCTATGCTTAATCAACCAAACCACGTTGTCATTTGCATAACTTATTATATATAGTTAAAAGGAAATGACTAAGAGATATATATATATATATATATATTATATACATACAACTAACAGATGTTCTGATAAGATTTTTTATGTTGCAGATAAGAACTGAATAATAACCATTTAACAAAAACTAAACATCATTGTTAGCTTGCATTTAAACTGTCGAGGGCCTATAGTTACAAACTCACATGTCACGTTTGGTGCACTTTCTAAAAAAGATACTATGAAATCATAGAAAGACACTTATACATCTTTGTGCAACCAGAGCCAATGGGAATTAATGGTGTAGAGTCCATTGCAATCGAGAAAGTTGATCATTATGACGAATAATGTAGTCTTAAACTTCTGGTGCAATTACAATGAAAAGATGAGCCAATATATGACAGAAAGTGAGAAATTTTATCCTTAACAAATAGGCACGAATCAAATAGTATATAAATTAATCGCTAAATTGTTATACTTTTTTTTTTCTATCGTCTTAGCCAAACACATAGCTATCATCTTTGTAGCTCATTAGCTCTATTTTTGTATAAATGTCAAAAAAGCTAGCAAGCATGATCAAGAATGTTGCCAAGGAAAAAGGCTTGTAAACAGATGAACTACTTACAAAATTCAACCAAAATCCTTTTCAATTAAAAAGTCAGATCATTATTGAAATTTTTGATCATCTTGGACACACTAAGGTCGCGTTTGGTTCACAGAATCTGATGGAATTGGAATTAAGTTCCATTCCTTAGTGCGTTTGGTTGTTCAAAGATGGAGGAATCTCATTCCGTTGGAATGTAAACATTCCATCATTTGATGGAATCTCCATTCCTTGGGGATGGGGGAAGGAATTTCATTCTTCTGTTACTTGAATTCTCGAAAAATCAAAAACATTCCGTCAAATTTCATTCATTCAGATTCCAATTTCTTCCTAAAACATTCTGTGAACCAACCGCGCCCTAACTATTTACAAATTAGACAAAATGTGTTGAAATATCCAACCTGCCCACTATAAAGATTTTACCCATTTTGACCTGTTATCCAATCTGGTCATTTTGCCACCTCCAAATAATATCATTTATATATGCTTGAGATTAATTATAAAGACAATAGGAACTTATTTAGAAAGCTCAAGTGAAAATATAGATATGAAGTCCGGTATAAGTTCTGTAGAAAATTTGTATTGTACAATTAAAAAATGCTAACCTCAAATATTATAGCCTAGGTAAGAATTTCTGTTAAAAATTTTCCGACTATATGGGTTTTTCCTATCACCAGTTCACACCCTAAGAATAGATAAACACACGCAAGGATGGTATCGTGGATAAAGAGTTCAATATCACTAATAAAGGCCGATAGTATTACATTCCATACTGTTATTGAATTGTAGAAAGAACTAACAAACTTACAAACGTGTGCAGTTATGCAAGGAACATTAAAAAACTCATAACTCTACTGTAATGAACTTTCATCCATCTATAGTAAATTAGTAATGGGTCTCTTGCCTTGAATTTGTCCCTGTTTTCCTCCACCCCTCAAGTCATTTACCAAGCATTTTGTTCAGCTTCTGTCGTAGCAGCCCGCTTCCCCGACCTTCACCCCAACCTATAAACCATCTCCCTGAAAAATCTTATTATACACGTGGTGATTGCCAACTATCTATACTCCTTTATAAAGATTATGCACCCCCCTCAAAATAGAAATAGTTACTCATATGTCACATAAATTACTAAATTGCCCCTTAATAAAAACCCACTATGGAAATAGTTTTATAAATTACCAACTTTGCCCTTAATGAATTAATTTACACCATAAACCCTTATCTTCTAAAAATTTCCACCTACACCACTTGACACTACCACCACCACCAATAGTACCATCACTGACATCACTAGACCGTCTTTTCCACCACCGCCGCCGCATTGCGTGTGTACCATGCTCGTAATTCTAAAGTAAACATTCAAAAAATTTAAATTCCTATTGCAAGTGCCGTTTGATATATCATTCATACCTTGGTGGAACATGAGGCGTGCCATTCACCTGCACAACCACTTGTTGAAGAGTGCAGGAAAACTAGTAATTTATATACATCCAACATGTGGGGATACTTTCAATTTGCTAATGGCACCACGGCGTCATCAGCAAGTTTCCTACAACTCTCTTAACCCTCCAACCCGTTAGGGAACTTCTTCCTGGCTTCAGTAATTTTATGAGGTAGGTCGCACCTCCGGCATGGTAGACCCATCAAATGAACAAAGACATTATGAGTTATCGTAATTTCCATGTTTACATACTAATTTTATATATTTGTATATGTGTGCGTGATTTGGATTATAGCGTAAGTATAAAGATAGATGGACATGGAAGTGTTGAGAGCTTTTTTGAGGAGTAAGATATTTGTTATGCATTATCCTTTTATGCATCAAAAAGTTATGCTTGAAAGTTGTTTTACTATTTGCTACAGCATTTATTCCTCACAAACCCAACTTACTTTTTAATATATATTTTAGTTCTTATAAGTGAAGTTTATAGTCCTTTACGTAATCGTATGTTATTCAAAAATTTGGAATGTTCGTTTACTTGTTTGTCGATGAACTTATAAGCTGAAAGAAAAGACAACATATTGGTATTTTGAATATCTGATAAGCGTTAAAATAATTCAATTCTACTCACTTGATAAGAATGGAACCTGCATAACAAATTTGCTAAATGTCTAAAACGATCTAGTTCAAAGTCAGTTGGACATACAAAGTTATTAATATCTAGCTATCTCAAAAGCTCTGCGTTTATCGTATTACTACTGTGTGATACTTGTAGAAGGTCTTTGACATTTTTGTAGTAGAAACAAGAGCAAATGTAAAAAAATCACCCCCCCCCCCCCCCCCCCCTCCTCTTCTCTCTCTCTTTTATCTTCACTTTGTTGTGTTTGTTACCAGGTGGTTTACATGGCAATAGTTGGGTCGTTTCCATTCAACTCTTTTCTCTCGAGTGTGCTTTCGTGTGTTGGCACAGCTGTCCTAGCTGGTAAGCTTGTTTATACATATACATAGATTAATTTTTTTAATCGTCTCATTTTACAATTTTTTTGCTTGGTGACTAATTTTTTTTTTTTATCGTTTTGACTGCAGTTTGTCTTCGTATTCAAGTCAACAAAGAAAACAAGGAATTCAAGGTATGAAATTGGTTCTTGCTAAGAATTGAATGTGGAATTCAAGGTATGAAATTGGTTCTTGCTAAGAATTGAATGTGGAACTATACCATTAACTTAGTTAAGGTTGCAAAATGAGCCAGTAGGAGAGGTTGGGTACTGGGTCAAAGTGGGTTCTTGTCAAAACATGTGCTTTTGTATTGTAGGTTTGGGTTTCTATCACATGAACAGTTACTGTGCATGTACTTTCTATTCTTTATTGTGTGGATAGTTGATGTTTTAAATATGATTAGATGGATTATTGCGATAATAGAACGATTTAAGAGGTTCATGCATTCTGAATACACATTGGGTGACCGTTGAGTTGTTTAACATTTAACCTGTTCCCTTTTTATCTAATTAATCCTATTCCACCTACTATAACCCACCTTTTACTCATCAATGGGTCGAAGTTTCGTTCTCTTTCGAAATTGCATGTTGTATTTCTGTATTTGGTTCAACTTCTGTCTTCTTTCACACGAAGTTTAATCGTTAAATTTTTGCAGGATTTACCTCCCGAGCGTGCTTTTGCAGATTTTGTTCTCTGCAATTTGGTACTGCATCTGGTGATTATGAATTTCCTTGGGTAACTCGTCTTCACATATGTTTTGTGACAGTAAGATGAGAGCCAGTCAATAGTTTCTTGGATTCACCGTGTTCTTGAGTCCTGGAATCTCTTTTGGCAATAGGATTATTAATTTGAACATTTTAAAACTTTGGAAAATCAATGAATTCGATCTATACATTTATGACCGCATAGCTAACAATTTATCATAGATTTTCGATTTTGATACTGGTTTATAACGAATCTCAATGTTTTCTTTATGGATCATACTCGCAAACAGTAGCTCAATAACTACATGAGATATCTCAATCTCAATAGCAAGAAAATTTTGTTTTTAACCAATCATAATAATTTAACATATAATTAATTTACCAATGATAAGTACAATCAGTTCAATTACAAAGCATAAAATATTTCACCCATAAGAATATTTGGTTTCTAACGTATTGTAATTAATTAACTACCAATAAACGAAAGCGGTAAAGCTAAACATCAAAAGTGTTGATCAAGTATCTCCAAATTAGCACTTGTTTTTCTTCTTCTTTCAATGTCTTCCTATGCTTTCAAGCTTGTTACAGTGTACAAGGAGTCTGAAAATCTGTGCGTAGTATTAACTTGGAGAGCTCATACTTACAATACGCTTGTGTCATATCTTCATAATCTATTATGATGGTATTCTCAATAGCATCTCTTGCCGGAGTTTGTTTTTCCTCTTTTAGTTAAAGTTCATATATTATGTTGTAAATATTTTTTCAAATGGTTCTCTTTTTTTGTAATTTTATGTTCTATGACAACTATACATGAATGAAATCATAAACATATTTGAAATGTCGATTAACTCTGAGAACATATTATAATTTATACAAATAAATCTTATATCTTGAGAGGAAATGCCAGCTTAAATAACTGGTCCGCTTCAATAATGTTCTTATGAACCATCACCAAGTGCTTTAGCGACAAGGAGGTCGTATTCTAACGAGAGGTTTCTGGTTCAAGTGCCAACCTATATGTTGGAATGAGCTCAAAATTTCTACCTACGATGCATATGTATGTGTTTTCCCATCCAGATTTTTAAATTATAAATTTTTGGTGTATTTTAAATTGAGTATGTATAAAGCTCTCTGACACCGATCTATTTTCCAAGCTCTATTTAACTTGTAAAATAGATTGTAAAAAAGCCAAAATAATCAAAAGAATGAGTTTTATTTAAAAGTGTAAGGCAAAAATGTTTTTTTTAATTGAACGAGAATGACCGTTAGAAAAATAGACTTGATTTGCAGCAGCTTTTGTAACTCGTGCAATACACATAAATAACATCTAACGATCATTAACACCTGGTTGAGAAAAGGAACTGACTACTCTTAGAGAGAGTCTGATTTACAGTCGTTATTACTACTATTAAACACCCAACTAGAACTTAACGACTGTTAGCGCTTGTTAGAGTTTTTTAATATTTGTAGACGATGAAGACTATTATTGCAAGATATTTAACGACAGAGACGATTTTTTATAACAGAGATTAATACTGCTTAAAAGGTGTGCGACACGAAAAAAGATGCACACTATTTTTTTTTATATATTTATACTATATTATAGAAAAAATACACCCCTTGTTGAAAGTTAAATGGGGAAATCATCTAAAATGTCTTTAAAGATTAAATTATACTCAATTTTATAACAAATCCGGTCCGATGGCTGTTATCTACTAGCCTTTGGCAGCGACGCATTTTATGAAGTGCGGTCTGGTTTCAAATACCGGACACCTATAAGTATACTACTAGATTGAAGGCCTTTTGATGACGTTGGAATGATGACAAGTCTCTACTTGCAGACTAACACTCTAGAGACTGCGCGTACCTACAGTGTCATTTTCGCCCCTTGTCCCCGAATATGGGTAATGTGTTCTCATACAATGTTGCTCCAATTTGACCTAGCTGGCCGGTTAAGTCTACTCCTCAATAAAAATCTTATCTCATCCACCTATTTTATAACCTCGTATTCCTCATAGAGGTGATCTAATGGCATATATTACCGCATTCTTAATGAGTGTACTGGGTTTATTAGTGTGAATTTCACATTACTAAAGGAGTGAAAAGCCTCTTTCTGTTGTTAAAGCAAGTACGCTTCAAACTTTTCCCTTACTTTTACTAAAGCATGCACACGCAAAACCTATCTATGCATGTATTTTCACCCTAGACTCTATAATCTTTTGCATCTCGGGTCGTGACGAACAATGTTGCTTGCGTTGTGGGGGATGCCCGCCTGTAGGGCCCGACCTGCTTCCCGTCCGAAAGAACCACTCACTACTTATCATTCATTTATCTTTTAAATGTATCTATTAATCTTTCAAGTTATTTTTAAATCAATAATTCACACCACTTGACATCGTCTCTACCACCAATAGTTAATCCCGCCACCACACCATCACTGACATCACCATTGTATCGTGCGGATAGTGTACTAGTATACAGAGATTAATAAAGGGTTTAGTACTACGGAATGCAATAAACTATGACCGAAAATTTATAATGTGCACGAACTAACGATTTTCTTTATATTATGGCATGAAAAAGGTTAAACATGCTATATTGGACAAAAAACTTTTTTGGCTTATGCGACACCGGTAAATCCTTATTTATATATAATTATAATTAAATATATATATACATATATACATGTATATATATATACAAACTTGCATACACTTGCAACCTCTTCCCCACCAGCCCCCTCTCTCTCTACCTTTTTAGATTCCGGCGACACCCACCGCCAGGCCGCCGTTCCATCTTGCCGGAAAATACTTCTATTCTTCACCCTCTATCTCTCTCTCTCATTGTCTATCCCTTTTCAGGTCCCGGCGACCCCCACTGTTCTTCCATCTTGCCGGAAAAACGGGTTTCTTGAATTTAGGGTCTTAGATTGAATATATTAAATACAACTAAAATATTCATACATATACACATATACACATCCGGCCGTCGTTAATTTTTCCAGCCAGATACACTCACAGACATACACATACACATTTAGATATTCATACAACGAAGATGAAAAGAAAAAAAAAGAAGAAATCACATAAGTGTGACAAACCTTCTCGATATCATCAAGGAAGTACGTACATAGGAAGATGAAAAGAAAAGAGAAAAAATTGCTTTCAAAGTTTTTATTGGGCTGCCGACCACAGGTGGTGCTGCACCTCCGGCTATCATCGAGGCTGCAAAAGCCTAGGATTTATCAAGTTTCTGGGGCATGAGACAATGCTTATTTCGTCAAAAAGATTAATAAGTATAGGGTATATTTCCATGCTACTTTCATTATTTTCCAGTTGAAAAAAAATAACGGACCTCTTGAATGAGATTATCCAAGACATTTCGTGAAGGTCTGAAACCAGTTCTTGAAAAAAAAAATTCATTTAGATTGTTTGTGTGTGTGTTAAATAAAGGGGTTTTTGTTTTTGTTTTTTAAAAATATATTATTCCACCTAAAATGAAAAAAGTAACTGTCTACCTTTACACCAAGTCAATTTTGAATGCTATGTAACTTTTTAGCAGGTTTCCGCCATAGAATAAAGAAAATCATTAGTTCGTGTATATTATAACTTTTCGGTCATAATTTATTGCATTCTGTAACACTAAACCTATTAATAAAATATAAAAAGTACCAATATGCTAAATTGCTCATAAAAAAGATGTCCCGGTATAAAAACACTATTTTTGAAAAAACATAAACAATAGATGGTTTTCCAAAGTAACCCTAATTATTGAGTATTTACAAACCCCTCTTCTGTTCACTTCATTATCCTCAGAAACCAACTGATGGCAACCGGTGCTAGCGCTGATTTTTCCAGCGGAACAAATTGTATCAATTCATCCACATCGGCTACTATTCCTTACTGGAGATGCGGAGTCAGGTATTGAGATGATGAATACAAGCATTTGGGAATGTAATGCAGCCGTGAACGATCCCAATCAATGTGCAACTTTTTATTTGAGTGCTTTAGGTTGTGTTTTTCCAGGGATAAGGGTGCCGGCAAGAGAACTGCTAACGGAGAAAGGATTTCAGTTACATGAGTTGAATGAAAGCACGATGTTGGATTTCGCAATCGTGAAGCGAGACTGGATTAATGTAGCTACCGCAGTCGCCGCATTTGGTCAATTAGTTCTAATCTTGTATAAGAATATAGACCGACATAACTATTTGCGGTACTTCCAGGCTAGGGCAAATGCACTAAAAGCTCAAGTTGGATTGATAAGACAGCTGAACCCTGCAGGAGGCGACGTTCTTCTTAGTTTTGAAGCTGCGCTGAAGGTCAAACGGGTAATTGGCAATGCACCGAAACAGTTGACAATGCTCGAGGAACCAGAGCAAGAAACCGTTCACCAACCAACTGAGCCGCCAATGTGGTTGGAAGCCCGTTGGTAATGTCTTTCACCATGGGAGATTCCACTTGGGTTCGAGTACCACTTCCCACGGGTTCCAACTTTTGCTTAGTTAAGGTAATGTCAGACTAGTCTTATGCTAAAAAAAAAACTAGTATCAAGTTTTTTTACTTGTTTGTTAGCGGTTGGGTAACACTTGGTTTACTTGTTTGGCGTGCTTTCCCTAGGGTGAGAGGCGGAGCCATGATATTTTGTTGAGGGGGGCAGGTACTTTTTTTTTTCCAACGACACAATGAATTTAGGTTTCCATTGTAATTCATGAACACACCATTTGTGAACTTATAAGCCGAGTTATAAACGGGATTAAAAAGAGAGATTTGTGAAAAACAACCTATATTATTCACTTAAAAACACTGCTTATAAATCTAAAATTACTCAAAAGTTCTACATACTATTCGGAATATAAAAATTAAAACATTATATATTATACTAGCATCAAATAATTTGACATTTATAACAAAGTAAATAGAAAAAGAATAATTTTAATGCTCCGTAGTATAATGTTTTGTTACATTTTATTAACTAACATAACATTTTGTAAAGCTTATAATAGTTAAGGGGGTAAGTTGAAAATTAGTTTAATAGTTGTCTAGATCTTGTCTTCTTCGATTTCACCTAACTACAGCTTGCAACTTCTTTTACCTCCCTCACCAACAACTGACAAAGAAAAATACTGGTGAATGGTGATCCTATAAACTCAATTGCTTCTGTAAAGTTCATTGAAAAAATAAATATTTGTTGGTTTTGAAAGATTGGGGGAGGCTGAATAGCAAAAAAACTCTTTTTCTGTTCCAGCCATGGAAATAACCTCTAATGGAAGCTCGGATGGTTGGCGGGGGCTAAGCACCGGCTAGCCCCCTACTAGCTCCGCCACTGCCTAGGGTTGACCTGGATTGTAGCAACAAAATACTTAAACTTGTTTGTTTCCATATGTGTTGGACGATGTTATGACATGATTGGTTTCATTTAGTGATTTTCCATCGGTATATTGCATGCAGAATAGGAGCTAGGTATGCATATGTGTGTGTGTGTTATGAGCTAGTAGTACCTCTGTGATACTACTATGTGTTCTTTGAAGTGTAACACTTGCCTGTTATTACTACTCTAATAGTTACTCTCAGTTATGTCATTTGATGGCATATCCTCATGCATTAATTTTCAGTAAAGCTCTCACATTTTGTAAGGTCGCTTTCAAATACATCACCTAGTACTGTACCCTTACTTGTTACGTGTGAGATAGATTTATGGTCTTGCTGCCTGCTTGTTTTTGCCTGGGTACCCTAAGGGACCCTATCGGGGGACATAGTTATAAGGAGGCTGGTAAACGAGTGATGTCGGGCCAGAGTTCCATGTAGGATTGAGATTGAATCATATCCATCGGAAGACCATGAAGACCCATACTTCCTCTGTGACACCGAAGCGAGTATCGGTCGAAGAGTGCTCGTAAAGAGCCATTACGAGCCCGAATGACTCCAGCAGCAGCAGCAGCTAAGAGAGTAGAATTTGAGATGGACCCATATGAGGCAATACCCTCCCACTCCCCTATCATATAAGGCCACAAGAGAGTAGAGTTGGACCCCATCATTCATCGGGGATCTAACATCGAGTCTCCCCCCGAGCTTAGGAACTGAGGTGGGAGCTCGAAGGCTTACCCGACTTGTGACCACCTGTTCAGGGGGCAATTAGGTGGCTGAGGGGAGCCTATTTATCTTTTAGTTTCTATGATCGTTTTTCATTTCACTATTTCAACTTTGTTTATTTTGGATGGTATCGTACTTGTTGACAATGTTTTCGTGGCCGGAGCGGACCGACCGGTTGGATCGGTCGGGCCATGACTTGGCATTTATAACGGTCCGGTTAATGGTGTTGGTTCGGATATGCAGAGAGCCGGGTGGTCAGGCAAGTAGCCGGCGATTTGGCCGGGAACCGGAGGTTCCGGTCCATGGACTTCTATTGACTTAGGCTTTATGAAATAGAAAACCATTTTTGAATTAAGAGTTGCAGAAACCATCGCCGGCTAGATCTTGAACTTCCGGCCATATCTTGAATATTCCGATCAGATCTGATGAAGGTGGCATGATGATTTTGCCTTTAGCTGTTTACTTCAGTAATTTACAATAAATTAGCATTGACTTTCGTTTTCACGATTTCATCAATCAAGAGAAAGAAGAAACATTGAGAATAACAAACAGAAAAAAAAGGAAAGAAAAGCATCAGTTTGCTTTACTTTTTGAATAATGAATGTTTGCTACTTATATTTTAGTTAGTTGTTTCAAAATATGACAGAGACTTTATTGGATTTGGTGAGTGGGGATAACTCATATACTCCATTGATAAATAAATAAATAAGAAAAATATATCTATAATAATATAATATAACTATAGTACTCCGTATAATATATAATATGTAATGTTATACGGTTATTTATCCGGTTCAACCGATCCGACCGATTCAACCAATAACCAATAGATAGACTAGTTCGCCATCCGGTCCGGTTATGAAAACATTGCTTGTTGAGCTTTAAGTATTGAAAGTTATTGACACTATTATTTTTAATTATGTGCATAAGTGACTAAGTGGATAATTAGTTTCATTTCTATTCATAACTCAGAGGATGTCTAGATAAGCCACAGTACTACTCTATATTTGTGTTGTTAGCTCATGAAAGAAAGCTTTGCAACTACGCTATAAGTGCCTTATAAGGTAAGTACTTTTAATGTAGTGTAGCTGTTACCTTAGACTTGGTGTATAAAGAAGAATAACAATTTGAATTAATGGTGATAAGGAAACATGGTATGATGCAATGATAAAAACACCTGACTTTGCATTAATGCTATCATGCCAACACCATTGATTTCTATTCACGCAGAACACAGTACCATTTCTGATAACAGATAACAATGTAAACAAGTCCCTTCCTGGATGGCATAATTGCAATTTTAAACAATATGATTTGTGTTTTTATTACTTCAATTCTTTTACTGACCATTGAAAAAATGCTGCTGGAATTGGACATAACCGCAGCAAGAACAAGTCATTCCCTGCCTATAAGGTTTTCAAAAGCATTTCAGAATTATTATACGAAGCTGAGGCTCCATTCCGAACTTCACCAACATCCTTAATCTTTGGTTAACTTATGAACACAAGTTTCAAGTACAACAACCCCCAATTAGATATGATTCTTCAGTGCAGACTCAATAGCTGCATTGAATGGTCACATCATCCATAAAATCAAACTCCTTGTAGCTATGAATCCCTAGAGCTAGAGTTTGAGATGGACCCCATACGAGGCTATATTCTCTCACTCCCCTGTCATATGTCGCCACAAGAAAACCCTAGGACGGTGGCACAAGACGGCTCATTCGAAGAATCAAGGACTGCAGGAGACAATGATTAAGGAGGAGAATGGTTCAAGGTGAATCATCGGAAGGGAAACTATATTCAAAGATCTGAAGAGGTTTCATATCAACACGACAAATAACATGAAAGTAACCCTAACTTTAAACCTAGCATCTTAGAACGTATGTCCATGTCGTTTTACATTACCAATTTTCCCCACAATGTTACATACAAGGATAAGTGGAATCCCTGCTCCGGTTGGGGGACAGTTGTTGATATTTTTATTGCCAACAGATTGTCAAAGCTGGAAAACGTTTTGCATTCGTGCAATTCATCAAGGTTTCAGATGCTGATCTACTTTTAAAAAACCTCTAACTTCTTATGGTTTGCTAAATTCAAAGTTTTTGCCGACGTGGTCAGATTTAATCGCACCTTTATCAACAGAAGGTCTTCTTCTTATAATGATGTAAAGGGTCATGCGAATACCAAGTCTTCCGTACCTCTAAAAGATCATATTCCTAATTATGAGCCATTGCCTCCCATTATGCTAAAGACTTACTCGGCGGTTGTTTCAGGTTTGAAAGATAACTCTTATGTTCCTATAAAACGTAGGGTCGTTAAGGTAAGTTTCATTTCAGAAGATGATCTTGTCGACTCTTTCTCTATTCTTATCAAAGTTGTTGAACCTGCCTCTATACCTTACGTGAGAAAGTGGTTCCATGAAGAATGCTTTTGCAACATTAAGGTCAACTACATTGGTGGTAGATGGCTTTATGTTCCCGGCTCTCCTAGTCTCCACCTACTTGTGGAAGAGGGGGGTGAGTTAATATTAAGGTGTCAAGGCGCTCGCCTTCACTTCTACTGAAGCGAAAAATTTATTTTTTGCTAATGAAACATTTAAGTGTAGATTTAGTGCTATTAAAACAGCATGTAATTCTTTTGTCCCAGACGAAAGAATGGTATGGGTGGAAATTCATGGTATACCCAAAAGTGCTTGACACAACAAGTCCATTATGGACATTAGCGAGAAGTGGGGTAAAGGCACTTTTTTTTTACTGTGAATGGGAGTCGGCCAGCTCGGTGGCAAAAGTTTGTTTGCTCTCTCAAGAAAAACGCTTCATTATCGAGGAACTCACTATTTCATATAAAGATAAACCTTACACAGTGTGGTTAAAGGAATTCGAGTCTTGGGAGCCAAATATATTGCTGCCAAATTATGTGAAGTCGGATAATGAGAAGGAAAATAGTGACGAATCAGGTGATGACAATTCTGGTTACTCCGAATTCTGTTGTGACAATAATGATTCAAACACTTCATCTTCACAAAACTTAGGTGAAGATGATGATATCGATTTTGGCTTATGTAAAGAAACTTCATAACAATCTTGTTCTAAGTCTTCAAATGAAAAAGTTGCGAAAAAGGTGGATGAAGCAGTATCTAATGAACCTCATTTGGAAGATGACAAGAATAATGAATCAAAGGCAGGTGAATTAGATAAAGCCAATTCGGAAAAAGGTTGTCTTGACACTGAGCAAATACTACAAGAAGAGGGTTTGACCAATGGGGAAGGCGGTGACAAGGAGGTGACCTCAGGGGTGAGTAGCGAAGATTTAAATACTGCGGGGTATAAAATCCCATCGGTGTTAAAACCGGTGGTTTCTTCGAGTTTTAAGTCCTTTGAAGAGAATCCTAATATCATCCCTAAAAACAATAAAGAAGTCGATGTGGCAAATGAGACGATATTTTTTCGTTGGATCTTATCATTCAACAAGATGAGATTGCTCGAAAAGGGAATAAATCTTGTCCACCAGACATTAAACTCAACAAGGTTTCTTTGTTCGAATCCTCAGAGACCCCAGGTTTTATTAAAGGAGTGTACTCGAATTTGGGAAATCAACCTTTAGATGACAATGCAGGTAACTCTTAATCTTTTGTTGGGGTGGTTCAGTTTGTTCTTCAATAAGCTCGAGCAATGATATAGAAATAAGCAAAGAGATTATCAAGGCGGGAAAAGCTACGGGATATGATACGAAAGACATCGTGCGGACTTTTGGTGGAATTGTTAGGAGCATGAGTGACGACAAAGGTTTTCAATGAATGTCTTATCCTTAAATTTTTGTGGCACGGGGTGCGGTCTAAAAAGAAAGTCGTTAAATCGCATCCTTGTGAAGCATCATGTAAATGTCTTATGTATTCAAGAAACCAAGATGGGTGTGTCAAATCTTGATGGGGCAATATCTGTTATGACCAGGTAGAGTCGTGATCTAATGGTAGATCAGGAGGCATCCTATTAATTTGGGACCCTTATTTTTCGTTCCCTAAGGAAAGTCATTTCTCATTCGAGCATTTTGTAGCCATCAAAGGGACGTGGGTTGCATCTCAAGTTCAATGTTACATGTTAAAAGAGAAGTGATAATCGTATCTCATAAGTTGATTAATCTACCACAATACAAGTATTATACTATATTGTACAAACAAATAATGCACAGTTGTGATACATTAATCAATTTATATGGTACAATTATCGCTTCCCCATGTTAAATGTTTATGCACCTCAATTGGAAAGAGACAAAATGGAGCTCTGGACTGAAATTCTAAACATGTTAAATGTTTATGCACCTCAATTGGAAAGAGACAAAATGGAGCTCTGGACTGAAATTCTAAACTTCATACGTATATTCTAATGTTGATAATTATGTAATTTGTGACGATTTTAACTCCAGTAGAAACCATGATGAGAGATTGGGCACTCGTTTCTCGACGACTAATGCTACAAACATCAATGCTTATATAAGAGAGAGTGTTTGATCGACTTGATGATCGGGCGTTACAGATCTACTAGTGTGTCTACTGACGGATTAAAAGTGAGTCGTCTTGATTGATTCTTGGTGAACAATTCTTTTATCAACACAACACCCGACATCGTTTTAGAGGCTCTTGATGATCTTCTTTCCGATCATAGGCCCTTGCTTCTTAAACAAAAGGCTATGATTTTGGTCTAACACCATTTAAATTCTATAATTCTTGGCTTATGGATCAAGATTGTGATAGGTTGGCTTTCGTATAGATGGGAGAAAGTGGATGGCAATGGTTCTAGCAATGCATTTGTGAACCTCAAGGAAAAGCTTAAAAGTCTCAAAGTGGAGTTGAAAAGTTGTCAGAAGGAGAAAAAGGTGGCTCGTAATAAAGAGAAAATTACTCAAGAAATTGCTTTGGTGGATTTACAAATTTGTAACACTGGTGGTGATCAAAATCTCTCCAACCAACGAAGTCAACTCGTTCATGAACTTCACGAGGTTAATGAGACAAAATGCCAAAGTTAAGTGGACGGTTAAAGGTAATGAAAACTCAAAATACTTCAACGCGGTCATCAACGCCAATAGACGGTTGGGATTTCTCAAAGGGATTTAATATTATGGAATTTGGCTTGATGAACCTTCTGCCATAAAGAATTGTTTTCGAAATTATATCTCTAGTAAGTTTCAAAGATTCAACGGGGCCCATTTTTCTTTCAGCTTGAATGAAACCAAAACTTTATCTCATCGGGAAGTTGTGAATCTCGAGTCACCTTTTACAAATGATGAAATTGTAGAGGTAGTTTGGGGTTGTGGTGGGGATAAAGCCCCTGGCACGGATGGTTTCTATTTTGCTTTTGTGAAAAAGTACTAGAAATATTCTTAAGGATGATCTTGTCAACATGGTCTCGGATTTTCACAAGAGAGTGCATATTCCAGTTGGTTGTAATTCTTCCTTCATCACGCTTATTCCCAAGGTGAGTAATCCGACCCTCATGTCTGATTTTAGACCTATTAGCCTAATTGGTATCCAATATAAAATCATTGCCAAAATTCTGGTGAATCGTCTTGCTACGTTGATTGACTTTATTGTTAGTCCGAAACAAACTGTCTTTATCAAAGGTAGACAAATTTTGGACGGTCCCTTTTTACTTAATGAGGTGATTGATTGGTATAAAAGTAAAAAGAAAAAATTGATGTTGGTTAAGATTGATTTTGCTAAAGCCTGTGATTCGTTGTCTTGGGATTATCTCTTCTATATGCTTGACATCATGGGTTTTGGCTCTGAATGGATTTCGTGGATTAAGGCTTGCCTCTGATGAGCTAGACCTTCCGTTCTTATTAATGGTAGCCCCACAGAAGAACTCATTATTCAACGTGGATTGCGTCAAGGGGATCCTATGGCTCCTTTTCTTTTTATTATTGCTATGGAAGGTGTGCACCTTGCTATTGATAACTTGGTCAGCGCTGGACTAATTTTTGGTGCCAAGTAATCAGGGGTTTCGCTGTCCCATCTTTTTTTATGCTGATGATGTTATCTTGATTGGAGATTGGGTGGAAAGTAATTTAGTTAATTTATCTAATGCTTTACAGTTTTCTATGCTATTTCTGGACTTAATATTAGTTTTCTTAAATCTTCAATCATTGGCATTGGTGTTATACAAAGGGAGGTGGGTCGACTTGCAAGTATGCGCAGGTGTAGAGCGGAAAGTCTTCCTTTTAAATACCTTGGAATTCCCATGGGTGGTAGCTCAAAACGGATCTCTTTTTGGGTGCCGATAATTAACAACTTTAGAAAAAGATTGTCAGGATGGAAATCCAATCTTCTTTCCATCTGTGGTTGAACCACATTAATCAAGACGGTTCTTGGTTCTCTTGGCAATTATTTTCTATCTATATTCCGCTTACCTAGAGGAGTTAGTATGATTCTTGAGTCGTTGAGATCATCATTCTTCCGGGGAGGGAGAGTCAATGGAGAACAGAAAAATTCATTGGGTTAATTGGGGTGCGGTTTTAGCGGGCTTGGATGATGGTGGGATTGGTATTGGAAGCTTGAACGCTATGAACTTGGTGTTGCTAAATCTAAAGGTACATTGAAAAATATCAGCTCAGCTATGCAACTCACACATGAACTATAATCCTTTCCCACTAATATTGTTACCCGAAAAGTTGGGAATGGTATGCATATACTTTTCTGGAAAGACGTGTGGCGTGGAGATCAGACTTTGGCTTGAAGATTTCCGCATTTATTTGCTATTGAAATGGCTAGAGACCGTACGGTTTTGGATAGGCGACTTAATCTCAACTGGACGTGGAGATGGCGCAGGGAGATTAGGAACGGTCACGAAAAAGAGGAGTTTGATACTATGATTAATATACTTCCAAATAACCTTGATGATAGTGATGACTCTTGGGTATGGAATCTAGAGGGTAAGACTACCTATTCTGTTGCTAACTTCAGAACTTTCATTGATCATAAAGCTATTCCTAGTAGCAGCACTCAAACTAGATAGAACCAATATGTTCCCAAAAAGATAAATCTCTTTGTGTGTCGCCTTTGGCGTAATGTCCTACCCACTCATGTGAACCTGTTCGGGCATGGGGTGGACATCACTACGGTACGCTGTAACTTGTGCGACAATGGGATCGATGATGTTAGCCATATTTTTCATCAATGTCTGCTCATACATAACATTAGGGGAAAGCTTTGCAAGTGGTTGCACTACAATCTACCTACTGCAAATCCGATAGATATGGTGACTTGGTTAAAGACCTTCAACTTACTAATCATAAACTCCGCGTTTCGGAAGTTAGAATTTTCATTTGGTGGTGACATACCTGGAAGAAAAGAAATAATGTGCTCCATAAAGGTACTCCTACTTGCTCAAACGACATTTTAACTCGATAGTTTCAATGTGTTTTTTTGAATTAGAAATCGGGACAGGAAACATATTTACATGTAGAATGAATGGTGCGTTTCAATGGCTACTTATATTTTTTTGGCTTTGGCTCCTAGGTTCGGATGCTTAGTAGGGAGCGTTTGGTTTAATTCTTTAGTGCATCATGCACATGCTCTTTGTTTTTACTACTTTGTTTCTTATATTGTTTCGTGTAAGATTGGATCCTTCCCCGTGTCATGGTTGGGACTTCATCAAAAACACCATGAGGTGAAAACTGGTGGCTCGACCCTTGTAAGTTGAGAGTTTTTCTCGTATCTTCTCTTGGTAATTGGCACGAGTTTTTTCACTCTTTTTTAAGTCCTTGCAGTCACTTGTTATTCATTTCTTTACTAGAGTGTAATTGTAATTGTAACTTATGCATGTAACGCCTCGCTAGTTTGCTATTTTATTAATATATTTTCCTGTCGTTCGAAAAAAAAATAAGAGAGTAGAGTTGGACCCCATCATTCATCGGACTTTACTCCCGAACTCACAAGAACTGAGGTGGAAGCTCGAAGCCTTACCCAACTTGTGGCCACCTGTTCATGCTGACACTTAGGTGGCTAAGGGGAGCCTATTTATCTTTTAGTTTCTATGATTGTTTTCATTTCACTATTTCATCTTCCTTTATTTTGGATTGTATCGTACTTGTTGAGCTTTAAGTATTGAAAGTTATTGACACTATTATTATTAATTATTTGTATAAGTGACTAAGTGGATAACTAGTTTCTTTTCTATTCTAAACTCAAAGGATGTCTAGATAAGCCATAGTAGTACTGTATATTAGTGTTGCTAGCTCACGAAAGAAAACTTTGCAACTACGCTGTAAGTGCCTTAAAAGAGAAATACTTTTAGTGTTGTGTAGGTGTTACCTTAGATTTGCTATGTAAAGAATAATAACAATATAGGTATGATGTTGATAAGGTCCCACTTAAAGTGTACTCAAGAAAGAAATGGAAGCATGTCAAAGATGCGAACATGGGTAGTTGAATTATGTATTTGGGTCTGAGTTGGATCCATTGGATCACAAAACCAGTATGAATTTGAAAGAGTGGGGAGCAATAACTAAGCTAATTATTAACAAAAAGTTGGAGAATTAAGATGAGGGGTTAAGGATCTGTCCCTTTGCCTTAAAAAATGAGAAGTATTAAATATTAAGGCCTATATAAGCAAAGTGTTCTCTTTTATTTTGGCATTTCAGTTTTTCATTAACAAAGTATTATGTAATAGGAAATTCTGTCCGTTCTAGTTTTTTCATTAACAAAGTATTATGTAATAAGAGATTCTGCCCATCTCGAATATTGCAAAATAAATAAAATATCCTGCTTGAATATTTGATTTGATCGGATGCTTTTATGAAAATGTCTGACTTTGCATTTATGCTATCATGCCAACACCATTGATTTCTATTCACGGAGAACACATTACCATTTCTGGTAAACGGATAACAATGTAAACAAGTCCCTTCCTGGATGACATAATTGCACTTTCAAACAATATAATTTGTGCTTTTCTTCCTTTTTTATTGGCCACTAAAAAAATGTTGCTGGAATTTGACATAACCATAGCAAGAACAAGTCAATCCCTACCCATAAGGTTTTCAAAGCATTTCAGAATTATTAGGGCATAGGGACGGGTCTAGCCCAAATTCCCAACACTCCCAAATCCCACCAATCACATCTCTTCGACTCATTTTACCCTTTCAACCCTTCCAACTATTTTTTTTAACATTCATCACTTTTTGAACGCTCCTATTTTTTTTTCTTTTTCATTTAATTTAATCAAACAAATTTTTAACAAAACAATAAAAATAAAACATTAAACCATTCATTACATAAGCTAATAAAATAAAACAAGGTTCGTTATGTACTTAAACAAATAAAATAAGAAAAGCTTTGAGACATGCTTAAACAAATTAAATGACATAAAAATCACTCATCAAACTCCCATGCATACCTCTCTCCAATCAAGCGTTTTTGTTCAAGCATCCACATGAACATTTACTTATCGGTGGTGTGTGCGAGTGGGTTGTTGAAGAACTTGAATTCACTCCTCATGCTCTTATTACTTTGATGTTCGAGTTGTGAGTCCAACAGTGCTTGCGTCTTTGCATTAACTTCCTCTATGTTTTGTTTTTCTTTTTTTGCCGCATAGTCCCCCGAAAAAGTCGAAAAAATATCTCCCTTTGATGACGCCCCACGTAAAACACTTTTTTGACCCTTTCTTGACCGACTACTAGGAGTGTTGTCCTCGTTCAAATCCGGCAACAAAGTAGCATCGTCGTTGTTACTAGATGACTCATAATTACCTCTCTCTGACGACTTTAATCGCTTATCCGAATAGGACGAAGATGTTTGCCCAGCCTGCTGTGTTTCCTTTCATTTCGCTTCGTCTCTCACAATCTTCCAAGCTCCAATATATTTGAAATCTTTACATGTTCTTGTTTTATAGTCCTTCAATGCTTCAGTCATCACATCCACTATTCCTTACACCGCCCTACCATTAATAACATAAACGTAAGTACAAAGTATATATATAGTATATAAATAACATAAATATGAAGTATATATATAGTATGTTACGAAGAGTTGGCCACCACTGCCACTTTCTAAGAGCAACCTAGGTTCAAATCTTGTCAGAGATAGAATTGAATTTAAGTGGTTGATTAACCTTGACTCTATCCCTGTTGGGGGTTGTGGGTACCAATTCGGTACATGGGATCAGACAGTTCATATCAATTTAGCGTTTTTTATTTAGTATGTAAATAACATAAATATAAAGTGTATATATCTACAAATAAACTAAAACGGGATTGAGATGTTTTTGAAACGACACATGGCGTAATCCTTGATCGATACGTGTCTTTTTAATTTATTTATTTTATTAAATTAGGTTTTTTAATTGTACACATTGCATAATCCTTGATCGACACGTGTCTTTTTAATTTTTTTATTTTATTAAATTAGTTTTTTTAATTGTATATAGATTTAAATTCCTTATTAGACTTAGAATTAATCTTTAACTCTTGTCTTATTAATACAAAAGACATTATAACCTTATTTGATTGATCGTTTCTTATTAATAAATTGTCTCTTTTTCTCTATTTATTTTTCTAACTCTTATTACTTATAATAAGTATTAACATGAAGACTTCAAAATTTTGAGTTTACGATCCAAAATCACAAGGCTATTTGTCATCATCCACTATGCTTACAAGTTCCAATTTTGATGTGATTTTTAAAATTTTAGGTAAATTTAAAAGTCTAACTAAAGATATATTATATTTATCATTACTGTTTATTATAACTTAGCTTCGATCATCAGTTTAATTTAACCACAATTTATTTTATACCCACGAATCATATATGAGACATATTCGAATTTTTTATGATACAATATGTAACTACCGTACATCATACTGGTATTAGAACTAGTATTAGAACTAGTATAGTATATAAATTGTGACACCCGCCAAATTTCAGGTCGACAAATTTTGACATTCACTCATACTTATAGAATGAAATAACTATGTGCATACATATGATATATATAGAACTCATATACTAGTCAATGCATATCATGGGTTAAAACTATTATTATTATGGATATATAGCTATATTAACCATGTCAACACACATATATGAAAAATATTGATAAACATTATTTATAAAGAATATCCAATCGAACTATTTTTACTACAAAACTCAAACATCTAAGATACAAAACTAGTATGGTTAAAATTAGTTAACTATTTCAATGAATATAAAAGATGGGTATTTACAAAATCAACAATGAGTTAACTTATCTTATTTTGTCTTACGCTATACATTCCAAAGGTTCATATGACTTGTCACTAGATACCTTATAATTTCCGTTAACAAAGTACCAAAAATTTAATGAACTAAACAATAATTGCAACTTAGTTGGGATGTAAGTACAAAGAAAGGGAAACCAAATGTGCAAACATTTCTAGCCCGACACCATCATTTCAAGTCTTTATATATAGTGTTTGGTCCCCCCACTTTCCATTCACATATACATACAAACCAATAATACAAATAATAAAATATCTATGGTTCTTCCTTCTCTTTATTGACTTCCGATCAGCCATATAACACCGCCGGCAGCAGCCACCGGAGCACCGCCGCAGCTATACCAGGTCGCCGTCGATCATCCATCACATCCCATCAACCCTCTACTTCATCATTCAACACTAGGTTATCTCTTTTACTTAATTAAGTTGAGTTTCATACAAAACCCACTAAAAATATATGTTTTCTCCTTCTCATAATATTTCTTATCAATGAGTGTTTAATCTTGAGCTTTTAAATACTTAGAAAGGTGGTAATGTTAAGAAAACAAAGTGTCCACAAAAAATCACTTAACCAAATATTTACTAAACTTGACTTACTTTTCATCATCTTAAAATCTTTTCGAACTTTCTGTTTATTACTAGGCTTGGTAGGAAGAAAGAAACATATTTACATGAGCTTTTTGGCCATATTTTTGATGAAGGAAGATTTAAAAAGAAAGATAAATGGGTTTTGTTAGCAACTCACGTAAATATATATATGTATGTATGGACTATGGAATCAAAAGCTTGTGATCATATATAAAGGGGAATGATTGGAGCACCCCTCCATCAGATAATAATAGGTGTTGGACCACAAGTTGAAATATGGACCACTAACACACCTGCACTTACATCTACCTAACACATGTATCTATATGCACATCTTCAAAAAAATCTATCACTTTCCTTCCTTACATCTACCCAAGTGGTAGGTTTCAAGTGGGACTGATGTACATATATTTATTCATTTTATAATCCTTCCTGAATATTATTTCCATCTCTTAACCAAATTGTTTAAGTAATTTTTTTTCTTCTTGTTAATTTTTTTTTTCAAGAAAAAGAATGTGGGATTTGAATGGCTTACCTGAATGGAAAAGAGATGATCAAGATAAAAAGAAACTTTAAGATATTATAATAAAAATAATAATAAAGTAAACAAATAGGTGAAAGATCTACTCATCAGTGATGCTTTTTGATCAAGACAACGAATCCGAAGACTATGATGATGAAGAAATTTATGACCAACAACATATGATCGGTGATAGCAGGTTATTTAGTTTTTCTATGACCGACAACAACTATAACCTACGACCGCAGTCCCACCTGGAGTTGCCGCACCACCACCAGGACACTACCGAGGCACCAGCTTTCACCAACGCCACCACCGCAATCACACCTGAAACCTATCACTTTCCTCTCATCATTTTTGGAGAAGTATAAAACCCATCACTACTTGAAATATATGTACATCACTACTTATAATAAAGAGATAGATATGAGTATGATAACAAAAACAGAAAGAGATTTGATGGGTTTTATATATATCTTGAGAGAAGAAATAAAAGAAGGCAAGAGCAAATATTAAAGCAATAATTAAAGATGATAATATAAAGACAAGATGAAGAGGGGACCATCCTATAAGTTGAAAGTAGGGGGTGTTAGGAGCATACATCTATATAATTTGTTGGTGATGATGATGGGAGTGTGGGGACAAAACAAATAGTCCATATACCTTACTGACTTATAAGAAAAAGAGTGGGATAAAACTAGTAAAGTTGGTATTATATTAAATGATTGATCTTGATATGGGATGGGTACAATATGGGGATAAATTACTTTTAGCAGAATATGTTTAATTGATCATATAGGGAAATATAGGAAAATATGAACTAATGAAACAACACATATTCATAAGTGCAGAATTATGACATGTTTTAAACAAAACACTTAATACCCATTTCTTTTAGAAAGAAACAAAGTAAAATCTCAAATAGCCATAACTTGAGAAGTAGCTCATGTACATATATTTATGCATAGATATATGAAGCCAAAACTTCAAGTTAATTTGTACCATAGGGGAAGAGTAGGACCAATGGAATCATCAAAATATTTAACTAGTTGAAAAGAAGAAGATGGTAATTGTTAAGTAGTTTAGTCAGATGGTCTTGTAACACCTTTTTGGAAAGTAGATGTCATATTTTAATCAAAATACTTCATAGCCATGTGTCTTTAAAAAGTAAAAATTGTCATGAACTATTATATGGATATAAATGGCTTTTCAATGAAAATGATATCATGTTTAAAACTTGTTACTTTCTTTTAGGAACTCAAAAAGGGGATCATAGAAAATGACGGTAAAGTTATTTATATTTTGTACAAACTTGTTCTATAAAAACATTTTTAAAACAAGAATACCTCTTCAAAATTTAAGATGGTGCTTCTGGAATTCTCGACAAGGTCAAAAGCATTTTAATTAAGTATGTTAATTAATCACAAATGGTGTTAAGAATATGGAGTTAGACCAACAACAAAATGCTTCGATCAAAAACTATTCTTATCAACTATAATAACTTATATCCAAACAACTTTAAATAAACGTTTAGAAATATGTTTTAAAACATAATAAACATAACAATTTACTTGAGTGATGAAAAGCTTTTACAATAACTCTTATTAATATATATTATTAAAAACAAATATTTATTCTTTGTGCATTTAGGTTAACATCAAACGTTTGGAAACTTATTCGTACTTACACTTACCACGTTCAGAACTCGCTAAGGTGAGTTTTCATAGCCCCGCTTTATTTCATTATTATTGGGTGAAATGCATGCTCTTTACTTGTATGATAGATACGAGTACTTTAAAAAGTATATACATAGATTGTGCTAAGTTACTCTGTTCACTTAAGGCCTCACAATCATGGAACGATTAGTTATGGACATAAACGTGGATATATTGGGTAGCGCTATTTGGGATTGACACTCCCCGTCCGGGTTGGTAGCTCCAACTTGACCTGTACGGTCGAACGGATGCATATATATTTGGAAAACTTGAGTACTCTGAACAAGTACTTACTTGAGGCACACCACTGTCAAGTTTCGTTTCGTGAGCTTAGTTCAATGTATACTCTCTTTACTTTAGCATTTTTTTTTTAGACAATGGCTACTCGAAAATCTTGTGGTTCATGGAACCTACTTCTATAAAAACCTATGGAACTCACCAACTTTATGTTGACAACCTTTAGCATGTATTTCAGGAAATTAGACGATTTGTTATAACTTGGAATGCATACTGTTGCATGCGCTAAGGACAACTTAACTCGTCTCTCAGACCTTAGGAAATTGACTTATCAATTTGCTAAAGTCTTTATCTTATTATATTGTTTAATAATCTAATGTTTTAAGAACAAATTTCAATTTCAAGTATTGTATTATTATGTTTATCAAAACGATGAAATTTCTAAATATATTTCAAAAACGACACGTTAGGTGGGCGTTCATTATATCTTATGTTGTGATTACTTGAAAAGTCGTAGCCCATGTCGTACCACATCTTGGGGGTGTGACATAAATAACATTCTTAGTAGTGTATTTAAAGTATACTGCTTAGATGTAGCATCCGTTTAAAGTTGTTATTGCACTATTCATTGCGATCCATTTGGTGTTGATGCTATCCTTAGATCAAATTGTACCGCCTAACTCTTTAGTAAAATGCTCCAAGATTCGTAAGCCTTTTAGGGTTGGGTTCCATATAAAGTGCACCCTTTGGATTCTACGTCGAGGGCATCCAACAAGGCAAGTCATATTCCTGATCTAGATCGGTAGAGAATGAGTAAAGTAGCTGCACTAGCTTTTTCAATACGATTCCCTTACCACTATTATTTGTTTTCATTTTGAACTCGGATCTGAGCTTTTCAAACCATATACTATTGAGTGGATAAAATGTAGCGTCTCTGTTATAAATAAGTAAATTTTATTTATCAAGTAAAAATCAAGCATCCTTAATAAAATCAATAATAAATTAAGTCCAATCAAACAAGCTTTTTAATTTGTAGATATTACATAACAATAAAGAACTCTTTTGTAGATGTGTAGATCTGCACGTATGTACTAATTTATATACGAGTAATAAAAAAGATTCTGTTTTTAATCACATTCAAACGATACCATTAACTGTCATATTTAAGTTACACATAACATGACTAGATAGCGTTTTAGTTGACCCACTAGGGCATTGTCATATCTACCCTTTCCGTAAGTCTAGCCCAGTAAACCAACCCCAGGACTGAGTACTGACCAACCCACATATTTTATCAAACAGATTTCCCTTTTTAAGAACTAAAAAGTACGCCTTCATTAAAACTTAAAACACAAACACTACAAATTCTTAACACAAACACACACATGGGTAATTTACACATCCACGTAACCTTGTTCTTAATTGTACTCTTTGCTCAATCTTATGTACATTGCATTGATCAAGACCCTATAGCTGTAGAAGACTGGTTCAAAGGCATTGAAACCATGAAAGAAAAAATCACCAAACTTCACTTCTATTTTCATGACATAGTTAGTGGAAATAACCCAACTGCCATGCGAGTGGCTAAGCCCAACAGCTACATCTCACTCACCGGGTTTGGCAATGTGGTCATGGCTGACGACGTTTTAACGTCTGAACCTGAAGCTAATTCGACCATTGTAGGTCGAGCACAGGGGATGTATGCATCAGCCTCAATGGAGGATCTTGGATTTCTTATGACCATGAATTTTGCTTTTAATAGTGGGGAATTTAATGGTAGCACTCTTAGTCTCTTGGGGAGGAACCCAGTGTTACATGAGTATCGGGAGATGCCAATTGTTGGTGGCTCGGGTGTTTTCAGGATGGCTCGTGGAATAGCTACTGCAAAAACATATAGTTTTAATCTTTTGGGTGATGCAATTGTTGAGTATAATGTTTTGGTGTCTCACTATTAAACTTAAGTTTCTTGTATGTATCAATATAGCGAAAAGTATCTTTGAGTTCAAATGAAAGCAGAAGACTTTCAATATGTCCTGTTAAAGTTTCCAGAAGTTAGAACACAAAACTAGTTAACAATTTAACATATTTGAGAAAAAATACTTAAGTCAACTAACTTGTATATCGGTATATGATGTTAGTTTCTCTCTATAAATGCAAAATCAACTGGGTGGAATCAGTGGTTGGACTCTCAATACAGAGGTAATGAGTTCAATCCTCATGCTCAGCAAGGCTGTAGGTCCTTTTCTACCTTTGGTAGAACTTAGAAACAGTCTCTCTACTTTTGGTTGTGGTAAGACTGCCTATATTTCAATTTCCCCCATACACCGTCGAAGACGGTATTGGGACCCCAAATCCGTGGAAGACGGTATTGAGAGTTACTTTACTTTTACTTTTTCTCTCTATAAATACCAAAGTCACTATATTGCTGCTCCTATTTAGTTATTCATAGACAAACAAATTAACAATTACTTGCATGCATGTGTAACTTCAACTTCTCCATAAACAAACGTATATAAGTTCATCCCCATTGGCTTTTTCAAACTGAAGTGCTTTCTTCAACTCTGTTGTCGTTTCCAAAAATGGATGATCCTGATGCCCAAGAACAGGATTACACCTATAATATGCCTCCCTGTGGTACATATTCAGAGCATTGAGCTCAAATCTTCTTGGTAAATCTGGATTTGCCAAAAACAAACGACCATAAGCATTAAGGATCTGTTTGATTTTCAGATACAGCATTAAATAGCCATGAGCACGGAGCACCCGAACCAAGAGAAAAACATGACCTGATGTACTATCTGATCATCTAATGAACTTGCCTAATCACTTTCAGTGTATCCAGACAATTTAAAATTGGATCCTTTTGAGTACCAACACCAAGAAAATGTTATGTTACTAATACTAGAACAAAAATAAGTTCAATGACTATATAAGGGGTTTTTGGATTTCATAATCAATTTAAACAAAAGGCAAATACATTATTTTTTATTTTACTATAAAAACATTAATATCGCCATTTATCATCACCAATATAAAGTTTCCACGGTTAAACATATTATTCTGAATACATTATTATCGCCAAGGCAAATACATTATTAATATCGCCATTTATCATCACCAATAATATGCATCACTTCAAATCAACTTTACAAGAATTATCAAGCTTCCAACTTACGATGACTATTGCCTTCTTATCAAGTGGATCAGTTTTAACAGATTCAAACTGTGGTTTCCAAAAAAGGATAATCAGTGTACCCAATAACTGGATCAGGTATATAAAATGTCTCTCTATTGTACTTGTTAAGAGGGGCATTAAGCTCAAATCTTTTTGGTAAATCTGGATTTGCCAAAAACAAACGACCATAAGCAACAAGATCCGTTCGGTTTTCAGCCACAGCCTTGTTACCCTCTTCCATGTCATACCCTCCAGCAGAAATGAAAGTACCATTGAATGCTTTTCTCATTGGCACAAGACTATCTGGGCATTCAACTTTTTCACCAACAGTTTTCATCCTTGGTTCGACCATATGACAATATGCAATCTTATATGCATTCAAAGATTTAGCCATGTAAAGCCCTAAAGCCTTTGGATCCGAGTCACCTGACTGCATATAGTTTGCGAAAGGGGATAATCTTATCCCGACTTTTTCTGCTCCTATTTCATCTGCAATAGCTTCAACAATTTCTAGAGCGAATCTGCAGCGATTTTCTAGAGAGCCACCGTACTTGTCGGTTCTGTCATTTATTTCATCTTTCATAAATTGGTCAATTAGATAACCATGAGCACCATGGATCTCAACTCCGTCAAAACCTATATTTTGTTACATAACCATAAGCCACCATACTTTTGTTTTTTGACCCGAAAAAAAAGTGTCACATTTTCATTTTATAAAAAAAGCATCAATTATAAGAAATAAGCCAAAGGTGTTCTTACCAGCTTCCATTGCATTTTTTGCAGCAAGTCTGAAATCATTAACAATAACAGGAATCTCCTCCGTACGTAGCTTTCTTGGAGGTGAGAATTGTGCAACATCAATGCCATTGCTTCGCACTTGAGGAGTTAGTTCTTTATCTGAGGAAGAGATTGGGGCTTGCCCATTGGGCTGAAATCCTGTTCCATAAATAAAGCGAAATCAAAATTATAACTAAAAGTAATTATACTTCAAAATGACAAGATAGTAACATGATTCAAATAGTTATAAATGTTTATATAAGAAACTCTTAAGTCTAGACTGCTGCTTAGTTAACATTAAGTGGAAAATTAAATGAAAAAAACAAGTATACCTGTATTAGAAACCCTCCCAACATGCCAAATTTGACAGAAAAAAATTCCGCCTTTGGCATGAACAGCATCTACAATGGGCTTCCAGGCCTCAACATGTTCCTTCGTCCATATACCCGGTGTCTCTGGATAGCTGAAAAAAAGAGCTTGTTATCAAGAAACTACTTCCCCATCATGAACAATTACAAGTTTAATCAAGCACACAGGTTCATATATCCTTCCGACTATTAGTCAAATATAAAGAAACCTTGTGTCTCTATAATTAATGGTAACCTAAAAAAGGCTAATGGGGGAACCCTAGCCCCGGTATGACAATTGGATACCCTCACCCGTATAAGCCATATCATGTCAGTACAATACCTTTATCCTAATTCCCATATGATGTTGGCACCCCGAAGGATCGGACCCACGTCTTTAGAACTTTACATGTGGCGCGTCTTTAGAACTTTACATGTGGAAACTTCATTAGTAACGGTTCCTAATAAAATTGTTTTTTGTGCCAAGAAGGGATCGATCTTGGGACCTTAAGGTCGCCAAGTGCATCCCTTACCACTATGTTAATTAATAACAACTTAAACTATGTGAAGATAGACGAATTATTTGATTAGAATTTGAACTTATCAATTAACGGGAAAAGTCATAATAAATTTTTTTTACCCTTGGGCAGTGTCTGAAACTCCGGTGGCTTCAGAAATGAGAAGGCCTCCTTTGGATGTTCTTTGTGAATAATATAAGATCGCATGTGGTTGTGGGACATTCCCATACGACCTTTGCCTTGTTAATGGTGCCAAAACTACTCTGTACAAAAAAATCAGTTAAAATGAAAATATGGAGCTAGGCAATAAACTTTATATGATGAAAAAAAATAAAAAAAATACATTACTTGCGAGCACAATCAGAAAAACATAATTACTCTTGACAAAAAGTAATTACATTAATTTACCAGTTTTTACTAAATACCCATAAGTTATTATTTTTTTTATTTTTTACTTTTTAGAACAACCCCATAACTCATTATTGCAACTTTAACTCACAACAATTTGTTAATGATGGCTGTAAACGAGTCAAGCTTTTATTGAGCAATTTGTGAGCCCGGCCCGGCTCGTTCAGATGGCTAGTTTGTTTGACAATCTATTAAAATGGTCAATGGGCAATTTGGTATTCACAATCTACAGTTGCAAAATGGAAAAAAGAAAAAGAAAAACAAAGAAATGAGAGAAGGTGGAATACCTGTGAGAAAGCTCAAAATTTCCCATTTTATAGGGAGTCATAAGAGGTATTTGGAAAACTTTATCTGCCATTTTTTTTCGATATTGGTTCAGACTTCAGAGGTTTTGCTGTGGGGGTGTGTGTATTAAGATCCCAAACATGTTGGGGTACTCGTTTTATAGATGTCAAATTCTGTTATAACGTACCACGTGACGTGGACGATTGTAGACCGCTGCTTTCACCCAATATTTTAAAGAGAAATGAGAAATCGTTACAAACAGATATTCGGTCATAAAAGAGAGACGAATAACTAGGATTAATGATACATCATACATGTATCATAATTCACTAGTTTCACAACTGTTTATACAGTTCAAAAATGCATGAGCATAATTATTGGTACAAATATTACTCTACTTTTTTTAACAAAATTTTTTTTATTATTAACTAGCCAATATAACAATGATAAAGAGTTAAAGACGACAAGTTGTGATGGTTGCAAAAATTGGTGGTGATGTATTGCCAATTTGCCACAATTTAATTGTTATGTCTTTCAAGATTATTTAAGTAGCTTTTATTGATAAATTGATATGGTGCCACAACTTGATTTGAAGAATTACAATCATCTAATGAGTAATGTTAAAAAAATTAATTTTTCTTAAAAATCCTTTTCAAGCTCACATTAATACTTGATATAACTAGAAGATGTATCAAAGAAAATTTTGTAAATTACATATAATAACGTAAATACCAAATATAATATTTGATATTATATAAAACAAACTCTCACTCTTTTTTTCTAACTTTTTTATATTTAAAGTACCAAAAAGATCATTACTAATATAGATCACACTTTTCATAATGTTATTGCATACCCAAGATACTTTTAATAAAATTTAATTACAACATATACCGCTTATTATTTAAAAAATTACACTACCCATTTATCAAATTTACATCAAAAACCTACATTAACGGTCACCTCTACCCGTCACCGCCATAATTTTGTCGTTGTTATCACCATCCACGTTACATTGCGTGAGAATTCGTCTAGTTATGGTATTAAAGGGACTACTAGAAGTATAAACTAGGGGAAGTGATTCTTGTACCACATATATTAATTAATTTACCACATGTATGCTTTAATGGTTTATACAGTATGTTTTAACAATTGTACTGTATGATAGATTTATCAATATATGTGGTACAAAAATCATTTCCAATAAACTAGGGAGGTTTATTATTTTCTTCGTTGTTACAAAATATGCATTATGCCTTTACTTTGAAAACTAGTATTTAGTCATATCAGAGTAGTACCTCACACCGGTTTTACCGGTTCTAATGGCTGGTATCACCGGTAGACTTGCTACTATACTTGTTACATCCACCGAAAATAGTGAAAATACAATTACAATCTAATCAAAAATAATACCAAAAAAGATATTTCATAACATAATACTGTATAAGTTTTAAAGTTTACAAATAACAAAAATAAACATTTCAAGTATCATAAAAATAATTTTAAAAAAATTTCAAAAAAAGAAAACCGGTATTACTGGAAAAACGGAAAAACCCTACAATAGGAATAGTGAGATACTGGACCTAAAATAGGGTTAGCTGTAATGGACGGCCAACTGGAGTCATTTACCGGAAGAACCGACCATATATATCGATTTTTAAAATATCAATATTGGCACCAAAAAACTAGAGTTTAGGTTTGCTAAATAACATGACAATGTGCAATGATTAGTTAACATCTTCTAACTAGAGTTTAGGTTTGCTAAATAACATGACAATGTGCAGTGATTAGTTAACATCTTCTTTGATTAGGTGCATATCATTAATACGGAGTATATGATAAGTGATTATGTATTTTCAAAACTACGTTTTGAAAAAACAGGTAGATATATGCTTCTTCAAAATTGCGTTTTCATACCAGATAATCACTTTTTCATACAAACACTTTTTAAATTATTTGCATTTTACGAACGTAATAATTAGATAATCACTTCAAAACGCATTCCCAAATCCCTTCTAAGGCACTATTTTGAACATGGGTTATTGTCTCTTCACATTTGTAACACTTCCCACGAGATCAATTTTTGGAAAGTTAGTTATCGCTTATATCAATATGAATTGTGAGTATTACAATACGGTATAGGTGAATAGTCAAAAGTTAAATTGAGAACCAAATATATGTCGAGAAGTGTGAGAACTAGTTTTTAATTAATATGTTTAGAGGTATTATTGTCATTTACTTAATACAACTTAAATAATTATTATCAATTAAGATTAAACTCCCCATAAATAGCTCATTAGTTATTATAGCAACTACAAAATAGGCCAAAACACTTGACAGCAACAATACACCTTAAAACTTAAAAAAATATGTAATAACAAAAAGGGAAAAATCCATAAAAAAGATAACTTATTTACACGAAATTCCTATTAAATGTAACCTATTTTGTTTTCGTCTATTTAAAGGATCATATTTTCAAAAAGTTCCTGATTTTGACAGCCGGGGCCCGTTAAATGCCACGTCACTGATGCCACGTCATCAGTTTTGTTGTCGTGGTAGTTGACTTTGACCGACCCATATATATATCGATATAATATCTCTGCTTCTTATTCTCTTTTTCCCTTTTCTCTCTCTAGAACCCTAATTTCCCCATCCCCAAATTCGTTCGATTTCTTATCAATTAAACACTATTAAATGTCTAACATATCTGGAGGACTTCTTTCTCGTTGTTTTTGTGGTGATGTAGCAAGAAGATGGACGTCTTGGACATCAAACAACGTAGATAGAATGTCAAAATTACTGACACAGTTTGTGGTTTGTTGCTTAAATGTGATATCTGCTCTTCTTGGTTGTTTGTTGTATACAATCCAAATACGTTGGAGTAAAATGGCAGAGAAGACTATAAAATCCACAAAAAAGCTAGAAGTATAGGTGGCAAAATGGGCAGCTCAGGTGGGTTTGGTTGATTGCCAAAATCTGTGTGGGTCCAAATCGGTGATTTCTAATACAGGCTGAAACAGTCGGGTTAGGCTAACCCATCACCAATTCTTTTATTCAGTTTATGAATTATATAGATAATCAATATGTCATGTATGATTAAAAAACCAATTATAATAATATTTGAAATTCTTTTCAATCAAGTGATTTAAAGATGTTCTGTGCATTTGAATGCCTTTCAGTCTATTTGACCTTCTTAACCATTTGACGTATTCCCCTTTTCAGTTAAAAAACATTCATATATTGAGTCATTGACCCCTTTTATATACAAATGGGTTAATTTTGCCACCCTGAGGTTGAAGTAGTGGGACTAGGAAATCAAACAATAGAAGACATAAAAAGTTGATATTTTTCAGGATTTTTGAATCTTTTATTGTTACTCGTGATGAAAACGGAAGAAGATGCATTTTGGATGTTAGCGGTTCTTTTGGAAAATGTATTAGTCAATGATTGCTATTCAAATAATGCTCCATGTAGATCAAATGGTTTTCAATGATTTGCTGAAAAAAGAAGAGTCAAAGTCAAGTGTCACGTCATTAAAATTGATGACGTGACACTTAATGGGCTCCGTTTATCAAAAACTAACGAGATACCCGTTATTAGGAATTTTTTGAAAATAAGATCCTTTAAATAAACGAATACAAAATAAATTACCTTTAATAGGAATTTCGTGTAAATAGATTACCTTTTTATGGATTTTTCCCTAACAAAAAATATAAAACAAAAATGGGTGTTTTAGATAATGCAATAAACTAAATAGGTTTGTAAAAAACAACATGATCTTCTATAGTTAGCCAAAAGTGAAGTACAACCTTTTGTTCCCCCATCAATTATCATATTCTTATCATTTAGGCCCCCACCGAGTTTTTCTATTAAGTAACTAATCATAAAACAAAACACGCATACAAAATTTGAACTTCATACGTAAACAATCATAACATATTTGTACCACAAAAACACAAGTAAACCGACGATCATACGAAAGTTACATGTGTACCAATTAAAAACTTTTTACTTAAAATTATTATACACTTGTGAATATCACATGTGTACCAGTTTAAAATTTATAGTTTTTAAGATTATTAATACGTGTACTAGTTAAAACATATGTAAGTTAAAAAGTTTATAGTTACTAAAAAGTATAGGAATAAATGATATGTTTAAAATTCTTTTAAAATTTTCTTAATGGTTCATTAAAAGTATTTCCAATATTCAGATAAATTATTTGTGTTTATAAATTGATTATAAATTTTTTTTAATTGATGGTAAAAAGAAAGTTGACAAATTCAAAAGTGATCCACGATTGTCTGCGAAGTCCATTTCTTTGTTTCCTTTTTTCTTTTATTCCTGTTATACTCTTCTTTCAAGTTTTACGTGTTTATAAATTAATTATTATTAATTATAATTAAATAAATGACATAATATCATTTTGACCCTTGATTTATTTGATCTAATGATTATAATGAGTTCTCATAGTTCTCAACAAATAATTAGTTCTTACAATACCTTTCCTCTAGGGGAATAATAGCTAGTTAAGACTTTATCCTAGCATTTTGAAAATCTTTTATAGGCTATTATTAACATCATTTTTTAGCTGGTGACACCCTTTAAAAGAGGCAAATTTTGGGCAGAAGAAGCAAATTTCTTTCCTTTTGGGTTGGTCTCACATTTTCCTACTTTCTATTAAATAAAATAATTACATCAAATATTTTTTATTAGTTTTTGGCCCATCTTTTTCTTTCTTTTATACTTTTACCCCTTATTATTAAATGTAGTGATATTGGTACCATTAAAAGCCATTTATTTATTTAGTGTACAACTTTTATAACATACTGTATAAGTCAGTAAAGCACGCATTTAGTAAATATATTAGATGTTGTACAAATATCACTTCCCTATTATTAGTGATATTTTTCAAATGAATATAATTTTGTCATTTCCAAAACAAATATATACAATCATAAATGGTTAGAAATATTATTTTATGAAAACTATTATGTAAATAGACTTTTTAATTAAACGACTTGTGTCTTTTTCAAAATACCTTTAAATCATATATTTTTTTTTACAATAACATAAATAGTTAAAATTAGTAAAACTTCAACTTTGTCTCTTCATATCAAAACAACTATTTAGATTTTTGTTCATTATATGAGAAGATAAAATTACTAATGATCATTATATATATTGAAAAAGATGAGTGTATGATATTATATTATGATAATCTATTTTTCTAGCTAGTACGTACAAAGGCTATATGCCTTGTATATTTTCATGGTGAATTTGTTTGATGCTAAATATGTTTAGGTGATATACTAAGGACAATATGAAAATTTAATTATGTGAAATTGATATTATGATATTTAATTGTGTATATGTTATCTAAAAGGTTAATACAGGATATATCGTATGCACCCTATGAGGGAGGACTATGATTATGAAGTTTAGGTTTTTCAAATATTGATAATTTGTAAAAGTTTTTCAAAAGAAAAAATAATTACTTAAAAGAATGGTTTATATTTAGTTACATCGTAAAGAAGATAAAAACTCTATATATTAGCACTGTACCCGTGAAATGCGGCGGTGGTCATGGTGACGATGGTGTAGTGGTAAGGGCGACTAATGGTGGTAAAGACGGTGTCGAGTATTGCAGATATTTAATGTAAAACAAATTAATGTACATAGTTAGTGGAGATATTTTATAAAATAAATGTCTGATGGTGTAATTTAATATTAAGGGCATTTTATATTTAATTTCTCTAATGTTACTTTCAACAATTGAGCTATTGTTTTATAATATAATATAGATAAAAAGTATTTGAAAAATACGAATATGTGATTGGTCAATAAATGGCTAGGGCTCTCTTTATTATGACGAGGTTTTCACTTAAATCAAAATACATGCAAAGATACATACAAAACCAAATTAAATAGAAATATACAATAAATATAGTCTAGAGAGAACTATCACAAAACCTAATTAAATAATACAATAAATATTATTTTTTCATATTTAACGTTTTTTGATGTCATGTAAATTTAAAAACACTAAGTTCAATTAAATAAGTATATAAACAATATTGACTTAATTATGTTAACATACAATTTAAGGAGTTATTTTAGGTACACAAATTGTTACTTTTAATTCAATTTATTCAAAACTTTATATTTTTGACCACTTAGCTTATTCTTTTATTAATATGTCAGATACAACAATTATTATGGATTACAATTAAGCTACAAATGGAAAAATATATTTTAAAGGTTTTTTAATACTTTTGTTATTAGATGGATGATGCCATATGCTATTGATTTTTTATTATCCAATAAAGTTATATGATTTATTTTAGCTACAAAATTATAATAGTTCTTATCTCATTGTCTTGTTTAAAAATATTTGATAAAATTTTAATTACATAACCCGTAGATTAATATAGTAGACTAAATATATGAATAGGTAATAATAATGCGGACCTTATCACAGTTTTATAATGTTAAATACACTATTAAATTATATGTGTATCGTTAAAAACTAATGGTATACAGATCGTTTCCTTTACTTCATTCGTATGATATGATAGTTATAAGTGTTTTATGAATTAATGTTGTTCATATTATTATTAAACGTATTATTCTTATCATATGGTCAGATTTATGTTGCCTTGACTATGGAGATGTTTAGTTCAATAGTAGCTAATTAATATGTGGATTTAGTGGAATCAAAAGGTAAGTTATTTGTAAAATTTTGTTTTTCAGTAATATATATTTTCTATTCGGTTGATTATTTTTTTTTTTAAACCAATTTTGTTAATTCATGTATCCATAAGAATACACAAAAACATTAACACTATACAAAAATCAACAGTTGCTCATTACGCGGATATAAATTCATAAGAAAATATATATATAGAATGAGATATATATTAAATCTAAATATTAGTATTGTTAAGAAACTTTAAATTAAGATGTTTTTTATTCAATAACAAGCATAACTTATTTATATAGTTGAAGAAGATATATTATAAATTACTATGAGACATATATAATAATAATATAAAAGTTTAAAAAGTTAGAGGTTATTTGTGAAAGATATCAAAAAAATTTTTTTTTAAAAAGTTTCAAGCCTCTTTGTTCTCCATGTCTGTGTGAGACCCATCGTTTAACATGTGTAGTGATTTGACCATAGCAGAAGGGGCAAGTTTTCAAGGAAAAAAGGGGCAAATTTCGCTTTTTCTAGGGTAAGATGTGAATAGACACATTCCATGGTGTCAATAGCATGACCCGAATACGATACAACAAACCTATAAATGGTTTATTTAAAGTTTAAACTCGATGCAACATGGAAGTAACTAAACCAGTATATTACTTAAAGGTCATGCACATAAGGCATTTCACAAATGTTATGTATTAATTAACTAGTTTTTCAAAACGGAGAAAAGATCAAGGTTCAAACCTTAACAATGGTGTTTTTTCGTGTATTTAAATAGTTATTAGTAATTAACAATTTGCTGTTTAAAATAAGTACTAGTTTTTTGACTTGGGTTATTAATATCACTTTGGACATTTACCGCCACTGCTACCCAATCACCGCCATACGTCGTTGTCGCTTTGTGTGTGTAGTTAATAACTAAATAAATAAATTAAATAAAATATAAATACGGAAATGTTGATAAACTCAGATTCAAAAAAACTTTAACTTTATGAAAAATTAAGATACCAGTCATCTCAATTGTAAATCATAAAGTAGTATAGATTTTGATCTTAATCGTGCCTTTAGATGGTTTAGTTGAGAGTTTCTCCTCTTACTAGGTATTGAGGATGAGGGGACTCTTTAGCACGGATCCAGTTAAGACAACGTAAACTAGATCTTTTGTCGTGGGCAAATGATCCACACATTTGAAGAAAAAATCCAGTTTCGGATGAACCTGGACAAATTAAACAGATGTGAAAGTATAGACCAATGGTTGAAAAGAGAAAATAAAAAAGGTCGATTCTATTGCGCAAGTGATGACTTCATGAAGGAAAATGACATTTTTGAGACACGTTTTCTTTTTCATATTTTATAGGCATAGTTGTTGATTCGTTGTTTTTGACTCGACACGAAATTTTAGCTTTTTACTCTTGACTCGAAACATAACTCAAACGGTCTGAGTCAGAATATATATATTTTTTAGAACGGCAGAGATATATTATATAAAAAACCTGCTAGCAAAATACTAGAGGTCAAAGATACAAAAGAACAAATTTAGTAAACAACAATTACACAAGTAGGTAACACCAAGAAAAAGAAACTACCTATAGACTTATGAATTACAATCAAACTAACTACAAGATTAAAAGGGAAGTAAAGGTTTGTTGATTCAAACGTCCCATCCAATTGTAGTCTTCTTACGTCTATAACGGAACTAAAAGTATGATTGACTAACTATGGTTTCAACTAGTACATTGTTCAATCTCTTAGATGGATTAAATGCAACATCATTCCTAAATTTTCAAAGCTCCCACCAAATGATAAATATGATTGTAATCATAATATCCTTAGTAACCTTAGCTTTATTCATGTTGTTCACAAAGTCAATGAGATTGGAGGGTTCAAAGTGAAAAGGAATATCCATATTAAGCCATTTACAAATGGCTTTCCAAACCGTCTTGGCAATATGGCAATCTGATAGGATATGATTATGAAACACCGTCTCAATACCATTTTCACAACAAGGACAAATCAAAGAATTGTGATGAACACCTCTAAACCAAAGATTAAATCTAGTAGGAAGTCGTTTTTAACAACTCTCCAAACATGTATATTAACTTTCCTTGGTACGATTTTGTTCCAACTAGTAGCCAAATAATGAGACGGTAATGAGGATTGATCGATGAATGATCTTAATCCCTTAACGAAAAACTCAGCCATACACAAGCTAAGAGTCGGAATATTTAATAATATATACTTTTATAACTATATACATATATTTATTTTAAAATACAGTATTATATTTATATGTTAAGTTAAAGATAAATATACTTTTATAACTTTTTATTTAACAGTTGACTTCAGTCGTTAAGTCAACACTACGTGTTCATTAAGTCTCTAGGAGATTTAATATTTATGTATGATTAATGTGCTATATGTGTGAGGTTTCAATGCCTTAAATAATGTATATGTTAATGTGTTTAAGATGCCAAAGATGTTTAAGATTTGTTTAATTTGTCGGTAAGTATTCCCGTTAAATTGTTTAAGCCCTAAATGTAAAGTTGTAAAGTTGAAGGGCCTAAGTGTGAGCTTAGGAAAGTGTGTCCAACAGATTAGGGGGTGATTAGCCCTAATTCTTTCATTATTCAGATCACACACACACTTCTCCATCCCTAGAACCGTCCCCTCCCTTCACTTGATCAATTCTTGCATGTTACGATCGTTTCTTGGTGATTTGAAGAGGTTTTGACCTATAGTTTGCACCCTTTTTGTAATCTACAAGTATTTGAGGTATTATTACATTGATTTCATGTCCTTTCAATCCCTTGATTCGTTTCATAACTGATCTAGGTCTTTATAATAATCGTGTGTTTTAATCGATTCAGTAACCTAAAACATTTGTTATTGTGATACAAATCAAGTAAGGATTAATCAATGATTTCATTGCATCATTATGGTCTTAAAAGGATGAATTTTGAGGTAAAAAAGTCGTTCATAAGGTTTGGGGTTGTTTGGGGTGTGTTATGTTAAGTTTTGGAGGTTAAACAATGAGTTTTGTGCAGAACCGGGGCTAGTTGCGGCGCAACTACTTAGTTGAGGCGCAACTAAAATACAATGACTTAAGTTGCGACGCAATAGCGACAGAATTTTCAAATGGCCATAACTTTTGAACCGTAACTCCGTTTTTGACAAATAAGTTATCCACGGAATCGAGAGAGAGTCTAATTTCTAATGGTAATTCTAATAAAAGATGATGATGATGTCAAGTTTCCAGAAAGGTTAATTTAGTGAGTGAATGTCGAGTTCCATCGAGTTATGTAAGCCCTTAAGTACTAAACGAACCTCAGACGCATCAAGTCTTGTCATGGGTCATGTTTATAGGTATCTAGACCGGAGTGATGACCATAAGAAAGTGGGTATTTGACTAAGAGTCAGAATACATGCAAAGCTTGGTAACTTGCGTTATCATTTGTTGTACGCTTCCACGAGGTAAGATACACTACTTTGACACGCTGAGGGTTCAACAATGATAACTTGTTTTCTTAGTGGTATTCGGGGTTATACGGGAGGTGATATAGGCTATGTATACGACTATTGAAGCCTTAAATGCAGTCCCTATGATATGAAATATAATGATATGCTATAAAATGTATGCAATGATATGAAAAGTAATGATATGTTATGAAATGTTATGCAATGATATGAGATGTAATGATATGCTATGAAATGCCTTGTAATGACTTGAGAGGAATCGATATGTGATTATATGTTGATGATATGTGAAATGTGCATGACGTATGGCTTGTTTATCTAGTTCTCTAGATTTATTAAGTTGCCATGACACATGCACGTTTAAGGGCCCAAACGTTAAAGATGAATATGTGATGATGTTTAGGTAATACGAACACCTAAACTATATGAGATGTTAAATCGAGCTCGTAAGTTTAGATGAAAGTGTTAAGCTTAATTTGTACTTGCCCTTGCCCGACGGGTACGTAGATTTGGTTGCTTGGGTGGCTCCTTGCAACATGGTCAAAGATGTGAAGAGTAATAGGGGAGGTCTGACCAACCCTATTTGGCTTGAACATATGGATTACTCTGGGATTGGCTTGCCATTCCTTAACGACATTGATGTACAGTCATAAGGTTTGTCCATCTAGTCGGTGTGACTTATGTCACAATTCCAAAGATGTTATATGATATGCGTGACTTATGTCACACTTGCAAAGATGATGTGTGAAAAAGATATGAAAGATGACTAGGCACATTTAGGATGACCCATCTTATATGAATATGTTTGATGTGATGATATGTTATGTGGGATGTAATGTATGATGTGATTTGTGCCTTAACGATTCAAATGACTTTTCTATAAAGTTTTAAATGGACAAATGCTTGATAACCACGTGTTATCTTACTTAGCTAGTTCATTAGGTAACACTTGCTATTTAAAATGTGTTGCTCTGATGTGCGAAATCTAGCTTTAAATTTATAAACACGATTTACCGAAAATACTGATTACTACACACTCATAGGCAGTGTACCTGATCGCATGCAGTATAGTGAAAAATGGTAAGCTGAGATCGTTCGCAAGGACTTAAATAAGCAATTGTAAACATTAAATGATTCAAGTAAAATATGGGGGTTTTGTGGCCGAGTTGCCACGTTGCAAGTAGTTAGTAAAATTTGTTAGTAATCTCGGAGGATTAATCGAAAGAGAAGTTTGTTGTTGAAAACAATAATTTAAAAGGTCACCCATCTTGATTTCGCTAGACAAAATGTTAGGATTGCACTTTTGATGATGTTCAAATTCAATTTAGTGATTAAATGACTGAGACTCAAATTTATCGCCAACCCCGTACCCGTCAAGTTAGCAACTTATTTGACTCTCTTGCACAAACTAGTTTCATTATTAAAACCGATACCCCGAGACGTCTTTTTATAACTTCCCTAGTTAAACAATTGTTTTGGTCATTTCAGATAACAATTTTGCCTATCGATTGTATCCAACCGTCAACCCGTTAATTCTTATCAAATACTGATGACCCTCTACCGTACCCGTCATAGAACCAATTGCTCCTAACTAAGCAATCAAAATAACTTATACCCACATCCTAGTCGTCACTAAGCAATGAACACAAATTATCCGCAATCAATAATTGAATAACAAAGAATTAATAGATTAAGTTCTCGACAAAATGTTAAATCAAATCACTTGAATTAATAAATATTGTGCAATCCCTACATAATGTCTCACTCCATCAAGATGGATGAAAAGGCGATTAGCCACTCATATTAAATATGAAATAACAAATCAAATAGAAAGAATTCATCGTTACCGAATACAAAGAATTGAACGGAAATAACGAGAATAATCCAATCGTAATATCGATCTTCAAAGATGAGAAATCTGATCAAAAGTCTCCTCAAAGGGTCTTCAAAACGGCTGGAAAGTGTAAGATAGGGTTTTGGAATGAAAAACAAGCTATTTGTATGTTTCTAAAAAATTTGTGCAGAATCGACCTTAAGCTGCGTGGCAGCTTATAAGCTGCGGCGCAGGTCACCTAAGCTGCTGTTGACTTTTTGACTTTGCTGGAACACAACTAGAAGAGCTGCTGCGCAGCTTGGATCTTCTGTTTCAAAGCTGCAGCGCAGCTCTTAAGCTGCTGCTCAGCTTGACTTCATTCAAGTTTGACTTTTGTTGACTTTCGCCAAACTTCATCCAAACGACCCGGAAATCATCCGTAAGCACTTATTTCACTCCAAGAATGTCGATTTCTTCTGCTACTAACCTGAAACACTAACAAATACCATAAACGCAACAAATGTATACGAAACGACTCAATAAACATGCTAACTTAACTATATAAACCGTGGGAAATGGGTATAAAATACGACATATCATGCTCCCTCAGGCCTAGCAAGCTTGAGCTAGATGATGATTGAAGTGCGAGGCATGGGTAGATTTTATTTGAGGATGGCTATAGTTTACCTATAGTGGCTGCTTATTCTAGGCATTGTTTTATGTTAAGATGTTTATGTCTTGAATTGATATTGTGATCGGTTGTTTAATGTTGGGAAACCGATGGGTTTCCAATTGAACTTATTTAGATGATATGGCTAGTAACACCAAATAATAAATGAACCAAACAGATTCGTTTGGTTTGGTCTTTTAAAGTTTACTTTCGCTTTTCTTTGACGCCGTTAGGTAAAAGTTTTTGGAAATCCTTATTTTTAAACGACGGGTGCTACAAGTTGGTATCAGAGAAATGGTTTGAGTGAACCAATAACTATAGGTTTGCCATAGGAATTGGACTTAAACCGATAGAGATCAAGTTAGGCTTAAGTAGGTATGCTTAGCCTTTGAGATGAAATGTCTTAGGACGGGTTTGGGATGAGTAAGTGTGGGATTAAGGCTATACGATAATTGTTTTGTTGATATGTGAATATGTCTTTTAGCCTTTATTCTCATGTTTCTCGCTTCTCCGTCGTTAGATTGTTCAATTGCTGTGATAGACGGTCCTTGAGTTAATGTGTTATTTCCCTACTTGGATTTGATGAATGTGCGTTGTAATTTATGTATAAAGTGGTTGAAATGAAAGGAAATTGGTGGATTAGGTGAAATGGTGTCCCGTGAATGGTGTCCAACCCATGAGGTTAGTGACAAGGACCGTAACGAAATACTTGTAATTTAGGTAGTCGGAATACTTGCAAAGCTTGGTAACTTGCGCTATCATTTGTTGTACGCTTCTACGAGGTAAGATACACTACTTTGATACGTTGAGGGTTCAACAAAAACATGGTTTTCATATATTAACTTCCCTAATGATAACTTGTTTGCTTATGAGTATTCGGGGTTATACGGGAGGTGATATGGTCTATGTATACTACTATTGAAGCCTTAAATGGAGTCCCTATGATATGAAATGTAATGATATGCTATGAAATGTTATGCAATGATATGAAAAGTAATGATATGCTATGAAATGTTATGCAATGATATGAGATGTAATGAAATGCCATGTAATGACTAGAGATGAATTGATATGTGATTATATGTTGATGATATGTGAAATGTGCATGAATGTATGGCTTGTTCATCTAGTTCTCTAGACTTATTAAGTTGCCATGACACGTGCAGGTTTAAGGGCCCAAACGTTAAAGATGATGTTTAGGTAATATGAACACCTAAACTATATGAGATGTGAAATCGAGCTTGTAATTTTAGATGAAAGTGTTAAGCTTAACCCATACTTGACCTTGCCCGGCGGGTGCGTAGATGTGGTTGCTTAGGTGGCTCCTTGCAACATGTTCAAAGATGTGAAGAGTAATACGAGAGGTCTGACCAGCCCCATTTGTCTTGAACATATGGATTACTCCGGGATTAGCTTGCCATTCCTTAACGACATTGATGTACAGTCGTAAGGTTTGTCCATCTAGTCGGGTGTGACTTATGTCACACTTAATGATATGAATATGTTATATGATGTGTGTGACTTATGTCACAATTCCAAAGATGTTATATGATATGCGTGACTTATGTCACACTTGCAAAGATGATATGTGAAAAAGATATGAAAGATGACTAGGCATATTTTGGATGACCTATCCTATATGAAGATGTTTGGTGTGATGATATGTTATGTGAGATGTAATGTATGATGTGATTTGTTCCTTAACTATTTAAATGACTTTTTAATAAAGTTTTAAATGGACAAATGCTTTATAAACCATATGTTATCTTACTTAGCTAATTCGTTAGCTAACACTTGCTTCTTGAAATGTGTTGCTCTCTCAGGCCTAGCAAGCTTGAGCTAGATGATTAATGTGCGAGGCATGGGTATATTGCATTTGAGGATGGATATAGTTTACCCAAAGTGGCTGCTTATTCTAGGCATTGTTTTATGTTAAGATGTTTATGTCTTGAATTGATATTGTGATCGGTTGTTTAATGTTGGGTAACCGATGGGTTTCCAATTGAACTTATTTTGATGATATGACTAGTAACACCAAATAATAAATGAACCAAAGAGAATCTTTTGGTTAGGTCTTTTAAAGTTTATTTCCGCTTTTCTTTGACGCCTTTAGGTGAAATTTTTGGAAATCCATATTTTTGAACGACGGGTGTTACATATAGATGGAAACACAAGATAATTAATTGAATTTCTTGATTCTCAGGAATATTAAAATAATTTCTAACATTTGTTGATTCAAAATAAAGCTGGATATTAGGGTAAGATTTAAACTAATCATAAACTGTGACAACGAGAAAAACAAATTTCGTATACTGATAAAAGCTGTCATCTCCTTAGTTTACGATGACATATAAAACAACTCGTATAGGCATAATACATGTAGGCCGAATGTTATGATAAAAATAATGTTTAAAAAACCCAAAAAAATATAAAAAGGATGATAGCTCATACAAAATGGCATTTTTTGGCCCAAAAGTTGACCCGAACCGCCAAGGGTAGTTTGTAGACATGTGTCCCTTGTTCTAACGGTCGTTTCACTTGGTCATACGTTAAATAACGAAGCTATGTAGCTCAAATTAAATATCTATATATAGTCATTACCCAAGGCCGGCCGAAATGTATTAGTGGATCAAGCGAGTGCTTTAAGTCCCCAAAAATAATAGGCTCCCAATTTAGCCAGCATCGAGGTCTTGTATATACTTAATTCTAGCGGCTAATTAAAAGAAAAAAGAAAAAAACTTACATAAGAAAAGAAAAGGGTAAGAAGTCACGCAACCTCACATCCTTCGATTCTTGCAACCCCAACTTCTTGAAAATTGAAAAAATTCTCTCTCAAAGTATGATGGTAACGTTCATGTTTTATAATTTTGGAGAAATCGAAAGGCCTTCCCGCATGTTCGTTTTTTTTTCTTTACCTTCTTTGTTATAGACTAGGCCTCCAAATTTGATCCCGTTTAAAGTCACAAAAAACGTGAGCTAGCCCTGTCATCACCAAATATGTCTAGAGTAAGTTTTGATCTCAAAACTTATGAAAAAGCAGATATCCGTAGTACTGAAAGATATCCATACTAGTAAAATATTTGGTGATAGTGAAGAAAAAATTCAATATGTCCATGTTGTGTCGAAATAAGACATAATTAAAGCGTTTTCTACCTCATTTTCTCTCTCCATCCTAAGCTTTACAATAACTAAAATTAAAAAAGGAAGTCAAACTCTCTTCCTCTCTTTTCAAAAATCTCAATTCATGAACCGGTGTATTTAATATACTTTTATACAATCAATATATGTATCTAACAACTAACAAGCATAATTCATTAAAAATGAACCTTTAAATCCTCAATTTTCATATCCGTACCTGATAAATAAATTACTTAGAATCACTTTAAGTTTAAGTATTTAATTAAATTTTTTTTTTTATATTACATTTTGTTTATCAATTAATTAACATAGATTTAGTTTGTATATAAAATTACTATAATTCATAGAAGTCAAGCTACATTTCTCTTGGTTATCTTCTACTTTCATATATTTATGTTTGCTCAAAAATAGATATCCTCTATTACCGGATGAAAGTACAGTTAGATGTAACCCGTTTGACGATATAAATCACATTGCTCTTTTACGACCAGCATTAGAAGAAGTATTAGTGGTTGGTTACAACATGATATCTCCCGAAGTTAGTCCATCCGATTTGGTGAATTGGTACAATGGGTTACAGGTTAGTACCACCAAGCACGGTGTGATTGAAGCTATTATTTTTAATTTTTTATATGGTGGTGGCATGTATGGAAGGGAAGAAATAATGCCTTACATAATGGTAATCATTATTTCCCGAATGATACTTTCAACTCGATTATCTCTCTTGGTTTCCTTTGGCTATGTAACCATGAAAGGAAGCGTAAATACGATTGGAATTGCTCGCTTGCTAATCCTATGGAGGATGGCTAAGTTATAGTGGTTAATTTGATTTGTTGCTTAGAAGTCCTTTGCATGCAGCGTGGCTCCTATATCTTCATGGGTTCATCAAAAAACACCACGACGTGAAATCTGGTGGCTTAGCCCGGTTGGTTGAGAGTTTTTCTCGTGTCTTCATAAGGTAATTGGTACGAGTTTTTCACTCGTTTTTGAAATCCTCACATATAATTTCTTGAGACAAATCTAGAATTATGTTGTATTTGTCTAAGTTCTAGATTGTAATTGTAAAAGTTTTGTACCCTTTGTCAACTAGTGATTTGCTGGTTGATTTTCTCATATATATATATATATATATCTATTTTAGTCGTTCAAAAAAATAACCTTAACCTACAATACTTGTCGTCATCACCATCACACCGTCGCATGACGCGATAACAAAAAGAAAACAAAACAAAACAAAAAATGCCATATAGGAGTGCATCTAATGTGGCAAAACTAGAAAGTCGCCTAATAAGGGCTCTCTGAAATAGCTTATAATATATAGAGATTTGATTTATTAGTACGGAAACATCTATTATACTGTAAAATCTGCCAATAGCCAACATCACTTCTTTGCATTACACAAATACATTATTATTTTAAAGTTTTAAACCATTCAGCATGCTTACTTCCCCAACTCTAGTGAACTTAAACTGTGGTTTCCCAAAATGGATAATTAGTGTATCCAATAACAGGATGAGGTGTATAAAATGTCTCTCGATTGTACTTGTTAAGAGGAGCATTAAGCTCAAATCTTTTTGGCAAATCCGGATTTGCCAAAAACAAATGACCATAAGCAACAAGGTCATCTTTGTTATCAGCCACAACATTGTTGCCTTCTTCCATATCGTACCCTCCTATGGACATAAAAGGGCCTTTGAAAGCTTTTCTCATAGGCAGGAGACTACAAGGGACCTCAACTTTTTCATCAATTGTTCAACTGCACTACAATAAAGTATCTTATATTTATTCAAAGATTCAGCCATGTAAAGGGCCAATGCTTCTGGATTTGAGTCAACTGATTGTGAGTAGCTTGAAAATGGGGATATCCTAAAGCCGACTCTCTCTGCTCTTATCTCGTTTACAATAGCCTCAATTTTTAGAGCAAACCGGCAACGATATTCTAGAGAGTCACCATATATGTCTGTCCTATCATTTATTTCGTCTTTCATAAATTGATCGATCAGATAACCATGAGCACCATGGATCTCAACTCCATCAAAACCTATATTTTCATAGAATATAGTTATAGAATTCGATAACACATTTACCATGGAAAAGCTTAATTCTTTTTCGGAAAATGCTAAGTAGTTAACATGCATAATTTATTATATTTTTTTAACATAAAACTGTTTGTTAAGGGAAAAAAAATAATAAAAAGGAGGCTACATGAATAAATACTTATTAATTACTGGCCAGCTTCTTCAATTGCATTCCTTGCAGCAACTCTAAAATCATTAACAATAAGAGGAACCTCCTCTGTAGTTAACTTCCTTGATGGTGAAAATTGTGCAATGTCGATTTCATTAGCTCGTACTTGAGGAGTTATTTCTTTGTCTGTTGAAGATATCGGGGCTTGCCCGTTTGGCTGAAGGTCTGTTCCATAAATAAAGATATTATATTAAGCTAAATATAATATCTTTATTTAATTAAAGATATTATATTAAGCTAAAAGTGTATATAATTAAAGATATCGGGGCTTGCCCGTTTGGCTGAAGGTTTGTTCCATAAACAAAATTTTTAATTTGTTTACACTCACCTAAAAGTGTGAACAAATGCTATATGATTTGTAGTGAACTCATGCATCATGTTTATGTAATTAAAATCAAAACCAGGCGTAGTTTTGTTTTAACAGGAAAAAATAGCAGGGTATTCATGTAATCATGTGCATAAATTCGCAATGTTTGCTGTGATCTTGATTTCTGGCCCACCCCTGCAGCCCAGATTTTGATTTCTGGTTTGTTCGTATTAAATGAACTAGAAAGAACGATCGACAATAAGCAAAGTGTTTAATGTATATATACCACTATTTGAAACTCTTCCGGCATGCTAAATTTGACAGAAAAAGATTCCGCCTTTGGCATGAACAGCATCCACAATAGGTTTCCACGCCTCTACTTGTTCCTTCGTCAATATACCAGGCATATCTCGATACCTTGAAAAAAAAAGCACATTACATTGCAATGTCTAACCGTATATATAATTCTAAGAAATGTTTTAACAAAAGGCAAAAATCTTTATGGATCAATATCCATATATAGCATAATAAGCATTGGATTTATATATATATACGCTTGGGCAGTGTCGGATACTCCAGTGGCTTCTGCAATAAGAAGTCCTCCTTTAGTTGTTCTTTGAGCATAGTATAACACAGCATGAGGTTGAGGGAGGTTGCCAAATGATCTTTGCCTTGTTAGCGGTGCAAATACAATCCTATAAAGGATTAATCAACATAAACTTCAAACTTAATAGATTCAGCCAAAAGAACATTAATATATACATCAACTCCATCGGAGAAAAAAACAATATATTAACCAGAAACACATGCAACATTCGCTTGACACATACAATGTTATATCACGAATTTGAAAACTAAAATATGTGTAGAAACCAAAAAACTGATCAAATACACTGTTATTTGAAACTTAATACTATATATCTATAGTTGCCTACCATCACCACCACCATTATCTCTCTTCTCCTCCTCCGACGATGACGACATGGCGGAGCCATGGCAGTAAGGGGAGTGCTCGTACCGTATCAAATTACCACAATATCTCTTGGATCGTCATCCTTGAAATCACACCATTTACCATATGCGTCCGGTTTCCAACCCCTTTATAAATGGCTCTAGGTAGGCTACCATCGAATAAGAGTTTCGCCCGTATCCTGTCATAATTTCCGGCAATGGTGATGGTGATGGGCAAGCTATAAACACATGGTGTTAAGTTTCAAATCAAAATATGTTTGACCAACTTTCTGATGTTTACATGATCACAACCCTATTACAAATATTTGAGATTATAGAAAAATATTGTTTCTAAAACACCTAATATAATAAATAATTTTTTAAAATAGATGATAGCAAAATTACCAATTTATGTAATAAATACAAATTTAAAACATCACCTAATTCATTATAAGTCATACATATTATAATTTTATATTATAGTGGATATTCACCTTCATTATTAGACTTCTAGTTTATCTCTAATTTCTAGCCAATAAATATAAGTCCAACTACTTTCTTCCTCCGACTTCTTTAGCCACTTCCGGCTTCACCACTTCCGCATCTGTCGTATTCGGGATATAAGGCTTTTGTTGTAACCCTAATGTGTAACAACCCTCAATTCCAATTAAGACTATTTACTTATACTTATCTAGGTATCGATCCGTAGAGGTTTATTAAGAGAATAGCCGTCTAGACATTTGGGGCTTAGTGCTAAATGCCCTCTATTACAGTGAAATGCCTTAGAAATGCTATAAACAGAAACTATAATCATTCAAGACAATCTTATACTATATTTAGTTCTAATTGAACTTCATGAAAATGTCAGTGAACCAAAAATTTTAATTTCAAGGAGTTAAATCATAAGAATAACTATGCAAGACTCACAAGACGAGATAACAACCCAAAAGTTTCTTATGGATATCCAACAGTTCAAACACCAAGTTAATTAAAGTACATATGAGCACAAAAAATATAATGACCATCTCAAAAAAATTTTATTTATAAATCTTATTCATGCAAAAGAGTGGAATAATAATAAGTAAATATATGTTTGTCTAATAAAAATGCAAGATCATAACTAAAGAGTTAAGTAACAAATCCAAGATATAAAATGTATATACACATACACGGATATATATATATACACATATGAACACAAAATATATCTTAAAAGTCTTCTACCTAGTTAATTTAAATGTCCATACATGCATCCATACTTACATACATGTTATACAAATACATACACACTTAAAATACACTCCAAAAATTCAAAATCCCTCCTAAAAACACCACCCTAAAACCAGCCCCCTCCTCCCCATACACTTCACCCAATCAAAATATAACTAGATGTTTCATCCTTACACTCCCAAGACACCTTTGGTTACTACAACACTTCACACCATCCTTCACACTCCACCATCCTTTTCACTCTCACCAACACACACAATATCTCTTTCTCTCTCTCAAATTTTCTGCACTCTTCCTCCATTCTCTTCTTCAAATTTTCAGCTCCAATAACAAAGAAAAAGGCAAGAGAAATCAACTAAAGTTATAGTAATAATAAGGGTTTTTTTAAGGATTAAACAAGGGTTGATTCAAGATAGTTTTAAGGGTTATTTCAAGCTTGGAATAAGGGTTGTTTAGAGCTTATAGGGCCACGAAATTTCTGCCCAAAATCACTTTCAAATCCGAGTTCATCAAAGGTATAAATCTTCATCTCTTTGTTTAATCTATCTTGTTTTTGTATATACTAAAATATCTTTATCAAAAGGTTATATTTTCTTCATGTTTTCTTTGAAAAACACACTTGATGAAGGCAAGTTGATAGAATCTTCTTCCTCATGCTCATGCATGTCGAAATCTAGAAGAAAGATTCAAGGATTTAACAAGTTTAAGACCCAAAAGTGTTGTTATAGATTAAATAACTTTTAAAGTGATTTTCCTATGAAATATGGTCATATTTTTATATATTTTGATGAATATATTTCTGGAGTTTTTCATAAAAATATGTTTTTAAGTTGTTGAATTGAAGATGGATAAAGATTTGTTGTTAATATGATGAGATGATTACATGCATGCTTAGATTTGCACTAGTTTAATTTGGTTTTGATATGGGACTTGAGATGGATCTTTTAAGGATGATTGATGAACTTGAAATTGTTTGAAATCTGAATATTTGATGTTAAGAGATACAAAATAAAGTAATAATTTTGTTAGTGGGAATCTAGAGGTTAAAGCAAGCAAACAAAACCATTGGTGAGTTGATATAACCAATAAACTTTCTGACAGAATTGATCTCCTGTCTTAGAACGGGTAAACTGAACATGTGAGGACATTTTCAAGAAAAACTATCAAAATAAAAGTTGTAGAAAAATGAGTTAAGATTAACCTCCAACTGGAATTACTCAAAAATACTAAACCAAACGAAAGATATGATTTTTCTACTGAAACTGGTCAAAACTGTAATTTTGTATGAATATTTTATAAAGTTTAACAATTTTTATCTCCTAATCCATAAAGTTCCAGGAGGTCATACTTGGTGGAAAGTAATTTCAATGTGTTGTGAACTTAAAATAAAATCATGGGATTTTTCTAACAAGCAGAACATCAAGAACTTTTATAAAACTTCTGATGTCGCAAGCAGTGCCCATTCGGGACAGTTTGTGTTTGGATAATTTTTAAGGACACCAAACATCATCTAAAAATTCACCAAAAATTCAAAAAAATACTAGATACATATAAGTCACTGTGTAAAAATCATGAAGGTCCAAATAATTCGTCTTGACCCCAAAATAGTAGCTAACATTTCTTAAAAATAAAGTATAAAACAGAAAATTTGTAAGTAATCTTATAAATGGCATAATGGACTATGTAATGAACTAAGAACCATAATGGGCTAACCCGGCCCAAATAATGAACCCATAAGGAACACAAATCAGTAGGCCCACTTGGCCCAATAAGCCTTATAGCCCAATAACCACTATGACCCATTATGCACCTAACCCAAATAAGGTAAAGCCCAATAACTAATGTAAGCCCAAAACATTTAAAAGCCCATGACACTTAAGGCCCAATTGATAATGGCCCATAACACTTAAATGAATTTCATGAGATAAGTGTAATAAAAATAAAACAAAGATAATTAAGTGAGATAGGAATAAGTAATTATGTTAATCAAGTTATATACTGATATCACAAATGCTAATTCGCGCTAAAATCAGTTACACAACAAATGATGAATAAGGATAACATAGCTTAATATGATATTTCTACATGATAACCTAAGATGCCAAGTGAAACCACAAATGAAGCCAAGTTACCAAAAATCTAACAACTTATAACTACGCATGTAATTAAAGTAACCTTTTTTACCATCAATCGCTACAACCAAAACAATGCGAATGTTAGCAATATCCTTGGATTCCACAATTGATAGCAACATAATGAAAGCGACATTTCTAAGTGATGGCTTAAGATAGGAACTTACGTATATTAGTCCTATCGTAGGGATAGTCTTGGCTTGAAAAATGATGGAGGAACATAATGGATATATGGTCAAGGAAGCTATAGATGGGAAGTACCCATTTTGGATAGATGAGTATAATATGCGGCATATCAAGGTGAGTCATAGCCCCCTTTCAAACTATTTTATGTGTTTAACCTTCGGGGTGAAAAGCATGATAAGTAAAGTTATTATATATATATATATGAAGTGTTTCTTGAAAGAAAGTTTGATATATGAAATGACTCTTGATAAGTATGATTATGATATGAAGTTATAACGTATGTTCCAAGTGATAATTGTTATATGATGAACTTGAGTTCTGTCAACCCGTTTTCTTTTCGGTACACTACTATTTACTCCTAAGGGAGGCCTGTAGTTAGATAGTTGCGCAACTAGGAGTCGTCCACCCATCCAGAGCGTAACGGTGGAAGGTTGGTTGCCTTCGTGATGACCATCACTTCTAGTCCGACCATTAGGGTGTTCTAGCTACGTAAGTTTAATCGGTCGTCCTCATGACACGACCCCAAGTAAGTAAGGCACTTGATTGACAGCTTGTGCAAAGATAAGAAGTATTATAAAGCTTGGACTTGAAAATGGTAGTAGTAGTGGCTCAAGCATTTACTCATCAAAATTATGTAAATTATGCCTTTGTGGCTAAATGAAATTGATATTGAATTATGCCCTTGTGGCTAAGTGAAATTGATATTAATATTGTTGATAATTGGAAATTGTTTGAACATACGGATTGGGTATCGTCCCTCATATGATATCTTGAAAGACGTTGAAATTGGTGATATTGAAATGATTTTGGTAACCGAATGATTTTGGTATGATATACGAGTAATCGATTTATATACTTTTTCTCTCATGATGATTTGACAAATGAGAACCTGAAATTTTACTATAGATTCTCCAAGTCTTGATATGACATTATGGTATTTGGAAACTTGATAACATGATATGAAAATTTTGTCGATCATATGGTAGGGATATTTCGAAATGTAATAGAAATCAGTTTTTCTAAGTATTAAAACGGTGATGTACCAAGATTTATATAAAAACCTATGCACTCACCAACTACATTTTCATAGTTGACACTTTTTCTTCATCCTTTTCAGGAAATAAGCTTAAGCATTGAGGATTTATATGCTTCATGATTATTTGCATAGCACTTTGGAGTCAAAGATCAAACTTTGTGATAGGCAATGGAATCCGCCTTGATCATTGTAGTTTACTACTTCATGTGTTTGTTATTTGTTTCGTGAACTTAATATTCAAGTACGGTGGACGCATTTGTACTTGGAAATTGGTTCACATGCTTGTACAATTGTAAATTCTTTTATCAAATGAAACTATGGTGAATGTTATTTATAATACTTTGTTTTGGATACTCGACTTTCTGTACATCTCATTGTTCCGCCTTAGTTGGGGTGTTACATAATGATCGCTAATTAATGGAATTATATCTCTCTCTCTCTCTCGATTCTTCTTCTCATTATTCTCTCTACTAGAGTGAAGGCCCGTGCGTTGCACGGCCGGGCTTCAAGGGTTATTTTGTACGTTTCTTTTATTTAGCGGTTTTTTCTTATGATAGTTTGAAATTTTCTAAACAATACAAAACGATATCAAAAGAACTAAAAGGCAAAAAGGCGTTAATCTTATTCAAAATCAAACTAAAGTCAACCTGAAAGCTTGAAATACAACTCTAAAGCCAGGGGTGCTAAATCCACTTCTATCTACACACTCTCTCGATCTCAAAGCCCTTCTGATAACCTGCCATATAAGAAAGAAAAAGGAATACGGCTGAGCAAAAAGCCCAGTAAACGGATATGAAAAAAGCTGAAATATAATATCAAATGCGGAGACGTATATTAAAAGAACGAACTTATTACCTTAACAAACTTATTTCAAATCAAAGTACACATACGCATAGTTCACAAATACCTTATACATTAACAAATCAAATTAGACTATAAAACCAAGTTCCATAAAATAATGCACATAAGAGTCAAACAAAACTACTTGTCAAAGGGTCAAACGCTTCGTATGACACTACGAAAACGCAAACCGTCAAACTTACAAAATGCCTAGGACCGATCCATACGCCTCCTATCAAAATATCAAAGTGCGCATACCACTACCGGGTAATCAAAAGGAGACGTCGTAGATCAAATCAAATACACCGCTACGGCCGGTGCCACGTCATCGGTGTCACAATAACGCGCCCATGGGACCTCCATGGATAGGTTACTCTTATATGCATATCTTAAGAAACCTTTTTGATCGACTTATATATATATATATACACTTAAATATATCAAATGACAAACTTAGTTTTCGGACAAATAAATAATAATTACATATATTTCGAGACATTCTAAAATATTAACTTAAAACCACATCTCCATCCACCCAATTCTTACAAAATTTCAATAGAGTCACTTATAAATTTTCGGGCCAATCAATATGATTCACAGTATGCGTCTGTATTAATTTCCGTGGCCAATGAATATTCGAGGGACATATCATAAATCACAAAATGCGACTATATTAATCTTTTGGGGCCAATCAATATGATTTATAATAAGCGACTGTATCATTATTTCGGCCAACGAATATTGAAGGGACATATTAGTGTACAAATTATCGCACCAAATGTAATATACCAAACGCATCTTTTCGGGACCATACTCAAATCGGGTTTGAAGAGATGGTTTTGACACAACTATAAAGACTAAAATATTATGATTCCCAAATAAATATTTCTGAAGGCAACCTCGTTAGTACGTTAAAAGTCAGGGATATCACAATATTTATACAAAGGATAACAAACAACTAATTTTTCAAATAACAAGCAACTTTTATAAAAATAAATACACATTTAATCAAATAAAGTTTTGAGAGAAAAGATTTTACCGGAAGGATCCTAAGACCAACTATAATATCCGTACAATAATATATACATATATAACAAATAAAAGTCTTGAAAGAAAATATTGGACCGAAAAGCTCCTAATTACCTTTAGAATATCCGTACCTTAATAAAGGTCTAAACTTTCAAAAGTCGGTATACTCCACCAAGATTAGCAAACAAAATCTACATTAAAATAATTTTAACTAAAATCAATATACTTTAAGAATTTCTATAAGAATTAGTTATTTAGATTTATAGGTTTTATTTTCTTTAATATGGTTAATAACCATAACTTGTTTAAAACATATATTAAAATGATAAAGTTTGTCATATGGCTGACTGGCTTTCTTACTTGTATGTACGTATGCGAAAAACCCGCTACAAAGGTTGTCATTATTTTGCAACATCAAAAACTAACAGTAATATGATTAATCGTTTAGCTATTGATCAAGTTTTTCTCGATCTATTTCTATATAACGTCTTTTGTCTTATTATACTTAAATTGAAAGAAGAACTTTTGTTTTATGCCATCATCGAAAAGTTTTTGTTTTCTGTTTCGCGATCGATTACCACAAAACGTACGTACATTATTAGTATACTTTTCATATCTATTATATAAACACAAGGTAGATATTTAAATGAGTTGATCTCGATATACCTCTACGGATGAAAGATGGGCCTCGTAAACGAACTCAAATAGATCTCAAAACGAACAAGAAACAACTCAAGGGTGATAGCTTAACCCGAGGCAGATCTAGCTACGAACTTTCTGACCCATGATCTAAACATAGACTCTTGTTTCTAACTTTCTGATCAATATATCAAGGATTTGCGGTCAACGGAAGAGTGGGATGTATGATGGTGTAGTTTTTGTTTTGAATGGTGAAGATGTGCTGAAAACTTATGATCGATGTGTATTTATATATATCTTAAGGTTGGGTTTGATGGATGAATAAAAGGGAACAAAATTTGACCCTATAAAATAAATTGTAGCTGAGTAATAGAGGATTTGATTTTATCTAATTTGATCGTCTCTTTGATTTATATGACCAAGTTTCTCCAATTTTGATCAAATATTTAGTTTCACTTAATTAACACAAATTGCTTTTGTGCTCAATTTATCTACTGTTGCAAGCCGTGCAAGATGAGAAAAACTAAAAGAAGATTTAATATTTGTATAGAACTTATGATTGTAGTTACAAAGTATATTTATTTGGCTTCATAAATTTGGAATACATGTAGTCGTAACCTACACCCAATCGATTTGAATTCTTTCTTTTCACTAATAATAATTATTATTATCTTAACAGATATTGATTCATACATACATATCCCTTAGTAACTTTTGATTCAATTCATTCCATATTTATTTAACATTACTTCATTTGTTTTTAAAGTCCATGATTCTAAATTCCTTATATGCTGTCTAATATTTTTCTTAACCAACGCTATACATATTCACGTTAGTATTTAAATTTCATGTTCTATGACACTAATAATTTAATTATCAAAAATAAGGATGTTAGTGATATCGTTTTAATTAGCATACGCGTTATAACAAACCATTCAATTAGTATTATATCATTCTCTTAATACATTAGTGTCATTTTTTTTACGACTTAAGCTATATATACTTAGCCCATATTAATACTTCTAATAAACCCTATTAAGTATATATCGATAAAACATCAGGAATGCGCTAATGTTTTCATGATAGAACTTTTAATTATATATAGGATATAGATCTTATTAATATGTTATATAGCCTCTATACCTTAAAAATTAAAACTTTTGGCCGACAACCTTCTCTTGAACACAGCGACAATTCGATTCAAACAAGACACTCCATATATGCATGATTGCTTTTAGGTAATTATTGTGAGGTAATTCTTGCCAAGATTATTAATTCAATCTTCTAATTCTATATCTCATTCATATAGTTTTTCTTTTTTATTATTAATCGAAAAGCCATTAAAAACTGATAACTTAATTCATGACTACAAAGTTTAAATTCTTTCAATTTTATGAAAATTTAACTCGTGCTGTTGGTGGATGACTAAACTCATTAAACTAATTAGTTTAAGTCTCAAAACCCTTACATAAATTATTGAGGTGCATTTTTTTTTATTAATCATCACATATTAATTATTCGTCAATGTTTTTGTGGTATAATCTCTATTAATATTTGTTATAGTCATCCAATGAAACAAGTTTTTTTTCTTTTAAATTATAATGGTCTGAATTAATTACTAAAGGTGCTTAAACTTGGTTGTGGCCTTGTTTATCTCAACAAGTAGTTGAATTTGAGTGACTATCATTACTAAAAAGAAAATATATGTTTTGTTCATGGTTTATACATATGTATTTTTGAATGAATTCTCTGAATTTGCTGCTAAAGGTAGCTAACTTTGATTACGATCATCTTTAGTTCAATAAGTGGTTTGATTTTAAAAAATTATCATTTGAAGTATAAAATAACTAATCTGACAAGAAAATAATTCGTCAGCTTCATGCTTGGTTTTGTATTTACAATATGTTTTATGCGCACAATTCGATCTTATCGAAAGTCCTCACATGTCTTTTAATATTACAAGATTTTATGAAATTCGATGGCTCACCTTCGCATTAATTGATACATATTTTTTTAGTTTTTGGTTAACACCATATCATGAAACTATATACTTATTTTTTGTTTTTGAGCCAAGATATTGGTAAGTTACTAAAGTATTTAATGATTTGAACTTCGCCGACTAATCTTGTTTGAGATTACATGAGACTTACAAATTGGTTTTTGTTGTTTCTTTTATATAATAAACTTTTGGCCGAGATATTTTATTTTGAGGTACAAATTTAATTTCCAAGGATCAGAAACAATCATTTTATTACTATTAATATAGAGTTTATGTCAATACAACAAAACTTGGTTTATAAGACGACTAAAAACCCGATTTGGTAAAGAAAACAAGTGCTCCTGCATGAAAGTACAAGGAGCCAATGGGATGTTGACAACCACCATCTATCACCATCAAGGAAGGCTATGTTGCCCTAATCTTTTCTCTATAAAAGGCAACATAGCCGCACCATTACAAGAGTGTTAGTCACCTTGAAAGTATGTGTCACTTGTAATTGTTCAAGTTTATAGTGTGTCTAGACTTAGCAATTACCTTGTTCATTTGTATTCTTGTAAGTCAAGTTTGTAAGATCGACCTTGTATTCATCGTTTAATCAATGATACATATGATTATACTTTGCATTGATTTCTTACAATTGAACTTGTCATTGTTCTTGTTGTTTATCTTCTTATTCACTTTCTTGTCTAGCTTAACTATAACACAAGTTGTGCATTCGTGGACTGGTGGTATCAGAGCCACCGTTCCTAAATCATTGGAACAAGATCTGTTTGCCTCCTTGTGTTTACATTAAAATTCTGTTCTTTTTACTTTTCTTGAAAAATTTTCTTTTCTTTTAAACAAGAACATGTCTTTTGTTTCCAGCCTTGTGAACACACGTGACTTTGGTTATGTGTCGACACCTCCTAAATTCGAGCCCAAGGATTTTGGGTCTTGGAAGGAGAGAATGCTTCTTCACATCTATGGTGTGGAACCCTATTTAATGACAATATTAACTGAGGGTCCATACGTGCCGATGTACGTTCAAAGGACTCCAGGAGCTACACCTGAAGCTCCTGAGATAGTCACTGACCTGGTAAAACTAGAGGTCCAATGGACGGATGATAAAATGAAGCTGGTAAATCTTGATGCTAGGCTTAAAAACATGATTGTTGTTACTTTTCCTACTGAAATCATGAAGCTGGTCATCAAGTATCCCTCTTCAAAGGAAGTATGGGATAGACTGGTCAGCACCTATAAAGGTGAAAGTCCCACGTTTGCACAGTTTAAGTTAAGTTACACTTAATGTAAGTTCAAGTAAGTAAACACAAACAAATAAAGTAAACACGTTTAATCATATGTATATTAATTAAACGGTGAATACGTGATTGGTTTACAATGAATAAGAAAGAAAAATATTGTTAAGTTTTTAACATACAAAAACTTAACAATTTACAAGAACAAGAAAAACACACTAAGTGTTGTTGTAGCACAAACTAACAAGAGTTGCGGCCAGGTCAAGTGATTCCTTATATAGGCAGAAATAAGAATCACATGACAACCCAATAGATGTTGACACATGAAGGTTGTCAACCATCTATTGGAGGATCATCCAGATCTGCAGAGTTCTTCTTGCTTCTCTTGTTTGTTTCCCAAAACGGCATGTAAGAGAAAATGCACATGTACTATATTGGTACAAGGTCACATGTCTTCTCTCTGCTTGATCAACACGTGTCCTTGGGACCAGTCCTCTTATCTTCAAACTCCCGCCTATATTCGACTTACAAATATTTGGAAGTGAGTCATCGAACCAATCTTTAACTTGAAGATAACAGAGTTGCTAAGGGCTCGCTGAAAAGCCTTGTCGCTGAAGTTCTCAGCGAGCACTTGCCTCAGCAAGTTTATGAGCTAATTGCATGACTCAACAATCTCCCCCTATTCGCCGAGGAGACTTAGCTGAGAATGAGTCATTTGAATTTGAAGAAGTTTTACAAGATAGGTAGATGGGAATGCTGATTTTATATATATGACAAACATGTTACAAAATATCAACATTACAATTTTACAAACAATCTATTCCCACATGCATTCTTCTTTGGCCTTGATCAATTCAGTGTCATTTTGTCTCTCTGGCTTCAGCAGTTCTCTATCAATCAGCTTCACAAACTCTTGATTGTTAGAGGACTTGCTGCAATACTTCCTTATCTTTACCAGAAATGCCGAAGAAGCAATGCCAATTTCATTCGTTTTAAAAAATAGTTCTTGACCATGAACATTACAGAATCACAAACCTCCCATCTTTTCATCATATTCTCCATCAATAAAAAGAGTTCTTGATGGCATTTTCAAATTTAGAAGTGGCTCTTCTTCAATGTTTGCTTTTGGGACAACTCTGAGAATAGAAGGGAGTTGAGAGACTGCTTGACCAACAATTGTCCTTTTGGTGCCACTTCTTGGTTTCTGGGGAGGAGGAGGAGGATAGGGATGTCTGGCAGAGCTGGCAAAGAATCTTTTACTTTGTATTTTCGTTCTTTGCTTCTGATGTCTTTGATCTGCTCTCCAGCCATCTTGAGCAGAGGATCATATTGTGGTGTTTTCTTGTCTTTGATCAGCTTGAAGATCTTAATCCACTCAGTTAGCCCAAGTGTAGCAGGTTTGACATTCTTAAGATTGTACAACTTGGGCACACCTCTCCTTTGAATACTTAAGTTCATGCTTGCTGATTGACAGTAGGAGTTACCTTGAGAATCTCTTCTTTTCTTTGTCTGATCTCTCTTGACTTGAGATAAGCTGCCTGACTCTCCTCCAAGGTTTTAGCTTTCTTGGTAAAGAATTGCTCCTCATCCTTTTTGAGAGCTGCCAAACCCAACCTTCTCATCTCTTCATCAGCGCCTTTTGAATCCTCACTGACAATCTGCTCACTGATGAACTTAGCTGAAATTTCTTCTTCTTTCTTTTTACTTAGTATTTCATGTTGACGGACAACTTCTTCTTCCAGATTATTGGTTCTGTTGACAGACTCATCGAGTAATTGCTTGTCAACATGATGTGTATTTTCTAGTCTTAAATTTATGAACACGAAATACCTAGCTACTGACTACTACACACTTGCGGGCAGTGAACCCGTTCGTATGCAATATAGTTGACTTGGTAAACCGAGGTCGAACACAAGGACTTAATAAGCAATTGTCACAGTAAAGTGATTCAGATTAAAAAGGGGGTTTTGTGACCGCATTGTCACGTTGCAAAGTTAGTGAAGAAAGTCAGTAATCCCGTAGGATTAATCGCAAAGAGTATTTGATTGATTGAATCTTAACACAGATTTAAAAAATGAACACCTACTTGGATCAGCTCACATGCCAATCATCGGGTCTAGATATTACTTGCTTTTGTTGAACGACTCAAAAAGTAGACAAGATGAACTCCCGTTATACTTGAAACTTTGACTGCTCAAAAGATAATTATTGCTCCCGCACTTAATTTCTCCTCTAAACAGTTAAGCATTAAATTCCTAAGTTGATTTTATGATTTAATCTTTTGAAAGCTTTCTCCCGAACTGCTTATTCGCCTAATCAGATCCCTCTATCATAGACGTCTACACATTCAAAATGAATTTAATTGTTTTTAATCTTTATCGTTGATTTCTCCCGAACTCCAACGATTTTAGGTTAATTATAGACCGATTAACCATTTCATAAATCAATTGACAATGACATAGATTTCTCCCGAACTTCTAATTACAATTATCAATCAATAAATATAAAAGTTGAAAACGATATTTAAATCCAAATAAATGTGGATCTTCGATTAAACATATAAACCTTGTTCAACATTTGCAAGCAACATCAATTCGACCCTATGACATGCTTACTACCCAAGCGGGTGCTAAAGATTTAGCTATTCATATTAGAAATGCAAGAACAAACAAATAGAGAGGAAATCATATTATACCAAATGAATGATGACAATCCGGTAGCAATGATGATTACAATCAAAAGCTGAAAATAATCGAAACCCTAATCACTTGGTTGCTCCAAAGTATTCCTAAGTATATGAAAAACTATGAAAATTGTGTTATGAATTCGTCCAAAAGTGCAGAACCCTAACTAATCCTTTGTACAAAACACGCGTGTAACGGCCGTTAGTGGGATAACGGCCGTTAGTATTATACTTGAGGTCTAACGGGGGTTACTGGGGTAACGACCGTTACTCTTCAGTTGATAACTAACGGCCGTTAGTTCCCTAACTGCCAGTTACAGGAGAAACCACAAACCACCTATGTAACGGCCGTTACTGGGCTAACGGCAGTTACAACTTCCAGATTTCGTTTTCTTCATCTTTCGCGTGATTTCACCCGAATCTTTCTCCCGTTTCTTCCTTAACTCATCAAAATCGATCAATTCATTCGTCTAATCAATTTCCAACCTGAAAACAGTCAACACACCTTCAAAGCATCGAAAGTTGGATATAAAACTATTAAAATGACGAATAATTGGTTCTAAAATCACGTGGGAAATGGTATAAAATATGACACATCACAATAGCAACTTGGAAGTGAGTTTTGGAGAAATGAGAAGTCTTGAGTGAGGATATTTCATTAGTAAGGGTGGTGAGAAAGTTATTTTGAGTACGAGAAAAGGAGGTGACAGAATTTTGTAGCTGATTGAGATGGGCAGTGAAGAGTATGATGGATTGTGAGAGTTGCTCAAGGGAGGATAAAAGGGCAGGTGTTTCAGTTGCAGTCGCTGATTGTGCAATTTGTTCTTTTAATTTGTCAAGCGATGCAGAAAGAGAAGTGTTAGAGACACTTACCCTTTTCATGTTGGCCTCAAGAAGGTTTTGATTGCGCTGAAAGAGGCGCTCATTGGAAAGAGTGTGAGCATGCTGCTTCTTTGTGAGCTGGAAACTTGCATCTTTTTGTTCTGCCAGCTCATCAATGATGGTGTCATTACCAGTGAGCACATCCTTCAATTTGAGATGTGCCTTTCTGTGCACATTGGCCACCTGATCAGCCAACCAGTCGTACAAGTAACCTTGTCTATTGCCTTGACTTTGACAGATTTGTACTCTTCTTAAAAGTTCTTGCAATTGATAGGTTTCTACATAATGAAGCCCAGGTACTTGAACAGCAGTGAAGGCTGTCTGAAGTTCCTCATCAACTAGAGGAACCTGAAGAGACTTCAGCGAGATAGGGTATCTAGCACATGGTACTTTGAAGAAGTCTGGATGATGAAGAGGAGGCACTTCCATAATAATTTCATCATCAACTTCTTCAGTTTCAACATAGGCACCTGGCTTAATCCTCTGATTGCAACACAAACCTTTCTTCTTGCCAACTCCTCTTCAGAAACATCACTTTGGAATTTTCCATAGTGGCCCACTTGTTCAAATTCAGCTGTGGGCCTTGGAGAGAAGCTAGGAGGAGGAGGCATCTCAGTCAAAATGTCAAGCATCTCTTCATCATCATTTGGTGAAGGAGAAGAAATAAGCACATATCCCAAGTCTTCAGCCAGAAACCCACCAACATCTTCTTCACTCGCTTTAGCTGTAGCGAGTGTGATTTCAGCTTCATCATCCAAGGGGTCAAACTCACTGTCAGCCTCTTCATCTGTAATATTATCAAAGATATTTGTCTCGGTCCCTGCAAAAGCAGTTTCCAAGACAGGAGTAGATGGAGGGTTAAGGGAACCTGGTGCCTCAACCTCAGTGTGTTGTTCCACCAAGATATCATCGGCCGCAGAATTTGTTGACTCTAGCATCACATGTGATCTGGCTGCTGTCAACGGCTCAGAAGATATTTAAGAAGAGGGGGGAATATTTATTTGGGGTGGAGTTGGACTTTGACCTCTAGTGGGTTGGGGTGACCCAATTTCTTCACCAACCTCTCCTACAAAAATTTGAGGTGGCTGCCTGCTGTTACCATTTAACTCGTCAACAACCTGTTGGGAGGCTGCTGATGGGGTGGCTTGGGTACTAGTGTCCTTGGGCATAGAGGACATCCTAACCTTTGGTCTGCCTTTTGGTTCACTCCGCTTTCGTTTTGGGACGATAGCAGAGGGTAAAGATTGAATATTTTGTGTTGGGGATGCTGCCTTAGCTTTTCGTTTGGTCTTTTTAGAGGCTTTGGAGGTTGCTGGGGGGTTTTCCAGCGAGCCAGCCTCTGAAGGCACATCTGCATCCACAGCGACCGTACCAGCCACTTCATCAGAAAGAAGTGCTGCCTCCCAATCGCTGTCTTTTAGTATACAGAAGGTTAAGAGAGAAGAGTACCTCTTGGATGTGAGAAGTGAGGCCAGCAACCGTGATCTCAGCAGATTGCTTGTAGATGTTGTTCCCAACCCTTGCAATTGGGATTGTTGAGGTGTCTGGCAGCAAGTAAGCATCACTAAGTGCTTCCTTGAAGATCACCGAAAATAATCTAACAAAAGGCACAGTATGTGACTTATTGTTTTGGGAGATCTTGTGCTTCATGTTATTGAAGATTAGCAAGCCAAAATCCACAAATCTCCCTTCAGCCAGAGCATGAATAATTGGCATCGATGTTGCTGATGCCTGATTGTAAGAACCTGAATTTCCACCCATACATTGAATCACATGGGTGAATAGAACTCTCCAAATCCCTGGAAGATTCCGCTTTAAGGGGTTGCTGGGAATTGTTGCTGGAGGGTTCTTTAGGTTGTAATTAAACCTAATTGTTGGCAGCCATGCTTTCCACTCACTTTCAGTGGCAGGCTCCACAAACTTGCGATCATTGGTTTCTTGTGGAAACTCAAACGTTTGGCGAAGGGACGCTGGTGTAATAGTGATTGTTTTAGTCCTTTCCCTAACTGTACCACTGATGGACTTATTTTCATCATTATAATTGCAAGTCCACCAGAATTCTCTGAGAAGATGAACAAATATCTTCTCAGGATCAGCCATCATGCAATGATTAGCAGGGGATGCATGGATAAAATCCAACATTGGCTTATATCCTTTTGTACCTTTTGGTACGTCAGACGAGCCGAGATGATTGTTAGGTTTAACAATCATCTCCAATGCAGCAAAAGAGATTTTTGGAGATTTGGTGATGTTTACATGAGTGAAAGTGGGAGAGTTAAATATGTATAAACAGTTTGCTTCTGAACAACTTGTTTAGTCGCCGGTGGAGTTTGTACGACGGCGGTGGTGGTGGAAGGAGTTTCATCAATTTGTGGTTGTTGTTGAGGAATTTCAGAAAAGGAAGCCATTTCAGATTTAGTATGGAGATTAGAAGATGAAAAGATGAAAAGTTCAAAAGAAGGAGATGAAGATTTGAGATATTTGAGAGATTTGAGAGAAGATGAATAGTTGAAAGAAAGCGTGAAAGTTGAAAAATGAGTATGAGTTTGTATAAATAGGGTATGGTGATGGACCACGATTGGTCAAATGAAAAGACAAAAGGTTTTCTCTCTCTCCTGTTTTTCAAACTATGGGACAGCTGTTTTTTAACAACTGTCAAATATATACGTGTAAAATATTTATAAAAAAATTATTTTGTGAGTAACGTATAAAGAAAAGTTTGTTCACAAGTACTCGAGTGTGCGCCGTATGTGTCTGACAGAGCCAGTCAGTCAGATGCACAGTAACAGCCTCAAGTGGACGGGTGACGTACTCAAGAAAAACAAGTGGGTGAATTTTAGTTTTGAATTACAAAACATATGGTTCACAAGAGTGCCATGTCACCAACATAGTTGCATCCGAAATAGTTAGTTTCAGATGTAGTCCTATGTTTTATATAATATCAAAAAGATATGTTTGATAATATATTATTTATAAAATGCTTCAACACCTCTTTTCAAGAGAAGAATTTAATTTGGTGCTGAGACACAGTTTTAGAGTATGAAGGTTAGCGATCTTACGACTAACATAAGGTCGCTGATAAAACAATTTTTGGCAAATTGTCAGCCATCAACGGATTTTAAAAGTCTGTACCAACAGCCGTTTACTGATGGACTAGATGAAGACTTTTAGCTCTTCATTGCTTTTATTTTGCTTTTTCCTAAAGCAACAAGGATCAACGGATTTTAGAAGTCTTTACCAATAACCATTTGCTATTGGACTAGATGGAACTTTTGGCTATCCATTGCCTTTGTTTTGCTTTTTCCCAAAGCAACAGGGATCAACGGAATTTAGAAGTCTTTATCAATAACCGTTTGCTATTGGACTAGATGGAAACTTTTGGCTTTCCATTGCCTTTATTTTGCTTTTTTCCAAAGCAACAGGGATCAGCAAGTAAGACAGACTTACTCGCTGAGTAGCAGACATGACAATCATGTCGCTGATTCTCCATTCAGCATTCCCAACTTGCTTACAAGCAGTTTGAATCTAGTTTCATCCAAGGGTTTAGTAAAGATGTCAGCTAGTTGATCATCAGTTGGAATGAAGTAGATCTCAACATCTCCCTTCATGACATGATCACGACTGAAGTGATATCGAATATCAATGTGCTTGGTTTTGGAGTGCTGAACAGGGTTGTGTGTAATAGCAATAGCACTTGTATTATCACACATGATTGGAATTTTAGAGTATTCCAGATCATAATCGGCGAGTTGATGCTTCATCCAAAGCATTTGGGCACAGCAACTCGCTGCAGAGACATATTCTGCCTCAGCAGTGGAGATGGAGACTATGTGTTGCTTTTTACTGGTCCAACTAGTTAGTCTTCCTCCCAGCAATTGGCAACCACCATTGGTGCTTTTGCGATCAAGCATGCATCCAGCATAGTCAGAGTCAGAGAAGCCAACAAGATCAAAGTTGGAATCTCTAGGGTACCAAAGACCCAAGGTGGGTGTACCTTTAAGATATTGAAGATTTGCTTTACAGCGAGGAGATGCGACTCATGTGGAGAAGCTTGATAGCGAGGACAGAGACATGTGGAGAACATAATGTCAGGGCGACTAGCTGTGAGATACATGAGCGACCCAATCATGCCTCTATAGTAAGTGGGATTCACATGCTTCCCATCTGGATCAGCATGAAGATTATTGGGAGGAGACATAGGAGTACGTTTGGGGTGACATGGGTAAAGTCAAATTTATGCAACATATCCCTAATATACTCTTCTTGATTGATGAAAATTCCTACGGGAAGTTGCTTAATTTGTAAACCTAAGAAGAAGGTTAACTCGCCCATCATACTCATCTCAAACGTACTTGACATAAGAGTACTAAAGTTCTTACACAGCTCAGGGAGCCTGTTTGAGACCATAAAGAGCTTTATTGAGCTTGTAGACATAATGAGGATGCTTTGGATCCACAAAACCAGAAGGCTGCTTGACATAGACCTCTTCATCAAGAGCACCATTTAGAAAGGCACTCTTGACGTCCATTTGATAGACAATGAAGCCTTTATAGGCAGCGTGAGCGAGAAAGAGGTGAATAGCCTCAAGACGAGCGACTGGGGTAAAGGTTTCATCATAGTCAATGCCTTCAGCTTGAGTATATCCTTGTGCAACCAGTCTGGCTTTGTTGCAAACAACAATACCAACTTCATCCATTTATTTCCTATACACCCATCGAGTACCAATGGGTTCCTTACGTGGTGGAGGAACCAGAAACCAAACATGATTTCTTTCGAATTGTGTAAGTTCCTCTTGCATAGCTTCAACCCAAGAGGGATCAGCCATTGCTTCTCCAATGTTAGAGGGAACAATTTGAGATAGAAAATTTACATAGAGACAAGTATTACTTGTCGCTGATCTAGTTTGGACACCATTGGTTGGATTACCAATTACATGGTCAAGTGGGTGGTCAGCAGTCCATTTGAGTGCAGGATAATGAATGGAAGAAGAGGTGGGTGCAGTGGATGAGGATGAGATATGATCATTAGTAGCTATTGGATAACTAGAAAGATCAATAAAGAGAATTGGTTTAGGGTTGCTGACAGGAGGGTCACTGAGAGTGACTGGTTCCTCTTGCTGAGAGTCGACATCCTTAGCGTCTCCTAAATCAGGATTCGCTAAGGCATCATGAAAGACATCATCAGCGACACTATCAGGTACCTGAACTTCTTCAAGAGAAGAATTGTTAATGGAGGCCTCTTGTATTGACCCAAGAAGTGGCTCAACTGGATCTACAGAGTAGATATGAGCATCAATATAGTCAATATTGGAAGATTCAATTTGAGATGGTTCAGCATAAGGAGTGTCAGCAATTTTTTGAGTAGCTGATACTTCAGGTGGATCAGCGAGATCACAAAGAATATCATCAGCAGATTATTGTTTGGGAAGATCACCCAAAGCTGAACAGCTTTCTTCAAAAATAACATGAATTGATTCATCAACCTTTTGAGTGCGAGTGTTAAACACTTTGAAAGCTTTGCTAATTGAAGATATCCCAAAAAGTAGCCGTCACCAGCCTTGGGATCGAATTTTCCTAAATGATCCTTATTATTAAGGATGAAGACGGGGCAACCAAATACATGGAAATACCCAATTTGGGGTTTCTTGCCTTTGAGAACTTCATAGGCAGTCTTATCATCTCGCTTGACAATAAGACACCTATTTTGAGTATGGCAAGCAGTACTAACTGCTTCAGCCCAAAATTTTGAAGAAAGAGAAGATTCGCTGAGCATGGTCCTAGCAGCTTCTATGAGAGTTCTATTTCTCCTTTCAGCTACTCCATTTTGCTCAGGAGTTCTAACAGAAGAAAAGTTTTGTGCAATCCCTTGATCAGCACAAAAACTTTCAAGAGTTTGGTTTCTAAACTCAGTGCCATGATCACTTCTGAGTTCTTTAACATTCTTTAATGAAATTAATAATTTCTGTAGATGCAGATTCGGTGTGACAATCGCAACATAGATTTGATTATTGTTTACGTTTTTAGGAACTTGTTTGTAATCATTTTGTAACAACACGATTTTATCACTCGAATTCACATCAACAATGGTGTTTGGTTAGTGTGTGTGTTCTTGGTGTTTGTGTGTGTGTTGAGAGAGAATTGGGATCAAGAGTGTGTTATTCAGGTGTAATGGTATGAAATGTATGTCAAGAGTTATGCTTATGTTATGCAAAAAGTCATGATTTCTAAGGAATTGAGGGCTATTTATAGTCTAAACTATCCAACTATGCTAATTAACACTATTAGCCCCTCAACCTTAGAAATCATCAACTCATGACTTAACAACAAGTATGTCTATAACTTAAATTACAATGTATCATTACTTTTGGATTTCTAACATTCTCCCCCTTAGTGATATATTGTAAGTTCTGAAGTACGTGTTGTTTTGTCTTGTAGGAATGAATTTGATGAGCCCGGTGATAAAGACAATTGGTGAGTTGAAACAAGTCTTCAAAGCTTTCTCATTGTCTTTGGAGAACTTGATTCTGTCTAGGTCTTGGACTTCTTGAAGTTAAATGATTTGTTGATTCTCAATGTTCTTTTTAGAACAGAGAATGATGAGTGTGTGTATGTTTTGAATCTATGAAAATTGTTGAATCATGAATCAGAGTTGTCTTTTGAGGTGCGGAATATATGAACTTGTCTTGAATTCTTCAATCTTCGAATCTTGAAGTCTTTTCTTTGAACTCTTGGAAAATTTTCAGAGATATGTACTCTCCCCCTTGATGTGTGCAATGTAGCTTTTGGTAAAGTGTTGTTGTATGACTTGAAGATCTTTAAATTGATGAAGACTCTTTTTGAAGCTTTTCTTCTTTGTCTCATAATCTAAAGAACTTTTGAGAGTAAACATTTTAATGAGAATTTGACAAGTCTCTTATGAATTAATCATGCTCTCCCTCAATTCATGAGTAATCACAATCTCTTTGATTTTTGAAAAAATCTCTTGTTAAATCTTGAATGTATATCTTTTTCTTTCGAGATGAATAATCTTCAAGTTGAATTAGAAACTCTTGCAGTTCGGAATGAAATTGACAAACAACCTTTGAAGAAGAATGATGAGTTACAAGAAGCTAAATGATAGTATCTCGAAAGCAATTGAAACAACCAAACACAAACTTTTCTCCTTGTCCTTATCAATCATTCTAATTTCTTCTCCTAATCAATAATCAATCATACTATTTTATCCCCCTCATAATGACAAAGTTGGGAACCAATGTCATTATGCAAACATTGATTCATCCAATTGTTTAAAAGAAAGAATCATGACTAAAATCTAGACATTATGCTTATGGAGAATTATCAACACTCAAAACATCAATCTAACCATATAAACCAACCCAATTGTTCCTATGGATGACTGAAATGTAAGATTGAAGTTGTTGGGATAAACATTGTATCATGGTGTTGGTGTTTTCTGTGTTCGGGTGATGAGAAAAGAAACCGGATAAGAAAAATCCGTTTGCATTCAAAATTTCAAAAGGATTAATGAAATGACCGAAAGAAATGTATATCATTTATCGGATTTCCTATGTATCATTGAGAGATGCACAAAGCAAACCTCTAACATAGTTTGGTCTTTTGGCTTTCCAACCTCAAGAATGCTTCAAAGAATGTAAACCATGGTCAGTGTCACCTAAGCATTCGATAACCATGTTCTACTATCCTTAAAGACTTTTAGGAAAAAAAATCCAAGGTCACAATAGACTTCTTGTTAACTCAATAATTACACAAATGCAATTATGAGACCTACATTCAAAGCTGGAAATGATGTTAGCAATGGTAGGATTTCCATTTGATCATCGTGAAATATTATTTAAGATATTACTATAAATGTTCCGGCTATATCACAAAGATATGCATGTATATCACAAAGATATGACGCAAATGTGTCCTAAAGAATGAATAACGATCAAATTAATGATCAATCACGAGAGCTCTAGACACAAAGTGATCAAATGAAGTCGGGGACTGGAGCAGAGTGTCACCCTTTTTCAATATCAACGTCTTCCGAATGAAGAGTCAATAGAAATGAGAAAATCTCCGTGAGAAATAAAACAAGCATTTGTTAATAAACACTTGAGTGGTTAGGTAAGGATATGCATCGCTTGATTGGGTCCATGAAGGCTTCTTCAATACCGAGATATCAACAAATGACATCCGATAGGAATGTGTTTTACCCGGCGATTTGAGAATTTTAGGGAAGGGTATCAATTCTTTTAACCCTTTTCTCACAACATTATCACCATAACCTCTCACTTTTCGACTGTACTCCCTCCAACTTAGTTGCACGAAATCATCATCACTCAAAAATATCCTCACTATCTAATGAAAGAAGTGAATACTCCGGGGTTAGAACTCATCGGCGATGATGAAATTCATGGAGTATATTTTTGAGAAAAACCTAGTCGCTCATGTGCAAACTAAACACCGAACTTCCTTTGAAGCAAATGTTTTGAAAAAAAATCATCAAATGTGAAAAAAAATGTTTAAACAACACATTTGAAGTTTGAAAGAGATTTGAAATCACAAACTCCCCCTTAATTTATGCAAAGATAGATCAAAAAGATTTCCATAGAAAAGGTGGAGCAAAAATGATTTGTGTGAAATCAAAATAAGTTTTATGAAAAGTGAACTCAATCAATTGTTCAAGACGAGACAACTCAGGAGTACACAAAGGCGTTTAATCCTTTGCTTCTCATATCAACAATTGAGAGTTTTTGAAACAGGTGTAACAAAATTGCAATCAATATCTTGTATTACACATGTATATTCATATAAGACCACTTGGAAGTACACAAAGGCGTTCAATTCCATGTTATCTTATATCAATTTATATGTATAACAACATGAATTAATTTCAATTTTGAAACATAATTAATTTTTCTTTTTAAAACTGGGTTGCATACATAGTATATGTAAGCTATTTATAAAATAAATAACACAAATAAGCATGGGTTATACACTGAGTATGCATAAGCCACGAAGTAATAAATACATCATTTAAACACGGGTTACATATAGAGTTTTCATCCATAGATTGACTGAGTTGACAGCAATTGCAATGGCACTTTGTGAATCACAATAGATAGGGACACGATCATATTTCAGACCATAGTCGGTAAGTTGTGTTTTCATCCATAACAGTTGAGCACAACAACTAGCAGCAGCTACATATTCAGCCTCTGTTGTTGACAGTGATACGCAATTTTGCTTCTTGGATGACCAACTTACAATCTTATCCCCTAAGAATTGTAAAGTACCAAATGTGCTCTTGCGATCAAGCTTACAACCTGCATGATCTGCATCTGAATAGGCAGTTAAATTGAATCCAGTATCCCTTGGATACCAGAGACCAAGATTGGGTGTACCCTTCAGATAACAAAAAATTCAATTCACAGCTTGGTAATGTAAATTAGTCGGAGCGGTTTGATACCTAGCACACATACATGTTGCAAACATTATATCTGGGCGAGATGCTGTAAGATACAACAACGAACCAATCATGCTTCTATACCTCTTTTGGTCAAATGGTTTCCCATTTTTATCAGCATTAATGTTTGTACGAGCAGCCATTGGGGTTGAAATTGAAGTACAAGTAGTCATTTCAAACTTTTTCAACATATCTTTTATGTACTTACCTTGTGATATAAAAATACCAGTTGGTAATTGTTTGATTTGTAGACCCAAAAAGTAATTCATTTCCCCAATCATGCTCATTTCAAAATGATTGACCATTAGAGATGAAAAATTTCGACAAAAAGATTGACTGGTTGACCCAAAAATAATGTCATCAACATATATTTGGACAAGTAAAACATGTTTACCTTGCTTACGAATAAACAGGGTAGGGTCAATAGTACCTTTGGTAAAGCCTCCTTTGAGTAAGAAAGTAGATAAGGAATCATACCATGCTCGGGGTGCCTGCTTCAAACCATAGAGGGCCTTGTCTAACCTTTAGACATGGTTTGGCTTTTTAGGATCAACAAAACCTTCAGGTTGCTCCACGTAAACTTCTTCTTTCAGTTCTCCATTCAAGAATGCTGTCTTCACATCCATTTGAAATACAGTGAAGTTTCTGAATGAGGCATAAGCTAAGAAAATACGAATGGCCTCCATTCTAGCAACAGGAGCGAATGTTTCGTCGAAATCCACACCAGGTTGTTGGCAGTAACCCTTTGCAACCAATCTAGCTTTGTTCCTTACTACAACTCCATTTTCATCCTTCTTGTTCTTGAAAATCCACTTGGTGCGAATTGATTCTTCTTTCCTTGGATTTGGAACCAATCTCCATACCTTCAGTCTCTCAAACTGAGCTGATTCATCTTGCATTGCTTTAACCCACTCTGGATCACAAAGAGCTTCAGAGATGGTTTTGGGTTCAATGTTACTCAGTGAAAGTGCAACAAAACACTCATTGACTGTAGTACGGGTAGAAACACCAGCTTGTGGATCTCCGATGATCTGTTCTGTAGGATGATCTTTGCGCATACGTGACCACTTGTTGTCATGAGGAAGAGGATCTTGTTGATGAATGTCAACATTATCATCATTAAATCCAGAGTTCTGTTGAGAAATGGAATCATAGCTTGGAAGAACTCTTTCCTCAAAATTTGGATGATCAAAATCCAGTGGCACATACACATTTGGAGTATTTGATGGATTTGTTGTTTGGGTGATTTGAGAAGGTTGTTCTTGAACATTCTTTTGAGAATAAATATCACTTGAAGATGATTCTTCTTGTTCTGTAGAATTTGAAGATGATTCATGATTGTTGTCAAGAACTGATTCATTTGTTTGAATGGGGTCATTGTTCGGAATTGGTTCATTGATGACTTGAGGTTCCTTTTCTTGAATCGGTTTTGAGTTGTAGAATTCTTCGAAAAGAATATCTAGCTCTTCACTTGTTGGAGTTGGATATTTCTTGAATTTTGAGGCTAAGGTAGACGTCCTTGAGGAAGCACTTGAAGTACTTGGATCACTAATTGTTGGTAGCAAACTTTCTTGTTCAAATATCATGCCAGATATCTCATCAATTCAAACATTCATGGTTTCTTGAATCGTGTTTGTTCGATGATTAAAGATGCGATATGCAATCGATGTCTTTGAGTAACCAACAAAGTAACCTTCGTCACCTTTCCTTTCAAACTTTCCAACATTTTCCCGATCATTCAAGGTATAACAGACACACCCAAAAATATGGAAGTAATTGATGTTGGGTTTGCGTTTGTTAATAACCTCATAAGGAGTCTTCTCATGACGCTGATTGATGATGGACCGATTTTGAGTATGACAGGCGGTGTCAACAGCTTCAGCCCACATGTTTGATGATAACTTGGAATAAGCAAGCATTGTTCTTGCTGCTTCCACCAGCGTACGGTTTCTCCTTTCAACAACACCATTTTGTTGCGGGGTTCGGACAGAAGAGAATTGGTGAGTAATGCCTTTTGATTTGCAAAATTCCTTGAAGATGGTATTTTTGAACTCAGTACCGATATCTGAACGGATATAACGGACTGGAAGTTGAAGATTCACTTGAGTTGAAGTGATGAAATCGATCAAAATTTGAGTTGTTTCATCTTTTGAAGCAAGAAACTTGACCCAAGTGTATCTTGAATAATCATCAATGATAACCAGAATATATCTCTTCCCGTTTCTACTTTGTACTTTCATAGGCCCACAAAGATCCATGTGAAGCAAATGAAGAGGTGCCAAAGTGTGTGGAATTTTCTTTGGTTTATGAGAAGTTCTCTTGATCTTCCCAACTGCACAAGAAGGACAAACATGCTCACTTTCATACTTGTAGTCAGGCAAGCCTACAACAAGTTGCTTGTTGACTAAAGCATTGATGGATTGATAATTCAAGTGAGAAAGCCTTCTATGCCACAACCAAGAATTTTTTGAAGTAGCTTTTGAAACAAGACGAATATTATCAGTTGGTTGGTTATCATCAAGATTAACTGTGAAAAGATTGTCTTCACGATCTCCGCATAGGATATCAATTCCATCTAGAGTTTGGACTTTGCACAGAGATTGTCGAAAAAGAACTTGAAGATTGTTGTCACAGAACTGTCCAACACTGAACAAGTTATGACTCAGGCCTTCAACATAATGAACTTTCTTGATGACAATTCCGTTTCTTTCAATATCTCCATAACCTAGAATTGGAGCGAAATTGTTGTTTCTGAAACGAACAGTTCCCATGAATCTTTCAACAAAATTCTTGAGCAAAGATTTATTGCCAGTCATGTATTTTGAACACCCGGAATCGAGTATCCATACACAGATGGTTATTTCCTGCAATCAAAAATTTAACCGACTTTAGGTACCCACTTAAAGACGGGTCCTTTGTGGTTAGTTAACACAGGCAGGGGGTATAACTTAGGAAATGCATACAAACATGCTTTTGAATCAACATACTTGTTAACAAACACATTATCAATAAGCACATTTGGATTAAACAACCGAATATTAACGCATGAATCAAAAGTAACATGTTTACCAGCATTGAAACCATGCATATGAGAACAAGAATTAACATTGTTTACAACATCACAAGGCCTAGCCTTGGCACCATTAACATTGTTTATCACAGAGGACTTAAAAGATAAATTGTTTGACTCAACAGAAACATGCTTCTTCTTTCTACCATCTTTTCTTCTTCGCCTTTTCTTCTTTTTATCAACATTAGTGATCTTAGGTACTAATGACTTAGCTACCCAATTTAGACTCACTAATCAAGCTCTTTCCACCTATTGGATTGGCATTAAGAAGATTAGAATGAGAGTTTTGAAGGACTTTTATCTTTTTAGACTCTTTTGGAGGTGCAAAAACTTCTTGTTTCTTAGGTTTATCATGAGAAAACCAGCCATATCTATCCCTATACCTAGTTGCACCATTTGAAGCATCCCTAGTTAGCAAAACTGAGCTAGACTTAGACACTTTCGAATTTGAATTAGAATGAGAGCTAGACAAAGAAACATTTGAATTGATTTCCAGAAGTTTCACTTTGTTGTATTTTATTTTGGGATTGGTTTCATCTTGCTTGGTTTTAACATGCTTTTCTGGGGTAGGACACTTTGTTTTTACCTTATTGATTCTTGGTTTGGTGACAGTCTTTGGTTCAGTCTTGATGAATTTGGAAATAATCCGTTTCTTTGAATAATATGAAGTTGGAGCTTTGTAAAACGATTTTGGAGATTCCTCTTTTGATTCAACTTTGATTTTGGTAGATTCAATCTTTTTCTCAGTTTCAGAATCAAAAACATATTCTCCCTCCATGAATTTATCAAAATCAGATTTGTTGAATGGTGAAACCGAAGAGAATTTTGAAAAATCAGGAGTTTTGTTTTCCAACTTCACACTATTGGTTGTCTCAGGAATATAATCAACTTAAACTGACGCTTCTTTGGTTTCACAAGAAAATTGAGTAGAATTATCAACACCTATACTAGCACAAGGCTTAGGGTGAACAACTAACTCTTCAGGAAACTCACAAGTGAAAAACCTAAAGTAGTACCATATCAAAACTAAACTATGTGCAAGTTCGTCATTTGATAAATCAGATTGCACATAATCATCAACTATTTTAGTAGTAGTATTTTGATATGAATATCAAAAGAATCAGTCAAGGTTTGGGTGGAGGAACCAGTAGATGAAACACAAGCAGTCTGAGTGGAATGGTTTACTAATAGACTAAAATCAGTTTGGGTAGAAACATTCACACAAACTTTCTTGATATCGACAACAACTGATTCATTCTTTGAATTCTGACTTTGAGACTGTAGATTATGAATAAGTTTTTGTTGAGATTCCACCTTTTGTTGTAAACCTTCTATTTGTTTTTCCAAAAATGTGGATGGAACATACAATTTAGTTGGTTTAGGTGGGGAAACAACAGATTCTTGGTTTTGAAAATTAGACTCAATCTCTTCTAATTCAAAAATTGATGACTTTTTTGTGTCGTAAAAAGTATTAATTGCATCATAATTAACCAAAAATTTATTATTTTGAATTTTCTTAACTTCATTAGTCTCAAATTCGTCATCCGATGGACGAATGAATTGTTGAATCATACCAAGTCTCAAGAATTTTTCATCATACAAGGGTTCGATCTTGTCTTTGGCTTTTTGCAATGGAGTGATATTCTCAAATCCCAACCCAAGAAGATGTTCTGATCTATCAATTATTGACTTATTGAAATAGGCAGTGAAATCCAAAAGAGGGTTTTGTTCAACTTTGTACAACTTTTCTTGATAGAAAAGTATATTCTTTTTATGTTCCTCAATTTGTCTTCCAAGATTTTCAATCTCAATGCCTTTTAAAAAAAAATTATGATTTAAATCAGAAACTTTTCTTTCAAGTTCAATCGTTTTTGGTGTAGCTTCTTGAAGCTTCTTATTAAGAATATCAACATCCAATTGTCTTGCGTTTGCACGAAGCCATTCATTGGTTTTTTGAACTTCAAGATCTTGATTGGCCTTTTCAAGATCAAGAATGGTCTTTTCTAAATTATGACACTTTTCCAATAACTTAGAGTCAGGAGACGCATTCATTTCACATTCTTTAACCAACATTTGTTCTTTATAGTTTTGAAATTCTTGTTTCATAGCATTATACTCAAAAAGAAGTTTAGAATTTTCTTCAAGAAGTTTTGTGTATTCCCCTTTTGAAAATACAATGCTATTTTTCAATTTCTTGTTTTTGTTGGCTAAAGAAGTGTAATGATTCGTCAGGTTTGATAAGGCAATTCTACAAGACTCTTTATCCTTAATTGATGAAAAAATAGAGTCAAGATTTACCTCATCATCGGGATATTCCTCGTCATTGTTGTCAGCCTCCAGCATTTTATCTTTGCTCAACCTTGCCATGAAACATCCATTGGCAGACAGATCTTCATCTTCATCATCAGTAAGCAAGAGCCACTTGTCATCTTCAGCAATCAAGGCTTGACCGGCTTCAACTTGTTTTGCCAGAAGCATCTTCTGCTTGTAGTATGCATAATCCTTTTTGCGAGGCAGTTTGCAATCCATAGCAAAATTACCAGGAATTCCACAGTTGTAACACTTTTTGTCAGATGTCTTTTCTTTCTCCATGATTTGTTTCTCATTTTCTACTTTCTTGTCTCTTTTCTTGGATCCAGTTGTTTCACCTTGTTCAAAACTCTTATGATGATATTGTTCCTTCTTTGGAAATGCACTTGTTGATGAAGTTCGAAGATTGTTGTTAGTTGGCCTCGCTTTGAAATATTTTTTCTTGAAATGCTTGGTAACAGCGGCAAGAGCTTGGTAGAATTCATCAGGAACACCATCTCTTGGAGCCAAGTAATCTTCTCCCTCCTCATCAGACGAAGAAACAATAGTCATTTGTCTTTTAAGAGCCTCAGAAACCTTTCGTTCAACAACCAATGCCAAAGGATCAGTAGATACAACTTCTGGCACTTTGTTGAATGAATTTTTGCTTAGAACTTTGCTCTCATTCAACTTGAAAGATTCATAATGAGTATGAATGCTGAATTTGGTCAGATCTTGATGTTGTTTGATTTGAGTTCCATATTCTTCCCATTCGGAACCAAGTGCTTTGATAAACTTGATGTTCAACTCATCTTTCTTGACCTTGTTCTTTCTCAGTTCATTGATCACATTGCAAAATCTGTAGTAGACGGACTCAAGAGATTCATTTGGAGATTTTTGAAAATTGTCAAACTCAGTTAATACATTTGTCAGTCGAATTGTTGAGGTTACATCAGAACCTTCCATTTGTCTAGCAACTTCATCCCAAATCTCCTATGCTGTGTCGTAAGAATCAACTGAGCCATAGATCTCATCAGGAAGTGCTTGGTACAAGCATGACCTAGCTCTGTTGTCAGCAGCAGTACGATCTATTTGTTCGGCATTCAAAAGATCAGGAGTCAAAATAGTACGGGTAGTAGGATGACGATGCATAGCAAGTCCATTGATGATTGAGTCCTTAAGCATGTGACCATTTGTCTGACGTTCAATGTAATCCATAAACCTTTTCTTCCAAAGTCCATAATTACCACGATAAAGAACTGGTGGTCTTGTATCAGTACCCAGAGATAATGCTTCACGAGTAGTCATTTGAAATTGATTTGAATTGAGAATTGAATTGATTTTGAAGAATTTATGAAACGATCTAAGTTGAAATGAAATGAAACGATCTGAATTGAAATAAAAAAATGAAACGATCTGTTTTGAAGTATGAAAGAAACGATCTAAATTGGAATTAAAATGAAACGATCTAATCTTAAAACGATTTTCAGAAGACGGAAAAATTCTAAGTATTCTGAAATGATTTGGGTAGAGTTTTGGTATGAAATGGAATGAAATGAATTGAGCAAAACCAATCACGAAGATCAGTTACCCAGAAGTAGTATGATTTCCAAACACAACTCTTCAGGAATTACTCAAACCAGAGAAAATTCAAGTGAAACTTGAAATGATCTAAAAGGGATCGTTCTGGTTTCTAAGAAAACTAAAACGATCTAAAAGAGATCGTTTTGGTTTCTCTTCAAGAATTGAATTTCTCAACAACTTGTGTATTTTTTAAGAATTGAATTGACCAAAACCAATCCAAAGGATCAGTTAGCCACAATCAGTTGTTCACAACACAACCACACTTCTCAGAACGATCAAAATTTGAATCGTTTGACAATCCACAACACTGATATGAAAGTATGAAGGAAAGAAAAACTGAAACGATCTAATTAAGATCGTTTTAGCTTTACACAATCGTCTTCAACCTCTGAACATGAACAACTCCATTGACGATATTTAAAACTTCAATTTCTTTTGATTTTCTGAGAATTGGAACATGAAACCACTGGCAAACAGTTTGTTTTCACCTCAGCAATGATCCGATTAACAAAATTTAGCTTATAACACAACAGAATCAAATCCCAAATTTTAGCGCCAAAAACTCAAAATCTGAACTTTTGATTCAGATCGAATTAGAACATGAAACTTGAGAGGATTATGTTATTAACTATGAGGAATCGAACGGTAAACAAACATTTGTGATTTTATGTGATTTGAGAGGTTAATTTTTTGATTTTCAGTGAAGAAAAAAACGAACAGAAACAGAAACAAAACAGAATTAAAGGTGATTTTTGATGAACAATGTGATTGAATTCAGTTATGGATCGAGATCAAAACGATGTTTTTCTCTGATACCAAATGTAACAACACGATTTTATCACTCGAATTCACATCAACAATGGTGTTTGGTTAGTGTGTGTGTTCTTGGTGTTTGTGTGTGTGTTGAGAGAGAATTGGGATCAAGAGTGTGTTATTCAGGTGTAATGGTATGGAATGTATGTCAAGAGTTATGCTTATGTTATGCAAAAAGTCATGATTTCTAAGGAATTGAGGGCTATTTATAGTCTAAACTATCCAACTATGCTAATTAACACTATTAGCCCCTCAACCTTAGAAATCATCAACTCATGACTTAACAACAAATATGTCCATAACTTAAATTACAATGTATCACTACTTTTGGATTTATGGGATGCTCTCGAAAGGTATTGTGAGGGTAATGTAACTTTGAAGAAAAACCGTATCAAGCTTCTCAAGCGTCAATATGAAGCCTTTAATGGACTGAAAGGGGAATCTCTTGATGAGATTATTATTCGATTCAGTCATCTAACCACTGAATTGTCATACTTTGAAGTTGTTTATCCTCAAACTGAGCTAGTTGATAAGTTTCTGGATTCACTGCCTAAAACGTGGACTGATTATGTTCATGAACTTCAAGATGATCAGGAATACAGTACATGGGATTTTGAGAAGGTAGTCTCCAAGCTAAAGAACAGAGAAATGAAGAGAAGGATTAAGGACACTCACTCAAATTTTACACAAGATCCATCCTTATATCATGCTAAGTCTGTTCATTTAGCAAGTTCCAGCTCAGCAAATAATGCATTTCTAAGTGGTGCAGAAGCTACACCAATAGTAGATGCTGATGGTATTGCCGGATATGTTGCTTATGACAATACAAATTCAAATGTTAAGAGCAATGCACAATCTTTTCATTTTATGCCAATGAGTATGAGTTCTGCAGAGGGAAGAATGAGTATTTACTCAGCCTTTTGTAATGCTCATGAAGCATTTATTGGAGGAAAGGTTACTGATCCTGCAGTAATTGATGAGGATTACAATCAAATAGATCCTGATGATTTGGAAGAAATGGATCTACAATGGCAGCTTGCTATGCTTACCATTAAAGTCAGAAGGTTCACTCAGAGAACTGGTAGACATATAGGTAATGGCACTAAAGGTTTTGACAAATCCAAGGTGAAATATTATAATTGCGATGGATTTGGTCATTTTGCAAGAAAGTGTCAAAGGCCTAAAAGGATTGATAATACTGTTGCTGGTCGTCAAAATTATAATCAAGGGGGTGTTACACCAAATAATCATAAGACGCAAGCAATGATTACATATCCTGTTACTCCACAACAGCCTGTTTCGTCACCATTTTCGGATTCAAAGGCTGTTGTTGTACAAAATCTAGATGGTACTTATCAATGGGATACACAATCCGATGATACCTCGAATCATGCCTATATGGTAGAATTATATGATGAGGTAGCCGTAACGATTGATTATGCTGTATATTCAAGTGAAGAAAGTGCATCTGAGACAGTACAGAAGAATATGTGTAATGTTGCTAAGACAGTAAGATCTGAGAGTGAACAAATGACTGCAATAAAAGCATCTAAAGAAAAGAAAGAGTCATCAAATCCTGTTGATGACATTTCTATGCAGATCATCGAAGAACAGATGAAGAACTTTGAGATACCTGAAGGTATGACAACCGAAGACTTCGTTGCATACATAGCAGATTGCAAGGCTGCAGATCAGAAGGTATCATGTTCTTTATCTTCTCTATGTCGGACTTAAAACTTGAGGTGTTTATTTTGAATAAGTCAGTTATTAACTTAACTAGTCAGAACAACATGTTTAAAAAGGAAAACGACTCTTTGTTTGCCAAAAATTCTGGTTTGGTAAAACAAGAAAGTCTTTATCAAGATAAGATTCGTGCATCTGATAAGGATATTCTTGCATTAAAAGAAAAACTAAAGGAGTCAGTTCTGATGGAAAAAGTGGGAAATGAACAATATGCTCAACTAACTGAAAATTTTTCTAAAAAGGATAAAGAATTAGTTGACGCAAAATTGGAGATAGTTAAGCTTAATACAAGACTAGATCAAATTAGGGGATCTGAGTTAATACGATCAATGCAGATGCAAAAACCTGTACCACGGGATTCAAAAGATAAAAGTGGTTTGGGTATGAGTTATAATGAAGTTAGAGGTCCATTCAATGATAATTAAACAGAATCTCTAACGCAGCTCACTGGAAAGATTGACAATGGTGTAATAGATCCAATCGTTTCAGAAAAAAAAAATGTTGATCAAAAGACCCCTAAAAGCTCTAAAAAGTCGATTGATAAAATTAAGGAGCTTAACAAGTAACATAAGCTTGAAAGTTCATTTGTTAAACCAGTGAATGGAATTTATGATGTTAGTACTTCTAAAGGATCTAATCAAGTGAAGTTAACTTGTCCTGTTGATAAGAACATTAAATGTTTCACAATGAAAGGATGTGATACTGTTTTTACATCAGATGAAATTGATTTTGAAAAGATCGATCATGACAAGATTGACAAAGTATGGAATAAGGATGAATCTACGTCTAGTGAAGTTCCCTTAACTCCATACAAGACTCATAAAAATTCTCAAAAGAAAGTACATTTTTCGGATAAAAATGAGTCAACTGGTTTGTCAAAAGAGGAGTCAGTCACAATTAAACTTAAGGAATGTTTGGGTATGACTTCAGCTGAGTTTGATGTTAAAGCTAAGAAAGCAAGAGCTAAAAAATCGTGTTTCTAATGTTATGAAGTAGGACATGTTTATAGTTGCTGTTCAAATAGGAAACGGAGATGTCCTGATAAGGCTATGTCTTCTGGTGGATCTAGTGACTCAGATATTGTTGCTCATAATAATAGGTCTAAGACTCCAAAACGACAGGGACCTTCACAGAATACTACTTTTAGTAGTGTAAGTCTGAGTCGTTCTCATACACCTCAAAGGAGTAATTCACCTAGGAAGATGACTCATCAAAATCGATCTCCTCCTGTTAGAATTAATAGTTCGTCTAAATTCTATGATCGATTAGGGAGTCAACCTAGATTTGGTACTCACTCACCAAGGAATTCTCCTCCTAAGACTCGTTTCACCTCACCTAAGAAACAGTCTATGACACCATCTTCATCCAAGGCTCCATTAAAGAGCAATAGATATTGGACCGAATTAATCATCAAAGATGAATTCGGCAAACCTAAACCTCAAAAGGTTTGGGTTCCCTTCAGAAACTAACCATCTTATCGTCTAATGTGCAGGGAGAACCAAGGAAGCCTATTAGTCTTTGGTATGTTGACAGTGGATGCTCTCGGCACATGATAGGGGACAAGAATGTTTTGTCCAACTATGAAGATGTAAATTGTTCGTACGTTAGTTTCGCTAGTCCCAAGGGCGGCAACATCTCGGGCCAAGGTGATGTTGTCAATGGGAAGATTATGCTGGAGAAAGTCAATTATGTGGAACAGTTATCACATAATTTATTAAGTGTTTCTCAGATTTGTGACAAGGGTAACACTGTCCATTTTAATGAGAAAGAAGCACTTATATTGAAACCAGGGTATGTTATTCCTGAAGACTGGATCCTGCTGAAAGCTCCTAGGAAGAGAGACATCTATGGCCTTGTGTTAGGTGTTGATAATCCAGAGGAGTCTGTTTGCTTGTTATCAAAAGCAATCGAATCTGAATCGTTACTATGGCATAGAAGAATGGGACATATCAATTTCCGAAAGATGAATGACATTGTGAAACATGGTTTGGTTGAAGGCGTTCCCATGAAACAGTTTGAAATGGAAGACAAATGTGTACCTTGTCTGAATTTGGTCCAGTAAATGTAAGAAGTATCGGTGGGATGTATTACTGTTTGGTGGTTACTGATGATTACTCGAGATTCTCATGGGTATTCTTTCTTAAGTTGAAAGACGAAACTCCGCAAATTTTTATGGAGTTCGTGTTAAGAGAATCAGGAGTGACAATGGAACTGAATTCAAGAATAATGTGATGGATGTCTTTTGTCTGTCAAAGGGAATCCAACATCAATATAGTTCTCCGTATGAACCACAACAGAATGGAGTTGCTGAAAGGAAGAATAGGACTCTAATCGAGACAGCCAGAACTATGCTTGCAGATTCAGGGCTTCCTACTATGTTTTGGGCGGAAGCGGTGAATACAGCTTGTCATATTTTAAATAGGATTACTGTAGTTAAGCGTCATAATAAGACATGTTATGAGCTTCTACATAAAAAGAAACCGAATTTACAGAATTTTGAACCATTTGGTGTACCGTGTACTTTTTTGAAGTATCTACCTCAGTCAAAGTTTGATTCAAAGGTTGAAGAGGGATTTCTCATGGGTTATAAACCGGGAACATCAATTCGGCGGGTTTACAACAAACAGACCGACAAAGTTGATTTGGGAACAAATGTCAAGATTGTCAGTCATAAGCCCGCTATACAATCTAGAAGTGGCAAAAACTTCGATTATGATAGTGTATTTAGTTCACTACATGGTCCTGATTCTTATTCAGATCCTGAGAAAATTGATGATGTGATTACTTTAAGAGATCACATGGATAATACTCCTATATCTACGCCTACTCAGAATGTCGATACTACTCCAACCAATGTTCAGTCTACTACTGATGTTGATGAAAGTGGTAAGGACAAGGATAAGACACTAGATTCTGATGATAATGAACCCGAGAACACTACACCACCTACTCCATCGAAGGTTACACTGCCTGATGATGATCCTATTTCTGAAGAATCGGAAGATGAATTCAATTCTCCTGAGTTTCAGATTAGAACAAATTTAGGAGACAGTTTGAATGTTGATTCGGTTCCTCAATATCGAATTAATAAGGATCACCCAGTTGAAAATATTCTTGGAAATGCTACAGAACCTGTTCAAACTAGAAATCAATTGAATAAGGATCTAACTAGTTTGTTCTGTGAAGTGAAAGACACTGGATTGATAACTGAGTGTTTATATTCTGGTTTCATTTCACAAGTAGAACCTAAGAATGTTAAGGCAGCACTTCAAGATCCATGTTGGGTTGAAGCTATGCAAGAAGAATTAGCTCAATTTGAAAAACTTGGAGTTTGGGAGTTAATAGATGTGCCTAGAGGTAAAGAACCAATTGGAACTCGTTGGGTATATACATGCAAACGAGATGACAAAGGGATCGTTACTAGAAATAAAGCACGTTTGGTTGTTCAGGGTTTGCACAACGAGAAGGATATGACTATAACAAAACTTTTGCACCAGTTGCTAGGATTGAAGCTATAAGATTACTTTTAGCTTTTGCAAGTTTCAAAGGTATAAAGGTGTATCCGTTAGACGTTAAGAGTGCCTTCTTGTACGGTGAAGTTAAAGAAGAAGTGTATGTTTACCAACCACCGGGGTTTGAAGATCCGAATTAACCCAAGAAGAGCATATCGACTGGATAAGGCTCTTTATGGATTGCATCAAGCACCCAGAGTGTGGTATGAAAAACTGTCAACGCATTTGTTGACAAATGGATTTACAAGAGGATCGATAGACAGCACATTGTTTATCAAATGGAAGAAGCGAGATTATCTGATTATACAAGTTTACGTGGATGATATCATTTTTGGTTCATCTAATATAAAGATGTGCAAAGAATTTGAAATGAGAATGAAAAATGTATTTGAAATGAGTGCTATGGGGGAATTACAATTTTTCCTCGGACTACAAGTAGATCAAAGGAAAGATGGATTCTTTATTCACCAGTCTAAGTATGTCGATGACATCTTGAAGAGGTTTCAAATGCTAGAGTCCAAGACATATGGTACTCCTATTCAGCAAAATCATGGTTTAGGAGTTCTTGATCTGAAAGATGAACTTGTGGATGCAACTTATTATCGTGCTATTATTGGCTCATTGATGTATCTGACTGCTTCACGTCCAGATATTATGTTCGCTGTTTGTCTTTGTGCTAGATTTCAAGCTAGTCCGAAAGAGTCACATTTGACTGCAGCAAAACGTATTCTACGTTATCTTAAGGGAAACCAAGGGCTTGGTCTATGGTATCCAATGGGAGGAACGTTTGATTTTGTTGCATATACTGATTCAGATTTTGGCGGTTGTAACAATGACAGAAAGTCTACGACTGGAGGTTGTCAGTTGTTAGGAGGGAGATTAGTATCGTGGCAATGCAAGAAGCAGACATGTGTTGCTCAGTTTTCATGTGAGGCAGAGTATATGGCTGCTGGTAGCTGTTGTTCCTAGGTATTGTGGATTCAGCAACAACTTCGTGACTACAATATGGATTTTCTTGATACTCCTATTAGAATAGACAATAAGTCAGCAATAGACATTACAAATAACCCTGTCATGCATAAGGTCACCAAGCATATTGATATTAGGCATCATTTCTTGCGTGATTGTGCCCAAAAGAAGTTAATTCATTTGGAAAAGGTTATAACCGATGATAATTTAGCTGATCTGTATACCAAAGCATTTGATAAGACTCGATTTGAGAAATTAATTCTTCTCAATGGGATGAAGAATGCTGATTCATATTAAATCTCTCAAAGAACTAATTTTGTAAGTTTGTGTCTGTAAATAGCTAGAGTCATAAAAAGACAAAAAGAGTTCTTAGTGTCGTAAAAACCATAAACATGTGAAAAATGAGAAAATGACAAAAATATGGGAGAGATTTAAGTTAATGTTGTAAGATGATTAGAAGTGAGGATACTTAGCTTTTAAGTCTGCTTAATCGTAATATAACTGGTTAGTTCAGTGATTACAATTTGGGATATATTGGTAGACACAAAGTAGCAAGGTTTCCTTAATCTGAACTTAAATTATACAATGTTCTTGTAGGAAACATATTTAGATATATGGCTGAGAATGCTTGCTTTTCAGTAATGAATTGATCTGGTCCTTAAATTTTGTGAAAGATCTAGCATTACTATAAGATTTGTTCAATGTATAGGCAAAAACCTCTACAAATCATGAGCATGAAAGTAAATGTGATATTGTTATGCAAATGAAATGAATGTTAATTAAGGGGCTAATGTGGTCTTTGAGATTCGGACAAGTATGTCCTCAGGGTGTCTTCGTATACCTAGCCTACCTAAAGCTTCCAACTTGGGATAGGTTGTCAGAAAGTTCGCTACATGGGTCTCATAGAAAATCACAGGTTCCTTATAAATAATGAAATGCAAACGCAAATAAGTGAAATCACAAAGTAATTAAATTCAGTTATCTAAAAAGTGTCTCATGATCTGTTAAGGATGTTTTTGAAAATACATTAAATTTTTGTTATCTTAGTGCTTATATCGATTACGGAAGTATATCTGAATGTGGGTCACATAAGTTCGCAAACTCTTCAATGGCATATTAGGCTACTCGGGTTACATGGTGACTGTCCTTGGCCAGGGTATGTCGAAAGTGTCATAATTCAAAAGGAAACTGGAAGTACTGAGTGTTTAAGAGGACAAATATACCGGTAATCGTGGTCGGATCACTGTTCATAATTAATAATAAGAGAATTATTTCTCACTTGCAGACTTATGTAAATGCTAATCTGATCTAATCTTCATAAACTTAAGATTTCTTGTACATAAATAAAGTAGCTTAGTTTTATTTTTATTTTTACTTTTATTTTTATTTTTGTTTACTTTTATTTTGGTAATAAGTGTCAGTTTGTGTGTCAAACTAGTTCTTATTGCACGAGAGATTTGATAAGCATTAAAAGTCATAATTCTTAGTGAATTATATAAGTCTTGTTGCTTACGGTATAGATGTTTACAAGATGGATTTTCTAGTTAATACATAAGTTGTTTAATTTAGGAAATGAAATGTTTTGGAAATTGAAAAGTCAAAATATTTTTGAATGTGTTTCAATTAAATTTTTGAAATTTCAATTGTTTTTGGTAGATAAGTATGCTTGACAAAGATTTGACTTGCCTTAGATTTTATTTTATCGATAGGTTAAGCTTTTGGTTGTTTTGCATATTGATGATACTTTGTTGATTTTGATGCATTAATGAAGTTTGTTAAGTGTGCAGGTTACAAATAATAAACTCATTTTATATGATATCAAAATTTTTGATTCAAGGCAGAATTGTTTTCGCTTGTTTGTCAGCTCTTTGAATTGTATTGCAACGGACAACAAAAGGTGTTCAGAAATTGCTTCTACAGAGATTACAAGTGATACAAGGATGATCTGCTTTAATAACCTAAGACTTAGTGTGATAGGTTATAATTTTATTATTAAGATCACAACCTAAGATGTAATGTGATAGGTTGTTGATATGATATTTTGTCATACATTATACATTAAAATGTTTTGTATTTGGTTCAGTTAAACATCAATGAAGAAATGATTGATTTTATGTCAAGATAATAATGTAAGATTCATTTGATACATTATTGTGATAACAAGTTAGTACGGATGATTTACGATAGCATATTCGAGTAGATACAGGTTTTTAGTAACGAGTATCTACAGGTTTATGTTTCTAGAATTTCTGAAATTTTTCCTTGTTTACATTTCTGGAAAATTCGTGAAATTTGGCTAAGGAATGGAGCTTATGTGGTTTAAAATCTGAAAATTTGAAATCACCTCGTGCTGACGTCAGCATGCCTCGCGCTGACGTCATCACGAAGCCCACGAACTGCGTGTTCGGCCCGGCCCATGTGGATTCGAATATATATATATATGGGTTATTACTATTCATTAATTACCATTAATCGAAATTAACCCTTAGTAAATCACACGAACTTCGTCTCCCTCGTGTCACTATTCATCCGTCCTTATTTTAGATCGATTTTGATCTTCTTCTTGTATTAATCATCCTAGTTTGTTGGTAAATACTTGATCTAGGATTGCTTATTGATGTTTTAACTATGAATTTGAACGATTACAAATCGTTATAATGCCCAAATTTTGATTTTGCCTCACGTGAACAGTAATTAGGACGAACCACAACTTAGATCTTTGATTTTTGATGATTTGGACTTAAATTGGACTTAAAATTGGACTAATTAATGTTTAAACTTGTTAAATCTAACAAAAATTTAAGTAAACAAGTGTTAAATCAAGTTTAATCAAGAAAATTGTGTTTCGGTCACTATTCACATGAAGAACACGAATCAACTTCGTGTTCATCGAATTCGTTTCGATTTTGTTTTCTGGGCATACACGAACCATAAACAAGTCCACGATGATGTTTTTGATCGATATTAACATCATATGGAGATGTTTTTGTGCTTCGTGTTCTGGGTTCATACTGGCTCGTGCTGACGTCACGACGAGGGACAAACCTCCTCGTGATGACGTCATCACGAAGCAGAACACCAAAACCCTATTTTTTGTTTTCGTTTATTCTAACTTTGTTTTTCGTGTCGTTTTTTGTCTGTTTTTGTGCAGGTATGGCAGGACAAGGTAACAACGCTCGTGTGTTCGTCAAGGAGCACAATGCTGCACTTGATCTCAGCATTACGCAAACGGGGTGCACTGCAGAGTTTCACGGTGTCCTTCAATTTCTTGCATGTTCTCGTGTCCATTTTGCTGTGACAGAGAATCCTCCGTTGATGATAAGTCTCATTAGAGAGTTTTGGAACTCAGCCCGTTCGGTGCAGATGGGTGCTCATACATACATTCGCACTACTGTTGGAGGACGTTCATTCTCTTTTTCTGCTGGAGACTTACGGACTGTTTTACACTTAGGTGATGTCGCCATAGAGCAAGGTCCGACTGAGTTTTCTGAGGAATTTTGCAACGGTGCTTTACGTCGTATGGGGTATACTAGAGCTATTTCTCACCCATACTTCAGGAATCATATTCGTGGCAAATGGAAGCTTCTTGCTTACTATTTGTTGAGGGCCATTAGTCATCGGAGTACAGGCTATGACCAGATGAATATACAGAATGCTTCTCAGATGGTTGCCTTAGTGCTGAACAAGCCATACCGCTTCTCTCAGTACATTTTGATAATTTGGAGAAGCAGTTGAGATCATTTGGTACAGACAAGAAACTATTTCTGTTTCCAAGATTTGTGATGATCATAATTCGTCACTTTGCAGCTGATTTGCCATTTGACGGTCCTACGTTCAATCTAGGTTGTTTTACTTACAAGGCATTTGCTGAAAGTTTGAAGCACTTGTCGGGAAGAAATGTTCCGATTGAGGTTGATAATCCACCTTTGTTCGGACATTTGCTTAATCCTAACTATGTCGCACCTCGACAAGGTTGGGAGAATGAAGAACCCGTTGCTGCTGCTGCTGGTGATCATTATCAGGCTCAGGATGCTCCTCAAGAAGAAAGAGCTGATCAGTTTGAGGGACTCAACGATGTTCCTCTGTATGCTGGTGATTTGGAGCATGACTCTGATATGGATGCTCTCATGGAGGATATTGATGATCCTACAAATCTTGTATCTACATCTGCTGGAGTTTCTACTTCTACCTCTGCTCCAATTGATGTTGCTGCTGGTCCTTCTGAAGTCCCGGTTAATGTTGTTGAGGACTCGGAAGATGAAGAAGAGGAAGAAAGATTGCCAAAGAGAAGAAGAAGACATGCACGATCCTAAGCTGAAGTTGATAGAGAATTTGCTGCTTATTCTGAAGCCATGGAGAGGTCTCATGCACCTGTTGTTGGTGATACTCCATTGGTTGCTGCTTTAAGAGCTTCTGTCTCTGAGATTCCTGCGTTTGTGTCTGCTCCTTTTGCTGGTGTTACTGTTGGGGAGAGAAGGTCGAGACCAAAGTTTATTATAAGGGGAATTGGTTCTCGCGCACAAGTTGTCACTGAAGCTACCACTGTTACGATTCCTGCTGTTCTGGAGTCTACAGTTCCGACACTTGTTGTTCCTAGGCCTTCGTCTGCTCCTATTCAGGCGACAGTTCCTGTTTCTACTGTTATGGGACATCTGTTGGCTCCTCTGCAAAGACCACAGATGCCTCCCACAGGAACTTCTAGCGCTCGTATGCCTTCATTTGAAGCTGTGATGCCCCCTCAGGTCTCTACATCTGACGTTGCTTCTACTTCACGTCCACCTGTACCTGTTCAAGTGCAGTTGAGTCGTTTATTTTCTGAGAAGAAGATGTTGGAGATGAGGGTTACAGCTTTGGAGATCAGCTAAAGCTCCAAGCTGCTAAGCATCAGGAAGAGATGGACATGATGACCGCTCTTGTTCATTCTCTTGGATCTAGGCTTGACCAATTCTTGGCTCAAGGGGGAGATAAAGATGGTTGTAAGGATGATGATCTAGGAAAGAAGACAAGAGATGATGATCATGATAATCAAGATCGAGCTCAAGATCTAAATCAACATCAAGCAGATGGTGAGCCAGAGAATATAGGTCAAGATCAAGATGTTGCTGATGATGCTGCTGTGGATACAGAGACTGCTGATATTCAGGGGGAGTCATCAAGACAAAGAGAGTCAGAGATTGCTGGTACAGCTGGTGCTAGTACTTCTGGGACTCAAGATAAAGGCAAAGCTGTGATGACCACTCCAGATGCAGATCCTGATGATCCAGATAACAATGGTGATGGGGAAGATTCCAATTCAGGTAACCCCGATTCTATTTCCGATAGAATAGAAGGGGAGATAGTGAATGATCCTCATAATCATAAAGAAAAAAAAATAGCAAAGGAAAATCTACTCAGGATAGTGAGTCAACTAAGACTGTTTCTACTACCAATGCCTCTACAGAGTCAGATTTGCACCCTTTAATTGTGCATAGACTAGAAAAGAGATTGGGATATGATCCACAAGCTCATATGAGAGCTAGAGCTGAGATTATGGATTATGATGATTATTATGATCCAGGATCACTTAGGGATCAAATGAAAGGACAGTCAGGGTTAACTCATACATCTTCAGAGTTAGAGTCAGATTCGGATTATGAACCTTAGTGCTATTGATTTTGTATTTTTAATTGATGTGTATACATTAGATTACTTGAGTTATAATAAAAGTTTAGAGTGTTAATCAAAGTGTTATTCAGCTTAGAATAGTTATCAAAGAATTATTCTGTTCGGCTTAACATATTGACAGTGTAATTTTAAAATACTCGAGTAATAAACAATAATGATTATAAGATGAATATGAATGTATGTGTTACATTATATTTATGATATAATATTATTGTTGTAAGTTAAAATAGATAAAGATTATAAGATAAATATTAATGTAATTGTTACATTATATTTATGATATAGTATTATTTATTTTAATTTATTTTTATGTATTTATACTACTTTATTATGTCTTGACTTATGATTTATGTTCTTTATCTTTGTATATGTGAATCGTTTGAATTGCAGATAAGCTTCAAAGAATAGGTGCATTGGATGATCTTGATGCTGAAGAAGATTTAGAAAGTATCGATGATGAAGATTTGGAAGAAGGAGAGTTCATTACTTCGGAAGCTGATAGACAAAGGTTGCTTGAGACACCTTATGACTTTGATCGTGTCTTTAATGAAGATGAAGTCATTCAAGTTGAACCAATAGCTGAAGTAGAACATCTCAATCTCAATCCAATCAGAGATAGTCCAGATGAACCTAAGAATGCTGCATGGTTGAGATTTGCTGTATATGCAAACATAGTCGATGAAGGACATAACAATGTTTTTGATCTATACTGGAATATAGATGCTACACGAGAGGTTGACCTTGGAAGATTCAATATACCTCCGGTGGAGCAAGATCATGAGTTTATTATTAATAGACTAATTCCAGGTTATAGAGGACATATTGGTTTGATGATACGTGATACGTATAAACCATCAATGTTTTGGGAATTTGTCTCAGACAAGGATACACCCAAATACTTCTCAGTGATTCAAAGTTGGTTCTATGATCACAAAATCAAATTGTTTATTATCAAGAGAAAGGAGGGTTGCCAGTATATGTCAATAAGTCAAAGACACTTCCACTCTCTCAGTGATTCTGACATGATAGATTTGGGAAGACACTGGTTCGTTAATCCTCAGAGCAATGGACTTGCAGATTTCTACTGGAATAGATTCAGAGATGAAAGAATTAAGTATTTCAGTGATAGAGGTCTGAAGCCAGAAGAAAGGTTGATAAAGCGAACACCTTTGAAGAGGATTAAGAATCCATATGGCACATTTCGGTTTGTCCAGAAGAGGATTAAATGTGTTAAGAAGGTTCCCACTATCAGATGGGATCAAGATATGCTGACAGAGATGACATTTTGGCAGATAGATATCAACTCAGGCGAAGCACAGATGTTTGTTGATGATTCAAAGAAACAAATGTTGCTACACATGTATGATCCAATGCAGGTTGTCAAATTGTCAAGAGGTGATCAAAGAAGACTTTTGGATACACCTTGCTCAGCTGTAGATTTTTGGAGAGTTGAGGAAAGACGCTATCGCAACATTCTCGCTCATTGTTTGCAAGAGAGAATTCACGCGAATAGCACAAGACTTTTGTTTAACAGATAATTTTGAAGTTCAAGTTCGAAGACTTTAAAGAGATCTAGTTGCAATCGTCAAGGGGGAGTCTGTAGATGCAGATTCAGTGTGACAATCGCAACATAGATTTGATTATTGTTTACGTTTTTAGGAACTTGTTTGTAATCATTTAAATAAGAACTTGTGTTGATATTTAATGATTACGTTTGGACTTCTATATTATATCTGTTTATGTTTTGTATTGTGTTTCTGTGTTATATATTGTTTTACAGGTACAAGAACATAGAATCAAGGTTTATAAGTGTTGTAGAACACTTAAACGGTGATTGGATGTTATGTACGAGTCAAACAAAGTCAAACAAAGAACAAAGGATCGTCCCTCGTGCTGACGTCATCAGCATGTAGGAACAACCTCGTGCTGACGTCAGCACGAGGCAGATCGGTTGTTAATTGTTTCGGGCCTAATACGTAATTAAGGCCTAAGCCCACACGATCCAATACTTAACTAGTATAAATACAAGACCTAATCTACGGAATTAGGTTAATCTTCGTTAATAATTTACGAATTTACGAGCTAAGGTTAATTGTTCCTTCGTGTGATCTCCTACACGAACCACAAGCCTTGTGCATCTCCTAGGGTTGGTTAATTGCTCATTAATCAACGAAAGGCAATAGAAATCTAGTTATCTCAAGAGGATTCCGCACTCTTGACATAACGAATCACGTCTTATTACGATCCACGCAACAATAGGGCACCTTACAATTTCCTCAGCAACATCACTCTTAGAATGAAGGAAAATTGTCCAAGTGTATCGTGAATATTCATCCACAATAACTAAGGTGTATTTGCTACCCCTTAAACTTTGAACATTTACAGGACCAAAAAGGTCCATGTGAAGAAGATGAAAGTAGCCATTGATTGAATTGGCTTGCTTAGTTTTGAAAGTGGCTCGGTGGCTTTTACCCTTTTCACAGGCACCACACAGCCTGTCCTTCTCATAAGAGAGAGTAGGAAGGCCTCGAACAAGATTCTTCTTGGAAAGAGAGTTAATGGTTTTAAAGTTGACATGCGACATACGCTTGTGCCATAACCAATTAATTTGAGAGGCAACTTTAGAAAAGAAACATGTCTCGCTGTCGGTTTTGACAGGAGTAAAATCTACCAAGTAGATGTCTCTTCTTCTTGGAGCAATTAAGACTACCTCTTTATTGATATTGATAACTGTGCCTTGATGCTTGTCAAGAATGACTTTGTAGTCAGCATCACACAGTTGGCTAATGCTGATAAGGTTATGTTTTAATCCATTCACACAGGCAACCTTTGTGAATTTTATCAGTCCATTGGAGAGAGATCCATATCCTTCTGTTTGGCCAGTTGAATTGTCACCAAAAACAACTGTGGGACCACTGGCCTCAACATAGTTATCCAGCAGGTCCTTTGATCCAGTCATATGTTTTGAACAGCCACTGTCCAAATACCACACTTCCTTTCCTAGCGAAACCTGCAGGATAACATAAGAGGAATTTAGGAAGAATCAGAATTAGACCTGCTGAGAGCTTCATCAGCAGAGTCTTGAAGATTTTCGAGAGGAAGAGGGGCTCTAGGGTCAGCGTTCTCATCAATTGGATATTCAATAGGCTGATGAGCAGGGAGCAGATGTCGTGGCATTCTTAAGGTATAACCTTGATCCATGGAATATGTCATGGTATTGCCAGAGTCAAGTACAACCATGTTGGTGACTTGATCGTTACTGCCATATTCCACTAACATGTTTCCAAAAAAAGTAGACATTACCTCTTGTCTCGAAGGAAAAGACATTTGCTGAGCAGCAATATATTCAACGATATTGCTGCCATTAAGAGTAATGTTCTCTCCCAAGGTAATACTTGGTTCAGGGGAGGAAACTTCCTCATTAACAGCAGGTAGAGAAGAGGAAGAAGATGAAGCAACAGAAGCTGAAGATGGATTGGATTCAATTACAACCTCAGGAGGATCCCTTGATCCTTTGTTCTCACAATCAGAGGCAATATGCCCTCTGTCACCACAGTGATAGCATTTCCTTTGAGGAGGATTTTGCCTTTGATTTTGTAAGAAAAATTCCTTGAGTTGTGAAGAAAGATCATTTACACGCTTCGAAGATCATTTACACGCTTCGTTAACTTACTAATCTGAGATTCAGATGAGGAGGATGAAGGTGCAGGGTTGTTTTTCTTCTTCCTATATTGAGGAGGAAGAGTTCTAGGAACGGGGCCAAGAATGGATTCTTCTTTAGATTGGTTAGAAGATGATGGGCAACTCGCTGTCCTCCTTGCTGAGAAGGATGAGTAACTCGTTGTCCACCTTGCTGAGAAGGATGAGTAACTCGCTGTCCTCTTTGCTGAGAAGCATGAGTAACCTGTTGTCCTTCTTATTGAGAAGGTTTCATTTGCTGAGAGGAGTTGCCTTGCTGAGGAACGAAAGTTCCTCTTCTTATGTAGATAGGTTTAGGTTGCTGAAAACGAGCGTCAGCAGCCTGTAACCGCCTTTTCATAAGTCTTTCATGCATGGCAGGCTTGGCCTCATTACTGTTAGAATAATAGGAAGAAGGAGGGATGGATTTTAATGATACAGAGGGATCAGCGACCTTCTGAAGTTTAGCAACCTTTTGGGAAGCTGAATTCTCAGCAGATTGACTAGTAGAACTAGTTCGCTGAGGGGAACTGTAGTCATATGGAACAGCGACCTTGCTCCTTTTAAAAGGGTCTTTTGATTTGAGGGTCAGCATTTGGGAGCAAGAGGCCTGAAACCATCACTTGAAATATTTCCTTCAAATGAATGGGATGGAGAGTATTGAATTCTGCCTTCATCAGGCATCATATCAATAATAGGATGATTTGGAAAAACTGTTTTAGCAAAACTGGGAGTCCTGCTAGTTACAGTTCTAGAAATTGAGGAAGAAAGAGATACAGAATTCTAAATGGGAGAATCAATAACATGCTTAGAATGAAAATCATTCAAACTTTTGACGAAATAATATTTAATCAATTCTTCAGGGGAAGCATCAGGACTTGGGGGAGTCATAATCTCCCCCAATAATGGCTTTCATTTGAGCAGGGACTTGCAAGCTGAATTCTTTCATTTAGCTTGGAAGATTTACACCAAAAATCTACAATTCTTTTGAGGTCAGCGACCACATTTTTCAAATTCTCATTTGAAATTTGAAGATTTTTGGTGAGAAGTTTTTGAGATTCAAGCTCAACATGGACATTTCTCAAGTCCTTGAGCTTGTCAGTTTTATCACTTAATTCAGCACTAACTGAATTGAGTTTGGACTGAAGGTCAGAACGAATAGATTCAACAAAATGAAGATTACATGTAAGAGATTCATGGATCTTGGTTTTGTCTTCATCATCAGAAGAAGAGAGAAGGTTTACCTTTTTAAGAGTGACGTTGACCCACTGGCTTGAGTGAATTTGGTCTTTTGTCAGCGCCTGGTCATCAGCGAGTGCCATAAAGCAAATGGCATCAACGTAATCAGCATCCTCATTTTCTGATCCATCAGATTCTGCCCAGTCATGTTGCTCAGCAACAAGGCTTTTGGCAGGAAGGGCTTTGGGGCCTTCAACTTCAGCCATTTTGGCACGAAGTTCATAGTATTTCTTCTTGTATTCATCGGATGGCTTAACTGATGAAGAAGAAGGCTTCGATGCCTACAAAGAAGGGACAGAAACTTTGCATTCCTTTTGGTAGTGGCCTTTTCTACCACACCTCCAGCACTCTTCCTGCGATTTGTCAACGACTGGTTTTTTAGAAAAAATTGACCTACGACTATTCCATTTCTTGGAATATCTCTTACCAGCAATTAGAGTAAATTGCATGAAATCAGAAAACATTTCTTGTCTTTCCTCAAAATCAAGGTCATTGACAAGGTCCTGAATGTGTGAGGGAGTGGTAGAGCTGGTGTTAACATGAATAGTGTTAACATCAGCAGAAACTAGACCAAAAGGGTTAGGAGATAGAGAATCAGAAGGATTAGAAGAAGTAGAAGCGGTGAGACCAGCATGCCTTTTGGATTCATTCTCTGCTCTAGTGCTTTGAGCAAGAGCTCTTTCTTCAAATTGAAGAGTGCCATAGAGAGATTCCAGATCATGAGTCTTAAGCTGCTTTGTGGTACGAAGAATTTGCCTAAGACCCAACCACTTGCTGGGTAAGCTGTCAATGAACTTGTGACATATTTCGAGCATATTATGCTCTATGCCCACATTCGTCATGTCATTCAGCAGACACTTGAATCTATTATAAGTGCCATCCAGATTCTCATTAGGAAGAGGGAAGAATCCTTCATAGGCACATTTTAAGTTAATCTTCTTTGTGGCAAGAACCTCTGTTGTACCATCAAAACGTACACAGAGATTATCCTACACTTGTTTTGCAGAAACAAGCTTGATGACAGATATCATGGTGTCACCAGGAAGAGTATTGATAATAAGGTTTCTGAGTTTGGCATCCAGATTGACAAGCCTGCGCTCATCATCTGTCCATTGCACCTCAGGCTTTATTATTTCATCCACTATCTCAGGAGCTTCAGGTGTAGCTCCCGGTGTTCTTGAAATAGCAAGTGGTACATATGGGCCAGTTTTTAGTATGGTCATAAGGTATGGCTCAATACCCACGATATGCAATAACATCCTTTCTTTCTAGGACCCGAAGTCATGTGCTTCGAACCTGGGAGGAATGGAAACATATCCAAAGTCTCTTGTGTTAACAAGAGCAGGAACGTGAGCCATTTTAGATAAGCAAAAAAGAAATAAGGGTTTTTAAGAAAGAAAAAGTTTTAAGAAAGAAAAAGAAAATAAAGACTTAATTAAAATACTAATCTTGCAAACACCGTTTCAGATCAGTTTTAGTGTATCGAAACACTACTCTGATACCAACTGAAAGTCCCACGTTTGCACAGATCAAGTTAAGTTACACTTAATGTAAGTTCAAGTAAGTAAACACAAACAAATAAAGTAAACACGTTTAATCATATGTATATTAATTAAACGGTGAATACATGATTGGTTTACAATGAATAAGAAAGAAAAATATTGTTAATTTTAACATACAAAAACTTAACAATTTACAAGAACAAGAAAAACACACTAAGTGTTGTTGTAGAACAAACTAACAAGAGTTGCGGCTAGGTCAAGTGATTCCTTATATAGGAAGAAATAAGAATCACATGACAACCCAATAGATGTTGACACATGAAGGTTGTCAACCATCTATTGGAGGATCATCCAGATCTGCAGAGTTCTTCTTTCTTCTCTTGTTTGTTTCCCAAAACGGCATGTAAGAGAAAATGCATAGGTACTATATTGGTACAAGGTCACATGTCTTCTCTCTGCTTGATCAACACGTGTCCTTGGGACCAGTCCTCTTATCTTCAAACTCCCGCCTATATTCGACTTACAAATTTTTGGAAGTGAGTCATCGAACCAATCTTTAACTTGAAGATAACAGATTTGCTAAGGGCTCGCTGAAAAGCCTTGTCCCTGACGTTCTCAGCGAGCACTTGCCTGAGCAAGTTCATCAGTGAATTCCATGACTCAACAAAAGAATCTGCTGACCTTATTAAAATCAAGAAAATTGATTTAAAACATGCTTATGAAAACTTCTTCTCTCTTCCTGATGAATGTCTTGAGAGCACCTATACTCGCTTTAAAGGGTTGCTCAATAATATGACTAATGTTGGCATTACTCATGCTAATTTTGAAGTATGCAACAAATTCATCGACTCTCTTCCTCTTAAGTGTCAAAACTTAAGACAAACTCTTCGTACAACGAAGAAAATTCAAGATTTTGATCTTGAAGAACTCTTTGGTACTCTCCAATTTAAAAAGAGAGCATTGGCTCAAAACATTCGAGCCTCTGTTGAAGCCAGAAGACCTGCTGGCACTTCTTCTTCTTCTTCTGTTAGCATGTCCTCCCATCCTATTTCTGACCCTCTAGCTCTTGTTTCTACTGAGACCATCGATCTCTATGATGGCACCAGTATTTCAAATCTTCCAGCACCTATCACCATAAAACGGTTGCTCCCCTCAAACCTCATGTTGATAAATCACAGGAAGAATGCTGGAGGTGTGGCAAAAAAGGTCACTACCAAAAGGAGTGCAGGGTTTCTATTCCCACTCCAGCAGCTCCTAAATCTAATTCTTCTAAATCTGCTGATGAATACAGGAGTAAATACTATCAGCTAAAGGCAAAAGTGGCTGAAACAGAAGAGGCCAAAATTCCAGCAAAAGGACTAGTTGCTGAAGAACATGATTGGGCTGACTCAGATGAGTCAGATGATGACGATTATGTTGATACCATGTGCCTTATGGCACTTGCTGACGGTGATGCTCTGAGAAAGGATCAAGTCTCCTCTAGTCAGTGGGTAAACATCACTGTTAAAAAGTTACACTCTCTTCTTTCCTCTTCTTCTGAAAATGACAAGACCAAAATTATTGAGTCTTTGTCCTGTGATCTTCAGTTCGTAGAAAGTCTACGTGCTGAAATTCAATCTAAACTTAACTCTGCTAGAGTAGAGTTAAGTGAAAAATCTGAAAAACTTATGAAATTGAAAAATGTTCATGTCGAACTTTAATCTCATGAGTTAATGACTCAGAAACTCCAACTTGAGAATGAAACTCTCAAGGCTGAAGTTTCAAATCTGAAGAAGATTGTGACCTCTTGGTCAAAGGCTTCCAAGTTTCATCATCAATGTTTGAGTGAGCAAGTCCCTGCTCAAGTACAAGCAGTGATTGGTGGCAATTTTGATGATGCTGCCTCGCTTGCTGACTCATTTAAAGATGATGTAAAGCCTGAAATCTCTATTCCTCCACCTTCTTCAGTTTCCATCTCTCCTAAGGAGATGAAAAAGTGGTACTTTGTCAAGGGACAAAATGACTACCATGCTGAGATGGATTCTAGTGCTACTACTTCCACCAGTGTGCCCTCTTCCTCTACTGATGTTAAAAGTACTAGTCCTTTAACCAGTACTTATAACATGTTTTCTCATCTCCCCATTGTTGGCATGATGCCACATGAAGGGAAAATTCAACATTCTCCACCTATAAATTTTAAAGGGGATATTTCAAGTAATGGATATGTACCCATTGCTCCTCAACAACTATCAGTAAAAGGTGGCGAGCCCTTTAAAAGAAGCACTATTGCTGCTCCCTACGACTATGGTACTCCTCAGCGAGTTAAACATGTCGTTAAGCAACATTCTAATGCTCAATCTTCTTCTCAGTAGGAACCTACTCATGCTAATCCCATGACTGATCAACATGATCGTCTAATAAATAGACGAGTTAGGTTCGCTGATGCAAGACATCAGCAAGTACTTCCCACAAAGGTTGTACCTGCTGATGTTCAATCTCATATGGCATCTCAACCTATGCCTATAAGATCCAATCTAAGGCATAACACTCCTAAAAGGGGAAGATTGCCCTCACAAAATAGGTCTACCACTCCTCAGCGAGGACGCTTGCCACATCAGCAAGTAAGGCCTATAACTCCTCAGCGGGGACATTTGCCACATCAACAAATGAGACCCACTACTCCATAAAGAGGATAAATAACTACTCAGCATGGTCAATCCTCATTGTCAAACATGGAATACTTACCTCATAGGCAAATGAGGTCAGTGACTCCAAATCGTCAGTCTAGACCCATCACTCTTAATAGAGTGAATCATTCTCAGCATGGTCCCTCTTCTTAATACTCTGCTGGAAGGCAAGCATGGACCATGATTAGGGGACCTCAAAATCCTCAAAATAATCATGGTGAGTCCATCCTTGGTCCAATTCCTCAGTTGCCCCCTCCTAGACTTAGACAAAGGAATAAATCCAAGTCTAAGCAAAAGAGCAAGGCTTCTTCATCCTCTTCTCCTCAAATTAATGAGCTTACTCAGCGAGTGAATGATCTTTCTTCTCAGCTGAGGGACTTCTTCATTCAGAATCAAATTAATGTTGCCCCTGAATGTGATTCCGTTAGCTCAAGAGATGCTCCTAGGGTTGTAGTTCAACCAAACATCTCTATATTTGCTGAAGCATCTTCTTCTTCTACTAGGATCAATGGGAACCTCTCTACTGAACCTGTTTCCAGTGACACCACTGCTGTCACTGATGTAAACATCGCTGAATACATAGCTTCTCAGCGCATTGAATTTCCCCATTCTCAAAGGGTTATTTCAAATGTTTGGGGACAACCTTCAATGCTATTTGAGTATAGTGCTCCTAAGGTAGTCAGCAGCTATGCATATCTTCGTAGCGATGAAACAAATATAATGCCCTTCAATGAAAATGATAACACCCTTGGTCTTGTCTCTGGGAAATCATACTACTCTTGAGGAGGCTCTCCAACTACTTCCTCTAAAGTACCTTTCGTTAATCCTGCTGACATGGCCATGGATGAACAAGGCGAACTCGCCTAAATCCTTTCTTTATATCCATGCAGGGCTCGCTGGGAAAAGGAGTGTGGTATTTGGACAGCGGTTGTTCAAAACACATGACTGGCTCTAAGTCCCTGCTGGATAACTATATAGAGGCACCTGGTCCTACTGTAGTATTTGGTGACAACTCCACTGGACAAACTGAAGGGTATGGTCTTCTGTCTAATGGCCTTATAAAATTATCAAAAGTTGCTTATGTAAATGAAATAAAACATAATCTCATCAGCATAAGTCAACTGTGTAATGCTGACTACAAGGTGATCCTTGATAAGCATCAAGGCACTGTAGTAAATATCAACAAAGAAGTCGTCTTAGTAGCACCAAGAAAACGAGATGTATATCTTGTAGACTTCACTCCTATCAAGACTGATAGTGAGACTTGTTTCTTTGCTAAGTCAGCATCCGAGTTAAATTGGTAGCATAAGCGTATGTCACATGTGAACTTTGAAAAAGATAGACTCTGTGGTGCTTGTGAAAAAGGCAAATGCCATAGAGCTACCTTCAAAACAAAACAAGCCAATTCTGTTAAGGGTTGTTTTCATCTTCTTCACATGGACCTTTTTGGTCTAGTGAATGTCCAAAGTCTAAAGGGTAGTAAATACACTTTAGTAATTGTGGATAAATATTCACGATATACTTGGACAATTTTTCTTAATTCTAAGAGTGATGCTGCTGATGAAATTATCAACTTCATTAAGAAAATGGAAAATCTCAACAGCATAAGGGTTAAAGAACTCAGAAGTGATCATGGTACTGAGTTTAGAAACCACACTCTTGAATCTTTTTGTGTTGATCAAGGGATCTCACAAAACTTCTCTTCTACTAGAACTCCTGAGCAAAATGGTGTTGCTGAAAGGAGAAATAGAACTCTCATTGAGGCAGCACGTACAATGCTCAGTGAGTCCTCTCTTCTAAGAAGGTTTTGGGCAAAAGCAGTCAGCACTGCTTGCCACACTCAAAACCGTTGTCTCATTGTCAAAAGACATGACAAGACAGCATATGAAGTCTTGAGAGGTAAGAAACCTCAAATCAAATACTTCCATGTATTTGGTTGTCCGGTCTTTATTCTAAATAACAAGGATCATCTTGGCAAATTTGATCCTAAAGCTGATGATGGTCATTTTGTTGGATATTCTGCCATCAGCTAAGCTTTTAGAGTATTTAATACTCGTCTTCAAAAGGTGGATGAATCCATTCATGTCACTTTTGATGAAAGCTCTTCTGCTCTTAAAGATATCGAGCCCTCCTCTACTGAAGAGATCTTCAATGAGTTCACTAGTCCTCCTATGGAGGATGCTGACTCATTTGTTGATGCTTCTTGCTCACTGCCTCTTGTTAATCAACAACTCACTGAGGACAGCTCAGCAGAACCTGAACTAGAGCAAGTTGCTACTTATATCTATACGATTGAGCAAGTTGAGCCTATTTTAAGATCAATCCATGCTGCATCAGCCAAACGTAGATCACTGGCTGGTGATGTGCAAATTGATGACTCTGCTGATGAAGAATTTCATGATGCTTCAGCTAATGCTGAAGATATGGAGTCTGCTGATAACCCCATCATTGATGATAACTCAAATCAGCTAAATGGCTCCAATGATCAAACTCCAATTGAACCTTCAATAACCACTGATCTCTCCTCTTATACTTCTTCTGCTGATCCCATTCCTATGTCTTCCGCTGCCCCTCTTGGTTCATCAAGTGTTCCTGCACTTAAATGGACTTCTCCCGCTCACCAAGTAATTGATGATCCTCAGCAGGGCATTATGACACGATCAGCGACTAGAAATACATGTCTATATGTAAATTTCTTGTCAATGATCATTCCTAAGAATATTGGAGAGGCTATGGTTGACCCATCATGGGTTGCTGCTATGCAAGAACAACTAACACAATTCCAAAGACAACATGTCTGGTTCTTAGTTCCTCTTCCTCCTAGCAAAGAACCCATTGGAACAAAATGGGTTTATAGAAATAAAATGGACGAAGATGGTGTTATTATACGTAACAAGGCTAGGTTAGTTGCTCAAGGTTACCTTCAAGAAGAAGGTGTCGACTATGACGAAACCTTTGCTCCAGTGGCCAGACTTGAAGCAATACGCTTATTCTTGGCACATGCTGCTTATCGAAACTTCACTGTATATCAAATGGATGTCAAGAGTGCTTTCTTAAATGGAAAACTCAAAGAAGAAGTTTATGTGAAGCAGCCACCTGGTTTTGAAGATCTAACCAAGCCAAACCATGTTTATCGTCTTTATTAGGCATTATATGGTCTTAAACAAGCTCCCAGAGCTTGGTACGACACTCTTTCTGAATTTCTTCTTTCTCATGAGTTTCAGCGAGGGTCTATAGACAGCACCCTCTTCATTTATAGAAAGGGTGCTCATGTCCTATATGTACAAATATATGTCGATGACATCATATTTGGATCCTCCAGCAAGAAACTTTGCAATAAGTTTAGCTCACTAATGTCTTATCACTTTGAAATGAGTATGATTGGTGAGCTGACTTTCTTCCTTGGTCTACAAATTTGCCAACTTTCTGATGGCATTTTTATTCGCCAACTTCTATGTCTCCTCCAAACAATCTCCATGATGACCCTGATGGTAAGCATGTGAACCCCACTCTCTATCGTGGGATGATTGGCTCGCTGATGTATCTCACAACGAGTCGTCCTGACATTATGTTTGCTACTTGCCTTTCTGCAAGATATCAAGCATCCCCAAGGGAGTCTCACTTACTTGCTATCAAGAGAATTTTTAAATATCTCAAAGGGACTTCCTCACTAGGTCTTTGGTATCCCAAAGATTCTAAGTTTGACTTAGTTGCATACTCTGATTCTGACTATGCTGGATGCATGTTAGATAGGAAAAGTACCAGTGGTGGATATCAACTGTTGGGGGGAAGGCTGACTAGTTGGTCTAGTAAGAAACCGCATACAGTTTCCATCTCCCCTGCTGAAGCAGAGTATGTGTCAGCAGCAAGTTGTTGTGCACAAGTCCTCTGGATGAAAAACCAACTTGTTGACTATGACTTAGATTTTTCTAAAATCCCAATTATGTGTGATAACACTAGTGCTATTGCCATCACACATAATCCTGTTCAGCATTCCAAAACTAAGCATATTCATATTAGATATCACTTCATTCGTGATCGTGTCATGAAGGGGATGTTAAAATCTACTTCATCCCCACTGATGATCAACTTGCTGACATCTTCACTAAACCTTTAGATGAAAAGAGATTCAAGGATCTCGTCAGCAGGTTGGGAATGCTAAATGGTGATCCTGCTACTTAGCTTACATCTCTCTTGTAAGTTAACTCTTGAACCTTGTCAAGATTACCTCAACGAGTTCAAGTTTGTCTTACTCGCTGAACAGAAAAGCAATAGAGAACCATAAGTCTTCATGTAGTCCAGCAGCAAACGGCTGCTGGTAAAGACAAATAAAATCCATTGATCCCTGATGCTTTGGGAAAAAGCATAATAAAAGTAATAGGGTGCTGAAAGTCCCTATCTAGTCCAACAACAAACGGATGCTGGTAAAGACAAATAAAATCCGTTGATCCCTGATGCTCTGGGAAAAAGCATAATAAAAGTAATAGGGTGCTAAACGTCCCTATCTAGTCCAGCAGCAAACGGCTGCTGGTAAAGACAAATAAAATCTGTTGATCCCTGATTCTTTGGAAAAATCATAATAAAAGTAATAGGGAGCTGAAAGTCCCTATCTAGTCCAGCAGCAAACGGCTGCTGGTAAAGACATCTAAAATCCGTTGATCCCTGATGCTTTGGGAAAAAGCATAACAAAAATAATAGGGTGCTGAAAGTCCCTATCTAGTCCAGCAGCAAACGGCTACTGGTAAAGACATATAAAATCCGTTGATGGCTGACAATTTGCCAAAAATTTTTTAATGCTCGTCAGCGACCACTCTTTCCTTCTTTGTGTTGCTGATTAAAAACTTGGTAACCATCTTTTTTTTTTTAATAAAGTAGTTACTCTTCAGTGGATACCTCTATTTATCTGAGTGTATTCCACTACGTATTTTGTTAATATTTTATTATATATATCTCAAACGGTTACCTCGATTCTCTCCAAAATGGACAACTTGTAAACTGTATGCGCTGTATGAACTCGAGTACAGTTGAAATCGTAGTTCATATAGTCACATCATTCAACCCACATACGTACATATATACAGTATCCCATAATTTAAAATAATATTTCATATGCCACATATGAAACAGAGTACATGTGACGACTCACTTTTTACAGTTACGGGACCCATATCCATGCCATATATATACAAATCTCTTCCACTTCTCCTTCTTTTACGTCCATTTCTTTCTCTCAAAACTTCCAAATCTCTCAACCTCTCTTAAATCATTTATATTCTCTCAAAACATTCATATTCTAATCTTCTCTCATCTTTACTCTCATCTAAAATGGCTTCTTCATCTGAAAATGTTCCAGTACATGATGTGTCATATTTGATACCATTTCCCACGTGATTTTAGAACCAATTATTCGTTATTTTTATAGTTTTATATCCAACTTTCGATGCTTTGAAGGTGTGTTAAGTGTTTTCAGGTTGGAAATTGATTAGACGAATGAATTGGTTGAGTTTGATGATATATGGAAGAAACGGGAGGAAGATTCGGTTGAAACCAAGTAAAAGACAAAGAAAACGAATCCTGGAGTTTGTAACTCCCGTTACTGGAGTAATGGCCATTACTCCACTAACGGCCGTTACACGCGAATTTTGTATATATAGACGATTAGGGTTCTTCTTTGACGGACAAATTTTTGGCATAATTTTTAGAGTTTTCTCATACCTTTCAACACTTTGGAGCAAACAAGTCGTTAGGGTTTTACATATTTTCAGCTTTGGATTGTAATCATCATTGCTACCGGATTATCCTCATTCATTTGGTATAATATGATTTCTTCTCTATTTGTTTGTTCTTGTGTTTTTAATATGAGTAGCTAAATCCTTAGCACCCGCTTAGGTAGTAAGCATGTCATAGGGTCGAATTAATATTGCTTGTAAGTGTTGGACAAGGTTTATATGTTTAATCGACGATCCACATTTATTTGGATTTAAATATTGTTTTCAACTTTTATATCAATTGATTGATAATTGTAATTAGAAGTTCGGAAGAAATTTATGTCATTGTCAATTGATTTATGAAATGGTTAATCGGTCTATAATTAACCTAAAATCGTTGGAGTTCGGGAGAAATCAACGATAAAGATTTTAAACAATTAAATTCATTTTGAATGTGTAAATGCTTATGATAGAGGGATCTGATTAGGCGAATAAGCAGTTCGGGAGAAAGCTTTCAAAAGATTAAAATCATAAAATCAACTCAGGTATTTAATGCTTAACTGTTTAGAGTAGAAATTAAGTGCGGGAGCAATAATTATGTTTTAAGCAGATAAAGTGTCAAGTATAAAGGGGGTTCATCTTGTCTCCATTTTGAGTCGTTCAACAAATGCAAGTAATATTTACACCCGATGATTGGCATGTGAGCTGTTCCAAGTAGGTGTTCTTTTTAAATCAGTGTTAAGATTCAACCAATCAAATATTCTTTTGCGATTAATCCTACGGGATTACTGACTTTCTTCACTAACTTTGCAACGTGATAATTCGGTCACAAAACCCCCCTTTTTAATCTGAATCATTTTATTGTAACAATTGCTTATTAAGTCCTTGTGTTCGACCTCGGTTTACCAAGTCAACTATACTTCATACGAACGGGTTCACTGCCCGCAAGTGTGTAGTAGTCAGTAGCTAGGTATCTCGTGTTTATAAATTTAAGACTAGAAAATACACATCAGCACAACACTCTGAAAATCTCTCCTATCTCTCATCCAAGGTATATGATAATGAAGGCATTAGTCCTTCTAATCAAGTATCTTTTCAAGCTTCTAAACTAGTCATCAAGGCCAATAACTATCTTGGATCTGAAGAGATCCCATCTAAAACCAAAGGATATTTCTCCATGCTCGATTTCATAATGGGATGCCCAGTTAGAAGGGCAATTTATAGTGATCCCAAGGAAATAGTTGTCCACCTCCTAAGGGAGTTCTGGTGGACATGTGATTACAAGGTTGCAAGTAGCACCATTACTGGTACCGTCATGAAAGGGTTGCGTACCATATCCATCTCAGTGGATCTACTAAGATAAGTTCTTTGTCTTCCCAATCAAACAGAAGAACGACCATTTGTTGGACTTGTAGAAACAAGTGTTTGGAAGGAATGGCTGTTGTCCATTGGGTACAGATCTAATACTGATCCACCCACACCTGTACACAGCAACCCTCAAAAGAAGTTCTTGCCTGAGGTATGGAGGTTGATGTTCACGCATGTTATTCAGTGCCTTGGAGAACACAGTGGCTCATTTGATCAAGCCATTGCTGATCAGATGCAGATTATCTATGCACTAGAAAATGGTCGAAACATAGACTTTGCCAGTGTCATTTTTGAAGACCTGAAGGGAAAGGTCATAATAAGGAATAGGTCGAGCTCAGTTCCATTTTCCAGATTTCTCTCTCTAATCTTCAAGCATGAGCTAAAGGGAGAATATCTTCCTGAAGGTACTCACTTTCTCCTCTCTCCAAGGGTTGCGAGCTCTGTATATAAAACTCCTGCTTGCGACCCTGAGTAGTTTGATTCCAAGTATGTTGTGCTCACTCCAGCAATGAGGCAGGTACTTTACTCTACCTACCCTGATATATATAAACCAAACCCTGCTGGAGCTGGTATGCTGGTAATCCCCCCAGCAACCTCCAAAGCTCCCAAGAAAACACTCCCTTCAACTTCTTCCACTTCACATCCTGCTGTTATCCCAAAACAGCAGCAGCAAGTACCAAAGGGCAAAACTTCTAAGGCTAGGAAGTCCTCACTGCGCAAGGACACTAGAGACCCAGCCAGCCCATCAGCAGCCTCAAAAAAGGTTGCTGACGAGAAAAAGGGTAACTGAAAGCAGCCACCTCAATCTTCTGTAGGCGAGGTTGGTGAAGATCAAGGGCCACCCCAGCCATTAGAGTTAATTCAACCCAACAAATAAATTCTTCTTCTTCTCAACCCTCTGAGTCGTTGTCGGCAGCCATATCACAGGTGATGCTAGAGACAACAAAATCTACGACCGATGATGCTTTGGTGACACAACACACTGAAGCTGAGGCACCCGGTTCCCCCACCCCTCTAAATTTTTCGGTTGAAAGAAGAATGGGTGCTGACTTTGAAAACACTGAGGATGTATGTGGTGATGAAGGAAAGGTTGGTATTGAAGTTGATGATGATGATGATGATGAGGAAAGTGATTTTGAGCTAGGTGAGTTTGTTGCTGATGAATTCCAGCTAGATTTCTCTAACCAGCCTGATGAATAAGAAGCAAGTGATATGGAGGAGGATACTGCTGAAGAGACTGTTGCTGATGATACTGCAGCAGTCATGGAAATTCCTGAAGAGGCTGCTGCTAATAATAATGCAGTAGCTACTGTAGTTGTTGAACCTGCTGGTGAAGTTGTACCAGCAGCATTTGTTGAACAAGCAGATGTGCATGCTTTGGGCATGCCCTCCTTTGGCATGCCTTCCTCCTTTTCAAGTATTTTTGGATGCACATCTGCTGGCAAGCCTGTCATTGAACCTCAAGTTGCCAAAGACTTGGGTATTTCCTACTCTACCAATTATTCTGACAGGCTGGCCAGGGTGGAGGACCAGCTCAATGATCTCACCAGTGCTGCCAAACTAGCAATTGAAATTAAAAATCATGAAGATGACAGACTGGTGACGACATTGGAAAGCTGGTACAAAAAGCAAGAAGAGAACACTGCCAACATCATGAACATAAAAGACAAGTCCACTTCAATGGCTGCTGATCTAGAAAAGCTGCATACATATTCCACTATTCTAAAAAGAGATTAGCATGCCATTAGAAGTTCCTCTCGATTGCTGTGCAAGATTGGAAAAAACACACGTCTCTTGGCAAGGAAAGCTTCCAGCAGCAGTGACTTTGCTGATGCTGAGATAAAGAAGGTTGCTGACCTGGTCTCTTTTCTCACCACCCAGGTTGAGAGCAACACCAAGGCTATCAATGCCTTGGAAACTACAATGGCCAGTCTTCCTCCTCTTCATGTCTCATTTACTAAGGAAGATCGTAAGTGCCAACAAAAGTTGGAGACTGAAGTTGGGGATATCAAGAAGATGCTGTCTCAACTTCTTCAACAGCAGGCAGCCCCAACAACAACGGTGGAGGTAGTTATTAATGAAACTACCTCCAAGGGGGAGAAAGTTGATGCTGCAGTAATGACACTTGTCAGTGAAGTTGTTAACAAAGAGGTGAACGATATCTATGATGCTTCTGTTGACAATGTTGCAAGTGAAGATAACATTGCTGCGGCCACTGAAAAACAAGATGAACTGGCAATAGTGGCTGTCAGTGAGGAAATAGTGAGCACTCCCCCTGCTGGTGTTGAGGGGGAGACAAAAATAGATGCTGAAGTTCCCCCTGCTGGTGCTGAGGGGGAGACTAAAGATGCTAATGCTGAAGGGGAGCAGCAGATTGTTTCCAAATCTCCCCAACCTGAAATTTCTAAAGTTGAGCAGTTGGAACCAGCAACCATGAAAGCTGTATGGGAAGCTGGGTTCGCTCAGGAAATGGCTGAAGACAGATCTCGTGAAATGTTGCCAATCTTTCACAGACGCTACCTGGCAAATGCTGAGATCACTCCAATAACTGATAGTCAAAGGAGACAGCTCACGGGGTTTGGACTCTTCAAGAAACCTCTAGCTGCTGCCACCTCGTTCTCTGCTGAATCTCTGACCATCCAATCCCCAGCAGGTCATCAACATCAAATGATTGACATTTTAGCCTTGACTGCTGAGGGCAAAACTCAAGAAGAAGCCATTAAGGAGCTGGACAGAATCAAAGAGAACCAAGAAAATGAAAAGAAAAACTTGGAATTCATAAGAAAGCTGCCACTCCTTGAAAAAGATCAATTGGAAGCTGAGCAGAAAATGATTCTACAAACAGGTGGTGCTGAAGCTCTCTACAGGCATAAACATGATGAAGTAGAGAAGCAGCTGAGTGAAAAGAGAGCCAAGTTTGATGGTGAAAAGGCTAAATGGTTGAAGTACATGAATGACAGGAGGAGGCCTCAAAGAATAGTGGCAGTTGAAGCCTTTCGCGCTGACATGGGCCTAAAGACAAATCTGAAGATTTTAAGGGAAGGTGCTGACAAGCCTGTTAGGTATGAAGGTGTCAAGGCAACCACTCTAAGTGCCTCTGAATGGGCTGAAGTGTACATGCTGATCAAGGACAAAAAGGCTCCCAGCTACGACCAATTGAAGAACATGCTGAGGGAGTACTTTGAAAAGGCAAAAGGTTTTGAAACGAAGTCCAAGTGTGATTTGCCTATGCTGAAGCTAGTGTTTGGAGCTCCAACAGCTACCTCAATGTCTGATGGCAAGAAAATAAGAAAAAGAAAAGAAATGCATCAAACCTTGCCAGCAACTCTTCCTCCTCTAGCTGGTGATGCTACTTTGAATCTTCAATTGCCTCCCAGCAGCATATTCGAAGAAGGAAGAATATTGGAATCTCCTGCTGGCATATTCTTCCAAAACTTCCAAAATGATCAACTCTTCTTCAGATTGGCAGAGATTGAAAAAGCGTCTACTAGTTTTCTGATCAGCATTAGAAGAAGATTTGCTAAAATGACAAGTGCTAGATCAGTCATCAACAAGATAGATGAAGAGCTGTTGAAGCCAACGAGAAGAGAAGATCCAATACTAAGGATTGCCAAGCAGGAGGATGCTTGGCAGATTGAAGCTGCTAATCTTTAGATGTCTTGCTTTGTAAAAGCTTTATGCTTCAGCTTATAATAATCTTTGATGATATAAAAGACATCTTTCTTCCATACTTCATTTTTTTCTAACACTTATCTACTCAGCAAGTCTCCTCAGCGAATAGGGGGGTATTGTTAAGTCTTGGATTCGCTGACAAAACTCGCTCGCTGACGTATGTCGTCAGCAAGTGTTTAGCGAGTCCAGTGACGCTCTTCAGTGGGTTGGATGCTGCCCAAATGTTTGTCATGGCGGGAAGCTTTTCAAATCATATGAAGACAAGAGTCACATGGTGGTTCTTCCAACTGCAGCATACCTCATATTTTTAAGGTATAGTTGGGACCAATTCAAGGGTTCTCTCTCATACCCGATTTGGTAAAGAAGACAAGTGCTCCTGCATGAAAGTACAAGGAGCCAATTGGATGTCGACAACCACCATCTATCACCATCAAGGAACGCTATGTTGCCCTAATCTTTTCTCTATAAAAGGCAACATAGCCGCACCATTACAAGAGTGTTAGTCACCTTGAAAGTGTGTGTCACTTGTAATTGTTCAAGTATATAGTGTGTCTAGACTTAGCAATTACCTTGTTCATTTGTATTCTTGTAAGTCAAGTTTGTAAGATCGACCATGTATTCATCGTTTAATCAATGATACATATGATTATACTTGCATTGATTTATTACAATTGAACTTGTCATTGTTCTTGTTGTTTATCTTCTTATTTACTTTCTTGTCTAGCTTAACTATAACACAAGTTGTGCATTCGTGGATTGTCACATTACTAAAGAGCCAAATTCATAGTGATTCCAATTAAAACTTCATGAAGAGTTTCAGGGTTCACCCATCCCGACCCTATATAGCTAGCACCTAATAATATATGTTGGTTTTGAACTCTAACCAAGACGATGCATAAAACCCTATGTAGGAAGTCCATAACCATCCTTTAGATAGTGTTGGAAAAGAAGACTGAATTTTGATATTACCTGAGTCTGGAAGAACTTGTTATTGTCGCACCTTATCATCAGTAGGTTATCCACTTCCATGTGATGTTGGTTTGTCCACTTTCATATGTTTCTTCAAACACATCAACAGAATTCGTGACTTTTCCTTTTCCAGTTGAGTGGGCTATAGGATATGGAACGTGGTATCCAGATCCTAAGGGTATCTGTGCAGTCTCCCCATTCTGACGTGGACGTTGCTTCCCCTTGGAGGCTGCAACTGTGAAGGGGAGTAAAATCTTAAACTGTTATGGTGCAATTATAAAAATTTAGTTACTGAGTTGTATATACCTTGAACGTGATAGGCACTGCCACCATTTTCAGTAGTGCGATTATCTGATTTACTCCAACATTCGGTTTAATGTATCTCATTGTGTTTTATGGGGAAACAAATCAGCTGCTAGCATATTTGTGGAACCATAAACACACACTGATTGTTAACGATGTGATCACTTATACTTGTTAATGTATTCAGACTAATGAGATCAAATATCCAGAGGAGTTCATCGTAGCGGTAGATATCGATCGTGTTGTTCCTACTCCACTAGAATGTTCATTAAAATATAACTAGTCAAGCATTGTCCCAATATAAGCTTTTTGCAGAAATCGAGATAATGTATTGATATCCCATTTGATAGAAAAATAATCATGATTAAGAACATAATTGACATAAGTGGATAGCAAGGATACCTATAAAAACAGAAAGGAATCAGAAAATGCATCAAAACTCAAAAGACATCGATGTAAAGACTAAAGGACAAGTCAAGTTGACAATCTTTGACATCTTTTGAGTGCCCAACCGACATCTTGATAATCGAAGGTGGATCAGAGACAATGCAAAGTATTATTGTTCCATCTGTTAGCATTAACCAGTCCAGCTTTCCATCTCAAATGCAAGAGAAAGTTGACTTGAAATGGACAACCACTGATGAAGCAACCAAAAAGTAGATTAGTCTGATATTAGATTTGTTTAATACTCAACTTTTAATTATTACTCTGAACAACCACTACCTACCGATGAATATCCACTTATCTTTTCAAACCATAATATAAGACGTAAGCAAACTAACGATGACAATATTCATCTCATATCTAATTTGACCATATGTTGCTTCTTGAGACAGGAACAATTAATGAGATACAAATATACAATCAAAGGTAAGCATGTACAAGTTAGGAGTTAGAACATTGAACATATTGTCAAATTATTACTCTCTCTCTATCTCTCTCTCTATATATATATATATATCTGCAATAGTGAATAATTTATCATAAACGAAATTTAAAAACATAATAGTAACATAACAATAAGCCTATGATCAAAAATTATTGTTGAAAACAATAATTTTAAGCATAAATATTATTACTCTCTCTATATATATATATACTATTGTTCAAACCCGTCCATTAGACGGGTAGTGTCAAAATATATTAATCAAAGCTAAAAAAAATTGGAATTCAACTTATCCTAAGAATTAATATAGGTTACAAATACAAAAGTTAATATATAATATTTAGATTACTCAAGTCATATAAAACTTAATTAATACGAAAACTAAAAAATAAACATACGAAAAATAATTTCATATAAATATTGATTATAGTTTACCTTTTTTTTCAACTTTAGTTAAATAAAAATTTGCCGAAAATTAATTTCATATAAATATTGATTATAGTTTACCCCCTTTTTTTCAAGTTTAGTTAAATAAAAATCTGCAGTTGCATGTATTCTAAAAGTGTAAACTATATAAAGATCATTAATTGAAAAAATCCTACCACATAAACTTACAAAAATCCATAACCAACATATAAAGAATGAAGTTTATAATAATGATTAATATAAATCTATAATATGAATTACAAACATACCTTGTAGTCGGATGTAACTTGTAAGTTGAACATATTAAAAGTCTGGGTAAACCAACTAAACTGTATACGAACATGGCAAGATATAAGATCATTAATTGAAAAAATCCTACCACCTAAGCTTACAAAAATCCATAACCAGCATATAAAGAATGAAGTTTATAATAATAATTTATATAAATCAATAATATGAATTAGAAACCTACGTTGTAGTCGAACAATAGTCGACTGTTTATTTTTTTCTGAACAAAAGAACGTAGGCTTTTTTTTGTGCAATAGTTTTTTGGGGATTTTGGGTTTTATATGTATTTATAGATATAGATAAAAATAAAAATTTAAAAAATAATAAAAGGGGCCGGTCATACATAAAATAAATTATAAAAAATAGAGAATTAATGAAAGGAAAGTAATAGGCTCAAGGAGGGGGATTATGGGTGCAAAGTGTACCCCCAACCCCCTCTTTTAGTTATATTATAGATCTGCATGTGATTCTTGAAAACAATCACAATTGACTTTAAGATTCCCAACGAATCATACTGTTAAGTCTTGGATTCGCTGACAAGACTCGCTCGCTGACGTATGTCGTCAGCAAGTGTTCAGCGAGTCCAGTGACGCTCTTCAGTGGGTTGGATGCTGCCCAAAATGTTTGTCATGGCGGGAAGTTTTTCAAATCATATGAAGACAAGAGTCACATGGTGGTTCTTCCAACTGTAACATACCTCATATTACTAAGGTATAGTTGGGACTAATTCAAGGGTTCTCTCTCATACCCGATTTGGTAAAGAAGACAAGGGCTCCTGCATGAAAGTACAAGGAGCCAATGGGATGTCGACAACCACCATCTATCACCATCAAAGAAAGGCTGTGTTGCCCTAATTCTTCCTCTATATAAAGCAACACAGCCACATTGTATCAAGCGTGTTAGTCACCTTAAAAGTGTGTGTCACTTGTAATTGATCAAGTTTATAGTGTGTCTAGACTTAGCCATTGTTCATTTGTATTCTTGTAAGTCAAGTTTGTAAGAACGACCATGTATTCATCGTTTAATCAATGATACATATGATTATACTTGCATTGATTTATTACAATTGAACTTGTCATTGTTCTTGTTGCTTATCTTCTTATTTACTTTCTTGTCTAGCTTAACTATAAGATAAGGTGTGCATTCGTGGACTGTCACATACAAATTTATAGATTTTAAGTGACAACATTCATAACACAAAACAACCATGAAAAAAACATCAAATAAACGATTGACAAGCTTAAAACTTTTATTTCACTTATCACTGGACATCATGGTAAAAACCAACTGGAAAAAGTGGCTTTTTAGGTCTATCAATGAGACACCCACATAGGAGTTCTCATTCTTTAGGAGCACCCTTACTTATCATATTTGTGCATGGAGTTACTCCTTTTAAATACTGTATCGCTTTATAGTCAACCAGACACCTTTCACATCCTCACAAAACTATATTTCAACACAGAGAATATAGACCCATGTACCCTTACTGATGACATACCCCTCTATCGGTACGAAGGCCTTAACATAATTGCTGAGATACGAAGGACCATTCGCGACGAAGGCTACTGCAACAACAAAAGATAAGAATCGTTCCCCTATAAAGTAGGGATTTGATCTTATCATTCCCAACTCATAATTAGGGAAATTATATCCCCGGCCTAAGACTTAGGAAACCCTAAGCGGCCTACATGTTCCTCAAGAATACTTCTCCTATAAAAGGAAGAGCCGTAAGACCTACTAAAGGCATTCACGAAAATATAAAGAAAACCTAGCTGGCGTAAAGAGACCAACTCTACCTTCGGTGAATCGCCAACAAACGAGTCAAATCACCCTTTAGCCCACATCGCATAAACCTTGGTTCGGTGCGCAAACATTTGGCACCATCCGTGGGACCCACTACTCAAGATCCCATAACCATCATAGGCATTGTTTTCTGTATCGAATCGAGACATGACTGATGTCCCGCCTGGGTTTGGTCAGAACTCCCAACAAACCAACGAAAATGGAAACTCCGGAAATCCCACCCCAGGGTCCGGGCCTATAACTGGAGCGCTCGGGGGTGATGTCCAACCCGTCGATCAAGGAGCAGACATCGACACTAGTCGTCCCGAACAAACATCGGAGGGACGAATGGGATTCATGCTAGGGTCCTCGTCTGGACCCCCACAATTGTTCTACCCGGACAACATCATTAGAAATTATGGGCACATTACCCGCACCATCAAGTATCTCAGGAACATGGGAGTACTCGACAGCGTAACCAGGACGCTGAACTTTGACAGGGAAACAAACGACGCCTACGACGCTGATACCCCCCCGAGAGGGCTTCGACGTTATCCACGGAACCCAAGACTTCGACCCGAAGAAAGTTATGGGTTTGGACTGGGAAGCGAAGGTTTAAGGCCTCGAACGCCCCTACACCAAACACAACCGGAAAGCGCGGAAGTTCCAATACAAGGGAACACGGCGCCCAAAGCCAACCCTAGAGGTGATGTGCCCGCTACGGGACAGAGCAACCAGACTCCTAATGTGCCCCGGTCTGAACCGACCCCGAGAGGGCCCGACGCGACAGGTAACGCGCCTCCAAGACACGAGACACCACCTGGAGGTCATTCAGGAGTCCCGACTGGAACGCATCAAAATTCAGGACAAACCCATGTTGGGTCTTCCGCTCCAGCCTTTCGAGTCCCCACCGAAGGGACACAACAATATGTGGGCCTGACCTTCCATACGCTCCCTGTCTCTATTCTCTCAGGGTCCATGGGCCAAGGTCGACCAGGGCCTTCAGGGCAGATCCCGCAGGGTCTTACGGGACAAAGTTACCCCGTACCACAGGGCTTTGGATACGAAGGCATGAATGGAGCAGGAAGTTCACAACATGTTTCCCAACCATATGGCATCCAACCAATCGGAGGGGCCTACGAAAATCCTTAGACAGGGCAGCCACAGTTCCATCAGTGTTATCCACCGCAGCATATCGTTCCCCTCCCCACACAAGGACCCTATGGACCACAGAACTGGGGGGCTCCGATGTATCAAAATGCCCTAGGATTGCAGATGGTAGGGGGAAGCGTCGAAAACTCACCATTCATCGCATGGATACAGAACTATCCCCTCCCAAAAGATCTAAAATACCCCTCTCATCTCGGTACATACAAAGGGAAAAGCGATCCGGATGACTTCATTGAAGCATTTGAAGGCGTGGCCGAGATGAAGGTCTGGAACGTACCGGTTGACAGGTTCACTAGCTTCGAAGACCTTAAGGAAAAATTTAGAGCCCTCTTTAGCCAACAGAAGAAACATAAGAAACTACACGTGGCAGCCCATGGGATAAAGCAGAAGGAAATAGAGCCTTGTAGGGCGTTCCTTGACAGGTTCACCACCGAAACAGAAGATATCGTGGACCTTCCCGAGTCACAAAGGATATCGGCGTTGTTGCATGGCCTCCGAAGCAGGGGACTCGTTGAATTTCTGTATAGAGACCTCCTGAAAACTTACGAAGCCGTTCATAAAAGAGCGCACGTATAACTTGAGGCAAGGGACACCGCGCCGAAGGGAGACATTAGCCCGACTCGGGACAAGGAGACTCAGACGAATAGGAAAGGGAAATGGAATAACGACAGAGAAAGGCCAAGATACAGCCCATACAACAAGGACGAAAAAGGATACCTAAAGGTCAACCTGCCAGAACTCCACAAGAGCCCGAAAGAGATACTCCTCACTGAAAGTGTCGCAAAGACCTTCCCAAAACCTCCCAGACTGAGCCACAAAAATAGGAAGGATCCCGAAAAATATTGTGAGTTTCACAGGGATTATGGCCACGACACGAATGCGTGTTGGCAACTGAGAAAAGCAATTGAAGAAGCAATCAACGAGGGAAAACTGTCACACTTGGTGAAAAGCGTCAGACAACAGCAATATCCTAAAAAGGAGGATGACACAGATGACAAAAAGAAAGTCCCCGACAAAACTATCTACACTATCGTGAAGAAAAAAATTGGACACTCGTCCCGAAGGACCTATAGGGGGAACGTACCCAGCATCACCTTCCCACCCATCTATAATGGTAGAATCTTCAGAGACCCCCTAATAATTTCAGCATTCCTAGAAGTCTCAAAGGTAAAAGAAATAGTAGTAGATATCGGGAGTGAGTGCAATGTCCTATACGAAGAAGTATTCTGGAAGCTAAATCCTTTGTCACGAATGAACTTCAGAAAGGCAGGGGCTTCGATTCAAGGGTACTCTGGCAACACAGACGAACCGTTGGGAAAACTATCTGTGCAAACAACAATCGGAAAGGGACATTGGAAACGAAAAGAGAAGATCACATTCATGGTAGTTAGTGGAACTTCACCTTTTCAAGCAATTCTGGGCAGGCCCGGAATCCAAAAGTTTGGAATGATTCCATCCGTAATGCACGGCCTGATCAAGTACGAAACGAATGGGAGAATAGCAACCTTAGAAGGGAAGGCCAAAAAGCTTTCTAATTAAGGCCGAGACGGCTGTGGCGAAATATCTATGAATGACAAGCCATATCATGGATAATAACGAATGGCCCATTTGATAAAGCCCATTACATTTTCTTTTTTCAAAGCCTAGAGGATATGGTCTGTAACCTCAACTTTTATGCAATAAAGGCTTTTTGTTTCCTCCTTCTCTCCTTATTCATACATATATATATAAAAAAAAAAGAGAGAGAAAGATGAAGAATAGGAATAAATATAAGACGCAAAAATATGCGCCACAAAAATTTTTAAATGGGGACGCCCATAAATATAAAACTCCGGATAACGAAAGGACCAATAGTCCTAACAAACACCTATGGATATATCCATACAAATCAAGCATGCAAAAACAAATAGGTGCAACATAAGACGGCATTCAAGCTGTAAAAAAGACAGCTCTTAAGCTGCAAACATGGTTAATACTAGCAAGACACAATTTTTAAATATCCACAAACATTAAAAGTAAATTATCCAAAACAGCATTACAAGCTGTTATCAAAAGAAGAGTGTACGAAAAGGGCACATTCGCCACGACAAAGGCACGCAGGCCATCATTGGGGGATAGCAGCAACTTCAAGTTGAATTACATTGGGGGTAATCTTGAGCAAGTCTTCCACAGCAGCATTGGGATCAGCAACAATTTTCCCCAAAAACAGAAAAGAAGCTTCCTTCCATTTTTGGTCAGCAACCTCAAGGTCCAGAGAAGCAGTGGCAACAAAATCACCTCTGCAACGAAGGTCACACTTACCCTCTGCAAAAAACTCCTCTAACACGGTGGACCTTTCTTCTGCCCTCTCAGCGGAAGTCAAATTCCCTAACAGCTGCCCAACTTCATCACTATATAGCAAAGATTTGCTCACATAAGGAATGACCTCTGTAACCAACCTAACCCTATCCTCCTTCAACAAATCAACCTGATCACGTAATGACTTGGCAACCTCACGCTCTGCGGCGAACTCATCCTGCAACTTCAACACTGCTTCATCATGAACAATTGCATCTGCCTTCAACAAATTAATTTGTCTCCTCAAAACGGGCCTCTCTAGCCTTCAAATCTTCAATTGTTGTTGACAAGGAATGCATCTCCAAATTCTTGGACCTAAGATCAACAAACATCCTAGAAAAACGCCTTGCAATAACCGCATCAAGGTACGTATGGAACTGATGATCTTTTTTAAAGACACGAAGGAATGTCTCATTGTCCATATTGTCAATTTTCTTAACATCTTCTGCATTCATGTCCTCACCATTCAACCACTCTAGAATCTCTTGATCATGGAGGTCTACAAAGAAGGAACTTTTTGTCAAAAAAAAAAAAAAAAAAGAAAAAAGGAGAGATAATTTTCCACACCTAACTTTGGAGCAGCAGGTTCGCGAAACGTAGTATCTTTGTCACTCTCCACAACTTTTTTCCTCTTTAAAAGACGACCAACAACAAACTGGGCATCACTTGATCCAGGAACATCCCTCTTCTTCTTACCTCTGCTAGAGGTAGAGGCAGGCACAGTTTAGACATCAGACATATCAATATTCAGGATGGGAGGATTCATCGCACTTGAAACCTCATGATTCTTATTTTGAATACCAGACGAACCAGCATCAGCAACCAGGCTTCCCTGTTCTTCATTATGAGGTATTATGGTTACCTCATTCACACCTTTCTTCACAAACTTCCTAAAAGTCATATCTGAATAAGACAAGAGAGCAAAACGTCATAAATAAATGACCACTCGACAGCAAATACAAATAGACAAATTAGTCTTCACAAATTCAGCCCTTACCATCGATTTCTACACTCCCAGGTGGCAAGACATCTATCAGTCTTGCCTTATACAATACATAATCAGGATAACAAGCAACCTTTATGGGATTCATCCGGATCTCCCGACACAAATCATCAACCACATACTCAGGAAAGGGATTTTCAAAATCTTTATGAATGCACAATAAATTCCTATCAGTCACAGCCTCATAACCAGCAGGGATCAAAGATGCTCTCATAAACACAAAATCGTTTTTCCAATCACGAATATCAAAACCACCTCTCTTAAAACAACCAGCTTTTGAACGATTACCCACAGTAACCCAATCCCCAGATGGATGTGTCTGTGCAAAATACCTAAACAAATCTAAGGATGGTTCGCCACCATATGCTCTATACATAACTTCGAATGCAATTATTCTGGATAATCCTAATGGTGTGCTAGTAGAGATATGGATATCGAAAAAATCAAGAACATCAAGCATAAAAGTAGAAAAGGGGTATCTGACATTACCATCAGTTATTGATTTAATGTAAAACCCGACAAACCCATCTGGGGGAGTCAGTATAGTATCGCCATCAGATGGTATTTGAAACGATGATATTTTCCCAGGAAAATATTTATCCACAAACTTCTCTAATTTAGACCAAATGACAGTTGACTCGGTCGATTCAATACCACCCTTCAACACCGAAACACTAAGAATCGAAAGACAAAGACAGAAATTAACAAAGGAGCAGTTGCGTACCTAGTGATCGGACGGTGTGCATAGCAGAAACCCTAAAACAAGAAAGGGGAGTGTTTTTTCTAAAATAAAGAGAAAATAAGTCAGAAACAAGTGGTATGTCTATTTATATGATCGGCTGCATGGAGTTTTCGCCCGTCGATCGCTTTCCTAGGGATTCGTGCAAACCTACCCCCTTAATTGGATATTCATAGATAGTTAAGGCGGTCTTTAATCAATTTTCATAAACAACCCCCGAAAGAATGAAGAATGATTAGATTTAGTCCAAGGCAATATACATCTCACGAAACATATCACCTCGGACTGGGGGCTTGATGACATACCCCTCTATCGGTACGAAGGCCTTAACATAATGGCTGAGATACGAAGGACCATTCGCGACGAAGGCTACTGCAACAGCAAAAGATAAGAATCGTTCCCCTATAAAGTAGGGATTTGATCTTATCATTCCCAACTGATAATTAGGGAAATTATATCCCCGGCCTAAGACTTAGGAAACCCTAAGCGGCCTACTTGTTCCTCAAGAATACTTCTCCTATAAAAGGAAGAGCCGTAAGACCTACTAAATGCATTCACGAAAATATAAAGAAAACCTAGCTAGCGTAAAGAGACCAACTCGGGAATCGCCAACAAATGAGTCAAATCACCCTTTAGCCCACATCGCATAAACCTTGGTTCGGTGCGCAAACACTTACCACATCACTGTTATGTTTAAATATATCTACAACTTTAACTAAACTATAATGCAAAGTAGTGTATGTGTATGTGTGTATAGAACTATAATGATTACGACTTCTATTGAAGTACTAAATCAAAACTTGACATGTAAATTCAAACAATTTCACAAGTGCTAAATCAATATGCGCTACGGCTTCACAGTTGATCAGATCAGATACTATCTGAGTGGAGCTTTTATTAAAGCAATTGCAAATTTGTTGACTTAAAAAATCATTCAGTTAATAATGATACTAACTAATAAATATAGAAAAAAAAAGTTAATAATGTGAACTCAACCACTTTCATAAATCAAATGCATACTAAATGATATAAACATAATTATAAACATATATATATACACACATTAGTACCATCAATCGCCTTTAGCAGACAGTTGAAAGCACATTAGTATCATCAATCCCTAACACAAACCCACCATTCGCCAATCGATAAATCTTCCATGTTTCTAACGAGACGACGAGTGATCCCTATTAAGATATATACATATATAATTCAAAACCCTAAATAACAGGTTAAAATAAAAGAAAATAATTTGGGCAAATAGGTTTTAAAGGTATCTTTCTCGTCGAATTTTACTATGTAAGGTGTCGTCCCTAAAAACCTCCTAATGCAATTACTAATGGTGTAATTAATTACTAATCAGAGGATTATGAATACCACCTATAAATTTAAGTGGTTTTGTCCAACGTGGCTTGCCAAATCAGTATTCCACTACTCTCATGCATATATATACTCCATTATTTCCTTAAAAACAACAACTTTTTATTTAAAAGAAGTCCAAAATAATCCCAAATCGGGGTTGGATCATCACGACCCCAGAAACCCTAAATCCACCCACCAAATTGAATCAATCAAATCAAGAGCTCAGCATTGTCAAAATCGATCGAAGCGTGAAACCCCTGTATGTTACTGACTGTAATCTCATTTGTAAATCCCCTGATAAACCCAATCTGGTTTCCCCCCATAAGAACCCAAAAACCCTAAAATGACCCAGCAGTCAAATTATAAGTTCTTCATCTTCAATTCGATCCAAGAGTCAAACCCCTGTATGTTATTGTGAATGTGGGTACAAAATATTTCCTCGCACTTCTTGGACTATGAAGAACCCAGGAAGGAGATTCCTTGCATGCCCGATTTTGGTAAGCCAATCCAAGTAATATAGCTACTATATTTATGTTTGATTTTGTTAAATGGAATTAAAGTTGATTTTGTATATGTAAATAAAGTTGAATTTCTGTATATACCATATTTCGGTCAGGATTCCAAGAAGAAGTGTGGAATGTACAAATTCCTTGATGATGAGATACCATGTCACTATTACAAGGACTTGGTTTATGGAATGCACATTAATCTCCAAAGGTTGAAGGACAAGGATACAGGTGACATGGATGGACATGTAGAAACTGCAAATTCACAAAGTGAGGATTTGAAGTTAATGGAGTTGCTCACCATTACGAAATCAAAAAACAAAATCTTTTAGACAATTTGTTTCTGTTTGTTACTAGTTGTGATGTTCTTGTGTATTGTCATTGGTGCTTTGGTGGCCTAGTGTTGTAACCAATGTCAATTAATCTTTTTTTTTTGCTTGTTAATGGAAGTGGTAACCTTTTGAATTAACTTACTTTGGGAAAGTAATTGCATATTTTTCCAAATATTTGCAGTTTTAGAATAGTGTGATGTGTTGTGTATTTTACAAAAATAAGAAGGCTTAAGCATAACAAGTAAAAAAGTGGCATAACCATATTCAGATTACACATAATTTACATACAAAATTGGGCATACAAGCCTGGGTCATCAGTGTTTCCTGCCACATATGGTACATACACCATACTAAGACCTACAAGTCCATCCATGCTACATTACTACTTAATACATACCAAAAGCATCCCATAATTGGTTAGAGTTTTATGCAGCTGCAATGTACCAACCTAAAATATTTTACATAACATAATGGGATCAAAAGACATTGTTTCAAACACTATCATGGTTTACAGTTCAAGAGCAGTTTCAATTGTGTTGCCTGGGCCTTCAACATGTTTGCATAACTTCTAAAGCATAATTCTTTGGCTTGGTGGTCTCTTTTTCAAGGTTGCTGGTTCATTCTTCAAAATTTTTTGTGTTGCAACAGATTTTCCCATCACTTCTGAAATTGATTTTGTTTTGCTTTGGGTGTAGCCTAAAGGGGTTGGTTTGCATGTCCCTTGACTAGCATTTTTCCCAACATCCCTTTTGCCAACCTTCCTTGTGGTTACAGAAACTTGCTTAAGTGCTTTCTTTGCATCATCTTCAGCTAACTTCTTTCTAACTGCTTGAATTGCTCTACTCCTTTGAGCTTCCTGTGCACTTTTGGTCACTACAATTTCTCTACTTGCCTGAAGTGCCTCCTTTGCTAACTTTTTCCTAACATCTGCTATTGCCCTCATCTTCTGAGTCTCTTCTGCAATTGGCAATGAATACACATGTCTACCTTCAACTACTTTCTTCTTTGGACCCTCCTGTACACTTGAGGTTGCATCAACTTGAAAAATCTTTTCTTTCCCAGACCACCACCTTCACTTGCAGCTTTTGTTGTCATACTTGTACTTCCACCAAACTGGTACTTGTTTTTTAATGCATTCAATGTTTCCCTAGCTTTCTACTTCTTTTGCAAATCTTCAATTGCACTAGGAGGAACAACATCTTTAGGCCAAATGAGAACTGGGATACCATCAGATCCACCTATGAATGACTCATTAGTGACTGGGTCAACACACAAACCAGCACCCCACCATTTAGGATACTTATGAGGACCTACATATATATGTATATACATATATTAACTTGTGTTACTTATGAATAACAATAATTATTAGATTATATATAAATAAAATGTTAAATAAATGAAGGCATATACATATAGGGCTATTAACTTGTGTTACTTATGAGTAACCCTAATTATTTATATAGTATATAAATAAAATGAAAACATTTTCAAGGCATATATATATAGGGCTTTTAACTTGTGTTACTTATGAGTAACCCTAATTATTACATTGTATATAAATAAAATGAAAAATAAATGAAGCCATACCTTGGGTTTTAACTTTCTGGTAGCTAGCACTAGTAACTCCCAATGCAGCACTTGCCCTAATTATGGAAGATTGGGAGCCAATGACCACATTATCTTTGGATAAAGGATTAATTTTGGGGCCTGCACTAGTCCCTTTACTTGGTGATGTATCTTGTAAGATTTTACATTTGGTCCATTTTGGTTTAGGCAAAGTTTGTTTCCTCACAACAAATCTTAGTGGTGTGGTTTGGCCTACTTCGGTGGTAATTGGGGTGGTTAGGGATTGGTCATTTGGTTTGTTTTGAGCTGCAGGTGACTCTTGGTTATTCAATGACACATTTGCCTGCAACCCACCATCTCCTCCTACAGATACACTAGCCAAGTTGAATGCTAGCTTCAGCAACTAGTTGACCATCTACTCTGATAGATGCAGACCCTCTAGTCTGTTTTTGATGAGGGGGTTGCCCATCTTTCCTTGGCCTTCCAAGCAGATTTTTTTCCTTCTCAGGGGCACTTGCTTCTTCATTCTTACAGTATCTCTTGCTGTGTCCAGGCTGACCACATTTTTTACATGTCATGATAATGCCTCTTCTAAACAATCTCGTAAAATGCTCACTTGCTTTCACTACTCCACCTTCATGTGTTGCCCTTCTCCTTTTTTTCTTTGGGCTCCCTGACATTACTCTAGGATGAGGGGGCAATGGCTTCTCATGGTCATTAAGATTCCATTGTGACATGCCACTAACAGGCATAATGAAGGTGCTGTATGTTTCAATATACCTGTCTCTCTTGAACCACCCAGGGACAAAATCTTCTGGAGACCTACCTAATCTGAAAATGACTGCACATGCATGGGGACAAGGGATACCTGATAGCTCCCACATCCTGCAGCTGCAGTGTCTGTATGCATCATTAACCCTGAAAGACTCATTCAATTGCCTTACTTCCCATTCATTTCCACCACAATGAAATACTTTCCAGAATCTGTCATGGTTAGAGTACATTAGATGTGTATATATTTATATATATAACTATGAACTGACAAAATTAGTATTGGTAAAATACCTATGTTGATCCTTCACCCAATCCAGCTTTTAAACAATAGAAGGACTAATATCTGTTTTCCACCTATGTCACAACTCCCTCATCACACCTTGCCTTTCCATAATAATCACCCTTATTGATTCAAACAGTGTGATGATTGGCTTGTTCCTGATAGTAAGAATGATTGAGTTGAAGCACTCACTAAATCCATTCTCTACATTTTCACATGCTCTATATAACTTAAAGAAAGCCCTGCTCCATGATCTTGGATTCTTTTCCATCAAGTATTGGCAAGCATCAGGGTTGCAAGCCCTTATGGATAACTTGTGGATAACTTGCCTTAGAGGTTTGCCAGAAAAGACTTCTGAAATGTACTCCACTAAACTTCTTCCTAAATGACTCATATATGTGTCTTGCACATTGTCTGTGTTCAGCATAAGGCATTACAGTTTTCACAGCTTGAATTAACCCCTATTGGATACAAGTTCATAATATGGAACAACATTATGTATAGAAATATAAATATTTATGTACATAGTAATATGTCAATATATATATATATATATATATATATATATTGTATACAAATAAATTAAATATATATAGATTATGTATACCAAAAGAATTCATATATTATGAATACATATTATAAATATATATAAATTAAAATGTCATATATTATGAATACATATTATTAATACACACCTTGTGTTGATCAGACATAATGGTGATACCCACACCAGCTTCAATTTCCAAGTCATTGGCTAGAAGTTCCAGAAACCAAGTCTAGTTATAAGTATTCTCCACACTCACCAATGCCCATGCTATTGGATATATGTGGTTGTTGCCATCTCTTTCAATTGCAGTCAAAAGCTCACCAGTGTTAGGACTTTTGAGGAAACATCCATCAAGAGCAATGACCTTCCTACAACCCACCTTCCAACCTTGTTTTAATCCCTGTAAGCATATGTACATCCTGTCAAAGTATACCTTCTTATCTGGATTCCTTGTCACTTGAAGATTTACAGTTGATCCTGGATTTGAAGACAACAACTCATCAGCATAAGACCTCAGCATACCATAGTGGGCTTTTAAGGATTTTGTGTACTCATTCAGTGCATAGTTCTTGGCTGCCCTACATTGGTTTGCAGAAACAAAACACTTATATTTCTTCATCACTAGATCAGCTATTTCACATAATTTAATACCAGGGTGTGCCCTTATCTTGTTGCCAAAATGTTTCCCAAGCTACTTGTAGTTGATCAAAGACCCAAACCTAAAGTTCCTAGCACATGTATGGTTCTCAACTAAAGAAGCTACTTGGAAAGAGTTCTCAGTATTCATCTTTCTTGCAAAACATCTCCATGGACACTTGGCCTCTTCACCCTTGGTAGTAGCTGGGTACATAAACTGCTTCCTTTGTTTTCCCACAGTCGGGTCTTTTAGTGTAGGAGGTCTTTGGACACATCTAGCAATAACCTTCTTCTGTGTACTTTTCTCATAACATATGTTAAACCTATTGGCTAAACTATAGTAAGTCAAACACTCCTTAAACTCCAAGTGGCTAGGAAATTTTTCACCCACTATAGGTTTCTTTTTTCTCCAAGGCCTGCCAGCATTGTGAACTGGCCATTTCTCCAATTGTTCAACCTTCTTGAATGGGTCTTGGAGCTCTTCATCTACATCAGCCTGCATTTTCCTGGGTAATTGTTGTATGAACTCATCATGCTCAACAACTAGATCATTATGTTCCATTGGTCTATCTGGCATGTTATCACCCCCCAATTTTGGAAGCTTCTTCATTTTGGGAGACTTTTTAGCCTAAATTTTCCTAAGCCTGACCTCCCTCAATTCATCTTCACCCTCAGACAAAAGTTCTATAGATGCTGCCTCACTATTACTGTCACTATCAGAAACATATTCACCTTCAACATTGAAATCACTGTCATCACTGTTAGTGTTAGCTACTTGTTCATTTTGGTTGTCATCACATCCATCATGTGACTTGCCAGCATCCATGTCAACTTCTTTGCCTTTCCCTTTATCTTGGAACAACTTCCTGACAACAATATTAGACCCTTCTTCCATGTTATTCTTACTAGGTTCATCATTAAGAGTTAAATCCTCAACTGCATCATCTACATCCCTGTTTCCATCCTCTACATTGGCATCATCTACATCACCATGTAGAAACACATTACGTGTCCTATCTGCAGACTTACACTTACTAGACTGACCTACTTCCATTTCCCCATTGTCTTCTACTTCCCCTGGGTTTTTTGGTTCTTTGGGCTTTATAGCACAATACTGATTCATGTAATCATCCTCTAAATGGTTCAGGTAAATTTGGATAGTACCATAACATTTAGCAAGATCAAACAAACAGTTCAAGTCACTGTCATCACTTACCTTCATCAACCCACTTTCAAACTCATTCCCAGGAATTACAAAGTACAAACCCACAATTATTGACTTAGTTTGTTCTTCTAGATAATCACAAAATTCTTCAAATGAAGTGACCCTTGCAGTACGTAACACTAGGTCTATTCCACTTTCATACCTCAATGGATATTAAAAAAAACACCCCATCGAAATTTACTTTGAACTCATAACCTCTATAACTCATCCTAAAATAAAAAAACAGAAACAAAAATATTATTTAAGTATTATAAAATAATAAAATTTTGGGCAAATATTTTATAATATATGTACATACGTTGAAATCCCCATGCAAGATTATCTGTTCATCGTGACCTATATTATTTTATTTTTTTTATTTCCAGATTTTGCCAGATTTAGGTTAACACATAAAAAAAAAGTGTTCAAATTTGTGAATTTTAATTACGTAATTGACATCTACAACGTATATTGGATGAAACCCCCATGTTTTAACCACCCATTAAAAACCCTAAATTTAGGTCAATTTATGCCCCCTCTTTGCCAAATGCAGGTTAACACATAAAAAACAATGTTCATAATTAGACATTTTAAGAATCTAATACAACAAAAAACCCAATATTCGATGAAAACCCCCTCGTCATCAGCACCCATTAAAAACCCTACTTTTTAAGTTGATAAAGTAGAATATATTTATCTGTAGACTCTAACAATCACTGGAAGTGTTTCAGATCATTCCATCATTACAACCGAAAAATTAGGGTTTCTTCGTTGATTCCGATGATGATATTGTACTTGGAGACAAAGTGATATGTGGGTGTTTATTTAAAGAAATATAAAGAAGAAAGCGAGAGAAAGTGATATTTCAGATGTATATATATAATCTATGTGTATATATGGAAAATGATATAAAAATAATAGTTTTTTTTTATAAACGTGCGGGTGGAACGGGAAAATATCCCGCCCTTTTTCGGTTAACAAGTCTAGAGGAAAACGAATGTGGCATGGAGAATAATACGTGGCAGGGTGACATGGCAGTCCAGGTCAACGGTCAAAGTCAAACACACACAAATCCAGTCAAACAAAACTGGATAATGGTTTTGATACCCATATTAGATCGCGATTGCACATAGTTGAGTCGCATTAGGAGGTTTTTAGGGACAATACCTTACATAGTAAAATTGGACGAGAAAGATACCTTTAAAACCTATTTCCCCAAATAATTTTGAATTTGGGGGAAGTGAAAGTGAGTAATAGTATTGAATACAACGATTCAATTATAATTGAATACTTGCATATTTTATTTTTGGATTTGAATGTCAATTCACACCATCTCAAAAAATCATATAGTTTTGAAATTGAAAATTGTGTTGGTTTATGTAATACGGCATGTGGGAAACTGAATTATTTCATAATTGAGAGTAAAAAGATAGAAAGAAATGAGTTAATTTCATATATATTTGGATATTACCCAAACATTATTTTACGCCCATGGTATATCATGCATTGAAAACTTATAATTTGGGTATATATATATTATATTTAGGGGGTTTAAGAAGGAGATATTTAATATTTGCCCGAAAGAAAGAGTGTGGGATGGGTTGAAATTCTTCTGAAGGGATGAGTTTTGATTTTTGTTTCAATTTGTTTTTATTGAACTATATGTTTGATGTTTTTTCTTGATCTCAAAAAATTTTATGGTATGCATAAATATCTTTATTTTCTTATATTAATTTCAATACTTCATATTTTTAACTGGTAATATCTAATGATTGATTTTTAATAGTTGTAGTATGTATCGATTATATTTTGGAGACTTCTATAACAAATAATTATGGTTCACAAAATGTATATTGGTTTAAAATAACAAATATTATTTAAAAACTTAAAATCAAATATTAATTAAAATCAACATGGTACGTACATGTACAATGCAATGACGACGATTGTGTTGCTGGTGGCGATGACAGTGACTCATAATAATAATAATAATCAAGTATAAACGAATATATATAATGTGAAAAATAAAGTTGTGTTTAATGTATGTAATGAACCTTGAATCCAGTGCATTGTATGTATTGAGTTGTATATGCAATCATATAAGTTGTCACTTTAATGTTTTTGATTGGTCGAATACATTCAATGCACAATATTTAAAAATTGATTACATACAATGAACACAATTTCAGTTTTTTTACACTCAGCTATAGTTAGTTATATTCGTATATACTAAAACCATTATAAATAGTTAATGGTATAATATAAACATTAAGAATAACTTGTACAATTTATACATCTCAAAATTAGTAACAATGGACAGAGAGGCTATAAACTTTAATGGGGAGTACACACATAAAAGGCTTGACATGAGAATCTTGCAATAAGCATTTTGACGTGAGAAGACCTAGATTCAACTCTCAAAAATTTTGAGTTTGATATTAAAATAATTTTAAAAATATGTCGATCAAAGTTGTTTAGTGTGACATGTATTGCGATATTTAAATATTACAAAATCATAATATGTGCATCAAAATTGTAGATTGTGACATACTTAAAGATATTTCAATACTAAAATCATAATAAGTCATTATTATTTTATTTGTTTTATTTCTACAAATGGTGTATTTTTTATTTTACACTTTTAGGAATTTTTTTTAGATGAAATATATCTTAAATTATTTAATTAAAATATAACAATGTTATATGTGTTTCTATAAAGATTATAATTTTAATGTTTTATTTTTTTTCTTATATTTGTCATGACAATTATTAAAAAAAAACTTCAAAAAAGGATAACTATACATTTACTTTTAAAATCGAAAGTTGTAATTGGTTGATAAGTATAACTGTGTGTTAATATATTTAAAGATAATTTAAAGTATATCTTAAGGAATTGTAGAAGCTGAGGATAGGTGAATGCAACTTTTTACCTTTTCAGCTGACTTTAACAATATTTTAAGGTGATGGAAACAACAAATGTCATTATTAATCTTATTCTAAATTAAAATTATTAATAATTATTATCCATATATATAAATATATATGTATTTATAGAAGAAGTATCCCTAATTTGCCGCCATATCATCGCTGACACTATCACTTGGCACATTGCATGGGTACGTGTTAGTATATTGAAAATGAAATAACCCGTTTATTTTGATACAAATAATAAAATATGTAAATTATATATATATATTGCTGGTAGAGCAAAAAGAAAAAAAGAATGAATTTTTTCGCTTCTGATTGGCTGATAGTTTTATTTTCTTGTATTCTGATTAGTTGGATTATATTTAGAAACTATTAAATGTCATTTTTATATTTGGGAACAACTGAATTTAAAGATAAACTATAGAAAATAGATTCAAATTCTAAATGAGTTGGAAATCTTTTAATATAACTTAATATTAGATTAAAAAAAATCAAAAAGCAAATGATATTTTGTTTGTAGCTAAGAAATTTATCAATTTATATATACTGTTTATTTATCAACAATGATTATTTATTTTTCCCCACTAAAATAAACATTCAATGAACTAATATTAGATACATTCTATTCTATTCTGTTCTAAGAAATCATGTTGGTAGGTTAACGGGTTGAAAATCTCTGATAGTTTCAAATCGGGTTTCAAGTTGAGTCAAGTATTCACAGTCTGGCTATTGCCTATAAACAACTTAATCATTCATTTACAACATTTTAATGGAGTAATGTATATATTCCCTATACATACACAATAGTTAATATTTATTAAAACTATTTATAATAAATATTTTTCAAACTATAATTATAATTATTTTTTTCAATAATAATATTTTTAAACTATAAAAGGTCATAAAACCCGCTTTATGTGTATCAAACCCATTCTATATATATTATAGTTGAAATTGTAGAAGTGTTTAAAGATTATTTTAAATGTATGTTCGATTTCATTTTAAACATCATTTTGGTATATGATAAGACGTATATTTCTTGCAATGCCTGTTATATGTACATGTTATTATGTAACTTTTAAGGACCAGGTATTAAACTAGGGCGGGTTGAAATTTAAGATCAGACACTTCAACCTGGATCCAACTCCGGTCGACCCGAGTCGACCAAACTAATACATGGGTTGGCGAGTTCACAGGTTAATCAACAGCTTATTTTAATTTTTAAATTAAAATATCAAATCAACTTTTTTTTGTGGTTTATAAAAGGCATGTAGATATGTAAATAATCGCTATTGTTAGTAAGGTTGTCATTGAGTTCAGGTTGGCGTGTTGACGGGTAAAAAACCTGTAACCCTGACCCAACCCATTAAAAATTCCAGGTTATAAATTTGGACTCTTACCTACAACATGTCAACCCAAAACAACCTGTCAACTTGAAAAAAATTGGTTTGGCGGGTTAATAAGTCGAGTTTTCAATTGTCGGGTCAAATAGGCTGGTGGGTTGATGGGTTGGCGACTTAATATTAGGTCAAATAGGCCATATGGGTTATGGGTTGGTGGGTTGATTTCAGGTCAAATGGGTTGATGGGTCGACCTCTTTAAAAAATTATATAAACTTAAAAATATTTTCACATTGGAGGGTCAACGTGTTAACCCAATAGGTCAACCGTAACCTAACCCGAAAAATAAGGTTAGTGGGTTGGCGGTTCGAGATTTCACAACCCTAACTCGGTTATTTTCGTGCGGGTTCCAGTTTTGGTTTCGGGTTGAGTCGAGTATTGACAGTCCAATTGTTATGGCTGTCAATCGGGTCGATATGTATCGAGTTGGCTTTGGGTCAAATACTCAAGTGGGTTTGACGGGTCAAATATGTTGTTTTCGGATAACCCGGCCACCGACCGGGTATTAATCTAGTTACTAATTGAGGAAAAATCCTAATGGAGGGAGATTTCCCGCTCCCCAAATAAAAGTTCTCCCAGTATCAAACACAATCATGGACACTTATCGTCATTCCAAAAAACTGAAAACCCCCTCCTTCTGCTGCTAGTTTTTTGTTGTTGGCAAAAAGTAAAATGAGACACTTGCATCATCATGGACTCAAAAACCTAAACAATTTGATTGCTAGGATGTGGAATGTGGTTTTTTCGTGCAGTGATGATATTAGGCTGGTGATTTGATCAACGAGACAGAAATTAATTAGGTAACATTCCAAATAATTATTTGTTGTCTATATAATGTGATTTGTGAAATGCTTTAGGATATTCCGAATAATCATTTGATGTCTATATTTCAAATTATTACTTGTTCTAGAGAGTTTAGCGGGTTTATGGGATCTTGTAAAATACATATATCCTCAATGAAAAATATTTGATAATTTCGATTTGGATTTTGTTAAAAATTTTGTAATAGTTCCGATTTAAGTTAGAGGATTATTTTAAAATCTTTGAGGTTTGTTGTGTCATAATTTACCTCTGTAATAGATTAGGTAGCATCTTTATCAAGAAAGAATGAAGGGCCAATAATTAGTTAATCTGGTAGCCATGGTGATAGTGTAGTTATCTCTCCATCTTTAGTAAAATAGACTTCTGATGTGGTATTCTATCTGCATTTACCAAATCCATGAACTTGGAAAAGTAAAAACATGGTGTCAAATTCCCTTGTGATAACAAATCGTACGATAGATTTTTTTTTGATTTTTTGCCTTTCAACTTGTTACAGATGAGCATAGATTCATATGAATCTATCTACAAGTTAAATGTTACCTTTCACTGGTAGATTTAAAATACAGAATTGATGATTGTATGCTTATTTCCAAGCTATTATCACTTGTACAAGAACCATTTGTAAATATTTTCTATTAGTTGTGTCTAATGCTTTTATTGGTGCTACAAGTGGTAGACTACCACCACTGATTTGGGAAGCTGCTGATTTGGGAAGATCAGCCTGATGAGAATGAATCACCAGGCCCACACTACCCTCTCTTTAATAGTTTTCAAATGGGTCAGCAGTAAAAACACAGGAGGTTGTATGCCACTTAGACTAAAGGAAACGGGGGCGCCTTCCCCGGCATCTTCCATTCATGCAGTCGCCATGCCGCCGGCTACACCACCCCGTTTGGGCGTTTTGTATTTCTTTAGTTCAAGGCGTCCATACCCCTTAACAAAAGTTCCAAAGAGTGTACTTCTGCAGCAGCAAATACAACTTGGCCAAATGATTTCGCGGTATGTCTTAGCTATATTAATTAAGGCAGGACGTTTGTAAATGCTTTTGGAACATAGCAACCAGAGGTTATTTTAACGTCAGAATTGTACCAATTAGTTCATTTGCTTGACATACTAGGCACTACCTATTTGGTTGATCGTTTACTTTGGACTACTTATTAGAATTTTGTTTAGATGTTGTAGGCTCTTGACAATAAATCTACTCATTTTGAACTAAACGCCTTCCACCCACATGAACACACCGATGGCTTAAGTTATCTTCATATAAGACTTTAAATGTATAACACATAGTGATTTTCGATCTTTTACTACATTTTTGAGTTATTGCAATATACTTCATTAGTCAATTAAATTTAATAAATAAAAGGTAAAGTTCTTGCTCACTAAATGAATATACTGGTATTATTTTTGAACTGTGATTCTAATGACGATCACTTGTGGCTTATCTTATTTGTTCATGTTTTGCAGAAGTGCAGCAAATGGTAGGATATTGGCAAAAAAGATACATCAGTTGTTGGTCCCTCGTCCCTCTCGTCCTTCGCTTGAACAAAATAACAATACTAAACTATTCTTCTTATTTCACAACACTTGAACACACAACGCGTTCTTCTTATTCTTCACGTTTTTACAAATGGACTTTACATGGGTATTTATAATTACCCAATATGCATATGTCTTTTGATCAATAAACTGACCTTGTTCATCACGAACCATCCTTCACGGTAAACTTGGTTATTTCTTACAACCTTAATTCTCTCACTGAATTACCTACACCCTTCACAGGTTATCTCCCGCATCACACGGTCGTTGCCTTGATCCATTCACTGAATCCTTGCTTGCACCCATCATAGGTTACTTGTCCACATCACACGGGTTTGTCTTGATCGCGTCACACGATCAAGCCTTCAAGCTTTCTAGTTTTCGTCAGTAAGGCATATTAGTAGTGTCGGTTCCTCATCATCAGTCTCTATGGAGAGTCCTGCAAATCCCTTCTCTTTCTTGCTTGAACATTCATAAGCATAGTGCCCAAGTTTTCCACACTTGTAGCAATCTATTTGTGACTTATCAACATTCCTTCGCGGTTTGTTGTCATTTCCTTCCGAATCTTCTTAGTTGTGTCCTTCGCCTTTATATTTCCCTCTGCCTCGTCCTCTCGACGAATCTTGTCCACATTTTCCAAAGCGCCTTCATTGATTAAAATTATTGTTGTGACGTGTCAACAATAACTTTTTTTGATTGTCGCTTTCTTTATTTTTCTTAAACTTTGTTCTCTCCTCGAAAGCCTTCAATCTTCCTATCGCATCATCTAGCGTCATTTCGTCAAGATCGAAGTGTTGCTCGATGGATGCAACAATTTGTATAAACCTATCTGGTACGGAATTCAAAAGTTTTTGTACTAGACTTGGTTGATCAAATGTTGAACCCAAATTTGTTGCCTTAGTGACAATCCCGTTTATCTTCGCGGTAAATGCATCGATTGTCTCTTCCTCGTTGATTTGCAACATCTCAAACTCCGATTTGAGTGTTTGCAATCTTGCCTTTTGTACTCGATCTTCTCCAACATATCTTGTCTTAAGTGCATCCCACACTTCTTTTGCAGTCTTACAACTTGCAACTTGTAAAACTAGATTTTCTGACAACGCTTGAAATATATATGCCATCGCGGCCTTGTTTTTCTTTACATCGGTTTGGTGCCTGGTTCTATAATTTCCCATATACCATTTGCTTCTAAAATAGTTTTGAAACGAATAGCCCAGACGGGGTAATTTGTAGAATTTAAAACCGGACATTGAAAGTGTGTCAATAATCCCCCAAGTGCATTATTGTTGTTGTTACCGCTTGAACCCGACATATTGTTTTTAAGTTTTCTTCTTAAAACTTAAACACTAATATGGATTCTTTCTAAAATTACTATGGTTAAGATAAAATAAATGGAAACTAGAAGATAAAACCTGGAATATTGTATTTTGTGAAATTGTAGTATATATGTCATTGCCCTTATTGTTGATCTCGTGACCCACAAATACCGAAATAACAAAAATCTGACTTTTTGTTTACTTCACCAATCAACAATATTATGCCTTTATCCTTTATCTCCTTCCGTTCCTATTTTTCTTCTTGTTGCCGTCGATCAAAAGTAAATTTCAATGAGATTCAACTTATTCCGCCTTCTGTGTCTTCGTCTATGAAAAATAAGAAACTGTCGCCCCCTGTTCTTGGCTTCACACCACAAACAGTCAACCGTCCCCTGTTTTGGTTGTTCTTCAAAATCGAATCACTCGATCTTTTGATTTGTTTCGGTTGTTGTTTATCACAAACGAATAACCCGCTCCAACGATTCTTCAATTCCTCAACCTTTGCTCTGATACCACTGATGCCAAGGTACGATCGTAATTGAAGAATATGATTTATATAAAGAATCACACTTTATTGATATATATATATATAATCACGGTATGTTACAATCACTTTAACGATTTTCGGTTACAAAGTTGGATATGAAACAAAACGAATCTACTTCTATTTATACTGGATACTTTTGGCGGTTATCCCTGAAGTGTTGTGTTGATTCACAAGCGCCATGTCCTTTTGTATAGTCGCGTCTGTCTGTTTGTGTGAGGCCCAAAACAGTTGGCCCTTTTCCTTGAACAAACGTCTCTTTTCCTCTTTGTCCTAATGACACTTTAAACCCGTTAAGTCTTAAACTAATTATATTTCCAACATTCTCCCCCTTAATTGTTTAAGACTAGCTGTTCTAATCTTCAGACCTATCTTCGCATCACGCCTAGTCTTTTCTTGATCTAAGTCTTCTCAACTTGTAGTAGTATCTTTATCTTTAATAAATCTTTGATGACGTCACACCATCTTTTGTTCCTCGCGAACTTTTCTTCACACAAATTTGCTTTGTGCCTTGAACTTCTTCATTGATTTGGCTTATCTTGTTCTTGTCTTCAGTCTCATCTTGATCATCGTTGTTAACTTTGTCAATATCTTCCTTCATTTGTATCATCTCATAGTCTTGAATCTCCAACAATGTGTTTTATGTATCACGATCTTCGTATTCAACTTTCTTGTTTCTTGACTTGATGTCTTTCTAATTTTGCTTTTGGAATTTCATATTTCTCAATGACAATTCCATTCCTTCTAGTCATTTCTTTTAAGGATGTTGTATCCTCTTCATCCTTAGTAGTAACCATCAATAGCGCTGGTTCGTCATCTTCTTATCTAACCCCTTTTGCATTTGTTTCTCAAATGCTATCTCTCTATCTCTCATTTTCTTCTCAAACACTTGTTTCTCTATCTCAAATTCTTGAAGCATTTCAAACTTCCAAAACTCTAGTTTACTTCTCAAGTCAGTTTCTATCTTTGACTTCATGTCATCTAACTTTCCTTTTGAAATTTCATCTTCCTTAATGAGAATTCCATTTCCTTTCTTTTCTTCTTTTAAGGATGTTGTCTCTTTTTCATCCTTAGCAGTAACCATCAATAGCGCTGGTTCGTCATCTTCGAACACAAGGTTCGCTTTTTCTTCTCTATGGTTTGGTTTTGGACAATTTGCAGCGAAGTGTCCAAAATCTTAACAATTATAACATTGTACATCTTTAAGTTGTCTTCTTGGATAGTTTTGATCTCCAGGGCTTTTCTTCCATTTGTCAAAACTATCTTCATTTCTATTATCTCTCACGAATCTTCCTTGGCCTCTTCTTCTTGTCTGATTACCACCCCTTCCTCTATTGTTTCCATAGTTGCGTTCATAATTTCTGCCATTCCCTTGACGTGTGAACAACAACTTTTCACTATTATCTTCCACACTGTCTTTTCCAAACTTAAGTCTTTCTTCATAAGTCTTAAGTTTCCCAATAACCTCCTCCAATTTCGCTTCCTTAAAATCAACAACCATTTCAATGGTCGCTACTATTGGTATATACTTATCTGTTACTGCGTTGAGTAACTTTCGTACTTTCGTTTGTACATCAAATGTCAGTCCACATGTAGCAGCCTTTGTAATAATACTCATCATCTTTCCGGCAAATGAATCTATTGATTCATCTTCTCTCATAACGAGTCTTTCAAATTCTGATTTCAAATGTTGGAATTTGTAATTGGTTTAAGACTAGGGTTGTAAAGTGTAAATGACTGAAACAAGAAACGGTGTGTCTGTTCAAGAAAAGGGCCAGCAGTTATGGGCCACTCATAACAGAGCGACATGACTATTCGTGAAAGGGAGCATCAATTGATAAAGCGACACAATGGTTAGAGAATAACTGCCATACTAGACTAGTATATATAGGGATGTTTAGTTTCATATTTATGTAATCAAATTTATATACAGAGATTTTATATTTGATTCAATGTTAATTGAGTGATTCAATTACACAAACCTTGTTCTTCAAATTCGTATCAATCCTGTCTAACCGAAAATAACTTCCATTCGGTTGTAGACTTTATTGTTGACACTATGGACCCCTTAACTTATATGCGTAACCTCCATGGATTGATAAATTAGTATCTCAACACTCCTCCCTAATTTATTAATCCATGCCTTTGTTATCTTCAAGCTTCATCATCTTTATCTTTGAACTTTGGCTTATTTCCACTTCCTTTGTCTTGATCTTTAACTCGATCATTGTCTTGAACTTCTTCGTTGATTTGACTTCTTTCTTCCTTGTCTTTAATCTCGTCTAGATCATCTTTGGCATCTTTGTCGGTATCTTCCTTTATTCATATCATGTCATAATCTTGAATCTCCAACGATGTGTTTCTTGTATCACGATCTTCATATTCAACTTTCTTGTTTCTTGACTTGATGTCTTTCTCAATCTTGCTTTCCTTTTGAAATCTTGATGGCGTCTCTTGATGCTTCTTGCATTCGCCATTGTCCGCTCTTGGTTCTTCTTCTAGGAGTTTCTTATCTGAAAAAACTCCATGGTTCTCTTTCTCAAACGTTTCTCTTTTTGTCTTTAACTCTTTTATCTCTTTGCTTGTGCAATCTCTTAAGTTCTCTAAGTTATCTAACTCCTTTTGCATTTGTTTCTCAAATGCTATCTCTCTATCTCTCATTTTCTTCTCAAACACTTGTTTCGCTATCTCAAATTCTTGAAGCATTTCAAACTTCCAAAACTCTAGTTTACTTCTCAAGTCAGTTTCTATCTTTGACTTCATGTCATCTAACTTTCCTTTTGAAATTTCATCTTCCTTAATGAGAATTCCATTTCCTTTCTTTTCTTCTTTTAAGGATGTTGTCTCTTTTTCATCCTTAGTAGTAACCATCAATAGCGCTGGTTCGTCATCTTCGAACACAAGGTTTGCTTTTTCTTCTCTATGGTTTGGTTTTGGACAATTTGCAGCAAAGTGTCCAAAATCTTGACAATTGTAACATTGTACGTCTTTAAGTTGTCTTCTTGGATAGTTTTGATCTCTAGGGCTTTTCTTCCATCGATCGAAACTATCTTCATTTCTATTATCTCTCTTGAATCTTCCGTGACCTCTTCCTCTTGTCTGATTACCACCTCCTCGTCTATTGTTTCCATAGTTGCGTTCATAATTTCTGCCATTCCCTTGGCGAGTGAACAACAACTTCTCACTATTACCTTTTCCACTCTCTTTTCTAAACTTAAGCCTTTCTTCGTAAGTCTTAAGTTTCCCAATAACCTCCTCCAATTTCGCTTCCTTAAAATCAACAACCATTTCAATGGTTGCTACTATTGGTATAAACTTATCTGGTACTGCGTTGAGTAATTTCTGCACTTCTGTTTGTTCATCAAATGTCAATCCACATGTAGCAGCCTTTGTAATAATACTCATCATCTTTCCGGCAAATGAATCTATTGATTCATCTTCTTTCATAACGAGTCTCTCAAATTCTAACTTCAATTGTTGCGAGTGCGCTTGTTGAACATCTTCTGTCCCAACAAATCTAGCCTTTAATGAATCCCAAATTTCTTTTGACGTTTCACATCCCGCAACTTGCATTTGCAAATCTTCGGGCAATCCTTGGAATAGATATGCAGATGTAGAACTATCCTTTTTTATATCGATCTCTTTTGATGTACTCGTTGCTTCTACCAAATCCTATATTCCCTTTGCCACAAGTATCTTCTTCATTCTTAATGCCCATAGTGTATAATTGCTATTGTTTAAGATTGTACATTGATAAGATGATAACGATATGACGACTTCGTTTGTAACAACACTTTTGTTTTTAGCCCCTACATATCCTTTCAGTTTGGTTTTCTTCTAAAACCAAAATAATTCTAAGAAAAGTTAGAACTTAAATTTCTGTCTAACCAGATAATTCTCAAACAAATCTATGCTTTCCGAATGTCAACTGGTAATATATTTTCTTTTATCTATATCCTTTTAATAGATAGAAAAAATAACAAGTGGTGAAAATTAAACCTGGTAATATACTCTTGGCCTTTTGATATCTAGTGGGCCTCTTTTTCCTTAAAGACACGGGCTTCTTTATTTTCAAATAAAACACACTTACGGCCTTGTAAACCAAAAACACGCTGCTTCACGTTTATTCCCAATTAGAACTGCTTCTGGTTCTTTCTTCTTCCTTCTTCACGCAAATTAGGGCACTCTCCCCTGGTTTTTTCTTCTTCTGATCTTCGAATTGAATGGTGGCGGTTAATCAATATTTCTGGTAAACAATTTTTCCTTTCTTTCTCTTGCGGTGGTGGCTAATCGGTTTATACGACGGTTACTCTTTCTTCTCCGGCAGCACACACGACGGCGGTTTCTTCTTCGTACAACGGTACGTTTTTCTCTTTTATTTTCTTAATCTGATTCGAACTTTACTCTGTTAATTGATTCCCTGACTCGATTTGTCTCTTTTTTACTTTCTCAAATTCGATCTCCACTTGATCGGTTTTCTCGTTGATTCCTCTGAATCACTCTCTTCTCTTATGTGATCCCTCTGGAATCGCTGGTATCTCTTTCTCTCTGGTTCGACGACCTTGGCTCTGATGCCACTGTTGGTCCCTCGTCCCTCTCGTCCCTCACTTGAACGAAATAACAATACTAAACTATTCTTCTTATTTCACAACACTTGAACGCACGACGCGTTCTTCTTATACTTCACGTTTTTACAAATGGACTTTACATGGGTATTTATAATTACCCAATAGACACATACGAAACAACACACCCTTTCACTAAAGGGTATAACTTTCTAACAGACGCATCTATTTCCTAAACGACATGTCCCATCACTAACTGTCTAACCGAAAATAACTTCCATTCGGTTGTAGACTTTATTGTTGACACTATGGACCCCTTAACTTATATACGTAACTTCCATGGATTGATAAATTAGTATCTCAACATCAGTCGTTGATGGATCGATTAAGGATATGCTTGAGCTTGCTAAGGTTTTGGATGTGGAACCTTCTTTGAAATCAAGCATAACTTACTACGAAATCAGATATATTCACAAGAACTGCCACTACTAGAAAAATAGCCTTTAATGACACCAAAATTATGACACACGCATCTAAGATGACAAGCAAAAACGTGTGTCATAAAAAAACTGTCATAACCTATAGAATTTGAAAGGTTTATGACACGCAATTGTTAATGTCATAAAAACTGTAGTGTAACACGGAGTACACTTTATTTGCGTGTCATCTGTAAATGTCGTGTTATTATTTTGTTTCAACTATTCACAAAAGCTTCCGCTCGACATAACCCCCCAAAAAAAACCTAAGTACTGATAACCAAAAAACCCCCCGAAAAACCCATTCAATCGATTGATCGATTACCACCAAGTAACAACATCGAAGCCCCAAAAATCTGCTCCAAAATCGATCGTTTGAAGGTTCAAGTTCTGCTCCCCAAAATCTACACAAATTTACACAAATTCCGCTCCTCATAAAAACCCTAAATCTACACAAATTCCGCTCCCTAAATGGATTGAATGTTCAAATTACGCTCCCTAAATCGATTGAATGTTCAAATTCTGCTCCAATCGACAATGATGATTGGAAGGGTTTCTTCGAGATCTGAAAAACCCATGCAATTTAGTTTGATTTCAAGTTTTGTTCTTGAAACCATTGACCAAATTTCTATCTCAGGATGGTATTTTTCTGCCTCGTGTTGAAGAGGAAGGGTAATTTTAATTTTATTTGTATATATATGTATATATATTGATTATAGTTTATAATTTTATTGTATATACTGTATCTATATATCTCGAGATCTATATATGTATTTGTGTCTATATATATCTATATCTGTGTCTATATATCTGTATATCTATATATGTATCTGTGTAATTCAATTTATACTTGTTTTATTTTATATTTGTTGAAAAGGTTTTGTCACCACTACCTACTGTTTTAATTTTTGTATTTAAGTTTCTTTTTAGTAATGCAAAGATCTGATTTTATGTTCGTACGAGATCGGAGATCATGTTGTAATATGATATTCTATGTATACAACTTGAAGTATCGTTTTATTTTTTTTATAGCTTTTGTGATTATGTGTATCCATCTGAAGAGTAGCACCTGATGCACTTTTCGTTATGAGTTGTTTATCGTGTACAAATATATAGTTCTGTTTGATGTGTTATATAATTGGAGTAGGGTTTGAGGAAGTTTTACATTTACAACTGATGATTGTTTGTTGCAAGAGATTTGTAAGTATTAAGCATTGCAGCTCTAGTTTGGATATTGACCGTTATTATGTTTGGCAGTGTAATGATGATAAACATGTATTAGAGTAGCACAGTTGAGAAGCTGTATGTATATCTATGGATTGATTGTCATTATGTCAAAGATAAAAGTGTGTGCTATATTTCTATTTCCCTCTGATCTCCATTCTTTTGGTATATTAACGTCACTTGAATTTTTTATTTTCTCTAGGCTCAAGAAATGGAAAGGAGAAAAGAGGGTAAGCTAGGTGAAGCAAGAGCTGCGCTGCGCTAAGGCGTTCTATGAGGGACAACGGGTAAAAACAACGGCCTTTTGTTTTTTTTTTTTTTTGATTCCGTGCCTGCATTTCAGTTAGTCAGTTACTTATATTCGTCCTGGTAACATTATTTGATTTCAGGATTTTTCGAAGCACCCTGAAGCGGCTTAGGATTATGAGAAATTCTGAACCTATCAAACTTGGTAGTCATAAACGTACTTTTGCAGCATCAACATGTCTAGATAAGAACACGAGACAAAGAAGGAATGACATTTGATATTATGTGTACTCACTCTACCTTCTGATTGGATGAAAACTCAACTAAGTTCTTTCTAATGGGTCATTGATCCTCTGTTTTGGGCTCTCTTTTGAAATCAAGTCTGTTACAAACTCAAGAGGTATGTTGATTTCTTTGACTTGTAATTATGCTGTATATTTAATAAATAAATATTTCATGTAGTCTTGGTGTAAATCTTTCGAAAATTCTCTCACACCTGGAACCAAGGTTCGGGTATACAAGAAAACCATTAATGTGCAGCTTAAGTGGCAAAATGGGTGGGTCGGGCAGTTCAGTTACATATCAAACGAGTACAGTTTTGGTAATAACAATATGCGTATTTTATACATAGCATGTGTTCGTGTCTGCCTGCATAACTATAAAATTTGATAATCGTAGATAGATATATAGTTATTACGGTTATTAGCTTAATATTATAGACGTATGTTATAGCAGAACATACATTTGTCACCTTTTAATGTATTGTACGTATTTTTCAGGGGAAGGTAAAAAATAATACACGGATGATGATTTGGATGAAGTTTGTGAAGAATGGGGAAGTTATGTGGCAAACTTGATTTACCGGTCTTGAACTTTATATAATTTAGCGGTTGTAAACTTTTATGGTTATTATTAGAATTTTAAATTACTTGTAGTGTATGAAACGCATAGTTTTGATATATATATGAAATGTTCTCTTTTGCTATTTGTGTATTTGTTTTTATTATGAGATTAACTGTTATTTAATGTGTGAATATTAATAATTTTATAAAAAAATTTTTTTTTGTAAATATTTCAACCATGACACGCAAGCGCCGTGTCATAAAAACATGTCGTAAAAGTGTGTCATAAAAGCATGTCATAAAATAATGACGCGCGCAAGGCGTGTCATAAAGATTTATGACGTGTCGATTTATGACACCAAAAAGCGTGTTATCTGACCCCTTTTATGACACGCATTCGGTGTCATTAAAGGTGTTTTTTCTAGTAGTGTGCAAGCAACCAACAAGCAAGTTGAGAATTGTAAATAAAATGCAGAATATGGTGTGTAGATTTATGTCTTGTTTTATTATCTTATTATCCGGCTGATGCTATTAATTGTATCCCGTTACTTGAACTTTTTGTTGAAAAATGTATAGGTTATACATACTTAAATTAGTCATGAGTATTCCGTTGTAAATTCAACATTCGGCTCTTATTCTTTTGGGATTAATTAGCAGGGGTAAATATTCTTAAATCAAGTCTTAACAATTTTATCTTCTACGAGTATCAATTTCTTGGGTAAATGTTGAACTTTCAATTTATTAATGTATTGCCTTTGCTGGAATTTTTGAGATTGACAGACTTATAAAAACAAGTTGTGTCTAAGCTGCTTCTCAATTTTATGCTCATGTTCAGCACATAAAAGTAATTGAAATCAAAACAGCTCAAAACTTTGTCTTGATTTTTGAAAGTTCGTTTGAGCACCATCATTTTCTCTAAAATTCGTATCACATATTAACTTCGTGTATCATCTTGGGGGTGGCTATAGTCCATCAAAATATCACATGTTTCTGTATGGCCACAGTTGAACTACAAATGATGTTCTAATACGACTTTGGCAGATAAGGGTCCTAGGGTCCTATTACACTGATTTTTATGACTTAAAAATCAAAGGGCCTATTAAATTATGATATTATATGACTTTAATAAATAAGGGTCCTATTACATTGACATTTTATGACTGAAATTTCATGGGTCCTTTTAGGTTACGTTATAATAGGACCCCCGATGGTCAAGTGTCCTATCACATTACCAAATAATAAGACATCAACTACTAACACTATGTTCTTGAGTTTATTTTGTGAAGGAAAGGAAAAGAACTTAAAGGATGTTATAAGTTTTTGGGTTCTTGAGTTTTTTTAAAGGAAGGAATTGGAGTGAAATGAAATGAAATGGATGGAAGATTTTAATAAATTTAGTTTAAAATCAATCATCCCACTTTTGGGGTGATTTGGAAGGAAGGAAGTGGTGCCTTTTCATTTCTAATCACTTATCTTTCTTTCTTTCCTTTTCTTCTATATTCAAACTCAAGAACACAGTGTAAGCGTCCCATAGTGTACTTTATTAGGATCCACAATTTAAGTCTCCTAATAAGTTATATGATAATAGGACCCTAGATATTCATCCGTCTTATAACATAGTTTTTTAGGATACCGGTTTAAATGTGTATATACCCAAACACTCATACATCTTATTAAATAAATTGATAGCACACTATATTAAAAGCGTCCTACACGAAGGGTCCTAAAAAACCCATTTTGTTGTAATGGGTTTCTGGTTTCGTGATGAATTTCTTTAATTGATTCATTCAATCAATAATGAGTTTTTATACAATTAACGTACTACCGTTATGCATAAGAAACTTCAAGGTTTCCTCACTAATTGTTCTTTCGTTATTGACTATGGTGAATCATAACTACGGTTATGCATAAGAAACTTCAAAGTTTCCTTAGTAATTGATTCTTTTGTTATTCACTAAGGTGAATCATAACTACGGTTATACATAAGAAACTTAAAAGTTTCATTTTTTTTTTTTGGGATTTAAATCAAAAATAACATTATCAAAGTTATGTTGAAAGAACATGTAGTTCTTTGTTACTCTTTGAATTTATTCATAGCACAAATAATTGTAGCTCATACAAGTAAATAACAACGGTTATTTACAATGATAATTGAATTAAATATAAGGCTAATAAACTAAGGTTTATCATGCAAGAGATATAAGTGACTACATATTCTCTTATTTAATAGTTACAATGAAAAATATTGCAAAGGTGGAATAATTATCATTGATATATCGAATACATCAATCTCCAAATAATCTTGGAGACACAATTAAAGTTGGATAAGACCAATTTGTAAGAGCATGCAAAATCAATGTTTTTTTTCTCCAACATCACCTCCGTGAGGATTTTCAAAGCAAATATATAACGATGAAAGACTCGTTGGAATCATGTCAACGCTTGAATATTTAGTGGTGAAATGCCCGTTGCAATTATGAGAAATCTCAATGGTAAGTTGACAACTATTACAAATCAAAAGCTCTTAATGCTTCTTTGTAGAGAATCATAACTACATGTTATGTCCAGTGGACTAAAATTATTTTTGATTTTGTTGGATAAAAAATTGTATGTTTTGCTAATAACATCAGTTTATTATACAACATGGTTATCGAATACCATGCAATTATGTCAAATACTTGAAAGAAATATCATAACTAGAGTTATGTTTATTTGACATGAAATTGTTTCAAAATTTTTCGTAGAGAATAATATGGATATGTCATTGATTACTACTACTTGTAGTTCGTATTTAATAAAGAACATGGAGTTCTTTGTTGATCTTTTTTATGATATGCAAATGAAAAATAATAATAAGTTATTGATTAAACTACGTCATGTAGTTCAAAAGTTCTCAATGATTCTTCGTTGGGAATCATAACTATAAATTATTGTGCAACTTTTGATTTTGTTGGATCAAAGTTTGGTTTAATTATCAATATTCATGAGATATGTCAAAAAATTGACATAAAATACTATAATCAATTGGCATATGCAAACTTCAAGTTTTGAAACACTTTCATTTTCTTAAAGAAAAGGATTACCAAATTCGTGTGATATAATCACGAAGATCCATTATAAGGGCTCAATATGAGAGCATATCAAAATTCGTGACAATGGTCATAAGAAATTTATGAAAATCACGAACATGTGATTCTTTTAAAGTCTCGCTATAATTTGTTGCACGTGAAGTTGAAAAATTTGTAAAATATAAGTGAGTACAACTTCGCATGGATGCTCATGAAATGTCAACTTGATAGAAATTTTCTAAAGTCGTCTAACAGTGTGGTATCCATTCACTAAAGTGAATGCAATTACATGCGGTCGGAATGCTCAATATGTGTGATGGTCATTGAAATTCAAATATCAAGGTGTTTCTTTTTAAGAACACAAGATGACACTAGCAATGATCGATTTCTATATGATCAAATGAACATGAGAAGTTCACTTATCAAAGTGTTTCCATTATGAACACGAGTTATCACAATGAGTGGCTAAAGTTATATGACTATGTGTTTGCTTTAGGGCCCTGATATAATGCATTTTTTATGTCGGTATTGCACTTCAAAGTGACTTACATGTTAATATCGACTGTTTTGAGGTTCCTAAAGAGCTACTCTCATAGCAAGTATAGTTTGTTCAAGAGCAACAACAATTAAAAGTCAATGATGCCCTCATTTTTGATATCATCGTTGAATATGAATTATACAATGCATCATGCACTTGAATCACATATGGTCATAACTCGAAGTTTATGAACCAAGATTTTGTTATATTGTTTGGCATGACCGGTTGACCATCCCGAGTCATTATGATGCAAAAGAGAAGCTCTTAGAAAATATCAATTATTCACCAATTGCTAGCCAAGTGGGGACTCATTCAAAAGCGATGCATCGTCTAAATGCGGATACATCATGAATAGTGCAACATGAAGTTTGCGTCAAAAGTGGCTTAGCTAATAAGATTGCGAGTATTCGTAAATGGTTGTGAATCTTAAAGAGCTTATTAAGCGTCTATTGTAAATTAACTATGAGAGCAAAACTCTAAATTATATATTTGGGCAAAGTCATTATTCAATATGATTATTTAGGTTTGGATCAGTGGTAAACACCCTGACCTTTGGAGACAGAGGTTAAGGGTTCGATCCTCATCCATGCAAAGGCCGGAGGTCCTTTTATATCATTTAGGTAGAAACTGGAAGCAACCTCTCTACCTTGGTAGGGGTAAGGTCTGCCTACATTTTAACTCCCCCATACACCGTCGAGGTATTGGGGCTCAAAACCCACGGAAGGCGGCACTGAGCAGTTTCTTTCTTTCTTTCTTTCTTTCCTATCTTGCATCATGCCAACAAAATAAAATAGTTCCTCCCTGTTATCCTGGATATGGTATATATCCTATAACAATGCAAAAAGATGTATTTCAAAAGCGGAATTCATTCAGGGGGAGAGTTCAAACAATTTAGAATGATTATTGTGTGAACTTACTAAAGAACATGAGCATTAGGTTCATATGGTGATTGAATCACTCGAGTTTGGCAATTGACTTACACGCTCACAAAATCAAATAAAGCCATATACACTATATTCAATGCTTCAAATTGATCATATCTCAACATGATGACTTATATGAGTGTATGGCACGCACACAAAAGGATATCGATTCCAAATAAAAATCCTCGAAAATAAAAGATGCAATAATTGTGATGGTCATATCGAGGTAATAAGACCCGGACATGTGTTTTAAAGAGACAATAGACATGATGGTTCATGAGGAACCAATGATATTTGAATAAAGAAGAGATCTCTTACAAACATATATCATGTCGACAACAACTATGTATACTATATGGCGCTAAATACTATGCGTGCGAAATTTTCAAGGGCATATATGCTATGAGGTGCATAAATTGAGATATGTTAGCTATAAAATAGCAAAACGAGTAATGCTACCGAATAATTAAAGCCTCTTACGTGCACGAAACTATGGACATGAAATCCATACATAAGAATATGTAGCATACTTTCTATAAGATGGTATTTGTGCTAAAGCGAAATAAGAAATTGATATATTAACGTATATGGCATAATTGAAGTTGCAATAGCTTTTCACGAAGACCTCGATAGATTTCTCCCATGATTGATCATATTATTGGTAGATTTGAATACCGTGATATACAAATAGTTATTTGTATCTTCTTGCTATCATTAGAGCCCGAAAATGGCTTAAAGTTTTACATGGATATAAAATGCTTGGAGCATGTATCATATTTTTAATGATCAACATATATATGAATAGTTCTTATGAACTATATTAGTTTTGAGATTATTATGTCATTATATGGAGAAACAAGATATGTGTATGGCACAATTGCCTGCATGCAATGTCATTATGTTTTAACGAGGCATAAGTTTGCTAATTTGGACATCCAAAGGGGAGATTCATAGATTATTAAAGAATGGATGATCCAAACTCATTAAGTGAATCTCACGAAAAGATGGATATAATACAACTTAGTGTTGTATTATCTCGAAACGAGCATTTATTGAATGAGACTTTTGTCCACTTATGAAATTATATTGACAAAGCTTACTCATTAAGCTTTTATCGGTCTTGAGCCGCAAATGGAGTTTTGATGTATCTTATTAGTGCTACACACAGTACTACATATCCCCGATAATGCATTTTCTATAAATGTGTTAGCAATACATGGCTCCAAATCAACATGCTATCACTCGATGAAACTAAAGACATACTTCGTTCCATGCGATATGAGATTATTTGATCAAAAGAGTTCACTTGCAAAGCTGATTGGATATGTTGAAGCTAGATATTTGTCTCATCAACCTAAAGCACTGTCGCGGAGAATTTGGTTTTTCACAAATGGTAACGCTACAAATTTTATGAAGGTTTAGCAATCATCAACATCTACATCTCAAGCTATGAAGATGATCATGGTCAAAGATCAATGATGAAGATGCACAAGAAGAATGTGTTCTCGGTATTAGCAAGAAATATTGAATAGTATCATTTGAAGATAATGTGGTGTATATATATCAACCTCAAACAATGATAGAGTCAATCATAACCTATGATCTACAAGACGGTGACACAATCAATCTTCATCAAACCTGATCGAGTAATAATTTGGCATATTATCGATTCATTTGTATACAAGATCGACATTTGATATTTTGAAGATGGATATTCAAATGAGGGGGGGGGGGGGTATTATACACACTGCACTCTTTTTTCCTTCACCGAATTTTTATCCTACTGGGTTTTTTCTTGGTAATGTTTTTAATGAGACAGCAAACACAATGGCGTATAATAATCGGTGAACATCCAAGGGGGAGTATCATAATTTTATTTTATAGTGGATATTCACCTTCCTTATTAGACTCCTAGTTTATCTCTAATTCCTAGCCTATAAATATAAGGCTTTTGTTGTAACCCTAATGATCGCTAATTAATGGAATTACATCTCTTTCTCTCTCAATTCTTCTTCTCATTATTCTCTCTATCTTATAATAATACAATAGTATATAATATAAACATGTCATCTTTGTAAATTACATATTCAAAATGTTATAATATACTTTTTCAATATGTTCATATTTTATGAGCTACCTTAAGGAAACATCACTTTAAAATAGTTTTTCAAGTTGCATGACCAAAGAAAGACACAACACGTCAACATGTACGATACTTTTGACTATTGTTAAGAAAGAATAAAAAAAAAAGAAACCATAATACAACCAGGGATGGGTTTAACACATTTTATAAACATTTTCATTGCCCATTTTAAAATAACAGATTAAAATACATTTATCACACATTTCTCATCTTACATAAACATCTTAAAATTGTGAAAATGATAAAAGTGAGCCTTTTAGGCAATGGGCTGAACTTTTTTTTTTAAAACTAATAAAACAAGGGAATTTTATAATGGGCAATGAAAAGTCATTATCACTAAAAAATCATTATATGAAAATGTTAATGGTAGACAGGGGCGGTACTAGCTAGAGGTGCGCCATTGCCTCTAAATTTGCCATTGATATTTAAAATGTTTGTATGCTTTTATAAATTTTGTTTTCTCACGGTTTTGTTGGAAATAATTATGATTCGTATTGTAAATATAATGAAAATATGATAATAATAATGTGTACCTGACGATCTAGAGAATCTTGTAAGAGCAATAATGTTTGCCATTGATGTCGGTTCCCAAAACAAGATGATTGTTATTAGATGGGTATGAGTATGGAGAGAAAAAACACATAAAGATGGAGGAAGATTAGGGTTAGAAATTGTTGTAAATGGCTCTCTATTTATAGAGAGAACATTTACATCTTTAGCCCTTGGTGTTTAGTATGTGCAATATAAGTCCACGTAGTTCTAATCATCTAATGGGAAACCCAATAATATGTCTTTAAGAGTAAATACTCCCATCGTATATTTACTAGACATAGGGATTTCAGTTATCGTCAATTATCATATCACGAGTGATAAACGATTAATGACGGTCACATTAACGTTGTTCCAACATTCTCCCACTTGACCAAGCGATCATTTATCTATGAGTATTCAATAAGTCCGGCCAGGATAATACTCATTTTGTTTTAAACAGAAATCATAGTCAATAAGTACAGTCGTAGAAAAGAACATCAACTCAGGACCCCCACTAGTCAAACTATGACTCAAATTTAAAACTAATAAGCAATGATCAATTAACCAAGACAAATTTTGTTAAATAATGTCTATACACTGTTATGAGCTCAAAGTGTAACTAATAGACAAACAAAATCTGAATATGGAGGAATATTTTTATTAAGATAATAATAATGACCAATAAGTAAAACATACTATCATAATGGGTCTTTTAGTAAGCCTAATCTTCGACACGTATCCTACGAAGATTTTAGGAGGAAGACCTTTGGTCATTGGATCCACTAGCATATTATGTGTACTTATGCACTCAATACAAAGAACATTTCCAATCCGTTCATATACAACAGATACTTTGTATCGAGATAAAGTTGACGATTTTCAAGTCTACTGACTAGGTTCGTTAACAACATCTCATGACATGAAATTATGAACGTTCAGACATCATGGTAGATGTTGCAGTCGGTTTCTACTTATGACTCCGTCAAAAGATAGGTTTGTCAGCTAATCATAAATATATATATATATATATATATATATGAAAGTCCCACGCTTGCACAGATTAAGTTAAGTTACAACTAATGTAAGCTTAAGTAAGTAAACACAAACAAATAAAGTAAACACGTTTAATCATATGTATATCAATTAAACGGTGAATACAGGGTTGGTTATAATGAATAAGAAAGAAAAATATTGTTAAGTTTTTAACATAAAAAAACTTAACAACTTACAAGAACAAGAAAAAATAAACACACTAAGTGTTATTGTAGCACACACTAACTACTTTGCGGCTAGGGTATGTGCTCCTTTATATAGACAAAGGAAGGAGTCACATGACAACCCAATAGATGTTGACACATGAAGGTTATCAACCATCTATTGGGTTATAAGACTGTTGTGCATGTGTTCTCTGTCTACTTTGTCTTCTTTCCCAAACAAGTATGAAAGAGAAGATGCACAGGTATTACATGGTAGAAGGTCACATGTCTTCTCTCTGCTTGATCAACACGTGTCCTTGGGACCAGTCCTCTTATCTTCAAACTCCCGCCTACATTTGACTTACAAATATTTAGAAGTGAGTCATTGAACCAATATTTAACTTGAAGATAACAGAGTTGCTGAGGGTATGCTGAAAAGCCTTGTCGCTGACGCTCTCAGCAAGCACTTGCCTCAGCAAGTTCATCAGCGAATTTCATGACTCAACAATCTCCCTCTATTCGCTGAGGAGACTTAATTGAATTTGAAGAAGTTTTACAAGATTGGTAGATGGGAATGCTGATTTTATATATATGACAAACATGTTACAAAATATCAACACTACAATTTTCCAAACAATCTATTCCCACATGCATTCTTCTTTGGCCTTGATCAATTCAGCGTCATTTTGTCTCTCTAGCTTCAGCAGTTCTCTATCAATCAGCTTCACAAACTCTTGATTGTTAGAGGACTTGATGCAATACTTCCTAATCTTTACCAGAAATGCCGAAGAAGCAATGCCAGTTTCATTCGTTCTAAAAAATAGCTCATGACCATGAACATTACATAAACACCAACCTCCCATCTTTTCATCATATTCTCCATCAATAAAAAGAGTTCTTGATGGCATTTTCAAATTTAGAAGTGGCTCTTCTTCAATGTTTGCTTTTGGGACAACTCTGAGAATAGAAGGGAGTTGAGAGACTACTTGACCAACAACTGTCCTTTTGGTGCCACTTCTTGGTTGCTGCGGAGGAGGATAGGGATGTCTGGCAGAGCTGAGCAAAGAATCTTTTACTTTGTATTTTCGTTCTTTGCTTCTGATGTCTTTGATCTGCTCTCCAGCCATCTTGAGCAGAGGATCATATTGTGGTGTTTTCTTATCTTTGATCAGCTTGAAGATATCAATCCACTCAGTTGGCCCAAGTGTAGTAGGTTTGACATTCTTCAGATTCAACAACTTGGGCACTCCTCTCCTTTGAATACTTAAGTTCATGCCTTGCTGAGTGAGAGTAGGAGTTACCTTGAGAATTTCTTCTTTTCTTTGTCTGATCTCTCTTGACTTGAGATAAGCTGCCTGACTCTCCTCCAAGGTTTTAGCTTCCTTAGCAAAGAATTGCTCCTCGTCCTTTTTGAGAGCTGCCAAACCCAACCTTTTCGTCTCTTCATCAGCGCCTTTTAATTCCTCGCTGACAATCTGCTCACTGATGAACTTAGCTGAAAGCTCTTCTTCTTTCTTTTTACTTAGTATTTCATGTTGAAGGACAACTTCTTCTGGAGAAAGATCAGTAGAGGCAGTTGTTGATTTTGGAAAGGCTCCAAACATCAATTTTTCTTGCTGACGAGGTTTGGGTGGCTTGCTTTGAGATCCCATGACTGCTTTACCTTTGTCAGCAAATCTCTTTTCAAGAGTAGCATGGAACTCAGGAGTTGGTTTAAAAGAGGACACATTGATTGGCCTCGCTGGCACAACCTCAGCAAGCTTTGGAACAACTTCAGTAAGACCAGCTGGCACCTCCTCAGCTATCTTCTCAGCAGCTTCTTTATTTACTTGCTCCCCCTTAACGTTAGCTGCCGGTTCATCAACCTTATCAGCTTTATCATCTTGACTTTCCTTGGTTTGCTCCCCCTCAACAATTGCTGCCGGTTCTTCAACCTTCTTAGCATTTGCTTCAACTTCAATATTTTGGGAAACAAGGGAGCATTTTCAACTTGAACTTGAGCTTTATTTGTTGGGACCTCCTCAGCCGTTTTCTCCCCCTTGGAAGTAGCTGAGGTATTAGCAGCTTCCATTTTGGATTTAAGGAGGCCCAACATCTCATGCATCATACCTTTAAGCTCACCAACTTCTTTTTCAAGTTTAAGAGTTCTATCATCAGAAGTGGCAGCAGAAGAAGAAGATTGTGGTTTTAGAGAAGAGATTTCCTTGGTAAGAGTGGTGAGAAAATCATCTTGATGTTTGGAGAAAGTGGAGACGGTATGATTGAGTTGATTTAGATGGGCAGTGAAGAGAATGTTTGATTGAGAGAGTTGATGTAGCGAAGAAACAAGACCAGGCACCTCAGTGGCCAAGTTAGATTTCAGAAATTTATTTTTCAAGTTTTCAAGGGATGCTGAGATAGAAGTGTTTGAAATACTAACCCTTTTCATGCTAGCATCCAATAAAATTTGATTTTGATGAAGACGACGCTCATAGGTAAGCTCGCTTGCACGATGAGCTTTCTTGATGCCAAATATGTTGTCTTTAAGTTCAGCTAGCTCATCTTGCAAAGTATCGTTCCCAGCGACCAACTCACCAAACTTTGCCCATGCTCCCAAATTGAGCTCAACCACTTTGTCAACTAACCATGCATATAAGTAGCCATGTCTATTTCCTTGACTTTGGCATACTTGCACCCTTCTCAAGATTTCTTGCAACTGGTATGTTTCAACATAATCTAAACCAGGCAAGTTGATAGCTGTGAAGGCAGTGGTCGCTTCTTGTGGAGAAGGCACTTTCAAGTCCTTTAGCGACACTGGGTATTTACTACAAGGAAGGCCAAAGAAATCAAGATGATGTAGTGGTGGCACTTCCATGATGATTTCATCATCCAACTCCCCAGCTTCAACATATATTGCTGGCTTCATTTTTACAATTTTGCACATCATAAATCTTTTCTGAAGCTCAGCATCATCTAATTCAAGTTCAAATTCTCCAAAGTGACCATCAAGCTCAAAGTCAGCAGTGGGCTTTGGAGAGAACCTAGGAAGTGGTGGCATATCATCAAGAGACTCTGGGACATCATCAAAATGATTGGGAGAAGAAATAAGCACATATCCCAAGTCTTCAGCCAGAAACCCACTAACAACATCTTCTTCACTTTCTTCAGCTGCAGCGAGTGTGATTTCAGCATCATCATCCAAGGGGTCAAACTCACTGCCAGCTTCTTCATCTGTAATATTACCAAAGATATTTGTCTCGGTCCCTGCAAAAGCAGTTTCCAAGACTAGAGTAGATGGAGGGTTAAGGGAACCTGGTGCCTCAACCTAAGTGTGTTGTTCCACCAAGATATCATCGGCCACATAATTTGTTGACTCTAGCATTACCTGTGATCTGGCTGTTGTCAACGACTCAGAAGGTATTTGAGAAGAAGGGGGAATATTTATTTGGGGTGGAGTTGGAATTTGACCTCTAGTGGGCAGGGGTGACCTAATTTCTTCACCAACCTTTCCTACAGAAATTTGAGGTGGCTGCCTGCTGTTCCCATTTAACTCGTCAACAACCTGTTGGGAGGCTGCTGATGGGGTGGCTTGGGTACTAGTGTCCTTGGGCGTATAGGACATCCTAACCTTTGGTCTGCCCTTTGGTTCACTCCGCTTTCGTTTTGGGACGATAGCGGAGGGTGAAGATTGAATATTTTGTGTTGGGGATGCTGCCTTAGCTTTACGTTTGGTCTTTTTAGAGGCTTTGGAGGTCGCTGGGGGGGTTTTCCAGCGAGCCAGCCTCTGAAGGCACATATGCATCCACAGCGACCGTACCAGCCACTTCATCAGAAAGAAGTGTTGCCTCCCAGTCGCTGTCTTTCGGGTATAAAGAAGGGTTAAGAGAGAAGAGTACCTCTTTGATATGAGAAGTGAGGCGAGCAACCGTGATCTCAGCAAGTTGCTTATAGATGTTGTTCCCAACCCTTGCAATTGGGATTGTTGAAGTGTCTGGCAGCGAGTAAGCATCACCAAGTGCTTCCTTGAAAATCACCGAAAATAATCTAACAAAAGGCACTGTATGTGACCTATTGTTTAGGGAGATCTTGTTCTTCATATCATTGAAGATCAAAAGGCCATAGTCAACAAACCTCCCTTCTGCAAGAGCATGATTCATTGGCATAGAAGTAGTGGATGCCTGATTATAAGATCCAGAATTTCCACCCATACATTGAATTACATGTGTAAAAAGAACTCTCCAGATCCCTGGAAGATTTTGCTTTAGAGGATTGCTGGGGATCGTTGCTGGAGGGTTCTTTAGGTTATAGTTGAACCCAATCGATGGTAGCCATGCTTTCCATTCACTTTCAGTAGCAGGCTCCACTTATTTATTTTCATCGATTTCTTGAGGAAACCCAAAAGTTTGGCGAAGGGACGTCGGAGTAATAGTGATGGTTTTCGTCCCTTCCCTAACTGTACCACTGATGGATTTAGTTTCATCATTATAATTACACGTCCACCAGAATTCTCTAAGAAGATGAACAAAGATCTTCTCAGGATCAGCCATAATACATCGACTGGCAGGGGATGCATGAATGAAATCCAGCATTGGCTTATATCCTTTTGTACCTTTTGGTACGTCAGACGAGCCGATATGATTGTTTGGTTTTACAACCATATCAGAAGCAGAGAAGGAGATTTTGGAAGATTTAATAACATTAGAAGAAGGAGAATAAGAAGGAGAGTTTAGATAAGATTTTGAGATTTGTTCAGTGGCGGCAGAAGCAGATGGAGATTCAGATGAGGAAGCCATTGAAGAGATTTAGTATGGAGATTAGAAGATGAAAAGTTCAAAAGAAGGAGATGAAGATTTGAGAGATTTGAGAGATGAATAGTTGAAAAAAAGCATGAAAGTGGAAAAATGAGTATGAGTTTGTATATATAGGGTACGGTGGTGGACCACGATTGGTCAAATGAAAAGACAAAAAAAAGGTTTTCTCTCTCTCCTCCTTTTCAAACTGTGGGACAGCTGTTTTAACAACTGTCAAATATATACGAAAGAAATATATATATATATATATATATAATATTTGTGAGTAACATATAAAGAAAAGTTTGTTCACAAGTACTCGAGTGTGCGCCGTATGTGTCTGACAGAGCTAGTCAGTCAGATGCACAGTAACAGCCTCAAGTGGAAGGGTGACGTACTCAAGAAAACAAGTGGGTGAATTTTAGTTTTGAATTATAAAACATATGGTTCAAATGAGTGCCACGTCACCAACATAGTTGCATCCAAAATAGTTAGTTTTAGATGTAGTCCTATGTCTTATTTAATATCGAAAAGATATATTTGATAATATTTTATTTATAAAATGCTTCAGCACCTCCTTTTAAGAAAAGGATTTAATTTGGTGCTGAGACATAATTTTGGAGTATGAGGGTCAGCGATCCTATGACTAACATAAGATCGCTGATAAAACAATTTTTGGCAAATTGTCAGCCATTAACGGATTTTATAAGTCTTTACCAACAGCCGTTTGCTGATGGACTAGATGAAGACTTTTAGCTCTTCATTGCTTCTATTTTGCTTTTTCCTAAAGCAACAAGGATCAACAGATTTTAGAAGTCTTTACCAATAACTGTTTGCTATTGCACTAGATGGAAACTTTTGGCTATTTATTGCCTTTGTTTTGCTTTTTCCCAAAGCAACAGGGATCAACGGATTTTAGAAGTCTTTACCAATTACCGTTTGCTATTGGACTAGATAGAAACTTTTGGATTTCCATTGCCTTTGTTTTGCTTTTTCCCAAAGCAACAGGGATCAGCAAGTAAGACAGACTTACTCGCTGAGTAGCAGACATGACAATCATGTCGCTGATTCTCCATTCAGCATTCCCAACTTGCTTACAAGCAGTTTGAACCTAGTTTCATCCAAGGGTTTAGTGAAGATGTCAGCTAGTTGATCATCAGTAGGAACGAAATAGATTTCAACATCTCCCTTCATGACATGATCACGAATGAAGTGATATCGAATATCAATATGCTTGGTTTTGGAGTGCTGAACTGGGTTGTGTGTAATAGCAATAACACTTGTATTATCACACATGATTGGAATTTTAGAGTATTCCAGATCGTAATCAGCGAGTTGATGCTTCATCCAAAGCATTTGGGCACAGCAACTCGCTGCAGAGACATATTCTGCCTCAACAGTGGAGATGGAGATAGTGTGTTGCTTTTTACTGGTCCAACTAGTTAGTCTTCTTCCCAGCAATTGGCAACCACCACTAGTGCTTTTGCGATCAAGCATGCATCCAGCATAGTCAGAGTCAGAGAAGCCAACAAGATCAAAGTTGGAGTCTCTAGGGTACCAAAGACCCAAGGTGGGTGTACCTTTAAGATATTTGAAGATTCGCTTTACAATGAGGAAGTGCGACTCACGTGGAGAGGCCTGATAGCGAGCACAGAGACATGTGGAGAACATAATGTCAGGGCGACTCGCTGTGAGATACATGAGCGACCCAATCATGCCCCTATAGTAAGTGGGATTCACATGCTTCCCAGCTGGATCAACATGAAGATTATTGGGAGGAGACATAGGAGTACGTTTGGGAGTGACATGGGTGAAGTCAAATTTATGCAACATATCCCTAACATACTTTTCTTGATTGATGAAAATTCCTGTAGGAAGTTGCTTAATTTGTAAACCTAAGAAGAAGGTTAACTCACCCATCATACTCATCTCAAACGTACTTGACATAAGAGTACTAAACTTCTTACACAGCTTAGAGGAAAGGGAACCAAAGATTATGTCATCGACATATATTTGAACATACAAAGCATGAGCTTTCTCTTTATAAATAAAGAGAGTGCTATCTATGGTTCCTCTATGAAAGCCATGTTCTAAAAGAAAGGAAGAGAGGGTATCATACCAGGCTCTGGGAGCTTGTTTGAGACCATAAAGAGCTTTATTGAGCTTGTAGACATAATGAGGATGCTTTGGATCCTCAAAAACAGGAGGGTGCTTGACATAGACCTCTTCATCAAGAGCACCATTTAGAAAGGCACTCTTGACATCCATTTGATAGACAATGAAGCCTTTATAAGCAGCGTGAGCGAGAAAGAGGCGAATAGCCTCAAGACGAGCGACTGGGGCAAAGGTTTCATCATAGTCAATGCCTTCAACTTGAGTATATCCTTGTGCCACCAGTCTGGCTTTGTTGCGAACAACAATACCAGCTTCATCCATTTTGTTTCTATAAACCCATCGAGTACCAATGGGTTCCTTACATGGAGGAAGAACTAGAAACCAAACATGATTTCTTTCAAATTGGGTAAGTTCCTCTTGCATGGTTTCAACCCAAGAAGGATCAGCCATTGCTTCTCCAATGTTAGAAGGAACAATTTGAGATAAAAAAAATTGACATAGAGACAAATTACTTGTCGCTGATCTGATTTGGACACCATTGGTTGGATTACCAATTACATGGTTAAGTGGGTGGTCAGCAGTCCATTTGAGTGCAGGAGAATGAATGGAAGAAGAGGTGGGTGCAGCGGATGAGGAGCAGATATGATCATTAGTAGCTATTGGATAACTAGAAAGATCAATAGTGAGAATATGTTCAGGGTTGCTGACAGGAGGGTCACTGAGGGTGACTGGTTCCTCTTGCTGAGAGTCGACATCCTCAGCGTCTCCTAATTCAGGATTCGCTGAGGCATCATGAAAGACATCATCAGCGACACTGTCAGGTACCTGAACTTCTTCAAGAGAAGAATTGCTAATGGAGGCCTCTTGTATTGACCTAAGAAGTGGCTCAACTGGATCTACTGAGTAGATATGAGCAGCAATATAGTCAATATTGGAAGTCTCGATTTGAAGTGGCTCAACTGGATCTACTGAGTAGTTTGAGTAGCTGCCACTTCAGGTAGATCAGCGAGATCACTGAGAATATCATCAGCAGATGATTGTTTGGGAAGATCACCCAAAGCTGAACAGCTTTCATCAAAAGTGACATGAATTGATTCATCAACCTTTTGAGTACGAGTGTTAAACACTCTGAAAGCTTTGCTGATTGAAGAATATCCCAAAAAGTATCCGTCATCAACCTTGGGATCGAATTTTCCTAAATGATCCTTATTATTAAGGATGAAAACGGGGCAACCAAATACATGGAAATACCCAATTTGGGGTTTCTTGCCTTTGAGAACTTCATAAGCAGTCTTATCATGTCACTTGACAATAACACACCTATTTTGAGTATGGCATGCAGTACTAACTGCTTCAGCCCAAAATTTTGAAGAAAGAGAAGATTCGCTGAGCATGGTCCTAGCAGCTTCTATGAGAGTTCCATTTCTCCTTTCAGCTACTCCATTTTGCTTAGGGGGTTCTAACAGAAGAAAAGTTTTGTGCAATCCCTTGATCAGCACAAAAACTTTCAAGAGTTTGGTTTCGAAACTCATTACCATGATCACTTCTGAGTTCTATAACACGAATGCTGTTGAGGTTTTCCATCTTTTTAATGAAATTAATAATTTCCTCAGCAGCATCACTCTTAGAATGAAGGAAAATTGTCCAAGTGTATCGTGAATATTCATCCACAATAACTAAGGTGTATCTGCTACCCCTTAAACTTTGAACATTTACAGGACCAAAGAGGTCCATGTGGAGAAGATGAAAGCAGCCATTGATTGAGTTAGCTTGTTTAGTTTTGAAAGTGGCTCGGTGGCTTTTACCCTTTTCACAAGCACCACAGAGCCTGTCCTTCTCATAAGATAGAGGAGGAAGGCCTCGAAAAAGATTTTTCTTGGCAAGAGAGTTAATGGTTTTAAAGTTGACATGCGACATACGCTTGTGCCATAACCAATTAATTTGAGAGGCAACTCTAGAAAAGAAACATGTCTCGCTGTCGGTTTTGACAGGAGTAAAATCTACCAAGTAGATGTCTCTTCTTCTTGGAGCAATTAGAACTACCTCTTTATTGATATTGATAACTGTGCCTTGATGCTTCTCAAGAATAACTTTGTAGTCAGCATCACACAGTTGGCTAATAATGATAAAGATTATGTTTTAATCCATTCACATAAGCAACCTTTGTGAATTTTATCAGCCCATTTGAAAGAGATCCATATCCTTCTATTTGGCCAGTAGAGTTGTCACCAAAAACAACTGTGGGACCACTGGCCTCAACATAGTTATCCAGCAGGTCCTTTGATCCAGTCATGTGTTTTGAACAGCCATTGTCCAAATACGACACTTCCTTTCCTAGCGAAGCCTGCAGGATAACATAAAAGGGATTTAGGAAGAATCAGGATTAGACCTGCTGAGCGCTTCATCAGCAAAGTCTTGAAGATTTTTGAAAGGTAGAGGGGCTCTAAGGTCAGCGTACTCATCAATTGGATGTTCAATAAGCTGATGAGCAGTGAGCAGATGACGTGGCAATCTTAAGGTATAACCTTGATCCACGGCATATGTCATGGTATTGCCAGAGTCAAGTACAACCATGTTGGTGACTTGATTGGAACTGCTATATTCCACTAGCATGTTTCCAAAGAAGGTAAACATTACCTCTTGTCTCGAAGGAAAATATATTTGTTGAGCAGCAATATATTCAGCGACATTACTGCCATTAAGAGTGATGTTCCCTCCCAAGGTAATACTTGGTTCAGTAGGGGGAACTTCCTCATTAACAACAGGTAGAGAAGAGGAAGAAGATGAAGCAACAAAAGCTGAAGATGGATTGGATTCAATCACAACCTCAGGAGGATCCCTTGATCCTTTGTTCTCATAATCAGAGGCAATATGCCCTCTCTCACCACAATGATAGCACTTCCTTTGAGGAGGAATTTGCCTTTGATTTTGCAAGAAGAATCCCTTGAGTTGAGAAGAAAGATCATTTACACGCTTTGTTAACTCACTAATCTGAGATTTAGAGGAGAAGGATGAAGGTGCAGGGTTGTTTTTCTTCTCAGGGTTGTTTTTCTTCTTCCTATATTGAGGAGGAAGAGTTCTAGGAACGGGGCCAAGAATGGATTCTTCTTTAGATTGGTTTGAAGATGATGGACCAGAATGAGGTTGGCCAACTCGCTGTCCTTCCTGCTGAGAAGGATGAATAACTCGCTGTCCTCCATGCTGAGAAGGTTTCATTTGCTGAGAGGAGCTGCCTTGCTGAGGAACGAAAGTTCCTCTTCTTATGTAGACAAGTTTAGGTTGCTGAAAACGAGCGTCAGCATCCTATAACCGCCTTTTCATAAGCTTTTCATGCATGGCAGGCTTGGCTTCATTACTGTTGGAAGAATAGGAAGAAGAAGTGATGGATTTTAATGAAACAGAGGGATCAGCGACCTTCCGAAGTTCAGCGACCTTTTGGGAAGCTGAAGTCTCAGCAGGTTGACTAGTAAAACTAGTTCGCTGAGGGGAACTGTAGTCATATGGAACAGCGACCTTGCTCTTTTTAAACGGGTCTTCTAATTTGAGGGTCAGCATTTGGGGAGCAAGAGGCTTGAAACCATCACTTGAAATATTTCCTTCAAATGAATGGGATGGAGAGTATTGAATTCTGCCTTCATCAGGCATCATATCAATAATGGGACAATTTGGAAACACTGTTTTAGCAAAACTGGGAGTCCTGCTAGTTACAGTTCTAGAGGATGAGGAAGAAGGAGATTCAGATTTCTCAATGGGAGAATCAATAACATGCTCCGAATGAAAGTCATTCGAACTTTTGACGAAATAATATTTCATCAGTTCTTCAGGGGAAGCGTCAAGACTTGGAGGAGTTCTTTCCTCAGATAATGGACTGTCGCTGAACGTATTAGTTATGCGAGCAGCGGTCTCATAATCTCCCCCAATAATGACTTTCATTTGAGCAGGGACTTGCAAGTTGAAGATTCTTTCATTTAGCTTGGAAGATTTTCACCAAGAGTCTACAATTCTTTTGAGGTCAGCGACCTCATTTTTCAAATTCTCATTTGAGATTTGAAGATTTTTGGTGAGAAGTTTTGGAGATTCAAGCTCAACATGGACATTTCTCAAGTCCTTTAGCTTGTCAGTTTTATCACTCAATTCAGCACTAACTAAATTGAGTTTGGACTGAAGGTCAGAACGAATAGATTCAACAAAATGAAGATCGCATGTAAGAGATACATGGATCTTGGTTTTGCCTTCATCAGAGGAAGAAGAAAGAAGGTTTACCTTTTTAAGAGTGACGTTTACCCACTGGCTTGAACAAATTTGGTCTTTTGTCAGCGCCTGGTCGTCAGCGAGTGCCATAAAGCAAATGGCATCAACGTAATCAGCACCCTCATCTTCTGATGCATCAGATTCTGCCCAGTCATGTTGCTCAGCAACAAGGCTTTTTGCAGGAAGGGCTTTGGGGCCTCCAACTTCAGCCATTTTGGCACGAAGTTCATAATATTTCTTCTTGTACTCATCGGATGGCTTAGCTGATGAAGAAGAAGAAGAAGAAGGCTTCGCTGCCTGCAAAGTAGGGACAGAAACTTTGCATTCCTTTTGGTAGTGACCTTTTCTACCACACTTCCAGCATTCTTCCTGCGATTTGTCAACGACTGGTTTTTGAGAAAATGTCGACCTACGACTATTCCATTTCTTAGAATATCTCTTACCAGCAATTAGAGCAAATTGCATGAAATCAGAGAACATTTATTGTCTCCCCTCAAAATCGAGGTCATTGACAAGGTCCTAAATGTGTGAGGGAGTGGTAGAGTTGGTGTTAACATCAGCAGAAACTAGAGCAAAAGAGTTAGGAGATAGAGAATCAGAAGGATAAGAAGAAATAAAAGCAGTGAGACCAGCATGCCTTTTAGATTCATTCTCTGCTCTAATGCTTTGAGCAAGAGCTCTTTCTTCAAATTAAAGAGTGCCATAGAGAGATTCCAGATCATGAGTCTTAAGTTGCTTTGTAGTACGAAGAATTTGCCTAAGACCCAACCACTTGCTGGGTAAGCTGTCAATGAACTTATGACATATTTCGAGAATATTATGCTCTATGCCCACATTCGTCATGTCATTCAGCAGACACTTGAATCTATTATAAGTGACATCCAGATTCTCATTAGGAAGAGAGAAGAATCCTTCATAGGCACGTTTTAAGTCAATCTTCTTTGTGGCAAGAACCTCTTCTGTACCATCAAAATGTACACAGAGATTATCCCACACTTGTTTTGCAGAAACAAGTTTGATGACAGATTTCATGATGTCATCAGGAAGAGTATTGATAATAAGGTTTCTGAGTCTAGCATCCAAATTGACAAGCCTGCGCTTATCATCTGTCCATTGCACCTCAGGCTTGATTATTTCATCCACTATCTTAGGAGTTTCAGGTGTAGCTCCCAGTGTTCTTGAAATAGCAAGAGGTACATATGGGCCAGTTTTTAGTATGGTCATAAGGTATGGCTCAATACCCACGATATGCAATAACATCCTTTCCTTCCAGGACCCGAAGTCATGTGCTTCGAACCTAGGAGGAATGGAAACATATCCAAAGTCTCTTGTGTTAACAAGAGCAGGAACGTGAGCCATTTTAGATAAGCAGAAAAGAAATAAGGGTTTTTAAGAAAGAAAAAGTTTAAAAAAAAAAAGAAAAAGAAAATAAATACTTAATTAAAATACTAATCTTGCAAACACCGTTTCAGATAAGTTTCAGTGTATCGAAACACTGCTCTGATACCAACTGAAAGTCCCACGTTTGCACAGAAGAAGTTAAGTTACAACTAATGTAAGCTTAAGTAAGTAAACACAAACAAATAAAGTAAACACGTTTAATCATATGTATATCAATTAAACGGTGAATACGGGGTTGGTTTACAATGAATAAGAAAGAAAAATATTGTTAATTTTGTAACATACAAAAACTTAACAACTTACAAGAACAAGAAAAAATAAACACACTAAGTGTTATTGTAGCACACACTGACTACTTTGCGGCTAGGGTATGTGCTCCTTTATATAGACAAAGGAAGGAGTCACATGACAACCCAATAGATATTGACACATGAAGGTTGTCAACCATCTATTGGGTTATAAGACTGTTGTGCAGGTGTTCTCTATCTACTTTGTCTTCTTTCCCAAACAAATATGAAAGAGAAGATGCACAGGTATTACATGGTACAAGGTCACATGTCTTCTCTCTGCTTGATCAACACATGTCCTTGGGACCAGTCCTCTTATCTTCAAACTCCCGCCTACATTTGACTTACAAATATTTGGAAGTGAGTCATCGAACCAATCTTTAACTTGAAGATAACAGAGTTGCTGAGGGTATGCTGAAAAGCCTTGTCGCTGACGCTCTCAGCGAGCACTTGCCTCAGCAAGTTCATCAGCGAATTTCATGACTCAACAATATATATATATATATCAAGAAATAGATTTCTTATTGAATTAGAACATCCCACTACTTCTAAGATGTCACCTCTTCTTCTATAAGTTAATGTGTAGTCTTTGGTCCTTAGCAGATATCGTAGAACCTTTTAACTGTTATCCAATATGCTGATTCAGGATTAGATAGTTAACTCCCAAGCATACCGGTGATATAAGCGATATATGGACGAATACAACCTGAGCGTACATAATGCTCTTAACTACTTATAAGTAAGGTATCATCCTCATTTGCTCCCTTTTAATCTCAATATTTGGACTTCAGAAACAATTACATATGTCTCCTTTTACTACTAGATCTATAGTAGGCGTGTAGTGCTGCATGTTATAACGTTCTAAGATGTGTTCAATATAAGCCTTTTGAGAAAGACTCTGAACATCATTATGCCTATCTCGATGTATTTTGATAACTATGACATTAGAGGTATCACCGAGATCTTTCATGTCGACATTATGCGAAAGTATACGCTTCGACTCATACAACATATCCAAGTTGTTACTTGCAAGTAGAATATCATCTACGTACAAAACAAGGATTATAAGTTTACTCACACTGATCTTGAGATAGGTGCATTGATCCACTTGATTATGACTTCATCAAACTTAAGGTACCAATTATAGTGATGCTTGCTTCAACCCATATATGGACTTATTCAACTTGTTGACCATGTGCTTTTTACCTTCTGGAATAAATCCATCAGGTTGCCACATGTATACGTCTTATTGCAAGTTTCCATTTAGGAAAGTGGTCTTGACATCCATCTGATGTAACTCTAAATCATAATGAGTTACGAATGCCATGACGATCTTTAAGGAATCTTTATGAGATTCAGGAGAAAAGGTCTCCTGATAATCGATTCCTTCCTTTTGAGTAAAGCCCTTCGCAACCAGTTTGGACTTACAGCGTTTAACGTTTCCATTCGGGTCTAACTTGATTTTGAAGATCCATTTACAACCTACAGGTTTGGATGCTTCAGGAAATTCAACCAAGTGCCAAACGTCATTATGCTGCATGAAATTAAGCTCTTATATCATGGCTTCATTCCACTAAGTGGTTTGATCGCTATTAGCTGCTACTGCTCCGATAGCTGATTTAGAGGTTGCTTAGCCGGTATCTGATTGAACTAGCTGGTTTAGATTTCATTAGTTGAAAGTCTCGCACTAATGGCTTCTTAATAAGAGGTAGGATCAATAAGCTTTCCAACGTCCTCAACTTCAGTTAAATAAGTAATGAATCATCAAAGTTATAGCCTTGCGTGACCTAGATGATCTCCTGAGTTGATTTTCAGGTTAAGGAAAATGCTTCAGTATTAATAGTATCCTAATTAGGAGAATTTTGATTAGGCAATAGTGGATCAGTGATATTAGGAGTAGCGTTGGGTACAAGAGGAATTATTGGAGGAGTAATTATAACCGACGAGTGGTTCCCCCCGCTTCTTGTACTTCTTGAAAATCCTAAGTTATGATTTGTCGTGCTCCCACTGATCTCTTAATCCTCGAGAAACGTGACATGTTGTGCGTCAATAATGCTACTAGTGTGGGAAGGACAATAAAGCTGATAATCGATAAAGAAACATGTAAGAGTTTTAGGATACAGTTTCTTTAAGTTAGGGTTATAAACTTATGCTTTGGCAGGACAACCTCATACTTTCATATATTTTAGACTCAGTTTCTTACCTGTCCAGATTAAGGACAGATTTTGATGAAACCCTATTGAGTATATGAACGGTTGTTTTTAAGGCCTTAGTCTAAAGGAGAGTAGGTAAGTTAGTATTGACAAGTATACTTTCACCATGTCTATTAAGGTTCTATTTCTCCTTTTAGCAAACATGATTTCGTTGAGGAGAACCTGACATGGTGTATTGGTTAATTATGTCATGCTCCTTTCAAAAGTATGGAAAGAACCAGGAGTTTGACCAATATCAGTATGTTTACCATAATACTTACCAATACCAGTATGAATGTAATAAATGATGGATGTCCTGAAACGGATACGGAATAGGGGCCACTTAATGTTAGAGTGAATTATTTCCAACAAGTGGAACTTATAGTGGCTCCTTTCTTAATCCGTTAAGCCATTTCGCCTTTGAGTCATTAAATACATGTTTCAAAATCACTAAAGTCAAGAGTGTGTATTATTCCATTGTTTATGAGTCGTATCATGCGAACTCGTACGATGTGGTCAAACATTTATACCACAACATGGAGAAATTCTCTTATTACTTAGGTGATTTTGTCTTTTTTTTTAATTATGTCATCAATATTAGGAGACAACAAAGACTGTGAGAAGTTATGACGGAGAGTTATCCCACCATGTATTAATTAGAACATCAATAGTTTCAAACATTACATTAAGTAAGTTACCTTTCTTAGCTAGCCATTTCTTGATATTAAGGCAATCTTTCTAACTGTGCCCTTTGACACAACAGAATTTATAGTTAGGATTGCTCGTCAAAATGTTAGAGCTAGAGGCAACATCACTATGATTAGCCTTTTGAACTTTATTCGCATTCTTTCTGCTGTTATTACCTTTCCTCTTATTGGAATTAGCAGTGGTAGTAAGGTGAACAACTTCAAGTTGGCCCAACTTGAGGCGACTTTTTTCTTGCACACACATTGCGATTAGTTCACTCATCGACACCTTATCTTTCATAGAGTTATAGTTAATTTTGAAGGTGTTGAAACGAGTAAGCAATGAGGTATGCGCAAGAAAACTGTCAGAGACTTCCATATTTAGGACTCTATCTTAAACTTATGTGTCATGTCAGTCATCTTCATCATGTGTTCACGAATACTGCTATTTCCTTTGTATTTAAGCTACTTGCGCACGCTTTAGACTTTCCCTTGAAGTGATATCTCCTCCGATACTGAGATTTAAAGAGTTCTTAACCATTATAATTGACAAGCGATTCGCCCTATTCCACTTAAAAATTCGCTTATTTAGTTGCACAAAAGTTAGCCGTAATAGCAGTGGGTTCATTATGGCGAATGACATAGTCAAGGTCTAGCATATCCAGAGTTAGAGGTAATCATTCTTTTCATGAAGCAAAGTTTGCACCGTTAAATGACTCAATGCCTAAATTAGGTACTATAGTGGAGATAAGGAGGATATAAATTTATGATACAAGTGATAGAAGATTATTAAAGTAATGCCTATAATAAGTAGGCCTAATAGTAATGTTCTTATAGTGACATGATTAGTTATCTAAGGCGGATTAAGTAATGTCTCTTAATAGTAATGGAACTAAAGTAATACCTAAAATAAGTAGGCCTAATAGTAATGTTCCTTTAAGTAATGAGACTATGACCATTATTATAGTAATAAAGCTAGTGATAGGTAAGCCTATTGTAAACACCAAAACAATAAGCTAAAGTAAGGCTCTACTTAGATGTTACATCACCTTTGGGTAGAAGTAACTAATATCTAAGTTAATATGAGCAATAGGATCATGCAACACAACGCTTATCTTATGACCTTTGGGCACAAAATTAAGAATCATGTATATTCTGCATGCAAATAGTCCTTTTGGCACACAAAGCATATTAAATCACCTTTGGGCAGAATTAATATACTTAGTGTTCATTATGCAAAAGGGAAAAAAAAACACAACATGAGAATCATATTTGACCTTTGGACACAAATGATGAGACCACGTACATTAGTGCGAAACCTGTAAGTTATGGAGTCCGGGGTAACGCCCATGAAAGAGGGGTCCGAGGGGCGACAGCCCCTGGCGACTAAATCAAATTTCATTATTGAATTATTTATTTATTTATTTCCCTTTATGTGTTATGGTAAAAAAATGTCATAGAAAAAAATATTTTCAAAATTTGAGTGACAAATTTTGCCATAAAACTTTAAGGTGAAATTTTATTCGACAATTAAGGAGAACTCAACAAGTAATGGTCGATTTTGATAAGTTAAAGTCGAACTAGACAAGATTAGGTCTAACTTGACTTTGAAATATTGAGGTTGAACTCGATAAGATGTTAGGTCGAATTCGACATTAGTTTAGGTAGAACTCAACTTTTAGATAAGAAGTATGGTTGAAATCAACATATAATAAAGATTATGTCATGGTTTATATGACGTTATATGTAATAAAGTAATGTTGAATTTAATAAAGACTAAATCAAATTCAACTTGAAATAACGTCGAATTCTATAAAGACTAAATTAAAATCTTAAAATAAGGTCGAGTTCAATAATGAAATAAGGTCGAATTCAATAAAGTTTAAATTAAAACGACAATTAAGGTCGAATTCAATAAAGACTAAATCAAAATCGACAATTAAAGTCGAATTCAATAAAGATTAAATCAAAGTTCAACTTATAATAACGTCAAATTCAATAAAGACTAAATCAAAATTTTAAAATAAGGTTGAATTCAATAATGAAATAAGGTCGAATTGAAGAAAGACTAATCAAAATTAACTTGAAATAATGTCGAATTCAATAAAGACTAAATCAAAATCTTAAAATAAAGTCAAATTCTACAATAATGAAATAAGGTCGAATTCAATAAAGACTACATCAAAATCAACAATTTAGGTTGAATTCAATAAAAACTAAATCAAAGTTTAACTTATAATAATGTCAAATTCAATAAAGACTAAATCAAAATCTTTAAAATAAGGTCCAATTCAATAATGAATTAAGGTCGAATTCAATAAAGACTAAATCAAAATCGACTGAAAATAATGTCGAATTTAATAAAGACTAAATCAAAACCGACTTGAAATAATGTCGAATTCAATAAAGATTAAATCAAAATCAACTTAAAATAATGTCGAGTTCAATAAAGGCTAAATCAAAATCAACAATTAAGGTCAGATTCAATAATAAAATAAGGTCGAAATCAATAAACACTAAATCAAAATCGACTTAAAAATAATGTCAAATTCAATAAAGATTAAATCAAAATCGACTTGAAATAATCTCGAATTCAATAAAGACTAAATCAAAATCCCAGACTAAATCAACAATTAAAAATAAAGTGAGGTCGACATATAGTGAGGTCGACAATGAGTGATGTGATCATATGGAGTTTGTAATGAATTTGTTTGAGGTCGAGAAAGAGTATTACATATCCCGACCTTTTGTTTTTTATTTTAATAGTAATAATTTGGCTCATTAGTCTTTTCGCTTATGACGGCAGCAAAAAAAAAAAAAACACCACCGATTATTATTTTTAATATTGCGGTAGCTTCATATCAAAAACAAAACAATCTGTTTCGAGACAATTCGTTTTTTTTTCTTTTCTTTGTAAGACCATATTTTCGATTTTTAATGTTCCAAATATTTACGAAACTGACAACATACAAACACGAATCAATAGATCGAATATTAACCATTGGCTCATGATACCATATGTTGGAAATAATTATGATTCGTGTTGTAAATATAATTAATATATGATAATAATAATGTGTACCTAACGATCTTGTAACACTCCAAGCTAGGCTCGAAATATTACCGAAAAAATATAGCATATACATGGGATTATCCTAGAATAAGTCTAAATGATTAACAAGGAATCCGGTGGATCCAAACATGACAGAACAAGTACCAAATGCACAAGGAGCATGTAGCCATCAAGCGTTTACAAAATGATATCAAAAGATGGCAAACGATCCTAAGCATAAAGTTAAAATAGGGCAAATGAATTTGTGATCCACGTAAGTCCAAACCCCAGTTCTAATGCAACCTCAATCATGTTTCTCGCACTTGAATCACCTGATTACCTGAAAAGTGTACTAAACAAGGTCAACACTAGGTTGGTGAGTTCGTAGTAATGGTTCACAAGGAACCATCCAAGTCGCAACATGTGTAAAGTATAGGCAAATCATGACATGTACAAGGTGCAAGTAAATCATAACTTACGGTAAATCATCGCATCACACAAGAATGTAGAGAGGGTTACTCATGGCGTACCCTTGTCACATGTTAGTACTCGCACAAGAGTCTAATCGCATTAATTAGAGAAAACATAACATGCGCGTCCAAACAATAAGACATCAAATAATGTATCATAAATGCATCATAACTACAACAAAAGCCACCACAACCACAATGTTCTCAAGTATGAAATACTCGGTAGTACGTCGTACAAAAGCGCGTTCTCAAGTGTATGACACTTGGTAGTACACCAACCAAACTATAAGTACAACAGCATGTTCTCAAGTGCAAGGCACTTGGGAGTACGACAACCAATCATCCAAACCACAATGCACATACATTTCATACGACTTTACATTTAAGGAATCGAAGATGCTTGTATCCTTACCACCACATCTAATAACTCATTAAAGGTATCATCGTCTTCCATGTATGTAATACTATTCTAATCATATCACACAATCCAAACCAAACACATAATCCAACAACAATAGGTTATACCGTCAACAAATCAATCTAACTAGCAATCAAGCAATAAGACAAATCATAACTCAAGCCAATCAATAAATAAGGGCAAAGCATGTTCTCAACTGTAAAACACTTGGAAGTACATCAATCAATCATTAAATACAAAAGTATGTTCTCAAGTGTATAACACTTGGAAGCAAATCAACCAATCATTAATACAGAAGCATGTTCTCAAGTGTAAAACACTTGGAAGTACATCAACCAATCACAAGTCCATTCATTCCCACTGAACAACACGTACATACACTTCAGAGGATTTTGCTTTCATCAAGTCCCAGATGCTTATATATAGGGTCACTCGCGGCCTTCCCACCACAACTAACAACCCTTTGAAGGCATAACCGACTTACATGTATGTACGACTATCCTAATAATCACAATGTCACAATCATATGCGTACACCATCCAACAATCACTCAAATAATCAACAACAAGCAATAAGTCATCAATCAAATCAACCAAAATCAAACAAGCACGTATGTACAATTTTCAGCCCGAATCTCAATTGAGTAGGGAGCTACGGAACTCACCTTGAGCGGCTATGACAAGTTAAGATTGGGCTACAAGCGTAGGATATTCGTCACACGTTCACAACCTATAGTAATACATACATACATATTAATATACGTTCATACGTTCATGATTCGAGATTCGTTTGCTCATAAGAATCCAAAATTATGTTTTGTTGAGTGGCTATGATATTAGGGGGATGTTAGGAATTGACTTGACATGGATTAAAACGAGTTAAAGACATAAAGGAAGAAAGCGGGCAACAACATGGGTAAGAATGGTTTGACTAAAAAAGTCAAAATTGGCCAAGAACATCCAAACCCTAATTCGACACTTGAAATCCGACTTTTGTGAGATTATCTCAATTCGACATAAAATCAACATGATTGAACATAACAAACATAACCCCTTTCATAATTTCGTTCCATAACATCACTTTAACTCAATATTCGTTCTTAACCCATTTTGACCTCACAAAACCCTAATTCGACCTAGACCTCGATTTGAAGAGTGTCAAGACATGTTTTGAGCATAAATTGACATAAGTAATGTGTATGAAACTAACTCATACTTTAAAAATCATTCCATAACTTCAATTAAGCCTCAAATCCGATTTTGACCTAAATTATCCAAGTTGTAAACCCTAAAATCGACCCGTTAAGCTTTTAAGCCGAAAACTGACTAAGGGTTGTTTAGGTTAGCCTTGAAACATAATTATAAACATATAATGGTGGATTTGAGATGAGTTTTACTTACGAAAATTACCTTCAAATAGTCAAACCCAAATTTGAGCTAGATGGAAGGATTTCTTGGACTTTGACCTTCAAATCCTTGGTATGATGATTAAATGATGATAATGATGATGATTCTTGTATAAATCTTGTTGAAACAACACTAATTGAAGAAGAAATCTAGAGATTGAGAGAGATGAGTATGTGTGTGTGTTTAGAGAGAAAGAGTGAAAGAGAAATTAATGGGTGGATAAGGGAAAGTGTAAGAGTTTAGGGAGGATAGGGTTGGGTCAGATGTAAATAAATCTCTTCCTTTTTTTTTTCTTCCAGCACTTTTAGTCTTATTCTGTCTATTTCCCATTTTCGCTTCTTTTAGACTAATACCCCACGAATTAGTCTTATTCTGTCTATTTCCCATTTTCGCTTCTTTTAGACTAAAAGAAAGTCAATGTTACATACATAATGTTACATACATAATTAATCACATAGTCAACAAAAGTCAAACATAGTCAAATAGGTCAAAATTCGCGAATGTTACAGATCTAGAGGACCTTGTAAGAGCAATAATGTTTGCCATTGATGTCGGGTTCCCAAAACAAAATGATTGTTATTAGATGGGTATGAGTATGGAGAGAAAACACACATAAAGATGGAGGAAGATTAGGGTTATAAATTGTTGTAAATGGCTCTCTATTTATAGAGAGAGCGTTTACATCTTTAGCCTTTGCTGTTTAGTATGTGCAATATAAGTCCCCGTAGTTCTAATCATCTAATGGGAAACCCTATAATATGTCTTTAAGAGTAAATATGTCCATCGTATATTTACTAGACATAGGGATTTCAGTTATCGTCAATTATCATATCACGAATGATAAACGATCAGTGACGGTCACATTAACATGGTTCCAACATATATGTTGTATTAGAGTAACATGGGAAGAAAATACACAAATTAGAAAAAAGATGCAACATGTATATAAAGTACCTATGAGATAGATCAAATGATCCCATTGTGTATGGAGTAAGCAAAGCTACTTTCTTTTCTTCTCCGTTCGTCATAGTTTAAGCTTTCTGGTCTTCAATTATTCAATGATTTGTTTGAAAGATAATATATAGTTCCCGAATGAAATGGGTTCTTATTGACGGTGAGTTCGTTAACATCCAAGTGATGCATTTGAATGCAACCACCTCATGACATACATTAATTTCTGGTGCGGTATTACCGATGAGGCGATAATACCGGGTAATGGTCGTTAGTCCGGTAATATTAGCCCTGTATTTTGTCCGGTATTTTTTACTACTCGTATTTGTTATGGCTGGTACGTATTTTCCAGTATTTCTCAGTGTTTTTGATATTGTAAAACCATTTTGACATTTTTCTATTTTTTGAATTTTATAAAAGTAATTTTATGATACTTTAATGTTATTTTTTTTTGTTAGTGAATATAAAACTTATATTTTGTAATTAATTACATACCTGTTTGGTGTTTTTTTAGTGAATTGTAATTTTATTTTAACTCCTTTCATTGAATCGTAATAGGTTTTGTAGTATTTTTATAAAAAATAAAATAAAACAAAATTGACCCTACTGGTATTTAAAACATTAAATTAATAGCACGTGATATATGTCATTATTTTATATATTTAAAGCGTCATATTGTCTTATTTTAATTTGAGCTATAGAAAAGAAAAGTAATAAACATGAAATCTATCAATATACTAAAACAAGATTGAAGAATTCTGAGCCGTTACCAAAAAGTGAAGCACAAGACGAAATGAAAAAATTATAATTTACAAATTAAATGAAAGTGAATACTAAACAACAGTAATAAGAAATTTATTTTACTTATACATAAGATATGTTAAGTCTATAAATAAATAATAGTAATATATTTATGTTTCTAACTTATAATTCAATATTAATTATTATTTAATTATTTATTCATTAATTAATATAATTTTTTATCTTTGAAAATTTTATAATGACACGAATTACACTTCATTACTTTAGATCACTAATACCATTATCAATATCGAACGTAATATAAACTTTTGACGGACAATTCTATGATACATGTGTTTTGTTAGTTCTTCAAGTTCCTCTGCTCCACGAAGACAACTTCGGAATCATTGAAGACCTCGGCACTATTACCACATGAAGAAGATTGCTATAGCAAATTATAAGTAATAGTATTAAAAGAAATTTACTAGCTAGATGAAAGATTACTTTTGTAATTTTGTTGTAACTTTTAATAGTATTAAGATGTGACATACAAAAGAAAACAGGCAAAACTAAAAAATTAAGAACATTTACAACTATTACGATGTGACACAAATAGAAAAGCTTGAAAGTAGAAACTTAGCATTATCACAACTCCACAAGTATAATACACTGAGACCGTGAGACTTGCTCTTACATTGTCCGAATCTCGAGACCACTTATATTAAGGCCAGACATGGTTCCTTGATAAGCTATGAACTTCAAATATATAGGAATATGATTGTTTCTGAGCTGGGGATTTGAGTTAAATTTCCACACAAGAACCTCCATCCATCCATCATCCCTTTCTTTTGGAGCCCCATTAGGATGAGGTAAATTCCATGGGCTTGGAGGTCGAAAATAAATCAGCCCAAGCTCTTTATTTTTCCGTTGTAAAACATTCTTTACTTTCACTGGACAATGCAACCCTTGACATTTTTCTGAAAGCTTGAATACAAGGTAACACATATAATCTGTATCTGGTGACAACATTTGACTTTCAATTTTGCCCTTAATACCAAATACTTGTCGCTTTGAAAGCTCAACTTCTTCTTGAAATCTGCATTAACAATATATCAAGTGAGTACAGAATTCTTAAAGATAGAGTAATGTTAGTAAGATCTTCAAAAACCATATAAGACCAAGTATTTGAAATGTGTAAATGTAGCAAGTGAGAACCACAAACCGACAGGTTGATATATCACTAATGAAATGTACATGAAAGATAAAGATAGTTGACGACCAACTATATTTAGCATAAGTGAGAAATGTAAAAGAAGAAATCCATTAGTTAGTTATGGAAAAGGTAATGAAATTTGTTTAACGAGCAAACCTCGATTCGGCTGAATATTTCAAATGAAACGGCTTCGTTGTTGAAGACTCGTATGGATCTTCCAATTCCGAAAGCATAAAACATATCTTTTCATTATGTACTTCTTTTAGCAAGAACCCCTGTTTACCAAAAGTTGAGCAAATCACAAAGAGTAAGATAATTATTCTCTGTATAAACACCCTAAGATATAGAAAAGGATATTTTAAACCTCGTTAGCATTTCCTGGGCTCTTCCATATTTCCTTAGAATCAACCAGAGCGTCTTGTACTTCCTTCAGTTTCTTAATCACTTCATATTTCCGAGTTTCATGATATTTCTCGATTTCTTTAGTCCCATCTTGTTCATATTCCTGTAAAAATTACGTTCTTATAACTTATAATGTATGACATGAACTTGTACTTCATTTATCTACCACGCTCTAAAACGTAAAACAAAAGAATTAAGAATGGAAACCGAAACTTAATCATTTTGAGACTTGCATTGTCTATGGTCCGAAACTCTATGCCTTCAATATAGACGCTACTTCCACAGTAGCTTCGCGAAAAGCTCTCCAGTAGAACTTTAAATTTACTATTTTCCTTGTAATTCAAGATTTCTCCCAATTTAATCATCATCCACCCGTCTTCTCTCCATGTGGCAAAATCTGAATGTAAATTATCGCTCCCCCACTTGTACTTTAGGTTCACATACATCTGCTTAGTTAGACATTTTCCTGGTTCACGAAATTTAAAGACTAGATGAACCCCATAGTTATCCCCCGGAAGCAAAAGTTGAGGTGTTATCTTGATCTGGATCTTCAAATTTGATATATCCAACATTTTCGCTACTACCTGAAACCTATGGAACGTAAAAAACTTTAAATTCGGTCACAGCTAGCCTCAATTTTTACTTCAAGGGTGAAAATTTCATGTACATTTACAGGTTTATATACAATTAATCCACTCCACTGACTAATCTAAAGTACTTAACGATTCACTCATTGGGCCGTAAACAAGAAAATTAACACTAGTAAAGCTAGCAAAATCTTAATTTAAACATTAATAAAATAAAAAAAATTAGAAGTATATTAAAAGGAACATTGCTAACTCTATTAGGTTAAACCAACATAACAGATCTCCTACATTTTAGGTGAGTTGCATCCAGAAACACTTTAGTTAGATTTTAGAGGAAGCACAAACCCCAGTGGTACCGTTCCCTAACAAAGAGTTCTAGGAAGCTAAAAGGCGCGGGTTCGAATTTGATTCCCTCCCACCTATTTCTCTGGGGAGTCACCGGGCTGTAGTTTATGCGATAGTGACTCAGGGTACCTATTCGGTACATGAGACCAGAAGGTAATTACCACCAATTTACCCTTTTTTTTCATGAAGGGAAATGTGGAAACGCAGACGGCTTCCTACATTTCATACAAATGCTACGTAGAAAGACTTAATTTTGAGTAATTGGAAATACAAGGATCAAGACTCAGAGCATTTATAGGAAACAATCCTCGGAGCTGCATGTGTAAATGAAGTGACTGAAAGGTTTTTCCTAGTACCCGATGCTCGAAATGGTCTACATTGGATTTTTAGCATTAGAAAAGCTTACCGATTTTTATCGAAGTTTACCGTATTAACAAAATCGTCCTAACTCCTAACCTTATGAAAATGCGCATAAGTAATTAAGAGAAACAAAAAGAAACCTTGATTTTTGATTTGATCGCCACTTGCATAGACGGTGGTTGGAGTATGAAAGTTGTTTTGATGATATCATCACATTTCTTTTTCCGTTCCTCCCCAATGAAAACCACTGTTACACAACAAAATTCAACCTAATTAAACTTTATAGTAAACGGAGTTGCTTGCATTGTTTATGGATTCATTTGGATGGATCATGTCATATAGTTATTTGCACCAATAGATCAAATTCTTGGATAAATTAATAGATTTATGGATACAAATTCTTGGATAATTTAATATGGAGTAGATTTTTTATCCGACAAGTCATACTAATATTATAGTAATGATTACACTAATAACAACGGTGAGAATACTTCAAAGCATCATTTTTTATGTATTAAAAGTCCATAAAAATAACATACTGCATAACTAATTATCATTATTTAAGTGTTTAACAACACATTGATTCTTCAAAATCAAAAAAATCACGTTTTTTGTTTTGTGCATCCATCTTGGATGCATATTCATCAAAATGATGCATCTAACAAAAAAACGTGATTTTTTCAATTTTGACGGATCAATAAACACTTTGATAACTGATGTAAAAATAATTGATGTAAAAGTAATTAATGTAAAAAGTTTTAAAAGTAATTGATATGTTGTATATCAAGCACCCAGCTTGTTTTTATGTCTAATAAAAGTTTGATGTCAAAAAAAAAAAAAATTAAGGACTTATAATGTAATATAATCATTAAAAGTATTTTAGACATTTCTCTATGTAATTTTTAAAATCGGGGCTATTCTTTTTATAACGTAGTATAAATATTATTATCGTACCACTTTGTCTTTTTGGAATAAGAATCCATCATATAGCATGTTGTGAAAATCCTTAAACCTTCCTGTGGTAATGATTGCACCTGAGAGATCATATAGCTTTTCATAGTCCTTGGGGAGTTTGGGCTCCCATATCTTACAATCTTCCTGTATTTTAAACAGTTAAAAAAATTAGTTAAATCAGTACAAGTTAACGAATACTATATACAAAAATTAAGTAGGTACAAACCTAAAAAATAATTTCGGCTATCGAATTTAACATAAATAGTAAAATTGCATTTCAATTTTAGGCATTGGATACATCTATAAACCCTTATAAAGAGTATTGGGTTTAAGACAATCAGCAACTTTTTCCCTTACCAAAATACCCCTCCTCACTTATACGCATCAAACAAATATCTCTCTTTCTCACACGACACATTCTTTTCCTCCCCATCTTTCCAATCTTCACATCTCAGGCGGCTTCCCGTCATCAAACCCCCCCCCCCCCCCCCCCCCTGTCCAGTTAATATTATATAAGGGGTTGATTTCAGTTTTTTGGTGTTGTTCTTCAATCATCACAAGTCCACCACCATTGCAGTCTCTAATTGCGGCTAAGGAAAAAGGCGCCGCCGCCATCCCCAAATAACTTGATTTGATCCGACATAGAGGTATAAACCTATATTTTATAAATTAATGGGTTGATTTTCAGTGATTTTTTTATATTATTACTATAAAGGGTGTTGTTCTTCAATCACCACCACAAACCACCACCGCTCTCTCTAATCGTTGTTTGGAAAAGCCGCTTATATAGTTTTGTTTATTTGATCATGATCCATTTATATGTGTTTGTATGTGTGTGTGTGTTATCATTGAACAAGATGTTCTTTTTATGTGAAAAGCACGTTTTCTAGATGCAAAAACCACATCTTTTGACATATAAACCAAACTGAGGATTCCTTTCATCATAAGAAATCATTTATGTTTCGATTGAAACCTTATATTTTGAGTTATAATAAGTTTTCAACGGATCAAATCCACTCCCGTGGGAACAAATTGTTGATTTGAGTTACAAACCCCATCTTCCTGTTATTGAGCCACTATATTGGTTTTCAACATCAACAACTAAATCACAACCCCTGTCTCTCTCTCTCTCGCCGGATTCATCGCCCCCAACCACCGCATTTTTTCCCGTTTCAATGAACACCGCGATCCCGCTGTCATCCATCATCATCTGCATCAAGCGCCACCGTTGTTTATCATCACCGGTGCCCATCATCATCTGCATCTGCAGCCATATTCCCCAATTTTCATCTTTCGATGTTAAGTTTTAGAACTAAAAAACAGGTGTTCCTGGTAGCTGGATGATATTGATTTAGCATAGTTATTGATTTTTTTTTATCCTTATTATTTGAGTATTTAAGTTGGATGTTATATGCGATGATTGGATTAATGGGATTTTTGATTATTTTTCCTTGGATTTTACATCAGCTGATTGACACACGTATTTGTTAGATGTGACCCCAAATTTGGTTCAATTGAGCTGCGATATAATGTCTTGGTTGATTGCGGGTATTGTTGAGTGTGTCTATAATTGTCCCGATTTTCGTGTTTGACTATGCTCATTGTTTGTTTATCTCTTGGTTGATTGCGGGTATTTTTTAAGCATATTATATTTTTATAATTCATTGGTGACTTTATTTACCGTTTATGTCAATAAAAAATGCATTTTGAAAGTAAAATAGTTGGAAAGTTTTATGCCTTCAAATTAAATTTATGAAAAGTTTGTTGGTTTCTAAATATTGGATCTTGATTTGAAATGTTTGAATGTTGGTTTCTAAATCTTTGTCATGGCTAATCTACAGCAAGCCAGCAAGTGGTATTATTTTTCATCTTCTAGGATAAAAGTCATATATTTGGGTTATGAAAAGTTTGTTGGTTTCTAAATATTGGATCTTGATTTGAAATGTTTGAATGTTGGTTTCTAAATCTTTGTCATGGCTAATCTACAGCAAGCCAGCAAGTGGTATTATTTTTCATCTTCTAGGATAAAAGTCATATATTTGGGTTACGAAAGACCGCTAGGCGGAAGACAAAATTTATATCATCAAATGAATTGAGGTTTGATTGTAGGTTTGTATTTGTTCCCTTAGCAATCCTGACTTCAGATCCAGCATTCATTTCGAATCCCCCGTCAGTATTTTCTAAATGAACTCAATTAACTATTTTGGTGAAAACTCATATTATATGGTTTACTGAACTATCTAAATAATGTTGATGATACAGGCCAGAGAATGCATATGATCCAGCAACATCGAACCTGGTTGCAGGTAGCAATATTTTTTGTGTATTATTGTGAAAATGCGTTAATTTATCAATCACTATTTTGTTTTCCATTTTGTACAGTTATGGGTGATGAAGAAATGTTGCATGTCCCTCCAGGAGTTTAGAATATCGTGAAAAGGTAACCTCTTGATCTCCGACGGTCTCAAGGAGCACCCTAGATTTACTCATCTTGAGCTAATACTACGCCATTTTTGTTGAAATGGCGTACCTAATAGTCTTAATACTAATAGGTTGTCTCACCCGTTGTGCCCATGTTAATGTATAAAAATTCTTCTGTTAAATAGATAGGTCGATCAGCCCTTAGCCTGTTTAACCTGTTATCCAATCTTTCGACTATTCATCGACCATCATGTCACCAGATTATGTATTTTTTATTTTTTATTTATTTTTTGAACAGCCATATCCAACCAAGGCTTGCATGTTTTACTTTGCTGCATGAGTCACCTGCTGGCTTGCTGCACCATGAGTCAATTTGCTGCAACCAGGCCTTGCCTTTCAAATCAAACACACTTTCAATTCGGTGAGTTTTAGTTGAATGAGAAAAAGGTTATTTCTTCATAGATGGAAAGCACAATCGCTACAAGCTTGTTAACCGAGACTTTTTGTTGTTGTTGTTGTTACAAGTTGCAGGGCATTGAAACAAGTCTCAAATTTATTTAGGTGCTAATGACATTAAATCTATTTTACTTCCAGAAGGGACATTTCGTGTAAAATAGTATGTAAACAATCAATACATGTTAAAGTCATTTGTAATAGATGTCCAGTATGTGAGAATGATCATGGATACAAGCAAGCAACTTTTGTCTATTCTTAATTCTTAGAAGTGGTCATTTGGTAAGCTTAGTGTGGTGATACTCAAAAGTTTGGTTACCTTGATGTGGTGATACCAAATTTGGTTATATGTTACCTTAAATGTAAGTTGTATAAATAGAAAGTTAAAAAAAGTAAATAGATTAGACGGAGTAGAGACAACTATATTCTTTTGATCGGTTCATCATTTTATGTTTAATTTGACGATGTATTAGTTTAAAAGGAGTAAAGACTGTTGTTATCTTCTTAACGATTGTTGATCACGCAACAGCATAAATCCGTCACTTAACCACCATTTTTTAAAAGGTACCGCTGCAACGCGCGGGTACCATGCTAGTTTACTTCTCAAGAGAATAACATTTTTGGGATTTTTAAGACAGAGATATATTAGGGTCGGTTTGGAAAGGGAATTTTTATAGGGTTTTGGGGTTTTTGTGGCTTCTTCTATATTATAGGAATGGCAACAGGCCGGATATAGGCCGAGTTTATACAATCCCGGATCCGATTACCATTCCGCGTCTGATATCTGGACCTACACCCGACGGGTCCCCGTTTATTTATTAACCGAAGGGTAACGTGTTTCCTCACGGGTGATTGGGGATCTGTTAAAACTTTTTTTTAAAATTATTTTTCCTTTCTATTGGTTTACTCTTGTGTTATTGGGAACATTAAATATAAGGTATGTGTAACCATAATCAAAACTTACTGTTTTTTGTGTATGCTTCAAATAGACATTACTTATCTATACTATATTATAAAAAGAATAGCCCTTTTTATTTTTAGTAATGTTGAAAATATGTAATATTTTCACTTAACATCCCTTAAAATATTTTCATATACACTATCCTCTTAACATTAATGATTAAATTACATTGTCAGTCCTTTATCATTTAAAATATGTCCATTAACCTTGAACATCAATTATATACACAACTCACCGTCGCTCCACCACCAACAGTCGTCCATCCATCACACTGTCAGCGTCACGACCACCGCCGCATAGCGCGGGTACCGTGCTAGTTTTTATAAAACATAATCAATATCTCATTTTCACACATCTTTTCTTACATCCTTTTAAAGTTAAAAGGTAAATTTTTTTGTTAACTTATTTCCATTTATAACTGAACGCAACATGTTAACTTTCTATAAGTTTGAACTATTAAAAGTAAACACTGTAACTGTCACACTAAGTAATACATAACTAAGGTTTCAAAGAAACTGTTAATAGGGTTGGCGACTTATTGGTAAGGTCTTTGACCTTGGGGGATCCACCTGAGTTAAAGAAAATGAGAATTTCAATGTAACTTTTCATAAATTAAAAAATATGAATTTCAATGAATGAACCATAGCTACTGCCCACACATTAGTTAGCAAACCTCTATTAAAATTTTCACTTTTTATAGTTTTTGTTCTTAGTGAAAGGTAAATGGCGAAAGTATGAAAACAACGAATAACTTACTTGGTATGCCAATGCCAACGTAAGTTCTTCAACCAACTCGCTAGCACTTGGGCGACAATCATCAGCATATTGGAGGCATTTATATATGATGGCAGAATATGCATCCAGTGATCGTGGCACAATTTGTTCCTTTATACCCTCAAAAATCCTCTCAAAACAGACGAACGACTTAGTGTGACCCTCAAATTCCTCTACACACGCCAATCTCCCCAACAACAACTCTAATAAAACCACACCTAACGAATACATATCTGAACTTTTATCTAAAAAACCCCAATCTTTATACCGTGGGTCTAAGTAGCTCAGCGAGCCATATGCATCATTATCATTGATATCCGCAGATTTCTTGTTTTCTACTGTATATGAGACCTCTTCTAAATTTGAAAGTATACCCCTCCAATCACTGTCAAGTAAAATACTACTGCTTTTTATATCTCTATGTTTTATCGGAGTAATGCCACCTTTGTGAAGATATTCCAATCCCATGGCAACATCGAGGCCTATATTGAGGCGTTTCATCCATGTAAGATCAGCATTGCCCAAATGCTTATCGAGTGTTCCATTAGAAGCATGCTCATAAACAATTATTTTTTCACCCATTTCGTTACAATACCCTACAAGTCCAACGATATTCTTGTGCTTACACTCAAACAGAACTTTCAACTCTGTGATAAACTGAGAGTTTCCTTCATCCGACCGGCTATCAAATCTCTTTGCAACAATGGGGGTATGTCCATTAGCATTTGCAAGTGAAATTTCTCCCTCATACAGCCTCCAGAATCTTCCTTTTCCAATTGAGTTGCAGTCACTGAAGTTTTGTGTTCCCAGTTTTATGGATTCAAGTGAAATTTGAAAATTGTCCTTCCTGTTATTGTTATCCTGTGAATCACAACACTCTCAACTTCAATGTAAAACTCAAACGATTTAAAATTCAATTCAGTAATTTAGTAAAGAGATTAGTATCCTGGAATGTAACAAACTTTGAACGAATGTCTATAGTGTGAAAAAACTAAAGTTGTGTTCATTGTAAGTAATCATCTTTAAATTATGTCTATTGTATGTAAAAAGCATACGTGGCAACCATATATAGCTGCCAATTGTTAGTTTTGACTGGTCGGATACCTATTTTACATATAATAAACATAATTTAAAGATGATTACATACAAGGAACACAACTTTAGTTATTTTACACTATATACATTTTTCCAAAGTTTGTTATATTCCAAGATATTTATCCCTTTAGTAAATCAGTATCATCGAAAATTTTACGCTTGATATCACCAATATATGTCAACTATAAGCAATTAAAAGTTTTGTTAGAAGAGGGTTTATAGTTAAGAACATTGATAATACAAATCAAAATTCTTAATTACTCATAACAAACATTCAATCTTTTTTCCCTTCGGGGACATCCGATAAAATTGGAATGATACAGGGAAGATTAGCATGGCCCCTGCACAAAGATGACACGTACAAATCGAGAAATAGTTCAAAAAAACATTCAATCTTTTAAGTTCAAAGAAGTTTTATAATGTTAATAATACGAGCAAGCATACCCCGCCCCCCCCCCCCCCCCCCGGGCTACGTATAGTACTTCAAAGAGGGCTAGCCGAGTGAGATGGGCCGGTTAGCATTCATGGATATTTGAATCATAACAACATGTCAACATGTGAACATCAAGTATAGTCTAAATTTGTGCTTTAGGTTTAACTAACCTTTAAATTTTATGAGTTATCATCTCAAGTACTTTACATACAGCATATAATATTTATTTCAATTTGTTCTTGATGTTTCAGCAATTTGTGTTTATATTTCACTAATTTTTCTATTTCATATAAGAACAGTGGTGAACAACCTCTTCCCTTAAAAGGACCAAATTATGATGAAAAGAAAAAAAAAAGTTCAAATGAAAAAAAATACTCACTTGAAGGTTCAAAGATTTCTCAAGTTCTTTGATGATGACTTCTATTGTTGGACGGTCAACTTGAGCTTTTTCCACACATTGACTAGCTATTATTAAAAATGTGTACAACGAATCGTGATTGAGCCTATCGTTTAGCCCAGGAATATTTTCATCAGCTTCCTCCTTCAACTGTGGATCTACCAATTTCTCTATAGTTCTATCATGAATGCATTGACGTGCTATTGATGGAAGGCTCGTTGTATGGTACATTTTGTCATATGCCAAGTTCCCAGAGATTATTTCATGTAAAACTATTCCAAAAGAGTAAATATCCGATTGAATTTTCAGTTTACCCGTTTCTAGATATTCCGGATCCATGTAAACTTCTGTACCACCAATATTACAACTGATGAAGGTGCTACATTGGTTATATGTAGGGTGTAACTTGGAGAGCCCAAAGTCTGCAATCTTCGCCACCCACTTATCATATAATAGAATGTTTGCACTCTTTATGTCTCTATGTATTATGCATTCTTTGTCTTCTGTAACTTTGTGAAGATATTGTAATCCATATGCAATATCGATGCATATTTTTATACGTTGAGCCCAACTAAGATTAATCTTATGGTTGCTTCCCAAATACGCTTCAAGGCTTCCATTAGTTGCATACTCATAAATCAAAATCATCTCAGTTTCTTCGTTACAAAAACCAGTAAGAGAGACTATATTTGGATGCTTACATTTGCTAAGTAGTTCAATTTCAGCTAAGAACCCTTGTTCAGCTTGCCCATCTATCCTGGGAAAAAGACGTTTTATAGCTATAGTGCTATCCTTTTCTGGCAATTCAGCTTTATTCTCGCCATTTGTAGTTGTTGGTGAGCTTATGCTATTAAAATGGTCAAGTTTTGCTTTGTAGACCATACCATACCCACCGGATCCAATGCAGTATGTGCTAGAAAAATTGTTGGTCTTTAGTCGTATATCAGTCAATTGAATTCTCAAGTGATCCAACTTTTGCATCTGCAAATTTTGATTTTAAAAGAAAAAGCAAAATGATGTACAATGTGTTACAGTAAGTCGATATAATCAATGTCTCGAATTCAGACAAGTGAAAGCCTCTAAAGTTATTTAAAGTGAAATCTCTATAAATTAATAATGTTGGGATCAACATATTTTATCAATTTAACGAGATACTATTATTATATCGATAAATTAATAATTTATTAATTTAAAGCTGTTTTGTGATATAATTTATTAATAAAGAGACTTTTATTACGGGTATGTATTATCAACACAAAATAGATGTGAATCACTTGCTAGATTATGTTAGTTTTGAGGTAGAAAACATTGAAAAAATTGTGACCGATACTTTTTAAAATCCGATTGATGACGAAGTTAAGAATGATTTGAAAATAGAACTATTCACAACTTATTGTTGTAATACGAGTAAACAATGCCCAAACTCTTACAATACATTATTGAATTTATTTTAGATGGGGTAGGAAAAATAAATAATACTCGTAATATAAAATTTAAAGATAAACTTAATATATATTTAAAAATCTAGAAAAAAAAAAAAAAGAGAAAATCTCAATGTGATAAATATAGATTTAATATAGAAAAATTGTTGGTCTTTGGTCCTATATCACTCAATTGAATTCTCAAGTGATCCAGCTTTTGCATCTGCAAATTTTCATTTTAAAAGAGAAAGCAAAAGGATGTACAATGTGTTACATTGAGTCGATATATATAATCAATGTCTCGAATTCAGACAAGTGAAAATATCTAAAGTAATGTATATGCTACTTTATCATATTTACGTTTCTAGAATCACAAGTGTTGTAAGACTAGGACCAATATTAGGTTTGCCTGTAAATGTTTATAGGGTTTTAATTTTAAATGTTGTTCATTATCCGCTTAAACAGATAGTTATAGTTAATAAATCATGCCTTATTGTAACCACTTTAAATTTTGGGTCAAATAAGATTATTGATTTAAGTATAATTAAATTAAACTTCTTTTTGTTAGGGTTTACCTAAACTAGTGATTAAACTCTATAAGTAAAATAAGCTAAGGCATGATTAAGTGACTAAGTGCATGATAAACTCTTATTTGATTTATGATAATCAATTATATCTTTAAACTACCTAGCTTAGTATATTTAAAGATAAAAATGACTAGCAAAGAAAGTCTCAAAAGAAGCTATTTTCGTCTAGAAAACGTCTTATATAATAAGCTTAAAAAAAGTAAGACCTTAGACCCACCATTTTTCCATGAATATTATACATATCAATACACTAAATAAAAGATCAAATATCCCTGCTAAAACTCTCTGTTTAAATCCTAAATAAAGAAAAAAAAGAAAAGTCTAACTATATACTTAAAGAACATGAGCTAACTAACTAATAAAAGTGTACTCTAACTAAACATCATCCTTTTATCATCAAATCACCATCTAATATCATCCCTTCTAGCTAGTAAATATCTAAGGAACATATATTAACTAAGTAACTAGGTTCCTTGGCTAAGCTTCATCCTTTTACCAACACTTAGATATCATATCACCATCTAATAGCGCCCTAATACCTCTAAATATATATTATAATTCGTGGTTAAAGGAAAGAAAAAAGAAAGAAAACTAATTATTAAACAAACTAAAAGACAAAGCCTAACTAATTTGTAACTATATTCCCTAACCAAGTAACTATGTTCCTTAACCAAGTGTCATCCTTTTGTCACCACATCACCACCTCCCATCCATCAAATACCACCTTGTTCCTCCCTTGTCCTCTTCCTAAAGTCGGCCTAAACACCACCACTTCCAAAATATCTTCATTTTTCTTTCCCTATAAATAGCAACCTTAAATCTTCATTCCAATTTGCTAATTTTACACAATTCTCTTTCTTCTTCTTTAATCCCTATCATTCTGAGATCAATTATTGATAAAGTTCAAGTATATCTTACTAAAACCCTCACCATATCTACTGTTTAAGCTCAATCAATGTAGTCTTTAACTCGTACGAAGAATCAAACTGCACGACGTTGTTATCTTCTATCAAATAAATCACTCTCCTTACTAGTAAGTACTCCTATAAAACCTTACTTACATTTATGATTATATATGTATTGAAATGCTTGTCGAATGGTATACTTGAATTATACATTTGTACATATTAATTGACCTTTATAAGTATAAAACGTCTAAGTAATCACTTTGTTATTTAAACTTGTACAAAACTTATATAAGTTATACAAGTACTTTTATTTATAATTATCCTAACATATTTAACTTGTTAATATGTATATTCTATCTACGTATTTCGTATTATATATATATATTTCGTATTTTCAATTTCGCGTTTTGGACAATATATATATATATATATATCTTCTATATATATCTACAAATAATAACTTTCTATTAAGTACTTCATAATCGTAGGCCTTTTGTTGTATAAACGAATGGCCTTAAAAAGCTCAAGATCCATCTACCATGCTTAATCCATACTTGATCCCTCTGTACAATTATCTGGGCATGAAGTCGTATTAGTTTTCAAGTACTCCCATAGTATAGTTTTCATTATACTTAATATATTTCGTATTAACTATAATTTATGCCATTTAAGTTATCTCTTTTATAAATATATATATATATATATATATACACACTCTCGTTTTCATTCTTCGAATACATTCAGTATTGATTCAAATTTAGATATTTGAAGTCTTGATTCGAATACTTTTTGTACTCCCCTTAAAAATATATACATCTTGATACATGAAATAATGATTCACCTCATATTAAATTAAATAATAAATGATTTCAAAATAAATAAATTAAGATGACGTATCAATAATAACATTATAATAAATAAGTATTCTATACATAAACCTAAAATATTAAAAAACTGTAACGCGAATATTATAAATAATATTATTTGGGGTTGACACCCCGTTCCGGTACCGTCACGCTATGGAACAACGGATATTTCATATATGAATATAAGCGTGATGTAATAGCCAGAGGCAACATAAGGGGGGTAAATCTATGTTGTTAAGGTATCAATTCAAGGCATAAGCATAACAGTTTAATTGTTGTAAACAATTGTTTAATCTTATGGTCCATAGTATATTTGTGTAAACCTATGAGATCACTAAGACACTAACTTTATGTTAATGTATTTTAGCGTGTATTTCTCGAGAAATTGATATATTTGGAGCATATGCTAGGTTATGTATATTTGGAGTCACAAATACATGGAGATTACGGATAGAGATTTCACAGCATTATAAATAGTTAATATTATGTTTTAAAATCTCTAGTCTTTTATTGTAAACTTGGTTCATCTTTTGTATCAAATACATCAGTATCATTTAATAAATTTCGAAAATGGTCTCATTCAGAGGTCGTTTATTGTAATTTGTGTTTGTGATTTTAATATTATACACACCACGCTATTCCGTCTTAGGTGGAGTGTAACACTTATAAATCATAATATCATAACAACCCTTGATATATTATTAGAGAAGGGAAAAAGACAACGTGTAGACTTTTATCCTAATAAATTTTCTTATATATAATCTACTAGCTGATAATCCGGGGTTTAACCCGGACACTAACTAAAATATTAAAATAAAAAAAGTTAAAATAATATATGTAGTTTTTGTAATTGATATATCATAACTTGGTTTGGAGATATTAAATTGGCTAACATAATATATATGTATGAGTATTTATTGCATTAACAAAACATAAAAAAAATTTACAATCAAAAAGTAAGAATTTAATATAAACATTTAATAAGTTAGCTATTTAGTTTAAAAAATATTACAATATTAAATATGACATATGACATCATAAATAAAATCAAACTTTTTTGAAGAAAAATATAGACATATCACATAATACTTTTTCTAAAAATAGTTTTAAAAGACAATTCTCTTTTATTATATATAAAGATTTCTTTCGTAAAAAAATTTGTTTTCATTTGGATTGAAATTCAAATTTCATTTCATTTCTTTTCATATTTAGTTGGAATTTAAAACATTTTTATCAAACTCCTTATAAGAATGGAAATTCCTTCACATCATCAAATATGGAAAAAAATAGTTTTGAATTCCTCTAGATCTCATAATCTCATATATTTGAACAAAATCCCTTTTCATGTGTTAATTTTTACTGTATTATTATGAATGATTTCATTTTAATTATTATTTAGTATATTATATAATTTTGTATATTTATTTAAAATTATGCTTATTAGTTAAATATATTATATCAGATAATTATTATTTTATAAATAATAATATTATTATGTAGTTATATTTAAATATACTTTTCTTTTTATTATGATTTAAATAATATTATATCATTAATATTATTACTATCATTACTTTATTTTTTTTATAATCGTATTCTTATTATCATTAATATATTATTATTTATATTTAATTGTTTATATTATTTTATTAGTATTATTACAAATATTATTACTATGATTTTGTTTATTATGATTTATATTATATTGATATTATTAATATAATTTTATATGAATATTTGATTATGATTATTTTTATTATTATTGTTGTGATATTATTGTTAATATTATTTATATGTATATTTTATTATTTATTATTTTTTTTATCATGATTACTTTTATTATGATTTTTATTAAATTTTAATACTACTTTTTTGTGACTAATTTTTTTGTTATTCTTCGTATCTTCTATGTTATGAAGAATGGAAAGGAAGAATAAATTTTCAAAACTTTTCATTTTTACAACAAAGATTGAATTTGTTCACTATAAACATCAAACATCAAAGTTTTTTTTCTCACATTTAGGATAATAACATAAAATTTGGATTTCTTTATTTTAAACACCAACTTCAAAATTTCTACTTTTGAATTTTGGACACCAAAGATTTTTATTTCAGCAAACATATCCATGACAAAGTAAGTTTAATTAGTCAGTTGTAGATTAATGCAAGTGTAACATCATTATGAAACTGCATCAACACGACAACTGAGACTCCGCATCGCGGGGCTAGGAACTTCCTAGTTATTATTAGAGTTAATTGCAAGATTAGTCCATGTGGTTTGTACATTTTAGCAAAGGGGTCCCTTTTCGAGAATCGTTGCAATAGAGGTCCCTATTTTGAGAATTTTTTGCAAAATTGGTCCAATTTTGACGGATCCCTTAAAGGTGGTTGTCAAGTGTTGGGGTATTTATGTACTTTCCACCCCACAAAGACTACCGTTGCTAAAATGAAAAAAACACAGGGACCAATCTTGCAACTAACTGTTCTTTATATATAATAAAAAACTATTGATCTAACCAATTTTTAACAATTTAAAAATCGCCTAAAATTAAATTTACATATGTATCATTGTTAAAATTATAAATCAAAATATATGGAACTAAAAAACTTTTAATTATTAATTATATTAATAATTGTAGAAAAAGTTTAATTAACTTACAATTTTTAAAAATCTATCACTAATTAGTACTCTTTATTTTTTTTTCATAAAAGAATACATTTTATTAAATAATTAACTTTAATATAATTTTTAATACTTTTTAGCTTTTTATGATTATTTATAGTTAAATTACTAATTAGTACACTTTATAAATTTAGTTCCTTTAAATTCTAATTTTTGAGTCAAACATTCTACTTAGTATATTGCCCCATAATTGTTGCCCTTTTGTTTTATACCCAACTAGTTAAGATACCCCGGCATTGCCCGGGTTTGTAGTCTTTGTGTGTTTTTAGTGAGCTTTGTGTGCGCTGAAAGAAAGAAACTAAAATACTCAGCATTATGTAAAAGTTACAAGCAACACTCGTATAAACACTACAAGCTTGTACATAGAAATTTGTTGTCTTAAAAGAAGAAAGAAACAATAACATGATCTATGAAACGTGTTGCCGTATCATTAACAACTATTTTCAAAACTCACGTAATCGCATAGTATATAAAAAATTAAAATTATTTTGTATATGTTTAAAATATAAAAGTTCAATAAAGTTTGCAATTGATGCAGTTGATCAACAAAAAGAAAACCTTATTATATTTAGTTTCATATATATATATTTTTTTTAATAAGCTGAATCTTGTATAAATATAATAATTTCATGTATTTCTTTTCCAAAGAATTGTCAGCGCATTCGTACAACTCAAAAATTAAAAGTTTTTATATTATGTAAAACTATGTGCCAAGACAGTAGGTTACACTATAGAAAAGAACAGATGTCATTCTTTTATATTCAACCGCTCCACTAATTTCTCTTCCATTTACCTTGAAAAAAAACTTCTCTTCCAATTTTATATTGTGTTTATTTTTATTCCACCTTTGCCTCATGTTAACCACTATCAACGCCCATCTCAGCCTTCCACTACTCATTATGATTAGCTTATTTCGTCAGCGGTTTATCGTAACGGTGGTGGTGCATTATTGGTAGTGGGTGAATGCACACACCGTTGACGCTGACGACAAGAAACACCGTTATTCGTCCGACAATGGTTTTTACGGCAACAATGACATCACGTGTCTCCCTCTTTTTAAATCTGTGTGCAAGTTTGTTGTTTGTGGTGGTTGCTATTTGAATGGAGCTTGTATAAATGCGATGGTGGTGTAGCCTGCACATCACTCTTTACATGTATGTTCAGATCTATGTATGTATCCAGTTTTAAAGGTTGTTGGCGATGGTGTTTGTTACCGGTGTTGTACATCCGCGTGATGCGATGGCCGACGGTGTTATAGGTCCTGATAAGGTAGCGACCGAGCTGATATTGCTATCAAAGTGGTTCATCAGATCCGCCGCCGCCGTTATTAGGTGCGTCAGGTGTTGCCGGCGGTGAATCGGTGATTGTTACCGGCGGTGATTATGGAAGGTTTGTTTATGTAATATGTATGTGTATATGTTGCGGGTAGATTGTATGCTTTAAAAGTTGTACTTTGTGTATTAGGAATTGTAAAAAGCTACAATACCGTTTTGAATTAGCGAGTTGCTACAGTGAGGCCGTTTTGAGTTACAATAGTACCGAGTTGCTACAGAACCGGTCAACCCGACCCGGTACTGTAGCACCCGACTTTTGGATTGTTATATATATAATTTCTAGAATCACAAGCTCTTTGCAAACTAGTGCTAGTTCATTTACCTTTTTGGTCGGGAGCCGGGTAAGGTCATTATAAAAGAATTCAGTTAAATATTAAGTTCTGGAAAAACCATCATTTTTTGTTTATTCTTTCCAATTACTTATGTTTATTATGATTTCATAATACTCTTTGTAATTTAAAAAACAACACAAAAAAAAGGTTTGATGAACTAATATATTGTACCTCTTTAAGCGAAAAATTCGTAAATGTTCCTTGTCCGTTTTTTTTTCTTTGTTTTTTTTTTTCTTGTGTGTGATTTGGTTTTTGACATGAAATTACTGTCGAAGTTGGATGTCAAATGCGAAAGAGAATGAGTTTTTGATACCCAATTTACAATCCAAAAGTCATTAATCGAACAATTTCACATGCATTACGGAAGTTATACTTATATTCTTACCCCTAAAAACCACACACATTAATATGTATGACCCCAAAAGAAATAGATGCCTTGTCAATGGCTTGAAATTTTCATAATGTGTTCTAAACAAAATGTATTTTTATTGTGTAATCCAAAAACATATTGTGTTAACTGATAAGTTTTAAATCACATTATGTTTTTGATAGCCCGTAAAAATCAGAAAATTGTGTAATCCAAAAACACACTTTGATATGAATTTAAAACAATGTGTTTTCGAAAAACACATTAAAAACACATTGTGTATGTTTTGGTCAGTTTTATAGTTTTCAAAAAAATTATAGTTTTATAGTTTTCAAAAAAATTATGATCACACCTCTGTCAACCCTGTCAATGGTATCTAGAGATGCTTTATAAATGGTATCCATGGAATGCTCGTCTACATTGCTACTTTGCTAGTATAAGCTTATGACTATAAAATGTAACTTTGCTTATTTAAAAGTAAATGATTATTTATTTCTTAAACTTTTTTCTTCTTATTACACATTTTCATTAAACTTATATTAATTGTCCCATTTTAGCTTTCTACAAAAATATATGTTCTGTTTTTACTATGTTGTAACCTGATAAACGGAAAAAAAAAACATACTTCTTAAGTAATTATTTACCGCAATCATTTCAATCTTAATGAAAATAATCCATTACCTTCAAGTGGTTGGATAATACACCTTCCGGAGGTTCCTATATAAATAATCATAAAATTGAGAATTAGTTTAATAAGCTAGCTTGTACGCTGTTATTAAGACAATAAAATAAAATAAAAGTAATAGAATCTGAAAACATGAACTTAAAACAAGAATTGATGGTCTTACAAGACTTTGATCTAGTTTCTTTTGAAGTTCCAATGCTAGTTCAAGTCGTTCGAGAACTTTTTTCGAATTTAAACGTTCTGACCGTTTCTCTTTCAGGCAAAAATAAGCTGTCTCGGAGAAGATGTTTAATGACTCCAAGCTCATTTGTTTTCGTAGATCAGGATCAATCTTCTCATCAAGTGTCTTCTCTTCAAAACTGGCTCGGGCCATTCGAGCAAAATACCAATTATCTTTTTGATCTGGAGTTGAAACAGATGCTTCCATTCCAAACAAGACTTCAAACAGAACAACACCAAAAGAGAAAACATCTGACCTACTAGTCAAACCTCTAGTAAGTTGATTTGTTTCATATGCTGGATCCATATATAATAATGAGCCGTTGTACTTATCCGTAAGGTAAATTTGACCTTTTTTAGTTCTCACAGCAAATCCAAAACCATGTAACTTGGGTTCCCAGTCCTGATCAAGTAAAATTTTGGAGCTCTTGATGTTACCATGTATCACACTTTGATTCTCTTTTGCATCATAATGTAGGTAGCTTAATGCGCGTGCTATACCGACACATATATGCAGTCTCTGCATCCAACTGAGTATTGAGCCGCTTAGATGTCTATTGAGGCTTTCATTCGCCTCATGCTTGTTTATGATTACAATATGTCCATCTCGAAACCACTCAATTTTGTAAGTAGGAACGATGTTTTTATGGCTGAGATCTTTTAACATATTAATCTCATTGAGTGCAATGTGATGCTTGCATATCCGTACAACAATATTCACCAATTCTCCTGGTGATTGCATGAGTTGCCCTTTGTAAATTTTTGAGAAAGAAGTTTGTTTAACAAGGTTTTCCTCAGCAAAGTTGTTGGTGGCTGATATCATGTCTTCATATGGGATAGAAATACTATCAGCATACGCTTGTAGGGACATTACAGATTGGTCGACGTTGGAAGATGAACAGGACATGATACCTGTAATCTGTATTTGATTAGTAAATAGACAATTTGAGCACTAATTAACAATAAGATAGAATATCGTCCTAACTAAAACCAAAATGCTTTCTATTTCAAAAACTATTTTCACGCCTGTAAGCAAATAAGAAAGTTTTTGTTTGACTTCTTTTATAATTACCATACAAATTTAAATCATAACACTAGAATTTCATATTTTTTTTGACTGATTTTTTATCTTTTCATTTGAGATTACATCAATACTGTCGAAATACTATTCCAAGGACATATAAGGCTCATTTGGGATTACATCATTTATTTCAAGGGTAGATTGTATTTTAGTCTCTAAAGTCGCGGATTTTGCACTTTTAATCACTATACTTATAAAATTACGACATAAAAAAAAACACATGAAACTAACCAATTTTATTTACTTTTGGTTACCGTGTCCAATTTCTATAGCTTATCTCCGTTAACTTGTACTTCCACGTTTGTTTTTCTTTTCGTCCGTTTTTCTTTTCGTCCTTTCCATTAGTTTCATAATTAAAGATGATAATCGACCCAATAACTTCAGGGATGAAAAAGGTATTTATTCAATTTTTTCTATAGATCTATCGTCTTATTAAATATCTTATTTTAATATTTCAAGTCTTTTACTTTTTACTTTGACCTTTACAAAACCCTCATATGTTGTTTTGGCTGATTAGTAAAAATACATATTCATTTATTGAATTTTGAAGCAACTTTTATGTGGTTTACAGTTTACTTTTGTGTTGTTTTTTAAGTAGTTAATATAGTTAATTGTTTATTTGATTACAATTTGGATTTGGTTGATTAGTGATGGTTTTCATTCGTTTTTTATTTTAGTTTTCTTAATAAAAATATTATAAAGATGATTTTTAGATTTAGCTTGTTTTTGATAATTGAAAAAAAAATTAAAATATGTGTTTCTAGTGATAATACTTTTTAAGTTTTGATTAAATGAAATAATTGTCAGTAGAAAGATTTATTAATAAAGTTGTTAAAACTTTTTGATAATTGTGATTAAATTGTATACAAAAATTAGGTTGACCTTTTTCTAATTAAAAGATGTGATCTAAGGTTGATGTTGATAAAATTGATGATCATGATGATGGATATAAAATGTATATGTAGACATCCTATTTGCTACTCCCATGGTCCCATCATCCCGTATAAATTGAATAAATGTTCAAATTTGACATTTTATGTCTCGTTTGTCAAATTTGACTGTTAATATTTTTTTCGTGTTAAATAACCTTTGTTATAAGATATATGAATGAATTATGTTTTAAATATAATTTTCATTGATATAATTTACATACATAAAATGTGTAAAATGACAAAAATAAATTTAAAAATCTTTCCCTGACTTGATTGATGCAACTTGTAATAGATTTTATTGGAAGGATGTTAAAGAATATATTTAGGTATTTGACTGAATAGCTGAAACTTTTGGTAAAATGTGTAAAATGACAAAAATAGGTACATAAAAAACATTTAACATTAATCTTATGTATATATGTATAAATAAATTTAAAATTACACGTGTCACTTAAATTAACTTATCAATATATAATTAATTAAATGTTTTAATTATTCTAAAAAATAAGATAAATTTAGATTTAAAAGAACAAGTCTCACTTAAATAAAATGTCACGTATCGATTAAAGAAAGTCTCAATCTTGTTTTAGTTTATTGATAAATAAGTTATTTATCAATTTATTTTTGAACATAGTTATTTATCAATTAAATACATAAAAAATACGAAAAATATTTCCAACTTATAAGACTAAGAACCTGTTTTGTTTTTTTAGTCATTGAGTGTTAAATATATTAAGTTACTGAATGTATAAATAATGTCTGTATGTATTAATTTTAAAAACATGTACCTAACGGTTATTTTTGTTTATTAACTTAAAAAGAATATAAAATTTGACTGAATATATTAAATTTTTTATTATTAATTATTAAATATGTTAAATAAATAAATAAAAAAAGGCCTAACCCATCTTAACCGACACATAGGAATCCTAACCCATCTTAACTGACACATTATAGGTTGTCTCACACATTCACTTTTCTGTATGTATATATGTCTTTCATATATATATATATATATATATATATATATATAAATAGATATATATATGGGAAAAGTGAATATAAGGTTGTCCGACATTTAAGCTTAGGTGTAGAATCCCTCACATACTAATTTATTAATATTTGTTGAACTTTAAATAAATCACATGGCCCCCATGAATTTTATGGATTAAAAAAAGAATATGTGAATGTTCCACACCTAAATTTAGATACCTAACAGCCTTATATATATATATATATATAGGGTGACAATCAAATGAGAACAAATAAGAACACTTAAAAACAACATTTTGATCAATTAAAAGTCCATAAAACTGACATAGTGCATACTTAATTATCATTATTTAAGTGTTTAACAACACATTGATCCGTCAAAATCGAAAAAAATCTCGTTTTTTGTTGGATGCATCATATTGATGAACATGCATCCAAGATGGATGCACAAAAAAAAACGTGATTTTTTTGATTTTGACATATCAATGTGTTGTTAAGCACTTAAATAATGATAATTAGTTAAGCACTATGTTAGTTTTATGGACTTTTAATGCATCAAAATGATGTTTTTAAGTGTTCTCACCGTTCTTATTATAAAAGTGTTCTCACCGGAGTGTTACCCTATATATATATATAGGGAAAAGTGAGTATGGGGTTGTTATGCACCCAATTTTGGTGAAAAACCCCTCACACACCAATATTTTAATATTTTGAATAAATGTTTGGACCCCTATGATTTTTACGGTTTAAAAAAAGATATGTGGGGGGTTTTTCACCCAACTTAGGTGTCTAACAGCCTCATATTCTCTTTCCCCATGTATATATATATATATATATAATATAGAAGTTCTCATGGTTCTTCAAATTCAAATGGTTCTCACATGAACATATTCCTATATATATATATATATAAAATATAGTGAAGGGATCAAGTGAGAACCAACATATATGGTGAGAACCGTGAGAACCATTGAAAAATTATCTCTAAGGGCTTTTGTAACATCCCAATTATAAAAAGGTAAATAAAATTAACTTTTTTGTAGTTTTGACATTAAAGTAACTTCCTAGTATTTTATTTTTAGATGGGGGTTAAATTAGTTGGGACCTTAGTGGCTAGCGGGTATTATACCCTTAGATGTTTTTAAAGAAACGCGGCATGGGGAGGAAAATCCCAGCCACTTTCTCTTGTGACTCACTCTTCCACCATCATATTCAAGATTCTAAATTCATCTAAATCCTTCTTTTGTAAATGAAATTCCTTGTTTCTACATCTACACCAAAAATCATCCATACAAGAAATACTTACATTAACAATCAGAGCTAGCAATCAAATTGGAGGAAATTGTATGTGATGGTGTGTGTCAAATAGAGCAAGGAAAGGAGGAAGAAAAGATTGTGATTCTAACCTATCTCTAACTAATTTCTTCAATTGAGATAAAGGTTAACCTAAATTTTATTGTTTTAAAATTAGGGTTCTTCCTATAATATAATTTGGGGGTGTTTGACTTGGATTAACTTTTGAGGTGGAATTAGTGGTAGCTAATTTCATAGTAAACTCTATTATTATGTTTGGCTCATGATTTATTGTTATTGAATTGGTAAAATGATATAACCATTTTAATGGTGTGAGTGATTATTGTAATGATATTATGTGAAATGAGAAATGATTGAAATGTGTTTAGAGCCAAACATGATAATGGGTTGTGGTTATGGGTTGAGCTAGTAATTTTGCTAGACAATGATAGTTGGTCTCATGAAATTATAAATTGATGAATTATAGGTGATTCATAGCAAAGCTTATTGTAGGAGACATCTTGTATTGTGAAATTTGCGGTTTAGACAAGGTGAGTACTATATGCAATTGATGTGATCCGCGGAGTTTTGGACTCTTTTGCTGGTTGTTTGATGCTATGGTGAGCCGCGAAGTCTTGGACTCTTTTGCTCGGAATGTGGGTGGCAAGTCATGGATGACGATTCATGGGCTTGTCATCGTATAAGGATCCTTATATGTGCTTTATGTTATTTGAATGATATGATGTTTAAGGTGTCGATTGTATATTGTACTCACTAAGCGAAAGCTTACGTTTTAGTTGTTGCCCCTTTTATAGGCGGATTTGGTTATCTTGGAAAAGACAAGGCTTGAATAGGTGATTAAGACCCCGAAGAATTTTGGTGAAGGTAGTGGATTATGTTGGTTGATTTTGGATATTTATGTTAGTAATCCCGGTAGTCATATGCTCTTAGTACGCCCTTTTTGTTTTTAACGAGTTATATGGTCATGATACGTCAAATTTAGTTATTGTCAAGTTCATGTATGGTCTTGGAAAAATTGATAATAAGGTGAAGTTAGATAGGTTAACTTCATTGTCGTTGTATACTCGTAACCAAATGGGTTGGATATGTTTAAAAAGGCATTTGGCCTTTGTGTGAAAATTTTAAGTATAATGGGTTCATTATGTCTCTTATGTTATGTTAGACGTTTATGCAAAATTTGGTTTGCATTCGAGGTCGTTTAGTTTGATAATGGTTAATAACGTTGTTTTTAATGCGGTATAAACGCGCATGGCCCGTTTGGGTCATCGCTAAGTAAATATTGACTTTGATAAGTTTGTTATGTTATTTATGATGTATAGTGAACATCTGCACGTTTTGGTGTTTTGAAAATGAGTTTTGAGTGTCGGAAATCGTCTATTTGTGAGTTTCGACTAAAATTGAGTTTTTCAGGTCGGACCATAAATTTACGGCTGGGACTATAAATTTACGGCCAAAGAAATTTTGCAATGTTTCAGGTCAGAGAGAAAAAAATCCTAGACGCATTTTACGCTCAGTATAAATTACGGTCCGAGACCATGAATCTACGCCCAGTACAAATTTTGGACCGTAAATTTACGGTCTTAGACCATAAATTTACGGTTAGTGCAAATTTTTTTGAAATTTTTTATGTAGTCTTTAAATATATAAGTTCGGGTCGTGTGAGTCCATAATTACATATAAAGTTATTTTATTTGAGTATTATGTATGCACATGTATATATATGAGTAAAAAAAAAAATCTAAAACTTAACGGGCGTTACACCTTTGCCCTTAGAATTAAGGGCTACGCCTGTACCGTAACAACCGTCATTATCTCTTGGATCGCCGCTCATCAAATCCATACCATTCTCATATGCGTCCGGTGATAACCCTTTTAGAACAGATGAGGTCAACGCCCGTACCGTATATATATGTTTTCTTAACACGTAACCCATATGATTTTTTTTTTTTTTTAAATTATTTTTTTTTTGAATGGGGTTTTGTTATAAGAAAAAAAAACAAAAAAAAAAAGTTTCAAAAAATGAAAAAAAAAATTTAAAATATAAAAAACCACACAAAAAAAAAGAAAGAGGGAGGGAAACTAATGGTTCTCACGGTCCCTCTATATTTGTGGTTTTCAAGTTAACCCTACCACTCCTAACCATTAGAATTAAAAAAAGAACGAGAAATTCTATATTATAACTTGATGTTCATATGTGAATGATATATGTGAACATCGTATCAATTATCAAGTTATACTTTTAATTACTTTACGAGTGATAAAAACATATGCACTTGTGCAGATATACAGACTGCCATATAGCCTGTTTCATCTCAAATGATAAAGTAAAGGCTATTTTAGTAAATTAGAATACCAAAAGCTAGGAGTTTTTCATGAAATGTTAGCAAAAGCAGCGTTTTGCGTTGGAGCTTTTCACCAAATCTTAAAAGCTTCGAACTATTTTAACCAAACGAAAATTTTAATTAGAGATGAGCTTTTTTTAAAAATTTAAAGCATGAGGCTCCTAAAAGTAATAAAAAGATTTCTTCCAAACATACGTAAAGAAATTTGGAAACGGTGACCAAAAATGAGAAAAAATAATAGTTTAATGTGTTTTCTGTAATTTTTCGAGTTTAGTTATTAAAAATTCAAAAACTGCACACTTGAGAGACTAAACGTGTAAAATCAAACCATTAAATTAATTTGAAACTTGAAAGAATAGTAAAAAAACGAAACCATATATTGATCATCACAGCAAATTTGAAAGATCTAACTACACAAGAATATGAAAACATAATATCTAAAGGAGTTTGTGATCGACTTACTTTAGTTTCAGATTCTTCAACTTCTTTTTCTTCTTAAGGTGTGGATGGCGTCAGGCAGAGAAGATGTAGGGATGGTGGTGTGATCGGAGGTGTGGGTTGGCGGTGAAGTGGTACGTGGCAACCTGGTCGTGGGTTAGCCGGATTATTATTCGTAGTTGTGGGAAATGTGATCGGCGGGTGAAATCTTTTGAAATATTTAATGTATATAAAATATGGATATGGATTTTACATATATGTTCTTATGGGACTATGTTCATCAACACTTGGATTGTGTAAAGGAAATGGCAGGAAGTTGTAGTATATTGGAAGAGGCGTTGACTTTGTTGGATAATATCGAATCATCGAGATGTATGCAACAGCAGTTTATTATTATAAAATATTATGTACACTTGCATTTTTCTAATATACGTATAGTCGGTGTTTATTCGAGTCATTTAGGCAGGGGAAATGATATTGGAACATTTGTTTTGATTGATATATCGTACATAATGTAATATTGGTTTGTATAGTTAATTGTAAAATTTGTATATTGTGATACATTAATTAGAAATAGTGGCATGAATATCACTTCTTTTAAGTAGTAATGACATCAGGCCGAGTATAGATCGAATTTAGGTAATCTCGTACACGGTTGAAAATCACCATTTTAAATCCGGACCCGGACTCGACGGGTTCCCATTTATTCACCAATCGTTGAGTGACAGGTTTCCCCGCGTATAATCGGGAATCTGTTAGAATCACCATTTTTTGCAATTGTAATCATAACATTTGTAATATTGAGATAGTTTGTAGCTAAAATTTCATTGTGTGGTTATATTAAATTATCCAAGTTTTTTGGAATTTCACAAAATAACTAACAAAATCGCAATAAACTGACAAAATCGCAGTGAGATGTACAAAATCGCAACGAGGTTATGAGAATCGCAATGCGATTTTTCTACATGATCTCTATGACACCCTGCAAAATCTTTATGAGATTCTCTTGCATAATCTTTATATTATTATTATTATTATTCAATAAAAATAACTTTTACAAGAAGTTGGATGAGAGTCTAGATATAAGTTGTACTCTTACTCCTTTTTAAATACAAAAACATACTCTATGAAATGTATTATTATTATTATTATTATTATTATTATTATTATTATTATTATTATTATTATTATTATTATTATTATTATTATTATTTTACTATTATTATTATGTAATGTAATATATAGTTATATACAAGTCGGGTACGAGTTTGGGCGGGTTTCGAGTATACAGATTGGGTTCGCGGGTTTTCATCTAAAACTGCATCCGAACCCGTTAAATAAACAAAATCATCCAAATATCACATATCCGTACGAGTTTGTTTGCCATCTCTACATTTGCATAATGAATATAATCCACCATGTACCGATGGAAGTTAATTTCCTCTAAAAAGTATCTTTATATATAGAAGAAATTAAAGTATTTTTATCTCTTTAGAAGTGAGGATACAAGTATATAACATCTAATAATTGGAAATGACCTCACAACATAGAATTGTGATCATTTAAAAAACTAAATTTTTCGTGAAACTAGAAAACTGACCAAAATACACTGTGAATTTTTTAGAAAACACATTGTGTTAAGATTATATTACAATGTGTTTAAACAGTTTTTTGATTTCACACGTTATCAAAAGCACATTGCTATTTAAAACTTAACACAATGTATTTTTAAATTACATAAAAATCATAATTAAAACACATTATATTAAATTCAGATCATAATGTGTTTTAACCGGTTTCTATTTTTCACAAATAACTTTTCACTACAACATAATCTGAAATCTGAAAGTGTGACCGGCGGGTGAAATCTTTTGAAATATTTAATGTATATAAAATATGGATATTGATTTTACATATATGTTTTTGTGGGACTATGTTCATCAACACTTGGATTGTGTAAAGGAAATGGCAGGAAGTTGTAGTATTTTGGAAGAGGCGTTGACTTTGTTTGATAATATCGAAACTTCGAGATGTATGCAACAGCAGTTTATTATTATAAAATATTATGTACACTTGCATTTTTCTAATATACGTATAGTCGATGTTTATTCGAGTCATTTAGGTAGGGGAAATGATATTGGAACATTTGTTTTGATTGATATATCATATATGTGACATGTTGGTTTGTATAGTTAATTATAAAATTTATACATTATAATACATTAATTAGAAATAGTAGTATAAATATCACTTCTTTTTAGGTCGGAATGACAACAGGCGAGTATGGATCGATTTTAGATAATCTCATACCCGGTTGAAAATCACCATTTCAAATCCGGACCCAGACTTGACGGGTTCCCATTTATTCACTAATCGTTGAGTGACAGGTTTTTTCGCGTATAATCGGGAATCTATTAGAATCACCATTTTTTGCAATTTTAATCATAACATTTGTAGTATTAAGATAGTTTGTCGCTAAAATTTCATTGCGTGGTTATATTAAATTATCCAAGTTTTTTTGGAATTTTTCAAAAATAACCAACAAAATCGTAATAAGCTGACAAAATCGCAGTGAGATGTACAAAATTGCAACGAGGTTCTGAGAATCGCAATGCGATTCTTCTGCAGAATCTCCATGAGATCCTGCAGAATCTTTATGAGATTCTCTTGCAGAATCTTTATATAATTATTATTATTATTATTATTATTATTATTATTATTATCATTATTATTATTATCATTATTATTATTATATGAATAATAATAATAAATTTTGTTCAATAGAAAATAGTTTTTACACGAAGTTGGATGGGAATCTAGATATAAGTTGTGTCCCACTCCTTTTTAAATACAAAAGCATACTATATGAAATGTATTATTATTATTATTATTATTATTATTATTATGTTATGTAATATATAGTTATATACCAGTCAGGCATACGAGTTCGGGCGGGTTTCGAGTATACGAATTGGGTTCGCGGGTTTTCATCTAAAACCGCATCCGAACCCGTTAAATAAATAAAATCATCCTCATACCACATATCCGTACGAGTTTGTTTGTCATCTATACATTTGCGTAATGAATATGATCAACCATGTACATGTAACACCCCAACAGAGGTGGAAACACGAAGTGCCACAGAACGACATGGTACAAAAGATTTAAATATAAAACATCAACATAAAGTTCCGAATGACATTCATATTCAGAAGATTACAAGTTCAAGTTGATGTTTTAATCCATTACATAACCACAAATCCAAAATCAAAAGATAAATTGTTTGCATTACAAACCGTCAAGCATTCAACATATTGAGCAATCAGAGAGGCGGTATTGCTACGAACCTATTGCTCTAAACCTGAAAAGCATGAAGAAAAAGTGTGAACTACGAGAGTTGAGTGAGTTCATAGGTTTTAACTAACATGTTTATATTGCAACCATATTCAAGGATAATAAGTCACAAAAACTTTCAAGTATTCCTTCATAATACTCATACCCACACCGTATGTTCAAATCAAAATCTCTAAACATATTAATATCAATTTCATTTAGCCACAAGGGCATAATTTAAATAGTTTTTGATGAGAAAATACTTGAGCCACTACTACTACCTTTTCATGTCCAAACAATATATTATTTCATTTCATTTCATAGCACAAGCTGTCAATCAAGTGCTTTAATTACAATTGGGGTCGTGCCATGGAGACGACCATATAAATTTAAGGTAGCTAGAGCACCGCTCTGGTCGAACTGGAAGTGAAGGTCGTCACGAAGGCGACCAACATTCCACCGTTATGCTCTGGGTGAGTGGTCAATTCCTAGTTGCGCAACCCTCTAACTACAGGTCTCCCCTTTCGGAGAAAATAGTAGTGTACCGAATTATAACAGTTTGACAGAAGTCAAGCTCATCATATAACATTTATCACATTGAACATACATCATAATTCCATTTCATAATCATACTATCAAGAATCATTTCTTATATAGAAAGCAATTTTATTTATTTATCATGCTTTTTACCCCGAAAGTTAAACACATAAAATAGTTTGAAAGGGGGCTATGATTCACTTGCTTCGGGAGTGAGAAAGGGCTGATTAAATGCGTGATCTTCGTCTAGTGGTGTCATCCCTCAAGCAAGCCTAAACTATGGTATTTAAATATACACAACGTAAGTGTGTGTTGCATGAACTAGTAAGCTAGATCATGAGATGTATGCTAGTAGACTTGCCCGTCTTTGATTGTTATTAGATTGTGGAGTTCAAGTATATTATAGTACTCACATCATTTGGTTAGAAGATATTTGGTGGTGAAGGTCATTTATCATTACACGTTTTTGTTCGTTTATTGAAATTTTGGTAGTTTGGCTTTGATTTATATAGATTTCCATTGCATACTTTGCTTAATAATAATATTTGTCATTTGTGATCTCATAATATGTATATTGATGAATATTTCTGATTTATATTTTTTTATTCAATTTAATATTATTTAATTAAGTATTTATTCATTTTGTTGATTTATTACTTATATGATTCTTTATAATTACTTTTAAGTTCTTAAATTGCCTTTAAAATTTATGGATAATTATTTTGTGATTATATTCTGATTTTTATACTTTTTAATTTATAATGTTATGATTTGTACATTTATTTGTGCATTATTTTTTAATTAATTCAATAATAGTGATTAACTAGTGATTTTTACTTAATTATTTACTTTTAAATTATTTAACACTTGTTTCTTGGCTTTTAATTATTTGCTACAGTAAGTTTAGTTTACTTTCACCATTGGTTATGTAAATTTAATCAAGTTCATGATTTATATAATTTATTTATTAATTTATATATCTTTTAATTTCCATTTAAATTTATTTAATCACAAAAATACTTAGAAATCACCATACAAGCTTTTGTCCAAAAATCTCAGGCCTTAACATGTCAAATTCATATAGTTTCAACCTCTCTTGTGTCTTGCTTATTTGAGGACTTTATGATCAAAAATCGTTTACCGAAAACGTGTTTTAAGCCTCATTTCTTAAGCAATTTAAGTACTTCAAATTGGATTTTTGTACTTGTTTCATAATTTCCAGAAAGTTCATCATATTTTGATAATCCAAGTTGTGATAGTGGTGGTGGTGTGATATGTGCAATTTTGTGCTTTCGGTTAGTGATTAATTGACCCAAAAAGGTGATTTTTGAGCTTAATCTTGCCATGCTTCAAATGACTTGACTTTTATACTGTTGATACATCATATTTCCAGAAGGTTTAGGATATTTTTATGTTCATTTGATCATGGTACATGTGTGTGTTAAAAATGCATTTTTGCATGCTTTCGGTTTACGATTTCAAGCATATTTTAACATGTTGTGATTCAAGCTATATCCTTGATATTTTATAAATTTTTCTAGAATATATTCACCAAGATTAACATATTTTTCAGTTAAGACAAGTCTCTAATCATCTCATAATCTAACAACAAATCCAACCTTCTTAAATCTAGCATTTATGCAATTATCTCAACTTTTTAACAATAGCTCTTCATCCATCTATAATCCATCAACATAAAATCATATTTTTATGAAAAATTCCAGAAAAATTCCAGAAAATATGCACATAAAAATTACATAAACATGTTCATCTTTTCATGCAAAAAGTTATCTTACAACTATCAACATATTTCAACACTTTTGATGCAAGCTTTTATAGATCCAACAATACAACAACAAAAGTCTACTTTTTCATAAATTTTCCAGAAAATAGAACTTCAAAATATATAAAAAACATGACCATCTTTCAAAGGAAAAACTACTTTAAAAGCTATATAATCTATAACTACACTTTTGGGTCTTAAACTAGTTAAATCTTTGGATCTTTCTTCATGGATTTAACATGCATATGCATGGAAAGAAAGATCCTATCAACTTTGCCCTCATCAAGTGTATATTTGAAAGAAAACATAAAGAAAACATGAACTTTTGATGAAACCTTTTAATATATAACAAGAACAAGATTAATCTAGTAAAAAGGATGAAGATATATACCCTTGAAGAACACTTTTTGATGATGGAAAAGATGCAGATTTTTCGTGACCTTCAAAGCCTTAAACAAACCTTAATCCAAGCCTTAAACAACCCTTAAACCTTGCTTGAATAACCCTTTAATAGTCTAACTTAAAACCCTTATTATTAATATATCTTTTAAGTATGATTTTGTCTTTGTTTCCTCCTTGATTTGCTGGCCAAAATATTGAAAGAAAATATGAAGGAGAAGAGTTTAATGTGAGAGAAGATTATGTGTGTATTTTGGAAGTTCAAAAGTGTGGTGTTATGTGTGAGAAAGGTTAGAGGGTTATTGTATCAAAAGTGTCTTGGAGGAATGAAGGATAAAATCTCCTAGCTACCCTTTGATTGGGTAATTCCGTTATGGGGAAATGGGGGAGGCCGAATTTTGTATTCAAAATAAAAAGGGGGTGTAAGGTTTTGTGGGTATAAGGTGCACATGGATTAATAATTAGTATGGATACATGCACATTTATTTAGGGGGTGCTTGGTTAGATGTATTTTGGGTGGGTAATGAATATGATAACAAAAGATTATGTCTGGTTACAAAAATAGGAGTTAATCAATACTAAATATAGGTAATGGACCATTATAGAGTAAATTGTGAGTAATAACTATCATTACCCATTAATAGCTTTTCCCCCACTAACTCCATATTCCGTAACTCTCGTTTTTCACATAACAATGCGTGAAGTAGTTATCAAATTGCTCGTATATATTATACATACCTACATGGCTACATATAGTAAGTAAGTAAGTAAGTAAATGCTCAGTGCCGCCTTCCACGGGTTTTGAGCCCCAATAACTCAACGGTGTATGGGGAAGGTTAAGATGTAGGCAGACCTTACCTCTAGCTAAGTAAAGAGGCTGCTTCCAGTTTCTACCTAAATGGTAGAAAAGGCCCTCCAACCTTTGCATGGGATGAGGATCGAACCCATGACCTCTGTCTCCAGAGGCAAAGGTGTTTACCTTTGCATGGCTACATATATTAACATGAAATTCTACTTCAAATATTATTTTACATATTAACGGTTTCTTTATACTCCATATTTTAATTATATATATATATTTATTCAAATGGGTATAATCAATAATAGCAATATTAATTTACACATTACTTTTAATTATATATAATTATATATTAGTGACTGGTACATCAATATTATATAAATATAATAATTATTTTTTTTGAATAAATAAATATTTATTATATTTATTTTAATAAGTTTCTATACATTGTATTTGTTTCTAACCAGGCAACATCAAAACTAATAGAATACTCATTGCATTCCTTTGGTATTCTCTTTACCTTTCTCATATCCATTCTCTTTATTGAACCAAGCACCTCCTTAATTACTAGTTTTTAAGTCATGTTGTAATTCCTTGATGACAAATGGCCAAAATTTTCATGCATGTATATATATTTGTATCTTAAAATTTGTTACATACTCCCATTAGTTATATATTTGTATTTATTTTAGATATATATATACATATAGGGGTTAGTTATTGTAAAACAAGTATTAAAGTAAAACAAACAAGACAAGATCTTGACCCTTACATCATGATAAAATTGATGCACGGAGATTCATATATATATATATATAGATACATGATGATTTTGATGATGCATAATAATTGTTAGTGAAGGAAAATCTATTGTTTTATTTGTTTTACTTTAATAATTGTTTTATTTTATCTAGAACCTATATATATATATTTGTTATTATTCAAACATTTTCTTGTACTTAAGGAGTTATAGATATTTTTAAGATGCTCATGGTATTTACATGACCAAGTAATATTTAGTTGGCTTGATGGTTCAAATTGTTGGACATTTATAAGAATTTTTGATTGCTAGCTCAACTTGTGAGACTTATATTATTATTTATAATTTGATTAAATATTAATAAAATTTTGTTCAATGGTATTTTATTAGATTGAATTTAAAACTAACAATAGCTTTAGATTGCTAATTTAGGGGCATTATCTACTAGCTTTATGTAACATTCGCAAAATTTGACTTTAGTTAACCCGTTAGACATATGTACTTTTGACTTAATTGGTATTAATTAGGTGTTATGTGATCGAGTTACTTGTGATATAATTGTGATCAAGGCATTATGTGAATTGATGATCGTTGTAGTTAATTTACGTTCGTGGGCTAGTCAAGGTTATTGATTGATTTAAATTAAATGTTAAATTGTTAGTTGTGGGATAAATAGATTAAATTAAATGAATGGATTACCCATGGGTTGAACCAAACCCATATCCTAGACCAACCCCACCCAACCTTATCCCCTCCCATTCTTCCACTCTTTCCATCCATTCATTTCATTCTATCTTCACCTCCTTTCTCTCTCTCTAAATTCTAGCATTATTAATTGTTGGTTGAACAAGATTTTTAGTAACAACATCATCATTATCATCATCTTTAACACATATCAAAAGTTTGGATATTCAAAGTGTAAGAATCTTCCCTTTTTGCTCAAAAATCGGGTTTAGCACTTGGTGGAGGTTTGGTAAGTAATTTCTAACTCAAAATCATCATTTAATGTTATTAATCTTGTTTTTGGTCAACCCTAAGTAAATTTGAGATAAATATGGGTTATTAGAGCCAATTTAGGGTTTTGGGTATAAATTGGTCTTGGATTGTGAAATGAAAGAGTTTTTGATGATGGGTTTTGTTCAAAATGTGTTGATAACATGATTGGTGACTTCCATATGGTCCCAAAATGGTTAAAACGATTTTTGGGTCGAATTAGGGTTTCTTAGGGTTTTGATTTGGGTCAAAAACGAATTTGAACAAGTTTTGATGTTATATATCAAGTTTGTATTGTGGGTTATGTTCATTTATGCTTGAAAATGAGTTTGGAAGTGTCTCCTAACTGATTTTGAGGTCAAAATGAAGCTTAGGTGCATGTTGGGTCGAATTGGTGCAGGTTTTAACGGCCGTTAGTTTTCAGGACTGATTCTGACAACAGTTCAGAACCAAGATGAACAAATTAGAACCAAGATTCGTTAGTTTTTAACGACCGTTAGTTATAGTCTAGAACCAAGATGAATTAATACTAAACAAGATGAACTAATCAGAACCAAGATGAACAAATCAGAACCAAGATGAATAAAATCAGAACCAAGATGAACTAGTTAAAAACCATATGTAAAGTCTTGGTTTGGTCTAGGATGACTTGTAACGTAACGTAAGCTATAATGTGATGATTTAATGTTGATATAATAGGTTTGTGACCGTCGTGCTCCCTACTTACCCGCTTAGTCACCTTCTACAAACGCTCAAGGCCAAGGTGAGTTCGTAGTCCCTTTTTCTTTATGTGATTTTGGGGTGAAAAATGTACTACGTGTTTTCTTGGTTTGTTGATCGTTATGTGTTTCGTTTGCTTTGTGAATCAAGGTTGTATGATTGTTTGGTTAGTTTATCAAGGTGATGTGTTTCGTTTGCTTTGTGAATCAAGGTTGTACGATTGTTTGGCTATGTTATCAAGGTTATGTGTTCGTTTGTTTTGTGAATCAAGGTTGTATGAATGTTTGGCTATGTTATCAAGGTTATATGTTCGATTGAATTGTAAATCAAGGTTGTATGGTTGTTATGCACTTGTATCAAGGTTATGGGGTTCATTAAGTGACCCAATCAAGGTTTCAAGCCTTGGTGATCGTTTAACGATCCCAAATATGAGATCATTTAATGACCCAATCAAGGTTTCAAGGTTATATGATCATTTAATGATCTAATTATGTTCGTATCAAGGTTAAACGGTTGTTATCCCGACACTTGTTTTTTATATTCAAAACCTACGAACTCACCAACTTTATGTTGACGCTTTTAGTACGCTTTTCAGGTAATCAAGTGAATCAAAGATGTGATGGATGATTGCATTGCATGTGATAGGATTGAGCTTGGACTTTTGTAGATCCATGATTCATTGCACCCGTTTATGGGTTATGCCTAGGATCGTTAGCCATCATTTGGACTATCTCTTTTGTAAACTATTGATGGTGTTGTGCTCCTTGTGCATTATTTGATCCGTAACTTGTATTTGTACTTGGATTATGTATGATTACTCAATCCTTGAATTCATTTAGCACCTCTACTTAATTTTCATGTCACGTTGAGCTTTTCTACTAATGCCCTAAGTTTCCGCCTTGTTGGGGTGTTACAGAATGGTATCAGAGCCGTGGTTGTAGAGAATCAGGTGGAATGACCTAGACTATAACCATTGCACAAACACATCATATTTAGCTTGCATGATATGGGAATTTTGTGTGCAATGTGATTGGTTGGAATGTGAAATTTGTTTGATCGGAGTTCGTAGGGTTTTGATAAACTTATTAATTGATGATCGTAATAGTGTCGGGATACACCGTGAAATGTTGGATCGTTGTTGTTAGAAATCCAAAAATAGTGATAAATTGTAATTTAAATTAGTGGACTTAGTTGTTGTTAAGACATGGTGAAATGATTTCTAAGGATGAGGGACTAGGAGTGTTAATTAACTTAATTGTAGATTTAGACTATAAATACCCTCAACTCCTTAGAAATCATAAGCCTTTGATCTATTTTTTACACACACTTAATACTAGTTCGTTCCAATCTCTCTATCTCTCTAGAAATCACACACACTAAACACACCAAGAACACACACACTTGATCCGCCATTGTTGAGATCGAATTGAGAGCAGAAATCGTGTTATAACATGTGGTATCAGAGCAAAACATCACTTTGATATCGATCCATAACTGATTTTGATCTTAATTTTCATCCAATTTCATATCAAAAACCATTTTTCATACCGTTCCCTATTTCATCATTTTTCATCGATTAAAACTCATAAAATCATCAATTTTTGTTCACCAATAGATTCCTCATAGCTCAAAACATAATTCTGTCAAGTTTTACGTTCCAATTCAATCGAATTCTCGAGATTGAATTTTTGGTTTTTGGTGCTCAAAATTTGGATTTTGATTCTGGTGTGTTATTAGCTAAATTTTGTTCAAGGATTTGTTGCGGACGTGATTACCAACATTTTGCAAGTGATTTCAAATTCTAACTCCAAGTAATTCGAAAGATATTGAAGCTTTAAAAGTCATCAATGGAGTTTTTGCAAACTGTTGTGATGAAGAAGATGACCTCCAGACGATCTTCACTAGGACGATCTTTCTCAGATCGTCTCAGTGCTTGATTATTCATTTCTCATACTTTGTGCTTTGTGTCTTGTAGGACGATCTCCTCAAGATCGTTCTAGCAAGTGGTTGTGAGGTTAAGTGTTTGTTTGTGGCTAACTAATCCGTAAGGATCGGTCTGGTCAATTCAAATACTTAAAAGTATTTGAAAATTGTTAAGTTTTGTGACAGAAAGCCAAGACGATCCTGACAAGATCGTCTCAGCTTCTTGAAACACAAGACGATCCTGACAAGATCGTCTCAGTTTCTTGTGCAAGGTGTTGTGGTTTGGTTGAACATTTGAAGTCGTTGTGATTGGGAATCACACACTTCCTGGGTATTTGATCTTATTGATTGGTTTTGCTCAAATTTCTTTCATTCCATTTCATACTAAAACTCTGTCCATTTTTCTCAAAAATACTTAGAAAATTTTCACAAGTCATCAAAACCCAAGACGATCTTCATCAAGACCGTTTCATTTCCAAATTCCAAAACGATTCTGTCAAGATCGTTTCATTTCAATTCATTTCATTTCATTTCATTTTCAATTTCACTTTCATTTTCAATACTTCACCAAATTTCACTCAAAGTTTCCAAGACGATCTCATTCTAATCGTCTCAACTGTCTTTCACTTAAGACGATCTCCTGTCAAGACGATCTTCTAGGACGATCTCATCCAAGATCGTTTCGTTTCCTAGTTTCTTCAAATCTTAATTCAAATCTCTTTTCAAATCAAATCAATTTCAAATGGCTTCTCGTGAAGCATTGGCTTTAGGTTCAGATACCAGACCTCCAGTTCTCTACCGTGGTTCTTATGGACTGTGGAAGAAAAGATTCATGGACTATGTGGAATGTCAACCAAATGGTCACCTACTTAAAGATTCCATTCTTAATGGACTTGCAGTTCATCGTCATCCCACTACTGGTGCAATACTCACTCTTGATCTTTTGAATGCTGAACAAAAAGATCGAACAACTGAATATAACAGAGCTAGATCATGCTTATACAAAGCATTACCAGATGAAATCTATGGTTCTATTGATTCTTATGATACAGCCAAGGAGATATGGGATGAGGTGGCAAGACAAATGGAAGGATTTGACCTAACTTCAACAATTAGATTGACAAATGTGTTGACTGAGTTTGATAACTTCAGCAAATTGCCAAATGAATCTCTAGAGGCTGTCTACTGTAGATTTTGCAATGTCATAAATGAACTAAGGAAGAACAATGTCAAGAAATCAGAGATTGAGTTAAACATCAAATTCATCAAAGCTCTTGGTCCTGAGTGGGAAGATTATGGAACTCAGATTAAGCAACATCAAAATCTGGCCAAGTTCTCCATCCATAATCTTCATCAATCCTTCAAACTCAATGAACATCAAGTCCTAAACAAAGCTTCATCAAACAAAATGCCAGAAGTTGTATCTTCTGATCCTTTGGCATTAATTGTTGAAAAGAAGGTTTTTGAAGCTCTTAAAAGGCAAATGGTAGTTGTTTCTTCGTCTGATGAGGAGGGAGATGATATGTTGGCTCCAAGAGATGGTATTTCTGACGAATTATATCAAGCTCTTGTCGCAGTTACCAAAAACTTCAAGAAAAAGTTCTACAAAGCGAGGCCAACAAACAATAATCTCCGCACTTCTTCCACAAGTGCATTTCCCAAGAAGGAACACTATCATTCTAAGAATAATGGTCAAGGTGAATCAAGTGGATCCAAGCATGTTGAAAAGAAAGTTGAAGGTTATGACAAACAAGTTGTTGAGAAGGGTAAAGCTTCTGATAAAAAGTGCTATAATTGTGGAAATCCTGGTCATTTTGCAATTGATTGCAAGCAACCTCGTAAGCGGAACTATGAGTACTACAAGCAGAAGATGTTGTTGGCAAAGCAAGTGGAAGCCGGTCATGCATTGCTTGCTGAAGATGACAAATGGCTATTGCTCTCGGATGATGAAGATGAAGATCTCTCTGCAAATGTTTGCTTCATGACAAGGTTGGCCAAGGTCAAAGCTTTTGAGGCTGAAAGCACTGATGAAGAGTACCCGGATGATGAGGTAAATCTACATTCTGCTTTTTCAATAGTTAAAGATAAAGAGTCGTTTGATTTAGCTTTATCAAATTTGACAACTCATATCACGTCTTTAACCAACAAAAATAAGAAGTTGAAAAATAGTATTTCATTTTCTAAAAGTGAATTTTCAAAACTCTTTGAAGAACATTCAAAATTACTTTTTGATTATGATACTATTAAACAAGATTTTCAAACATACAAAGATCAATTGTTGGTTAAAGAATGTGAGTTGAATGCTTCTCCTGATTCTAAGTTATTACATAAATGTCACAATCTTGAAAAGACCATTCATGATCTTGAAAAAGCCAAACAAGATCTTGAAATTCAAAAGACCAATGAGTGGCTTCGAGCAAATGCTAGACAAATGGATGTTGATATTCTTAATAAAAAGCTTCAAGAATCTAAACCAAAAAATGTTAAACTAGAAAGAAAGATTTCTGATTTAAATCATACTTGTTTTTTGAAAGGTGTTGAGATTGAAAATCTTAAAAACCAAATTGAGGAATTCAAAAAGAATATACTTTTTTTTCAAGAGAAGTTATATAAAGTTGAACAAAACCCTCTTTTGGATTTTACCGCCTATTTCAACAAGTCGAAAATTGACAAATCGGAACTTCTTCATAGGTTGGGATTTGAGAATATCACTCCATTACAAAAGGCAAAAGACCAAATTGAACCTCTGTATGATGAAAAATTTCTTCGTCTTGGTATGGTACAACAATTTATTCGTCCACTGAATGACGAATTTGAGACTGATGATGTTGAGAAAATACCTCAAACTGAATTTTTGGTTAACTATTATGCTATAAATGCTTCCTGTAATTTTAAAGAATCTTCAATTTTCAAGTTAGAAGAAATAGCATCAAATTTTCAAAACCAAGAGTCAATTGGTATTTCACCTAAACCTACTAAAATGTATGTTCCATCCACAATTTTGGAAAAACAAATAAGAGGTTTACAACAAAAGGTGAATTCTCAACAACATGTCATTGATCATCTCAAGTCTCAAAATCAAAGTTCACAGAATGAATTAATTGATGTAGACACCAAGAAAGTTTGTGTGAATGTTTCTACTCAAACTAATCTAAGTGCTGAAGTAGACCATTCCACTCAGACTACTGGTGTTTCATCTACTGATTCCTCTACCCAGACCTTGACTGATTCTCTTGAGTGTTCATATCAAACTGCTGCTACTATAGCTGATGATTATGTGCAAACTGATTTATCTAATGACGAACTTGCACATAGTTTAGTTTTGATATGGTACTACTATATGTTTTTCACTTGTGATTCTCTTGAAGAGTTAGTTGTTCACCCTAAGCTTAGTGCTAGTATAGGTGTTGATACTTCTACTCTAATTTCTCGTGAAACCAAAGATGTGTCAGTTCAAGTTGATCTAATTCCTGAGACTACCCATAGTGTAAAGTTGGATACCAAGATTCCTGATTTTTCAAAAGTCTCTCCGGTTAAACCTTTCACAAAAGATGATTTTGATAAATTCATGGAGGGATAATATGCTTTTGATTCTGAAACTGAGAAAAAGATTGAATCTACCAAAATCAAAGTTGATTCAAAAGAGGAATCTCCAAAATTGTTTTCCAAAGATCCAACTTCATATTATTCAAAGAAACGAGTTATTCCAAAACTTGTTAAGACTGAACAAAAGACTGTCACAAAACCAAGAATCAATAAGTTAAAAACAAAGTATCCTACCCCGGAAAAGCATGTCAAAACCAAACAAGTTGAGACCATTCCCAAAATCAAATACAACAAAGTGAAGCTTCTGGAAATCAATTCAAATGTTTCTTCATCTAACTCTCAATCTAGTTCATTACCTAAAGTGTCTGAATCTAGCTCAGTGTTGCTAACTAGGGATGCTTCCAATGGTGCAACTAGGTATAGGGATAGATATGACTGGTTTTCTCATGATAAACCTAAGAAACAAGAAGTTTCCGCACCTCCAAAAGAGTCTAAAAGGATAAAAGTGTTCCAAAACTCTCGTTCTAATCTTCTTAGTGTCAATCCAACAGGTGGAAAGAGCTTGATTAATGAGTCTAAATGGGTAGCTAAGTCTTTAGTACCTAAGATCACTAAAGTTGAGAAAAGGAAGAAAAGGCAAAGGAGAAAACGATTCATGGGAACTGTTCGATTTGGTAACAACAATTTCGCTCCTATCTTAGGCTATGGTGATATTGAACGCAATGGAACTGTCATTAAGAAAGTTCACTATGTTGAAGGATTAAGTCATAACTTGTTCAGTGTTGGACAATTATGTGACAACAATCTTCAAGTTCTTTTTTGACAATCTCTTTGCAAAGTTCAAACTCTAGATGGAGTTGACATTTTGTGTGGCGACCGCGATGATAACCTTTTTACCGTTAATCTCGATGATAACCAATCAACCGATAATATTTGTCTCATTTCGAAAGCTACATCAAAGAATTCTTGGTTGTGGTATAGAAGGCTTTCTCACCTAAATTTTCCTACCATCAATACTTTGGTCAACAAGCATCTTGTTGAAGGCTTGCCAGACTATAAGTATGAAAGTGAGCATGTGTGTCCTTCTTGTGTTGTTGGGAAGATTAAACGAGCTACTCATAAACCTAAGAAATCTCCAAATTCATTAGCACCTCTTCATTTGCTTCACATGGATCTTTGTGGGCCGATGAAAGTAAAAAGCCGAAATGGGAGGAGATACATCTTGGTTATTGTTGATGATTATTCAAGATATACTTGGGTCAAGTTTCTTGCCTCCAAAGATGAAACAACTCAAAATCTAACCGAATTCATCACTTCTACTCAAGTAAATCTTCAACTTCCAGTCCGTTACATCCGTTCGGATAATGGAACTGAGTTCAAAAACGCCGTGTTTGGTGAATTTTGTAAATCCAAAGGCATTACTCACCAATTCTCTGCGGTTCGTACCCCACAACAAAATGGTGTCGTTGAAATGAGAAATCGAACGCTTGTGGAAGCTGCAAGAACCATGCTTGCTTATTCTAAATTGCCTTCCAACATGTGGGCTGAAGCTGTTGACACTGCTTGTCACACTCAAAATCGGTCCATTGTTAATCAGCGTTTTGAGAAGACTCCTTATGAGGATGTTTACAAACAGAAACCCAACATCAACTATTTTCATATCTTTGGGTGTGTTTGTTATACTCTGAATGATCGGGAAGATCTTGGAAAGTTCAAGAAGAAAGGTGATGAAGGTTACTTTGTTGGTTATTCCAAGACATCGATTGCCTACCAAATCTACAATCACCGAACAAATACTATTCAAGAAACAATGAATGTTTGGTTTGATGAGATGTCGGACATGATCTTTGAGCAAGAAAGTTTGCTACCAACAAGTAATGATCCAAGTGATTCAAGTACTTCATCAAGGACTTTTACTTTGGCATCTAAATTCAAGAAGTTTCCAGCTCCAACAAGTGATGAGTTAGATATTCTTTTTGAAGAATTCTACAATTCTAAACCGATTCATGATGAAGAACCTCAAGTCATCGTTGAACCAGTTTCGAACCATGATCCAGTTCCTGACAACCATCATGAATCATCATCAAGTACGTCTGAGCAAAATGCTACTTCTTCAAGTAGTAGCTCTTCATCCTCTTCTAATGATTCTTCTTCTCAATCCTCTCCTGATAATTCTTCTCCAGTGAATGTTCAAGAACAACCGACCCAATATACCCAGACTGCCAATCCGATGAACACTCCAAATGTATATGTGCCTCTTGATTTCGATCATCCATCCTACGAGGAAGTTGTTCTACCAAGCTATGATTCCATCTCTTAGCAAAACTCTAGTTTTAATGATGATGATGTTGATGTCAATCAACAAGATCCGCTTCCCCATGATCGCAAATGGTCACGTATGCGAAAAGATCATCCTACAGATCAAATTATTGGAGATCCACAAGCCGGAGTAAATACTCGTATTCAGTGAATGAGTGTCTTGTTGCACTTTCTCTTAGCAACATTGAACCCAAAACTGTTTCTGAAGCTCTTCGAGATCCAGAATGGGTTAAAGCTATGCAAGACGAACTCGCTCAGTTTGAAAGACTGAAAGTATGGAGATTAGTTCTAAATCCAAGAAAAGATGAACCTATTGGCACAAAGTGGATTTTCAAGAACAAGAAGGATGAGAATGGAGTGGTAGTAAGGAACAAAGCTCGATTAGTTGCAAAGGGTTATTGCCAGCAACCTGGTGTTGACTTCGACGAAACTTTTGCTCCAGTTGCAAGAATGGAAGCCATTCGGATTTTCTTAGCTTATGCCGCATTCAGAAACTTCACTGTGTTTCAAATGGATGTGAAGACAGCTTTCTTGAATGGTGATCTCAAAGAAGAAGTTTACATTGAACAACCAGAAGGTTTTGTTGATCCCAAAAGACTAAACTATGTCGACAGGTTAGACAAGGCTCTCTACGGTCTTAAGCAAGCACCTCGAGCATGGTATGATTCCTTATCTACTTTCTTGATTAGAGGTGGCTTTACCAAAGGCACAATTGACCCTACCTTGTTCATTCGCAAACAAGGTAAGCATGTTCTTCTTGTCCAAATATATGTTGATGACATTATCTTTGGGTCAACCAATCAAACATTTTGCCGAAACTTTTCATCTCTAATGGTTAATCATTTTGAAATGAGCATGATTGAGGAAATGAACTACTTTTTGGGTCTTCAAATCAAACAACTACCAAATGGTATTTTCATATGTTGAAAAAGTTTGATATGACTGAGATATAGAAGTATGATTGCTTCATTGTTGTATCTTACAACATCTCGCCCAGATATAATGTTTGCAACATGTATGTGTGCTTGGTATCAAGCTGCTCCAACTGATTTACATTTTCAAGCTGTGAAACGAATATTTCGTTATCTGAAGGGTACACCCAACTTAGGTCTCTGGTATCCTAGGGATACTGGATTCAATTTAACTGCCTATTCAGATGCAGATCATGCAGGTTGTAAGCTTGATCGCAAGAGCACTTCCGGTACTTTACAATTTTTGGGTGATAAAATTGTGAGTTGGTCTTCCAAGAAACAAAACTGTGTGTCACTATCAACAGCCGAAGCTGAATATGTGGCTGCGGCTAGTCGTTGTGTTCAAGTGTTATGGATGAAGACTCAGCTTACTGATTATGGTCTGAAATATGATCATATTCCCATCTATTGTGACTCTCAAAGTGCCATTGCTATTTCAGTCAACTCAGTAAACCACTCTCGATCAAAGCATATAGATGTGAGATATCATTTTCTCAATGATCATATTGAGAAAGGTGACATCGAACTCTACTTTGTGGGAACTGACTACCAACTTGCAGATTTGTTCACTAAACCATTGGATGAGAAAAGGTTTAACTTTCTTATCTCTAAGCTTGACATGTTAAATCTTGAACCTTAACTATTAGGTCGAAAATCGAATAAGTATGATTTGTTCAAAATAGTTGAGGTTCAGTGAAGAAAGCTTGCTCAGGATTCTGAAGCCATTCAGAATAAAGCTCACTGAAGCTTCACTTCAGATTCAGAATCAACCTACACTGAAGACGTTCAGACTGAAGTCAAAGACTGAAGACTGAAGAAGAAGATCATCTCAGAAGTAGAGCTCAGAGAAGATCTTACCTGAAGTTGAATCTGAAAAGGCTTAGTGAAAAAGTATTTACAACACTTTTTCACTGATTACGAGGAAAGTCTTTTTGCAGCTTTAACTACCTTTACCCAGTTAATTACCTTATACCTGGGATTGGGAAAGTTTTAGCAAAAGGTTGGGAATAAAGTATGTCAAGTCACATCACAGAAACTTACATACTTTACCTTAAACAAGCATGTTATGGATTTGTCCCACAAATCCATAAATGCATCCAACCATATTTGTATGGTATATTGCCATGTCATCAAGACATGTTTGCCTATAAATATAAGACTTCTCACACTTGCAAAAATGCTTGGAACTTTGGCAATTGCAACGTGTGATATTACTCTAAGTATTCTTACGAGTAATTCCTTGTCGCATAGATCATTTGTATTTCTAGGGTTGTTTAGATATTTTCACAAGTGTGATTATCTTTGTTCCGCAACAACTTTTGTATTTTGTTTATAGATATAAATAAAATACATTGAAAAATACATCTCGACTCATTGCCATAATACTTGAATATAATTAGTATTTATATAGTTTCAAGCACTTGTTCTTTATTGTTCATATCCATATCTGGATCGTGGCTCATAACTAGTCTTTATCTAGATTTGAACCACTTGCCAGTCGGGTTACTTGATATACTTGTGTTTATTACCAACCTATTTTATATCTTGTTATATCTTGTTCTCATTATACATCTTGTGTAGGTGGAATCACATTAACTTATTTTGTTCCTGATAGATTCTTGAAAAACAAAATACAAAATTTGAAAAAACAAAAATCAAATACAAAAATATAAAATTTTGAAAAATAACAAAAAGATTTTCTTTATTCTTTTCTTTTTAAAGTGGCTTACATATACTCTGTATGTAACCCGGGCTTTATAGTGTTATTTATATCTTAATGGCTTACATATACTCTGTATGTAACCCGTGCTTAAATGATTTATTTATTTCAAGATGGCTTATACATACTCTGTGTATAACCCGTTCTTAAAAAGTTTTATTTATTTTCAAAAGAATTATTTTTCTTATCAAAAGATTTTGTTACTCTCAATTGTTGATATGAGAATCGACGGATTGAACGCCTTTGTGTACACTCTAGTTATCTCATCGTGAACAATTGATTGAGTTAAATTTGTGCTTAAATGTTTTATTTGCATCCAACTTGTTGATGTAAGATGCGAAGGATTGAACGCCTTTGTGTACTCCCTAGTAGTCTTACTATGAACATTGTTGTCGACGCAAAACTTTGTGTTTCTTAAAATCCTGTTCACTTTTAGACTCTCAATTTTTTTTTTCCATGTATATATCACAACAAAGATTTTACTCTATTTGACTTCACAAAAACCAATTTTTGCTCTAACTTTCTATGAAAAACTTTGAAGATCTACATTTACATAGATTAAGGGGGAGTTTGTGATTTCAAAACTTCAAATGTGTTTTCAAATCATTCTCTTACACACATTTGATGATTTTCAAATGATTCTCATCATTTGAAGTTCGGTGTTTAGTTTGCACTTGAGAGATTCATTCACTCCATGAACTTCATCATCACCGATAAGTTCTAACCCCGGAGTATTCAATTCCTTCTTTAGATTGTAAGGGTATTTTGAGAGATGATGGTTTCGTGCAAATAGGATGGAGGGAGTAAAGTCGAAAAGTGAGGTTATGGTGATATGTTGTGAGAAAAGGGTTAAAAGAAATGACACCCTTCCCTAAATTTGTCAAAATCGCCGGGTACAACACATTTCTATCGGATGTCATTTGTTGATATCTTGATAAAGACTTCATGAACCCAGTGAAGCGGTGCACATCTTTACCAAACTACTCAAGTGTTTCTTAACAAATACTTGTTTCATTTCTCACGGAGATTTTTCACATTTCTATTGACTCTTCATTTGGAAGATGTTGATATTGAAAAAGGGAGACATTCTGCTCCAGTCCCCGACTTCATTTGATCACATTGTGTCTAGAGCTATCTTGATTGAACATTAATTTGATCCTTATTCATGTTCTTAAGACACATTTGGGTCATATTTTTGTGATATTATTGCATATCTATGTGATATAGCTGGAACATTTGTAGTGATATCTTAATTGATATTCCACAATGATCAAATGGAAATCCTACCAATGCTAATATCTTTTCCAACGTTGAACGTAGATCTCATAATTACATTTATGTGATTATTGAGTAAACGAGAAGTCTATCAGTGACCTCGGATGTTTTCTAAAAGTCTTTAAGGATAATAGATTATGGTTATCGAACGCCTTAGGTGACACTGACCATGATTTCTATTCTTTAAAGCAATCTCGTAGTTGAAAAGCTACAAGACCGAACTATATTAGAAAATTTGCTTTGTGCATATTTCAATGATACATAGGAAATCAGAAAAATGTCATACATTTCTATCGGTCATTTCATTAATCCTTTTGATTTTTGGACATGTTAACGGATCATCCTTATCCGATTTTCCATTTCTCATCTCACAAACACAAAAACCACCAATACCATACTATAACATTTGTACCAACTACTTCAACCTTACATTTTAGTTAACCTTAGGATTCTTTGGGTTAGGACTATTGAATTAGGTTGATGTGTTGATGTTTGATATTTCTCCATGCAAATCTAGTTTTAACTTGTGATATTTCTTTTCGTATTCGATCAATCAATGTTTGCATAATGACATTGGTTCCCAACTTTGTCATTATGAGGGTAGAAAAGATTATGATTGATTGAGAAAGAAAACCTTTGAACTTGATTTGTGCAAACATGGAGTTAGCAAGAAGGTTGTAGTGAGTGTATGGAGGTTACGGATAAAAGATAAGAGAGAATATTTAGTGTATGGGATTGATGGGAAAATTTGCAATTAATAAAAATTCGGTCAATTGAGCTCAGATTTTCAAATTTGAGTTGTTCATTTTCAGATTTGAGTTGTTCATTTTCAGAATTGAGTTCTTGACTTGAAAAAAGGATAATTACAAAGATAAGGATATGATGTTCAAAGATGCTCCAAAATGCTTACACTCATGAATTGAAGGGGAGCATGATTTATTCAAGTTTTGCTCAAAAGTTTACTCTCCAAAGTGTTTAAGTCAAAATGACAAAGGTCAAAGCTACAAAAGTTGAAAGATTGATTAGAAGATTCAAGACAAAGAAGTAAAGCTTCGAAAGAGTCTTCATCAACACATTTCATTCAAGATCTTCAAAGTCATATAATAATACTTGATCAAGAAGCTTCAATGCATATATCAAGGGGGAGAGTTTAAGTTTTTGATACTTCATTCCAAGGAAACAAATTTTCATTCAAGAATCGAAGATTGAAGGACCAAAGCCAAATTTATACCTTCCGCACTTCAAAAGACAACTCTGATTCATGGTTCAACAATTTTCAAAGATTCTAGACTCATTCATTTTATTCTCTGTTCAAAAAGAACATTGAGAATTTCATCATGTTTTAACTTCAAGAAGTCCAAGACCAAGATTGATTCAAGTTCTCCAGAGACGATGAGAAAGCTTTGAAGACTTGTTTCATCACACCAATTGTCTTCACCATCGGGCTCATCAACTTAATTCCTACAAGACAAAATAACACGTACTTCATTCATTACAATATATCACTAAGGGGGAGAATGTTAGAAATCCAAAAATAGTGATAAATTGTAATTTAAATTAGTGGACTTAGTTGTTGTTAAGACATGGTGAAATGATTTCTAAGGATGAGGGACTAGGAGTGTTAATTAGCTTAATTGTAGATTTAGACTATATATACCCTCAACTCCTTAGAAATCATAAGCCTTTGATCCATTTTTTTACACACACTTAATACTAGTTCGTTCCAATCTCTCTCTCTCTCTAGAAATCACACACACTAAACACACCAAGAACACACACACTTGATCCGCCATTGTTGAGATCGAATTCAGAGTAGAAATCGTGTTATAACAGTTGTGATAAATGTTGATGTGTAGAATCTTGGAACCATTTGTCATTTGTCCCTTGCAAAGTGAAACGATGGCATTGGCGGAAGTATGACATTCGGTAATCATAGAGGAGCCTGATCAATGAATCCATGATTACCATAAGTCATATGGAAGTTAATGATCTCGTGGATTGCGCATTGCAGATGAGGCATAGTAGGTAACCCGATATGTCTAATGAGTGTTGGTTAGGTGGAGGGTTAGCCGTTGGTACACCCTGTATACATACCCGACCAATACTTAGAAGACATAAAGGAACCGAGTCCGGACCTCCATTCAATATATTAACGGTGTGGAGGGTTAGCCGCTGGTACACCCTGTATACAAACACCTTTAATGTAGCGAATGTTGAAGTTAGATTCGGACTATGCTTAACCCGCCTTGTTATGACTTGACCCCCTTGATATGATATTAATTGATTTGTGATTATATTGTTGATTGTGAACTGTGTGATCGTTGAAGCCTTAGATTATTGCCATGCTAATATCCCCAAAGAGGTAATTATATTCGTGCAATGATTTAAAAGGACTTGATGCAGAAATTGTGTGTTACTTGAAGGTCGATTTTGATATCCGTGTGTGAACTGTGGGACTTAACTTGTTAATCTAACACGTGTGTTCAGGAAAGATGGTTAGACCAAAGAGAGCTAACACTAACTATAGGCGTCAAAACGAGCAAGAAGAGCCAATTGTTCAAGAGAATGAAGGTGGAAATCGTGGCGGAAGAGGTGGTAGAGGCGGTAGGGGTAATCGTGGAGGTCGTGGTGGCCGAGGTGGGGGGGGTGGTGCCAATCCCCCGGTAAGAACCGAGGTTATCACTCAAGCTCTCAATGAGCTTATGCCAGAACTTGTGCCCCGAATCTCGGCGGCCATGGATAGGAATGAACAAGAAGAACCGGAAGATGAAGCGGTTCATGTTGAAAATGAGAATGAGAATGAGAATGCGAATGGGGAAGATGTTTATGTTCAACAAAGAAACAACAATGCTTATCGTCAAGGTTGCATTTTTAAAGACTTAAAGGCTTGTGGAGCTCCGGAGTGGAAGGGTGAAGGTGGAGCCACCGGTTGTTTAGAGTGGCTAGAGAAGATTGAATCCGTGATCCCTAGAACTGGATGCACTCTTGATTAAAGAGTCTCACACGCAACCGACATGTTAAGTGGTGATCCACTTGAATGGTGGAACCTTGAAATAGACTCCTTGGGGATCGATCTTGCTAACTCCATTCGTTGGGATAATTTTAAACAAATGATCATTGCTAAGTATTGTCCACCCTATGAAATGAGGAATTTGGAGGAAGAATTTACTAAGCTCGCTATGAAGGGAGTCGATCATGTGAGGTACATTCGCCGATTTGGCCAACTTTCTAGACTCATACCCCATCTAGTTAAACCCGAAGATCGAAAGGTGGAGAATTATGTTGTCGGCTTGCCCCATAAGGTGAGGGTGCTTGTTACTCACCCTACCATGCCACTAACTATTAATAAAGCTATCACCCGAATCGCTAGTGTCACCATGGAGCTTGTGAAGGGTGGTGAACTAGGAAAGAATGATAGTAAGAGAAAGGATGTGCCCGAATCAAGTTGCACAAAGAAAGATGAAAGGCACCAACAAAAGAAACCAACAAGAGGTGGAAGAGTGTTTGCGGCGGTTGCGCCGGCTAGAGAAGCTAACACCGGGGCTATTCCTTTATGCCCTCGGTGTAATCGCCACCATAGGTCTCATACTCGATGTGATGCTTGTTTTCATTGTAATCAAGTGGGTCATATCTCAAGATTGTGTCCTACCAATCCACGTGCCGCTCCTATGAATCCTATGCCTCTAAATGTTCGGTATCCTCCTATGGCCCGTGGTACTTGTTACGAGTGTGGTAGCCAAGGCCACTACCGTAATAGGTGTCCTAACCTCATTGTCCAACAAGTTCAAGTAACTATGCACCCGAATCAATTGCAAATTGCCAGTCCCAATCAAAATCGAGGACAACAAGGTCAACAACAACAAACCCCTCAACAACAACAACTAGCACCACATGGAAGAGCTTTTGCCATGAATGCGATTGCGGCTCGTGTTGATCCCAATGTTGTAGCAGGTACTTTTCTTCTCAGTCACCAATATGCTACCGTGTTATTTGATTCCGGGGCCGATTATAGCCTCATTTCTAATGATTTCCTTCCGTTGATCGATGCTAGTCTTAGCCCGTTGTCATATTATTTTGACCTCGAAATGGTAAATGGTGGATTGTCTAGAATTAGTCAAGTTGTTCGTGATTGTGTGCTAGAATTATGTGACCACCCGTTTTACATAGATTTGATGCCTTTTGATATCGGTAGTTTTGATGTAATCGTGGGTATGGATTGGTTGTCGACTATGAATGCGATGATCGATTGTGGTAGGAGGGTCGTGAGGATACCATTGGAAAGCGGGGAAGAATTGGTGGTCCAAGGTGAGACAACCGAGCCATGGGAAGGGAAAGTGTATAGTGCAAATGTTACTAAAATTGAGTTAAAAACCGTGCCCGTAGTTAAAGACTTTGCGGATGTATTCCCGGATGACCTACCGGGTTTGCCTCCATCTCGTGAACTTGATTTTCATATTGATCTCATTCCAAATGCTTTTCCAGTGGCCAAGGCGCCTTATCGCTTAGCCATGACCGAAATGCAAGAGTTGGCCGCCCAACTCAAAGAACTTCAAGATAAGGGCTTCATTCGCCCTAGTCAATCACCATGGGGCGCACCAGTCTTGTTTGTCAAAAAGAAGGATGGATCTTTCCGGTTGTGCATTGATTATAGAGAATTGAACAAGTTAACGGTGAAGAATCGTTATCCTCTTCCTAGGATTGATGATTTATTTGATCGACTTCAAGGTGCTCATTATTTCTCCAAGATTGATTTGAGGTCGGGTTACCATCAATTGAGGGTTCATGAAGATGACATTCCAAAAACCGCTTTCCGAACAAGATATGGGCATTTTGAATTTACGGTGATGCCATTTGGATTGACCAATCCACCAGCGGTGTTCATGGATTTGATGAACTGGGTGTGTAAACCCTACTTAGACCAATTTGTCATTGTCTTTATTGATGACATTCTTATTTACTCCAAAACAAAAGAAGAGCACGCCGAGCATTTGAAGTTAGTGTTGGAATTACTTCAGGGAGAGAAATTGTATGCCAAGTTCTCTAAATGTGAATTTTGGATAGAGGAAGTTCATTTCCTTGGTCACGTGGTGAGCAAGGAGGGTATTCATGTGGACCCTAGTAAAATCGAAGCAGTTAAGAACTGGAGACGACCCGAAACGCCAACCGAGATTCGCCAGTTTCTTGGTTTGGCGGGTTACTATAGATGGTTTATTGAAGGTTTCTCAAAAAATGCCCAACCCTTGACCTTGTTGACACAACGGGAAAGGAAGTTTGAATGGGGTGATAAACAAGAACGGCCCTTCCAATTGCTTAAAGACAAATTATGTGATGCACCAATCTTGATTTTGCCCGATGGACCCGATGATTTTGTTGTGTATTGTGATGCATCCGGGCAAGGCTTCGGGTGTGTTTTGATGCAACGTGGAAAGGTGATTGCATATGCTTCAAGACAATTGAAAGTGCATGAAAAGAATTATCCGACACATGACTTGGAGTTAGGAGCGGTCGTATTTGCTTTGAAGTGTTGGAGACATTATTTATATGGCACTAAAAGTGTGATCTATACCGATCACAAAAGCCTAAAACACATTTTTGATAAAAGCGAGTTGAATATGAGGCAACGGAGATGGCTAGAGCTTTTTAGTGACTATGATTGTGTTATCCGGTACCACCCGGGTAAAGCAAATGTTGTAGCCGATGCCTTGAGCCGGAAAGAACGTGTGCATCCAAGGAGAATTAGAGCCATGAGATTGACCATGCAAAGAAGTGTTTGTGACACCATTATTGAAGCTCAAAGAATGGCTACCTTACCGGAAAACTTCATTAACGAAGCATTACATGGATTGGAAGAACAATTAGATCGGAAGGAGGATGATGGTTTATATTTTGTAAATCGATTGTGGATTCCCGTTTATGGGGGTCTAAGGATGAAATTAATGGACGAAGCCCATAGGTCGGCGTACTCGGTTCACCCGGGGTCCGACAAGATGTACTTTGGTATGAGAGATTTGTATTGGTGGCTGGGTATGAAAAAGGACATCGCTAAGTATGTTAGTGAATGCATTACATGTTTGCAAGTCAAGGCCGACCACAAGAAACCACCCGGGTTGCTAGTTCAACCGAGAACACCGGTGTGGAAATGGGAAGAAATTGCTATGGACTTCATCACGAAGTTACCAAGGACGAGTAGTGGTAAAGACACCATTTGGGTGATCGTTGACCGGTTGACTAAATCGGCTCACTTTTTAGCCATCCGGGAAAATGATAAGTTTGACACCATGGCGTGTTTGTACATCAAAGAAGTGATATCCAAGCATGGGATGCCGATTTCCATTATAACCGATCGAGATGCCCGATTTACTTCAAAGTTTTGGAAGGCAATCCAAGAAGCCATGGGTACTCGACTTGATAAGAGTACGGCGTTCCATCCACAAACCGATGGTCAAAGCGAAAGGACGATTCAAACACTTGAAGATATGTTAAGGGCTTGTGCCATTGAATTTGGTGGCAATTGGGACACACATTTACCGTTGATAGAATTCTCCTATAATAATAGTTACCATGCTTCTATTCGAATGGCCCCTATTTGAGCCTTATACGGGAGAGATTGTAGGTCGCCATTAGCTTGGGTGGAAGTTGGTGAAAGCCAACTCATTGGGCCCGAGATTGTCGTTGAGACGACTAAAGTGATCTCACAAATCAAGGAGAAATTGAGGGTAGCCCGGGAACGACAATTGAAGTATGCTAATGTGAGGCGAAGGCCTCTCGAGTTCGAGGTGGGTGATTTTGTTTTGCTAAAGGTGTCGCCTTGGAAGGGCGTGGTTCGTTTTGTTAAGCGTAGCAAGTTAGGGCCAAGGTATATAGGCCCATTTAAGATCTTAGAGCGTATCGGTCCGGTTGCTTATCGTTTAGAGCTCCCTCAAGAATTGAGTGGAGTTCATAATGTATTCCACGTTTGTAATCTTAGGAAGTGTTTGACAAATCCAACACTTCATGTGCCACTTGAAGAAATCCGGGTGGATAAAAAGGTTAAAGTTTGTAGAAGGACCAATAGAGATACTTGATTGCCAAACTAGAAAGTTGAAGAATACTAGATATACGATCGTCAAGGTTAGATGGCAAGCTAGACGCGGACCCGAGTTCACTTGGGAACGTATAGATTCTATGAAGGCCAAATACCCACATTTGTTTAGTAGTTAGAGTCTGATCGAATTTCGGGACGAAATTCCTTTAACGGGGGAATAATGTAACATTCACGAAATTTGACTTTAGTTGACCCGTTAGACATATGTACTTTTGACTTAATTGGTATTAATTAGGTGTTATGTGATCGAGTTACTTGTGATATAATTGTGTTCAAGGTATTATGTGAATTGATGATCATTGTAGTTAATTTACGTTCGTGGGCTAGTCAAGGTTATTGATTGATTTAAATTAAATGTTAAATTGTTAGTTCTGGGATAACTAGATTAAATTAAATGAATGGATTACCCATGGGTTGACCCAAACCCATATCCTTGACCAACCCCACCCAACCTTATCCCGTCCCATTCTTCCACTCTTTCCATCCATTCATTTCATTCTATCTTCTCCTCCTTTCTCTCTCACTAAATTCTAGCATTATTAATTGTTGCTTGAACAAGATTTGTAGTAACAACATCATCATTATCATCATCTTTAACACATATCAAAAGTTTGGATCTTCAAAGTGCAAGAATCTTCCCTTTTTGCTCAAAAATCGGGTTTAGCACTTGGTGGAGGTTTGGTAAGTAATTTCTAACTCAAAATCATCATTTAATGTTATTAATCTTGTTTTTGGTCAACCCTAAGTAAATTTGAGATAAATATGGGTTATTAGAGCCCATTTAGGGTTTTGGGTGGATTTGGGTATAAATTGGTCTTGGATTGTGAAATGAAAGATTTTTTGATGATGGGTTTTGTCCAAAATGTGTTGATAACATGATTGGTGACTTCCATATGGTCCCAAAATGGTCAAAACGATTTTTGGGTCGAATTAGGGTTTCTTAAGGTTTTGATTTGGGTCAAAAACGAATTTGGACAAGTTTTGATGTTATATATCAAGTTTGTATTGTGGGTTATGTTCATTTATGCTTGAATATGAGTTTGGAAGTGTCTCCTAACTGATTTTGAGGTCAAAATGAAGCTTGGGTGCATGTTGGGTCGAATTGGTGCAGGTTTTAACGGCCGTTAGTTTTCAAGACTGATTCTTACAACAATTCAGAACTAAGATGAACAAATTAGAACCAAGATCCGTTAGTTTTTAACGACCGTTAGTTACAGTCTAGAACCAAGATGAATTAATACTAAACAAGATGAACTAATCAGAACCAAGATGAACAAATCAGAACCAAGATGAATAAAATCAGAACCAAGATGAACTAGTTAAAAACCATATGTAAAGTCTTGGTTTGGTCTAGGATGACTTGTAACGTAACGTAAGCTATAATGTGATGATTTAATGTTGATATAATAGGTTTGTGACCGTCGTGCTCCCTACTTACCCGCTTAGTCACCTTCTACAAACGCTCAAGGCCAAGGTGAGTTCGTAGCCCCTTTTTCTTTATGTGATTTTGGGGTGAAAAGTGTACTACGTGTTTTCTTGGTTTGTTGATCGTTATGTGTTTCGTTTGCTTTGTGAATCAAGGTTGTATGATTGTTTGGCTAGTTTATCAAGGTTATGTGTTTCATTTGCTTTGTGAATCAAGGTTGTACTATTGTTTCGCTATGTTATCAAGGTTATGTTTTCGTTTGTTTTGTGAATCAAGGTTGTATGCTTGTTTGGCTATGTTATCAAGGTTATATGTTCGATTGAATTGTAAATCAAGGTTATATGGTTGTTATGCGTTTGTATCAAGGTTATGGGGTTCACTAAATGATCCAATCAAGGTTTCAAGGCTCGTTGATCGTTTAACGATCCCAAATATGAGATCATTTAATGACCCAATCAAGGTTTCAAGGTTATATGATCATTTAATGATCTAATTATGTTCGTATCAAGGTTAAACGGTTGTTATCCCGACACTTGTTTCTTATAGTCAAAACCTATGAACTCACCAACTTTATGTTGATGCTTTTAGTACGCTTTTCAGGTAATCAAGTGAATCAAAGACGTGATGGATGATTGCATTGCATGTGATAGGATTGAGCTTGGACTTTTGTGGATACGTGATTCATTGCGCCCGTTTATGGGTTATGCCTAGGATTGTTAGCCATCATTTGGACTATCTCTTTTGTAAACTATTGATGGTGTTGTGCTCCTTGTGCATTATTTGATTCGTAACTCGCATGTATCTAGTATGTGATTTATCATCAAACACTTATCGAATATTGTTTTATTCGATTACTTAAGACTTGTTATTTTAAAAGAATAGACCTAAGTTTTGTGTCCCATAAGAATATAAAAACTTTATATTGACTACATGTACCTTTTTTATGTTTCAACTCACACCCAAAATAGTCATACTATTGTCAGTTAAGAAGACAGGTTCGAACTAAATCAAAGCATGAGCCTATGCACTTCCAAAGCATGTTTATATGTCTAAAGTCTATCTAAACATTTACGAGATATTCAATGAGTCGATCGTACCATATTCGACTTTATTATTTAAAACAATATAATGATCTTTGTTATCTTATAGCACAAATATCTCGTGGTGTTAATACTTGATGTTTTAGGCAATAGTAAGCCTAAAGTGATTTTATGTAGATGTCATATTTACATTCCCGTATAAAAATTTACTAGCTACTTAATCAAAACAAAAGGTTTCATTAGCAAGTAATGATCTAGTCCATGAATTATGCATATTCCATGTATCATGAATATTACGTAATTTTTGCAATAAATAAGCTGAGAGTAAATGAAATAATAACGTAATATTTGTTACAAATATCATAAGCATTTAATTTGAAGCCTTCGTATTTCCAAAAAAATAAAAAACTCATTTACGAGTATATTTATACAGTATATTCATATAAAATCAACTCCATATTGAGAATGGCCCCATAATTCAACAATTAATAATTAATTATAACTTTTGTATTTAAAACACTATCAAATATAATAATATGGATGGATTGCATTTGTATAGACCGAGTTAATGAGTTACTAAAATATGACCATGGTAACTAAGGTAACTGATTGAAATAATCTTCAATTATTAATAACAGAATAAATTAACTATGGAAGCTACACATACTTTTTGGGAACAAATATCAAAGTTATTCACCACATTAATAGGAAATATATCTTATTCTCATTAATAGAAAATATAGAAAATATATCTAATTCTCATTGATTTCCAATAATTAATGGTCATATTTATTTGTCATTGTAAAATAATACCAAAAATTGATTTTACCATCACATTTGTTTATTCATAATTTCATATCATCAAAATTGTAGCAAAAATATACTTTAGCATCAATTACCGACGATCAAATTAGTAATATGGTACAAGTTAATACATCATATAAACCTTGAAATACTCACTTTAATAAGCAGATATAAGTTATAACATGTACATTACTTATTCAAAGCGGAATACCTAGGGATGGCAAAAATACCCGTACCCGAAGGGGAACCCGATACACACACCCGATTTGACCGGGGGATCCCCGAGTTGACCGGGGATGGGGACGGATATGGGGATGTAAATCTAATCCCCGATGGAAATGGGGACGGGGATGAGGAACCGTAAAAAATCCCCGACCCCATACCCGAACCCGAAAATACTATGTATATTTATTAAAATCACTTTAAGTTCTTATTTATATTCTAGAATCAGTTTTAAGTTTAATGCTTTTGTTTAATAATTTTTATGTGTTATACTTTATTAATTATTTACTTAACATATATATTTGTTTATACATAGAAAGAAAATGTCGAAATACACATTCTCTTATGTATCCTTTATTAAGATAAATTCATGTTCATTCAAAAAAGCTATCCCCGATACCCGATGTGAACGGGTATGGAGATATAATTTAATTACCCGACGGGGATGAGGACGGGGATGAGGATTACAACTAAAAATCGGGTATGGAGATGGGGATTCAGATCCCCGACAATCCCTGCCCCATTGTCATCCGAATACCTATGCCTCCCTTTTACATAAGGATTTCAAAATATTGGCTTTTGTTTCACTTTTAGTGTATATTTTATGAAGAGAATTCTTACATGTACAAGATATGAACTAGTATTTGGTATGGAAATATAATTTGGTAGTCCCATCTTATTTGAGAGTTCATGGAGTTATCAAATTATTCGAAAAAGATTGAAACATAATAACAGGGCCAAAAGCACATGATTATCATGTAATAAGATGTTATTGATTTAGGAACCTAAAGAATGTCCAGTACATATGAGCACATAAAAATCTCATTTGCTTATCATTTTCCTTTTGTACGTGGCAAAGCAAGGCATACAGAAAGATATAAAATAATGTCCAATACGTATGAACACATAAATCTCTTTAATTTATATTTATATATTATATCAAGACGTTTATCATGTAAATATATTGTTAGCCATTTAACACAATCATTGAATCAAACGTAACCCAACATATCATGTTAATGACATTGATGGTTCTTATATGAACATTTTCTTTCTTTTAGATCAATAAATAATTGAGACTTAAAGGTTGAAAAACTTACCTCAACGATGCAATCAAAACCAAAACTCGTGTAATCTGATTTGGTCCAATGACTTTACTATTGACCGCAAATACACAACCAGATCTGCGACCCTTAATTGTCCGTCAGGAGACGTTAAATCAGACATTGAATTTCGAGAGCTATTCGTGTTGATAACGTGTTAAGAATTGGATGATCTTGAATCAACAATGATAACAATTAACTATAATAATAGAAGATAATAAAAGAAAGAAGATGCAGGTAGAGGTAAACAAAAACCGGTTTCTACCCAACCCGACCCGAAACCGAACCGGTTTTTCGGTCAACGGAACCAAAACCGGGTTTGACCCAGCCCGACCCGGTTTGAAAACGGTTTTGGGGTCAAAGTTAACCGGGTTTAACTCGGTTTTTTTGACCAAAAACCGAACCCGACCCGAACTCAACCCGGTTTCTAACCGAAAATAAAACCCAAACCGGTTTGTAACCACCGGGTTGGGTCAAACCCGAACCGGTTTGGGTCAAACCCGGTTGTTGACCAGTTTCGGTTTCGGTTTCATTTTCGGGTTCGGGTTCCAACCCGGTTTTTTTTTACACCGCTAGATGCAGGCAAAGAGAATTGTGTATTGTCTCTCTGTGTTACAACAAATAGGGTTTTACCCATATATATAGTACATTGGCTTGAGAAGTAAGCTAAAGGTATGTAAGTCTTTATATAATTTATATTTGTATCTAACAAAAGTAATTTTATCTCTTTAGAAGTGAGGATACAAGTATATAACATCTAATAATTGGAAATGTCCTTACAACATAGAATTATGATCATTTGAAAACTAAAATTTTCGTAAAAACTAAAAACTGACCAAAACACACTGTAAATTTTTTAGAAAAACACATTGTGTTAAATTTATATCACAATGTGTTTAAACAATTTTCTAGATTTCATGCGCTATCAAAAACAAATTGCTATTTAAAACTTAATACAATGTATTTTTAAATTACAAAATAAAAACACAATTAAAACACATTATATTAGATTCAGATCACAATGTGTTTTAACCAGTTTCTAGTTTTCACACAAACTTTAGTTTTCAAATCAACTTTTCACTACAACATAATCTGAAATCTGAAAATGTATCTTTGAACTTCAATCTATTGCATAAACATCCGACACTCTATAATAGTTTTCTAACATCCTCATGAGATTTATGATCCAAAGAATCAAGGAATCTAGAGAAAAAGAACATGGTCGTATCTTTGGATTTCTGTATGTTATATAGGACAAACTTAATAATTTTAATTTCACAAATATAGTAAATTACTAATAGTAACGTAAATGTAAGATGGGATCTAAAAGCAATCTCGACCATACAACCATGGCTTCACAATATGTTTTAATTCTGGATGTGCATAATAAAAAGGGTGATCTTCTAAATCTTAGTAGCGGCATTTCAATAGATCATATCTACAGATTCATTATAGTTTATAGGATTGGTATTTGTCATACTAATTAAATCATGTATCCAAATTAACTGATCATGGAGAAACTTATCTAACTGAGACGAGAAATGTCCACATCTTCTGGGATCTTAAATGTTTCAGCTGCACCAAACTTTCTCCATTCTTCACCTCTAGGAGTATCTTCGTTTTCACTATCATCACCATCTGCTTCAGGCTGATCATGGGAATGAGGAGTAGATGGATCATTAACACTTTTCGATCGGCAATTTTGAGTGGCCAGCATCTTTACTCGTCCAAGATGTGAAATTTCAACAATGGTGGTATCATCGTCTACTGGGAGCGGTTGTTTCCAAGGTTCACCGTCCATTCTCATATATGTGGACTCCGCTGCACCCTTATGAAATTCAAATCTTACTCGGTGTGTCTAAAAAGAAGGGGACAAAACAGTTCAGTTTTTACCTTTATATCCTTTAATATATACAAGATGGAAATAATAGTGTAGACCCATATGAATAGTATACGTGGCAAGATGGACTGGTTGGGTAACGGGTCAAAATTGGTTAAGGTTAAAAACTGGACAAGTGAGTATAGGTCAAAAAGAGGCAGGTCCGTCTCATACTCTCATCTGATTTCAAATTAATCAATGTGTTAATTTATGATCAGAATACTATACTATTAGAATAAAATTATAAATTTTTTCATAAAATCCTTAACATGTTGTATGGTGTAAATAGAACTTGGACGACTCCGTTCGACACATTTTGACCCTACGTAACAAAAAGTACAACCGGGATCAGGCCATACTAAATAAGGTTTGATTGCACAAACATGCCACATACTATAGACAGTTTCCAGTCTATGATTCATACTGTACAAGAAGTAGCTTTAGGGTCTAACATTTATAAGAAATAATTATTAATGTCTCATATGTACCTTTAGTTGCTTATAGCAAAGATAATAAATAAATAACCGACAAATATTCATAAAATGAAAGTGTAAATCCTATATCGTAAGTGGAAATCATAAAGTGGATATAGACTGGTATGCTTATTGGTAATATTCACCCATATGATAAACACCAATGAATATGTACACTAGTGAAAAAAGGAAAGTATTGGTCAGATTTTGTGTGTTGCTATAGGTATATCTCCCTAAATATTCGAGTTCGTTTGGACAGATCACAGTTGGCATCCACGAAGAGAAATGGATTCATTATAAAAGTTGGGTTTAGATTTAACCTGTGCAAGGCGGGTACCATGTCCCTTTGGTGCAAGGAGCACAAGTCCATGCCATGCATCTCTAAAGCCAACCACCTCAATAAGGCCATCATCAACATATGGTGGTGTCAAATCTCTCTGGAAGAATTTTTTTGATGAAACTGTCAAGTCAAATACTAAAATAGGAATAGCGGAAGATAGTAAAGAAAGAAACATATAACAGTTGATACTAACATCACGAGTTTTTTTATGGTTTGGCGTTCCCCAAGGATTCAGTCCCCCAGAAAAGCTAGGCAAGTTGAGGCATAAAATTGATCTGATACTGCAGATCAAGAAACATGGTGTACCATAAATCACTAATAATAGAATAAAGTTAACTGCAAATCTTTTGTCAATTAACAAACTGCTTGGTGCAGCAAAGAGGTGATAACAGCAAAACCATATATGACAGATAATGGAGGTAATATACAGTGAAAATAAAAGTAGTCGTCTATTCTTACCTTTGATGTACTTTGAGGTCTTTCCATCCCCCATGTCTTTGCATAATCTTAACTTTCATAAGATGGGCTATGTTCCTGCATTCGAAAAATAATCTTAACACAAAATGTAAAAACAAAAACAACAGATCTAACATTAGCATTTCATTTTTCATACATTTAACATTATTCAGTTTTCTCATGGAAGCAAAAGAGATTAATAATGATAATTTTGTCCCAAATTTCATCAGAAAAACGTATATTGTAACACTTTGCCTTCCAGGTGAGCTTACAAACCATGCAAAATGAACTTCAAAAGCAATAAAAAGTCTGAACTGTCCTAACTCAATTAATGATATCAAGAGAGTAGTGGTTAGAATCTTATTATGCAACCCCTATTGCTAACTGGAAACTAAAGTAAACCAAGAACATGTTTTAAAATACCATTCTTTCTAAAATCACCTATCTAAATAATGTGTACTATCTCCATATACATTGTTTCAAACGATCTCCTTTTGTTGGAGTGTGATCATTTTATTATAAATCGCATGTCCGGAAATAATTTAAGCCTACGGGGTCACACGAAATGACACGGTAACTCTATATTAATTAGTATATTAAAGTAATATATTAATTAATTAGATCACGAAATGATTAATTTAAATATATTAAGGGGTTAATTATATTTAATTAATTAAATGGAGGATTAAAATGTGAAATATGAAAATTAGAGTTGGGCTCTAAATCCATATGGGGGGGCCGGTTTTGATAAGGCATTGTAAGCCTTAATATAGCTTGTTCACCAAGTAAATTAAACCCTAACTAAACCCTATAAATAGAGGGCTTAATTCAAGGGTTTTCTCATTCATTCACATAAGAAATTCTCTCTCTTCTCTCTTATTTTTGGTTCGGCCGAAAACTCTTTTAAGAGTTGTTCGGTTTGCAACATTCAAAATCCATATGACATATATGTATATTTAATGCCATGAATTAATTATAGGGTCTTTAGACTTTAGTCGACAACTATGATTTTCAATTCATGGGGTTTTGGATTTAAGGGAGATAAACAAAGAGTTGTTTGGTTCGTGATCGGGGTACTAGCATACGGTATAGGGGTGTCTAGTGTGCGATCGTAGAGGGGTTTTACTTTAAACCCTAACTAATAATAATATTATTATTATTAATATTATTGGAAGCTTTGCGCAAAGGTACACGTTTCGATTCTAGTCTTTGTTAATTAATAGTATTGCATATACGTTTCTTTTCCGCTGCGTACTCGTGAATTGTTATATGTTTATGTGTTCATATTCTAACACCTTTCTACACAAATATATACACCACACATGCTATATTTACTAGCCATCTATTTTAGTTATATGTTTCCCATATCACTACTAATTACATATAAGTAATTACTATTATATTAAATTTATATCTGATTCGTTCAAAACTTTACTAGTTAAAACCCAAAACAACCCATGTAGTTGCAAACTTCCCAAAGGATGTGATATACAACCTTTTCAACCCATAATATCATACATGGTTAGATAATAAATTCATATAAACCAGCGCGATTCACTTCCTAAATGTCCATTTTTATAATCTCATAAGAAACGGTGTAACCTTACTTTGAAGAAGCATGGAAGAGAGATGCCGCAAACCATCCTTGAGTACAGCCTATTTTTGCATATGAGCCCTACATGGTAAAGAAAAGCACGTCACAGTCATACTTAACAGATAATATAAGAACTGTATTATTTATATGAACAAATCCTTGATTAAAACATATAAAAGGATACATAACATAATAATTGTAACTTGGTTTAGGTTTTTAGCGGTTATAAATTTTAAACTCACAACATATGTGCTTCAGTTTGATTTGAAAATATTTTCCAAAAATTCAAAATTGACTTGACTAACGCGCTTTAGACGTGCAATATTGGAATCTGAAAATATATAACCTTCATTCAATGATCACATATACTCCTGTTATACCTGATTGGTCAATTGATTTTTGAATTTTTCTGGATGCAGCTTTCGCTCACAATGAAATGCATATGATACTTGAGCATCCATCCCTGTATAAATATAACTAGTCAGTAGAATTTATAGCTGAAGAAAGCTAATCAAAAACTACTTTGTTATCATACGAATTAGACTAGGAAAGACCACAATTCAAACTAACCCATGCTGAAATAGTTCCAGAATCCTCCACGATAAGTGTCATAACCTGACTGAAACATTTATGATGTATGCGTGAGCAAAACATGTAGCAAGCCATTAGAATTTAAATGGAAAAAGACTTTACTTGTAAAATAGATGTATCAAAGACAGAAAAAAATTATTGTATAGCACTTTACCACATTAAGTTCATCTGTATCAGACACACGATTGAATGCATGCAAAGAATGAGGCAACTCCAATGGGGCAATGGGATCACAAGAGCCTACTTTTGGGGCAGATTTCATCCTCATAAGAAAATGCCAACTGCATTATGTGGAAAGTCAATTACAATAACATCAGGCATGTGAAGTCAATAAAAGTGTTGATTAATAAAAAGAGTGTACCAAATCTAGCAAAATATTATAACTTACAGATTGTGAAAAATATATATACATCCACTTATTATGATTTGGTATGTCTACCTTACAGATTATACCAAAGTAAACATGACAACATTAAAACTGAATCATCAACCATGATTTGAGAATACAGGATACCTGTCTATTTCCATTTCTTTTCCTTCCAAAACTTTCTCCAAGAATTTCAAAACAGATTCTCGATCTGTTCCTGGATTCTTCTTTCCCTAGAAACCAAAACAACAGAGTTATAGGAAAACAAAATAATGCATATTTTTAATGGCAACAGTTAAACCTATATCGAATCGCATTTACTGTTAATTTAGAAGTGGTAATATTGACCGTTAATCGATTCGGGTTAATTGTTTGTCACCAAGACACCAACGGGTCATATGGCAACTTAAATTCTACCTAAAAGAGAAACGAGATGGATGGATAAAATTATAAAAAGCACCGCAAAGTGTATATGTGAGGAATAGAGGTTCCTAAACTATTTTATTTCATTGATTAGATTATCATGATAACTATATAGGTTTGTTAATCTTTTTCTATGGAGGTTATTGATCAAAGTAACACAACAACTATTTTAGAAACACAACCAAAGAAGAAGAAAGATTTTTTCAGGTCCCCAAGCGGAACGCGACTCATCTTGACTTGTATTACACTTTACCCATTTGGACCCGAACTGATTTAACTCATTACCGAATCTTCCCAGCCTTCGCAGTATGCCACCTTTAAGGCTTTAACTATCATAGAACAGAGAGATAAACCGCAGAAAGGCATCAAAGTTATCAAATTCATTTAGTCAACAAACTACCGAAATATAAGTGCAACTTCATATGTTGCCCAATCTAATTCGAGATAATGGGCTAAGTCTTACCCAACCAAAAGCAAATGGGAGGTTGTTTCCAGTTCCTAAAGGGACTGTTGCTATTGGTGGTGGATGCGGTAACTTCAAATCACTAACAACTCCAAGCAGCCAACCAGCAGTTCCGTCTCCACCAGCAACCTGCCATCTCACTAATAAGTCACTTCAAAGACATGACATACACTTTAAACTAGATTATTACCCGCGTAATACGCGGGAAACATACATAATTAATGACATAGTAAATTTTTATAATGTCATAAGTTGACAAATGTTTAACCAGGTAAGAATTAAACCACTAAAAAAACATGAAGTTACATTAGTGGTCGTTTAGATTCCAATTTAAAGTGACCAGACAGTTCAAAAATTGATACATCATCTATTAGAGTTCTCGCTAAGTAAGGTTTTCGTTTCTTTGGATGTCTTTCATTCATGCGAATATGTCTGCATTGTCATTGTACTTGTGCTTTAACGTTTTGCTCGAATACTTTAGTTATACACTAAAATTACTAAGCAATTTAATTATTAATCTATATATCACATATCACATGTTGTGTTACTCTAACTTAAAATTATGCATAGTATCATTGCAATTTCGTACAATTATTTTTCAGATATATAATTGTGATAACTTAGTATAGACTTCATAGTAGTTTTTTAGTTTTTTTTATTAAAAATGGCCCGTTTAACATCCGGTATGGTTTTGAAAACATTAATTTAATAAAAACGTTATATGATAAAAATCATATACAAAAATATAATTTAAGTAGCACGTATTACATTAAAAAAGAAAATTTTATTGTAAAATAATAAAAAAAATTAATTTTAAAGATAAACAATGATGTAAAATATAAAAATATTAGTTTCCATATTTATATCATTAAAAACATTAATTAGTAATGTCTACAAACTTAAATAAGGAAATAATAATAATTTTATAAAATTAAATCTAAAAAGGTTAAATATGGTATATGACATCATCATTTGATCTAATGGCTCTAATTTAAAGTTGAACTTCATCTAAGGGTTCATACTTCTCCAATTATGAATTAAGGTTTCTGTTTTATATAAATTTAGAGATGATACAACTTACAATAACTCGCAGTTGCTTCTCTATTTTGGTAGCTAGTTCATCTCCTTTAAGTTTAAGGTTTTCTAGAGTAAGATACAGTTTACGTAGCACTTTATCAGGAGCATCTTCACCTAAATCGAAAACCTTGAACATACAAAGGATCGTAAAATTACAACAGGGAATATACATATATATACACGTACATACATATACATAAAGATTTAATTAATAAGTACTTAATCAAAGGACAATAGACACCTGGTTTTGATTTAAAACAGAACGGTATGTGACAAGAAGTTGACCACCCAACTGACCACCACTTTTGGAGTTGATAAACACTATTGTTGGGAATTCCGGTTCTTGTGAAGGGACCTCAAATTTTCCACCTGGAACAAGGATGTAATCCGGGATGTAGAATTTATTCAAAAAGCTGGCAGAAGACTGGTTATTCATTGGTAGAACTACACTGCAACCACATCATATCAAAAGTTAGCATACATGATCCTTTCTGCAAGCATAAATGTTTTATGCTACAAAGGATGGTCACAAGAGGTCCAAGCAGAAACTAAGTAAGCATCATAGTTGTCAAAGGCGAAAGCAAACTCAAACAATGACCCCAAATGGGGCCTAGGCGAGAGGTGCAAAAAAAAAGCATGCCCAGAAAAAAAAAGAGCCGCCGAAGAGTATATAAAAATCTGTGTATCTAACAACACAAATTTAACTTCTAAACACACACATGTAATCCTTGGAAGCACTACTTGGCGCTACTAGTGGCACCCATCATTTTTCCTTTTGGTTAAAAGGCTTTAATCCCAGTTAATATCATATTCCCCAGTTAAACCCATCATTGACCAAAAGTAGTTGTACCAAATCAGTTATTCTATTGGATGAAAATATATGAAAAAACATCAACATATAACATTGTATTGAATATGTAATTTTAAAACACTCAAACAAAATTAGTCTATTCATTCATTTTAGCTTAATACATGACTTGCCACTTCGCAATATATAAAATGATATTGAATTGAATATACTATCAGTCGTATATAGTAAAAAAAAAAACATATAAAATAAAATAAAATAATAATAATAATAATCCCGTGATCCTAATTACTATTTGATGATGGATCTGTGTCAATATTATATACTTCGAAATTAAAAAATAATACTGCAGCAATATATATAAAAATAAAGATGTAAATACTATAAAGATGGTGCTGTCTAAACTTTATTTTCCTTATTTTTTATTCTAAGGACAGCCTAGTTCTACTTCAAATTAACCCAAATACATTAGTACTTAATAAATAATTATGGGATAGATACCTACCCCAAATAATCCTAAAATCACCTATGCCACGGTGAATAAAACCTGAACTCATGAGAGATCATCTTTTCTAATAAAATATTTTAGGAATAATCATAAAATGCATTTTTAGCAAAAAAATAAATAATAATATTTGAGATTTAAAACTAACACAGAAGAAATGGAATCCACAATCAGCATCATGTAGCATAATTCAGGTGGACTGATGAAATTATGTGACATGAAAAAAACTATGGGAATAACATGATCACTGGCCTCAAGTTCGAATATCCACTTAGTTAGACCACGTACATTAGAGTTTCCTCTCGGGTAACCCGAATAGGGTGATCCGTTTACCCGTTCATGACATACCTGGTAGGAATTGAGATCTGAAAAATAGTCAGACAGAGCACGTTGCACGACAATTAGTGTAAACTTCTTGTTTTCTCCTCCTCCTTAAAAGTATATTTTGTCACGAGGAATCTGACTATCTGAGGAGGAGGAGATTGGCTGGCTGCTAATCCATGTGTTAGAAAGAGATTCTGAATATATCAGAAGATACAGAATTGAATTATTAGGGACCCACTGGTTGAGTGTAGTTGTTAATAATGACGTGGTTGTAATTAAATTCTTTTAATTATCATTTCATTTGCTTATTTTCCGACTTAAAATATCTAAAACTACTTATGTTATCCTGACCACGAGAGAGATAACGTTGTGTTCGTAAACCTTACACAAGCAAGAGATATATTTTTTTCTTACTTATTTAAATGTGTGTATAAAAATGTATTGTCCTGTACAAATATCTATACTACTATATAAAAATTATATACCCCATGTTGAAAAGTTTACATTTTTTAGACATGCAAAATTACCAATTTATCCTTAATAAATTAAATCACCATCAACCCTTAATATTAAATTACACCATTAGTCCATTATATTATAAAATATCTCTATTAACCCCCTTTAAATAAAATACCTTTATTTACACCAATTGATGTTGTCACCATCGTCAACGTCCATCGCCGCCATCACACCCGTCATCGCCGGCTCGCTGCCGCATTGCGCGGGTACCATGCTCGTAAGATATAATAATTATCTACATGATTAATTATATGAATAGTTGTAGAGGAAAAACGAATGTTAATCATGTATCAACTATATATAATTAACTAGAAAAAATGTGACAAAACAGGGGAATAAAAACGCACTAAAATTATACTATTATATGTGAAATACAAAAAAATGTGGAAAGTACAATATAAATCATCATAGAAAATAAAAGACAAATGAACCTAGATTTCATATTAACTTTGTAGAATAAATTGTAAAAAACCAAAAACAACTGAAAGAACGACAATTTTACTTAAAAGTACAAGGCAAAAATAAAAACATAAAACAAAAAAACAAACTCACGTTTTTTTGTTATGTTTTTTTGTTAAATTGGGTGACCGATAGACAATATTAATTTGACACAAATACTAGATAATCCAATGCTCATTAGAAAAGTAGAGTTAATTTGCATTAACTTTTGTAACTCTTGTTAGACATTAAATAGCATCTAACGATCGTTAACCCTCGTTTGAGAAAATGACCTAACTCCTTGTTAAAGAAAAGGACTTGATTTTTCAACCGTTATTGTTACTCCCGTTAAACACCCAAATAGAAGTTAGTAGCCGCTAATGCTCTCTAGAGTTTCAAACACTTTTTAACAATGAGGACTATTGTCATAAACGATTAAACGGTAAGGGCTAAAGTTGCCAAAAGAATTGGCCTGATGTGTCATATTTTATACCATTTTCCACGTGATTTTAGGACCAATTATTCGTTATTTTTATAGTTTTATATCCAACTTTTGATGCTTTGAGGTATTGTTAAGTGTTTTCAGGTTGGAAAATGATTATACGAAGGAATTGGTTGATTTAGATAATTTATGGAAGAAATAGGAGAAGGGTTCGGTCGAAATCAAGTGAAAGACAAAGAAAACGGATCATGGAGCACGTAACTCCCGTTACTCACTTAACGGCCGTTAGCAAGGAAAATCCTGAAACCCCTGAAACGGGCAGTTACGGACCTAACGACCGTGAGAATTGAACTGAAGTATAACAGCCGTTATCATACTAACGGGCATTATGGTTTGAGTAGGCGTGTAACGGCGGTTATCATACTAACGGGCATTACACGGGATTTTTGTATATATAGTCGTCTAGGTATCTGCATTATGGACGAATTTTTGGCATAATCTTCTTAGTTTTCTCATAGTTTCCAGAACTTTGGAGCAAACGAGTTGTTAGGGTTTTTCAGCTTTTCAACTTTGGATTGTCATCATTATTGCTACCGGATTATCTTCAATCGTTTGGTATAATATTGTTTCTTCTCTATTTGTTTGTTCTTGTCTTTTTAATATGAGTAGCTAAATCTCTTGCACCCGCTTAGGTAGTAAGCATGTCATAGGGTCGATTTAATGTTACTTGCAAGTGTTAAACAAGATTTTTGTGTTTAATCGTAGATCCACATTTATTTAGGTTTAAATATTGTTTTTATTTTTTATATTTATTGATTGATAATTGTAATTAGAAGTTTGGGAGAAATCTATGTCATTGTCAATTGATTTATGAAATGGTTAATCGGTCTTTAATTAACCTAAAGTCGTTGGAGTTTGGGAGAAACTAGCGATAAAGATTTTAAACAATTAAATCCATTTTGAGTGTGTAAACGCTTATGATAGACGGATCTGATTAGGCGAATAAGCAGTTCGGGAGAAAGCGTTTAAAAGATTAAATCATAAAATCAACTTAGGTTCTTAATACTTAACTGTTTAGAATAGAAATTAAAAGCGGGAGCAATAATTATATTTTGAGCAGTTAAAGTTTCAAGTATAACGGGAGTTCATTTTGTCTACCTTTTAAGTTGTTCAACGAATGCAAGTAATGTTTAGACCCTATGATTGGCATGTGAGCTGATCTAAGTAGGTGTCCTTTTTATTATTATTGTCATACAATCATTTTTACTATCGTTTGAGGACGATCCCTGCCCCAGTTACACCGGATTTAATTATGTTCTTTTAGTTTAATTTTGCAACGTGACAATTCGGCCACAAAACCCCCTTTTAATTTGAATCACTTTATTTCAACAATTACTTACAAAGTCCTTGTGTTCGACCTCATACTTACCAAGTAAACTATATTGCATGCGATCGGGTACACTGCTTGTAAGTGTGTAGTAGACAGTAGCTAGGTAGTTCGTGTTACAAATTTTAAAACTCGAAATTACAAATCATGACCGCACGGAAAAGAGGCACACTCTCTCTCTCTCTCTCTCTTTATATATATATAATATCTTTAAGATATCTTTAATTAAACCAACTGGTTCTTGGCTTTAAGTTCAAATTTAAAACCATTGGATTAATAGTTAATGTTCATGAAATTTTTCCATAAGAGCTTGAATTTAAGAACATCTAAGTTCAAATCTTTTAGTGTAAGGTTTTTTTATAATATATTGTCGTGCCTTTGGCTAGACTATTAGAGAGGTTTTCTTCTATTAGGTGTTAGGTGAGGCAACTTTTCTAGCATGAATATAAGTATGAGAAAATGATCCGTACTGCAGACTTTATCTAAGCTTAGGTACTGTTACTTTAAAAAAAGTTACAAATTAAACCTTTGAATTTGATAAACATACATACCCCCCCCCCTGAATTTTACAAAACCTCCCCTAAGTTTTACATAATCTCCCTGGTTTACCTAAGATAGGTATTGCATGCTTTACCTAACATTTTCCTAAATCAATGGGGAATAAAACCCAATGTATGTATGCCCAGCCATTTTTTTTTGTCCCATTTTGGTGCAATGCGGTGGTATTGGTACATATTTCGCGCGAAACCAATAATTTTAAAATGGGACAAATTAGGTTCCTTTTTAGAAAACAATTGTAAGGGGGAATATGTATGATCGATATCAAGTTACAAGAATGGCTTGGACGGTCATGTCATGTATAAAATGTATCGTTATCGAAAATCTTTTCATTTTTGTACCTTGTATGATTCGATAGGATGTATATATAATATAACCCAAAGGATAAAACTTTTATCTATATATGGACATTTTGTTTTGTTTATGTAAAACAATATGAAAATATTCGATATTATTCATAAATAGGGTTTCTAAATAATAACCATTTTTCTTTTTTTCAAATATTTTAATAAATTTCATCAAAATATATTGGATAATGCATCATTAATGCATTCCATACCCAAGGATACACAAATATGGGCTAAAGGGCCCTTTATAAGATTATGAGAAACCAATATGGTGCCCATAAATATTTCGTTTAATGATATACCATGATCAAAAAATATTCATCACTAAAGATAGATATGTAAGAGCTAATAGACATTTTTCATTAAAGGATTAAATGAGTTAATCATTTCCTTCATTTCCTTTAAATTTAGTGACAGATGTCATAAATGTGACCATGATTCACGGTTTCCCTCCGAGTAATCAAGTATTAGATTAGTATAGAGTAAACAGCCGAAATCGTCCTTGTGGTTTACCCTAATAATCAAGTTTCGTCTTTAACTATCTGAAATGACACTAGCACTGCTTTTGGGAAGAATAAGGATCACATCCAGTCCTTTATGCAAATGGACATTTTCTCCCATTTGTGATCTCTCTCACGTGTCGTGCATGTGAGGGTACTATGGTCATTTCAAACCTATAAAGGACCATTAGTGACATTTTTTCACGCTATTTTGTTCTCTTTCTTCTTTTTTCTTTCTTTTTCTTCATCATACATTCATACATAATTCAACCACCACCAAAATCTCTAACCACTACCAAAATCTCCAACCACCACCAAAGACCCACACACAACCGCCGCCGGTCACATCACAGCCGGTAACTAGGATACACACACACACATACACACATATATAAAAATATGTGGATCTTGTGATATACAATGTTGAAGATCCCAACCGGCGAACACAGCAGTAGCCGGAACGCTGCTTACACCTAGCCACCATCACCCGCTGTCATCGGATCCGGCCATCCCGGAAACCCTAAATCGAAAATCCGGCCAAAAACCCTAAATCCGGCCAGATTCCAGCCACCCAAAAAAATCAAAGAAGAAAAAGATGATGATGATGGCTGGATTGCTTAGTCGCGAGTGGTAAGATGATAATGATTTGTTATAACTTATATGGATTATTATGTATATTGTTGATGGAGTTTGTGGTGATATATGCATGAATATACATATATGAAGATGTATCCATGTGTGTATGTATCGATGTATATTTTTGTACCTATGTGTAGTGAAAGTTATTGTAACACCCCAAAGATTTTAAAGGTAAAAGAAATTAACCCCTTTTTATAGTTTTGACATTAAAGTAATTTCCTAGTATTTTATTTTTGAATATGGGGTTAATTTAGTTGGAACTTTAGCGGATAGCGGGGAAAATACCCTCAAAATTTGGAATGGGTCGTAGCACCTTCTGGATGTGCCAGACATCCCTTTTGTTGTTAGAAACCTCCTTTCACTAACTCTTTTCCATTCTCTTCTATTTTCTTCATGCAAGACTAATCTTGTTTCTTCAAAAATCAAAGTAATCCTCTTTAATTCAAGAATAGAAATCACAATAACAATCATCACCAACTTTAGTCTTCATTCAAGAATTTAAAAGCTAGGGTTTGGTGATTTTGGTGGGGGTGGCCGAAAATTGAGAAGAAAAAAAGGAAGGATTCGTGAATTTAAAATATCAAGTAATTGTCTTCCATTGTGAGGTAATGAATTTCCCCAATCTAGCTTTGTCAATTCTCTTGAAAATTAGGATTCATGAGTGAACCAATTTGGGGGTTTTACTAAAAAAATGATTTATGGTTAATTTTTCCCCAATTCCTTAGTTAACCTAGTTGTCATTGAGTTATATGATATGTTTGATTATGAAAATAATGAGTGCAAGTGATAAATTTGAGTTCTTGAGAAGAGATGAGTTTTGACTAGTTATGGAATTATTGATGAAAATGGTAGATTGAGCTACCTAGTGTGTTTGTTAAAGAAAATGAAACTCAATGACAAATGGGTTGGGTTTTGAGTCTAGGAAGGCTAGTGATTGAGTATGACTAGGTTGAGCTAGTCATAGTTGTGAATGTAAGCTTATGCATTTTACGATATGATCATAGGTTGGAGATTGTTTGTGCTTGTTCATTTAGCATTATTATCTTTGTTGCGGAGGAGGTGAGTATTCTTGCATACCTTTATGTATACGTTGGGCCAATTACCATGAGATGTGAATGTTCCAAGCATGATAATTGGTTTGGCGTTAAACCCATGTGGGGCATTGTTTATGAGGCCTAAGAACCTCCAGGGCCTAAGAATCCCGATAGTTGATGTGATATGAGGCCTAAGAACCTCCGGTGCCTAAGAATCCCGATAGATGTGATTTGTTATGATTGTTTAGCTTATATGGATCCATATATGTATTGTTTGTGTGCAAGGTGAATATGTAAATGTGATATGACGATGCCATAGGTTACATGTGAAAGTCCTTGTCCTATGCCCTCCTTCGTATTCGTAAATTTATGCAAGTATATTCACTAAGCCTTTGCTTATATTTTAGATTTTTACCCTCTTATATAGGTAGTTCCGGAGGAAGGAACTAGTGATTGTTGATTGAGGATAGTTGATTTAGAGTTTAAAGCGATTTTTGGACGTCTTGATGGTAATTAGGTCATTCCCGGGTGAATGACGATCTTTTGGTATAGAATCTTAGTTGTCCCTCATTTCTTGGCTCATGGTACATTTTAGTTTGGGGTCATGCTTTTGGGTAAATTTCTGTAAATGTTCCAGTTGTAAAGTGTTTGGATAGTTGTGAATTCATAATTTTGGTCAAAAAGGTGTCAAAGTGGGTAAATGACCCGTTTGATGGAAATCTTGATTTGTGTACTCGTTGATGTTGTAAATGTGTTTGAAATGTGTCTTTATAGTTGTTGGAATATTTGAAATTTAGTTTGTGGAAGTTGGGCAAATGAATATTATAGTTTGGAGTTGTTTGGTATGTCAAATGGCTGGTTTTTGCATCAGGCGCAGGTCAGAAAGTTCCCACTGAGTCGCAGTGGGAGGTGTTCTAACCCCACTGAGTCGCAGTGGGAGGTGTCCTAACCCCACTGAGTCGCAGTGGGAGGTTTTTCGTTCGCAGATTAGAGATTTCCCACTGAGTCGCAGTGGGAGGTGTCCTAACCCCACTGAGTCGCAGTGGGAGGTTTTTCGCTCGCACATCAGAGATTTCCCACTGAGTCGCAGTGGGAGGTGTCCTAACCCCACTGAGTCGCAGTGGGGGTAAAAAAAGAAAAAATCTTGTATTTTCGGTTTATCGAGTCGGGTTCTTTCAAGTTGGTATCAAAGCCGAGGTTTAAGGGATTTAGGTATTCCCTCGCGTAGAGAGTGCCTAGACTTAAACCATAGTTGAGACTCGACCTGAGGTATCCGAAATTTTATATGGGACCGAAGGATGTGTTTGATGATGCTAGTTTATCGACTTGTTAGTATTTGAAGCACAATAAGAAGCCGGCCTTATTGTGGTTGGAATACTAACAGCTTTATAAACTAATGGCATCAAACCTTGAACGGTTTTGTATAAAGATATAGGGTTGGCTTTAGTTTGCATGTGTAGAGATAGGCTTTGAAATTAAATCCGTTTATTTAAATCTTATTATAGCATGGCCGATCAACACAACGATGAAGATGAGCACCAACGACAAAATGATGAAGAAGAGCCTATATTTGATGCGGATAGCATGGACATATCGGAGCAAATCGGAAGGGCATTAGAAAAGTATACCCCTATCTTGTTGAAAAGGTTGAATCAAACCTTAGAAGGAGCGGTGAATAATCACATCGCTCAAATGATTAAAGAAGAAGTTGCAATTAATGTGCAACGGAAATTTGAGAAGCGTGATGCCAAAGATAAAGGCAAGAGAACGGAAGAGGAAAAGGAGGTTGAAGTGACGGGGGAAAGGGTGTACAAGAAAAAGTTCACCTTCTGAGATTTTGAAGTGTGCCACCCACTCGAGTATCATGGTGATCGGGATCCTATTGTTTCGACTCGGTGGATCTTGGAAATTGAAGGGGCGTTCCGTACTAGTCAATGCCCTGAACATTTGAAGGTGATATTTGAAGTAGGTATGCTTCGAAGCGGTGGGAAAAGGTGGTGGGATGGCTTGTTGGCAATTAAGAAGGGGGCCTTGGATAATGTGGAGTGGCCCGAGTTTAAAGAAATGTTCTTCAAAGAGTTCAGATCGGAAGCTGAAGTGACCAAGTTGAGAAGTGAATTTCTCAACGATTGTCAAGGCAATATGAGTTTGAATGATTTCCGAGCTCAATTCTTGGACAAGGCTCAATTTTGTCCAGAATTCCTTGAAAATGACCAATTGCTCAAAGAGCAATTTTATTTGAAATTGAGGAAGAACATCCGGGAGAAAATTAGTTTGCGCCAAATGGAGTCCTTCTCCATGTTGGCGGATGTGGCCCGGGATCATGAAATCGAGATGTCGAGAGTAGATGAAGGTGTCTTGAAAAGAAGGTATGAAGATGTAAATTCTCCAAGCAAGAAGCCTAGACAACAGGGTGGTTCCGGTAATTATCCCAATAAAAGAAATGTCCCCTTTTGTCGTCAATCTAAGAAAAATCATCCGGGGGTTTGTAGAGCGGGAGACAAGGCTTGTTACACTTGTGAAAAACCGGGGCATACTAGCTGGGAATGTAGGTCCAAACCTCACAAGCCCGTGATTTGTTTCAAGTGCTTCGAAGAGGGTCACATGAGAAGTTCATGCCCGAAATTGACGGAGGAGGAGAGGTTAAAAGAAAGAAGAAGAGAAGCGGAGAGGAAGAATGCCCAAACGCATGGAAATCCAAGGGGAAGGTCCTTCCAACTCTCCGTGGAGCAAGCAAGAAACACCGATGATGTTGTCACAGGTACATTCCTTATATATAATGTGCCTATGCATATTCTCTTTGATTCGGGGGCGAATAGATCATTTGTTGCTATTAGAATGATTCATGTTATTCCCATGTCTAAATCATGTTTAGAAAATACTTTGCAAGTTGAGGTTGGCAATGGTAGGGTAGAATTAGTGAAGGATGTGTATAAAGGGTGCGAAATCAAAATTTCTTCGGAACTCTTTCAAGCTAATTTAATTCCTTTTCCAATGGGAGAGTTTGACATAATCTTGGGTATGGATTGGTTGAGCTCTTGTAACGCAAAAATTTCATGTGATGAGAAAGCGGTGTATTTGAAGACTTCTAAGGGCGAAGACTTGGTGGTTTATGGTGATAAGAAAGAACGTTCTATACCCGTTTGTACCTTTGCTCGTGCTAAACGTTATATGTCTCACGGTTGTCATGCTTATCTTACTCATATCGTTGATGTTGAGAAGAAACCTCTTTCTATTGAAGACATCCCCATTGTTAAAGATTTCGTCAATGTTTTTCCCGAAGACTTTTGGGGCATTCCTCCCGAACGGCAAGTTGAATTCTCCATTGATCTCATTCCGGGGGCTAACCCCATTGCTAAAGCTCCTTATCGTTTGGCCCCAACAGAAATGCAAGAGATGATGAAGCAACTACAAGAATTGCTTGACAAGGGTTTTATTCGACCTAGTAACTCTCCATGGGGTGCACCGGTACTTTTTGTCAAAAAGAAAGATGGAAGCATGCGAATGTGCATCGACTATCGTGAGCTCAACAAAGTCACCGTGAAGAACAAGTATCCTTTGCCTAGAATCGACGATTTATTCGATCAACTTCAAGGAGCTTCGTATTTTTCTAAAATTGATCTTCGTTCGGGTTACCATCAACTCAAAGTACGTGAGGAAGACATTTCTAAAACCGCTTTTAGGACTCGTTATGGTCATTTTGAGTTTGTTGTCATGCCTTTTGGACTCACAAATGCTCCCGCGGCTTTCATGGACCTCATGAATTGTGTTTGTCGACCCATGCTTGACAAGTCCGTGATTGTTTTTATCGATGACATTCTTATTTATTCCAAAAGTTCTTCCGATCTTGAAGTTCATCTAAGAGAAGTGTTGGAAGCCCTTAGTAAAGAAAAGCTCTATGCCAAGCTCTCCAAATGTGAATTTTGGTTACGGGAGGTGCAATTCCTTGGTCATGTGGTTAATAGTAAAGGAATTATGGTAGACCCGGCTAAGATTAATGCGGTGATGAAGTGGGAGCAACCCAAGAGCCCATCGGAGATTAGGAGCTTTCTGGGTTTAGCGGGCTATTATCGTCGTTTCATTCAAGATTTCTCTAAAATAGCTTCTCCCTTGACCAAATTAACTCGCAAGAATATCAAGTTCGAATGGAAAGATGAACAAGAAATGGCTTTTCAACAACTTCGTGAAAGGCTAAGTCAAGCACCGGTTCTTGTTTTGCCCGATGGTATTGAAGATATGGTGGTGTATTGTGATGCATCATCTAATGGCCTCGGTTGTGTTCTTATGCAACGAGGTAAAGTTATTGCTTATGCTTCTAGGCAATTGAAAGAACATGAAAAACGATATCCCACTCATGATTTGGAGTTAGTGGCGGTGGTTTTTGCTTTGAAAATTTGGCGCCATTACCTTTATGGAGTCAAGTTTACCATTTATTCCGATCATAAAAGCCTCAAATACTTCTTTGGGCAAAGAGATCTCAACAATCCCCAACGAAGATGGCTAGATCTCTTGAAGGATTATGATTGCGAGATTTTGTATCATCCTGGGAAGGCTAATGTGGTAGCGGACGCTTTGAGTCGGAAGAGTTCTCATCATGCCCTAGTCGTTTCTCCTCTTTGGGTTTTGATCACTAACGATTTCTTGGATCAAATTAGAGAAGCTCAAGAGAAGGCTTTACAACGGGATCCTAAAAGAGAAAGAATTCAAGGCCAATTTCAATATTTCACTAAGGATTCTCGTGGCCTTACCTTACGCTTTGGGAGGATTTGGATCCCATTCTCTTGTGAGTTGAAGCAAGTTCTCCTCGATGAGGCTCACAAATCCAAGTATTCCATTCACCCCGGTGCTACAAAGATGTATCATGATTTGAAAGTAGAATATTGGTGGCCCGGTATGAAACGTGATGTAGTAAAGTATGTCGAGAAATGTTTGACTTGTGCACAAGTGAAGGCTGAGCATCAAAAGCCTTATGGTATGATGCAACCATTGGAAATACCGAAATGGAAGTGGGAGGAGATCACCATGGATTTCGTCACAAAGTTGCCCATGACCCCTAGAAATCAATTTGATACCATATGGGTGATAGTTGATAGACTAACCAAGAGTGCCTTGTTTCTCCCTATCCGTGAGGCATCGTCATCCGAAGTGTTGGCAAAGATCTACGTGAAAGAAGTTGTAGCTAGACATGGAGTTCCTATCTCCATTGTTTCGGATAGAGACACTCGTTTCACTTCTCACTTTTGGCGGAAATTTCATGAAGATATGGGTACCAAGCTCAAGCTTAGCACCGCCTATCACCCACAAACGGATGGCCAAAGTGAGAGAACCATTCAAATGCTTGAAGACATGCTTCGAGCATGTATAATTGACTTTGGAGGCACTTGGGATCTTCACTTGCCTTTGGTAGAATTCTCATACAACAATAGCTACCATTCTAGTATTCAAATGCCACCGTATGAAATGTTGTATGGAAGGAAGTGTCGATCTCCAATTTGTTGGGGAGAAGTTGGTCAACGTGAAATAGGAGGAACGGAGGTGGTATTGAAGACCATTGAGAAAATCGATGTGATTAAAGAAAGGCTAAAAGCGGCCCAAGACCGCCAAAAGTCTTATGCGGATAAACGAAGAAGACCAATCGAATTCAATGTTGGCGACCGCGTCATGTTGAAAGTCTCTCCATGGAAGGGTGTTTTACGTTTTCAAAAGCGTGGGAAATTAAGTCCTCGTTTTATTGACCTGTTCAAAATTTTGGCTAAGGTTGGCAAGGTTGCATACCGTTTGGAGTTACCAGATGAGCTTTCGGGAATACATCCTACGTTTCATGTGTCTCATCTTAGAAAGTGCCTAGCCGACGAATCTACTTATGTACCCTTGAATGAAATAGAGGTCGATAACAAGTTGAATTATATTGATAAACCCATTGCCGTAGTAGAAGAAGAGCTAAGAAGAGTGCAAAATAAGACGGTAAGGACTTATAAGATTTTATGGAAGCACGACAAGATGTCCGATTGCACTTGGGAGTCCGAACATGATGTTCTTGTTTACTATCCGTCTTTGCAGATGGCTTGGATCACGAGGCCGTGATCCGTTCCAAGTGGGGGAGAGTTGTAACACCCCAAAGATTTTAAAGGTAAAAGAAATTAACCCCTTTTTATAGTTTTGACATTAAAGTAATTTCCTAGTATTTTATTTTTGAATATGGGGTTAATTTAGTTGGAACTTTAGCGGATAGCGAGGAAAATACCCTCAAAATTTGGAATGGGTCGTGGCACCTTCTGGATGTGCCAGACATCCCTTTTGTTGTTAGAAACCTCCTTCCACTCACTCTTTTCCATTCTCTTCTATTTTCTTCATGCAAGACTAATCTTGTTTCTTCAAAAATCAAAGTAATCCTCTTTAATTCAAGAATAGAAATCACAATAACAATCATCACCAACTTTAGTCTTCATTCAAGAATTTAAAAGCAAGGGTTTGGTGATTTTGGTGGGGGTGTCCAAAAACTGAGAAGAAAAAAAGGAAGGATTCGTGAATTTAAAATCTCAAGTAATTGTCTTCCATTGTGAGATAATGAATTTCCCCAATCTAGCTTTGTCAATTCTCTTGAAAATTAGGGTTCATGAGTGAACCAATTTGGGGGTTTTATTAAAAAAATGATTTATGGTTAATTTTTCCCCAATTCCTTAGTTAACCTAGTTGTCATTGAGTTATATGATATGTTTGATTATGAAAATAATGAGTGCATGTGATAAATTTGAGTTCTTGAGAAAAGATGAGTTTTGACTAGTTATGGAATTGTTGATGAAAATGGTAGATTGAGCTACCTAGTGTGTTTGTTAAAGAAAATGAAACTCAATGACAAATGGGTTGGGTTTTGGGTCTAAGAAGGCTAGTGATTGAGTATGACTAGGTTGAGCTAGTCATAGTTGTGAATGTAAGCTTATGCATTTTACGATATGATCATAGGTTGGAGATTGCTTGTGCTTGTTCATTTAGCGTTATTATCTTTGTTGTAGAGGAGGTGAGTATTCTTGCATACCTTTATGTATACGTTGGGCCAATTACCATGAGATGTGAATGTTCCAAGCATGGTAATTGGTTCGGCGTTAAGCCCATGTAGGGCATTGTTTATGAGGCCTAAGAACCTCTGGGGCCTAAGAATCCCGATAGTTGATGTGATATGAGGCCTAAGAACCTCCGGGGCCTAAGAATCCCGATAGATGTGATTTGTTATGATTGTTTAGCTTATATGGATCCATATATGTATTGTTTGTGTGCAAGGTGAATATGTAAATATGACATGACGATGTCATAGGTTACATGTGAAAGTCCTTGTACTATGCCCTCCTTCGTATTCGTAAATGTATGCAAGTATATTCACTAAGCCTTTACTTATATTTTAGATGTTTACCTTCTTATATAGGTAGTTCCGGAGGAAGGAACTAGTGATTGTTGATTGGAGATAGTTGATTTAGAGTTTGAAGCGATTTTTGGACGTCTTGAAGGTAATTAGGTCATTCCCGGGCGAATGACGATCTTTTGGTATAGAATCTTAGTTGTCCCTCATTTCTTGGCTCATGGTACATTTTAGTTTGGGGTCATGCTTTTGGGTAAATTTCTGTAAATGTTCCAGTTGTAAAGTTTTTGGATAGTTGTGAATTCATAATTTTGGTCAAAAAGGTGTCAAAGTGGGTAAATGACCCGTTTGATGGAATCTTGATTTGTGTACTCGTTGATGTTGTAAATGTGTTTGAAATGTGTCTTTATAGTTGTTGGAATACTTGAAATTTAGTTTGTGGAAGTTGGGCAAATGAATATTATAGTTTGGAGTTGTTTGGTATGTCAAATGGCTGGTTTTTGTGTCAGGCGCAGGTTAGAAAGTTCCCACTGAGTCGTAGTGGGAGATGTCCTAACCCCACTGAGTCGCAGTGGGAGGTTTTTCACTCGCAGTTAAGAGATTTCCCACTGAGTCGCAATGGGAGGTGTCCTAACCCCACTGAGTCGTAGTGGGGGTAAAAAAAAAAAAATTTTTGTATTTTCGGTTTATCGAGTCGGGTTCTTTCAGTTATTATAGATTGATGGAGTAGTGATGGTTGTTGTAAATTAGAGGTAGTGTTTGTTGATAGGAAAAAGATGATTGGTGATCTGAAATGGATGACAGATTGAAAAGACAATTATTATTTGTTTTAAACTTTTGTTTTATTATGACTAATGGTCCTTTATAGGATTGAAATGACCCTTATACCCTCACATGCATGACATATGCGAGAGTTAATGGATGAGAGAAAACGTCTGTTTGCATAAAGGACTGGACTTGATCCTTATCCTCACCAAAAGAACTGCCAATGTCATTTTGAATAGTTAAGAACAAAACTTAATCATCAGGGTAAACCACAGGGACGATTTAAGCCGTTTACCCATTAATATATTATCCATAAATAAATTAGAGGAGCACTTTACATTTCCCATAACGTGTATATAATTGTAGAATGTGTGGAGATAGTGTTATTGGATTGGATCATATATCTATAACTTTATTACTATGTTCGAATCCATCCTTGCCTTTCGATTTAAAATGGTCAAAGAGTCAATTAGACTAAAATTCAAAGCAATACCAGTGACACGAAAATTTACATATATAAATTCATTCACATTTATTATTTAAATTCGTTTTGATTATAAATTTATAATAAAACCACGGAGATGTTAATCATGCAAGATACATCCACATATTGCATTCATATATATATAATCATCCATATATGAAACGGAGAAAATCAAAGATTCTATCATAAATACATAAATATATATAATCATCCATACATAGAAACAAGAAAATCAAGAATTTCATAAATATGTATATATGTATATTGATTTTTTTTTTTGGGTTAAGTACAAAAATCATCCATGTGGTTTGTCAAATTTGCAGTTTTCATCCCTCCGTTAACTTTTTGGCCAAAATCATTCATGTGGTTTGCATTTCGTCCCTACGTCTGTTAAGTCCCCCCATGTGAGGGGCATTTTCATCATTTCACTCCATTTTTTCCCCCACTTCTTTAAAATCATCCCCGTAGTTTGTTCTTTTTACCATTTTTATCCCTTTAGTTAATTTGTTTTTTAAATTCACATATTTAATCAAATACATTGCATAATCTTTTATTTATATACATATATATTTATGAATGTTGTGATATGTATAAATAACAAGTCCCATTTAAAGAAGCAGAACAATGGTTTGCTTTATCGAAAAAGAAGGCTTGTTGACATCGGTTTTGAAAATACCTAGGTAACAATGTAACAGAAATGAGTGGTCGACAATTTTTTTTTTCGAAGTCAGGAAAATTATCAAAAACATCTTTTATCAAACACCTATTTTTGATACTTTGTTTATCCTACAACATCAACCTGGGGATGAACATATGACCCGAAAACCCAAGACCCGTCCTAGGCCCTCCCGAACCGAAGGATAAGGTAATGGGAGGATCACTGGTTCGATTTTGTTGCATTGTTGGGTTTTGGGTTTGGCCGAGTTGGGTAGGGTTTTGACACGTGATGAACAAATGTCTAAATTAAAAAGAAATAACAGGGATGAAAATTGCAAAACAAACAAACCACAGTGTATGTACGTGTTTGCATTTGAAATAGTTGTACCGAAGTACCCTCCGATATCGGTATTACGAATAATACTACCGGCACTAAAAACATTGTATGTACGTGTTTGCATTTCAAAGTGATTGACTCGATTCTCAAATGTAGGTATATATGTTTTTGTTTTCTTTGGATTAAATTGTTACCGGTAATTTTTGTTTGTTTTGTTTGAAAAGTTCTCCTAGATTTCTTAACGGCGAGGATGAAAATTACAAAAACGGGAAACCACAGGGACGATTTTTGCACTTAAATCTATAAAAAGACGAAAATGCCCCTCACGTGACTTGCAAACCACGAGGATGATTTTAAGCAAAAGTTAACGGCGAGGATGAAAAGTGTTTATTCAAAAACCACATGGACGAAAAAAGTATTTTGGCCAATTTTATTAATAATACTTCGGCAAGATCTCGAAGTAGACTAGAATTACATCAAGTGTCGAGGACTAATACGCCATATTGGCCACGAAAAACTATTGCTTTTACAACGATATGACATCCGATCCATAAGAATGCTAAAGATACAATTGAGCTAAAAACGTTTTCGCTTGATCTCGTCTCTTTTTCAAAAACCATATTATTTTGATGTTTCCATAAGTACCACCACCAAGTAAAAAATTTGGCCTCAAGAATTTCCTTATACTTTGTATTCGCATGGTAAGAATCCTGCCATGCCATCATCTGATGAGGGAGAGCCAATGAAAGATTAATTTATAACAAAGACCTTAACTTCTACCATACCTCAATATTAAAAGAGCAGGAACCAAATAGATTATCATTGAAGTCGATTCCAGTACTACAAAGAACACACCTAAAAGTATTGACGTCAATATTCCGAGCAAATAAATTCATTCTAGTTGGAATTGAATTTCTAAGGAGCCTCCAGATGAACACATTAACCTTTTTCGGTATAAGAGGATTCCACCTGGTTGTTGTGCAGACGCCATGAAAGATGTACGGTCAATGTAATGTCGGACATTCCTAACCATGAATATATTTTTACCTTCCAAACTCCACTTCCAACAATCTGATGAATTTGAAAGGGAGGTTCCATGAGTAACCATCAACATCTCTTCGAATTGGTTTTGCTCTCTGCCACCTCGAATTGGACGACGTCATTCAAATACCCAATTGTCATTAGCCTTTCTATAGGCAAGCTTACAATCTGGATAACTTTCAAGAGCATAAATACGTGGGAGTCTAGTAGCAAGCTTTTGATTTCCAACCCATATGTCTTTCCAAAAGATAATGTTTTCCCCATTTCCAATCTTACGAGATATAACCTCGACAGGGAGATGTTTTTGTTGATGTACTGTATGAAGTGCCTTGCAAATATTCGCCCAAGTTCCATTGCCTTTTGCATTAAATGAGTGAAGACAGTCAATGCCATGAATCGCTGTAATTACCTGACTCCATAACGAGTTTTGACCAACGAGAAATCCAAACAACTCCAACAAGAAAAGGTATAAATATGAAAACTTCTCTACCATGCATTTAGATCGGAGACAAACATTAATAATTTCTATAATTAAGACAACAGAAATTATGATAACGCATGAATTGATCAAATCTATCTATACTACATTATAAACATTTGTTCACTCCAAAATTTTCAACTTTTCAACAATGTATACTAATGTATAATGTACAATATATGATATATCTATATACATCTCAACCACTCATTTTTCTTTCGCCTCAAATCTCAACTATTCATTTTTCTCTTTCCTCCATAAATCATTTTAAACATCTAATTTATTCGAAATCTTTTATCTCAAAAACCGTACATCGATAAATTATAAAAGTTATATAGGTGTTCTTAAAAATTCATGCTCTTTCATTAGAGATGTCATTCGATATACTTTTGACGAATTTTTAAATCCGAGGGCGGATCCCGTATAGCTAAAGCATTTGGCTATCATACTTTATGACATATCACCCCCACCATCTTACCGCCGTAACGTGCGGGTACTTTGTCTCGTAATAACCAACTTATATAGTAAAAGAAAATAAAATTACCTCAAATTATGGGTCGGTAATAGACAAATATTATGTAAAAGAGAGTATGTGTTGAAAACTCAAAGCGACGTATGTGTTGAAAATATCCATGCATGTTTGAAAGGAATGAGTAAATTAAAACTTTAGCCACATTATCATGACTTCTAGCTTGAACTTTTCGAGAATCGCATGGTCAAAAGCACGACTGCTAACACTGCTTAATATATATGGGTTAAAAACAATTACTCACAAAAGCATATATATGTGAGAGTGAATTATATATGCTCCTTTTTGTCACATTTCAAGGGGTGTAAATAATTTTAAAAAATTTAATTAGGTTAAAATAAGAATTTTAACCACACCGGATACAAATTAGAGTTTTCTTTCGGGAAGTGATCTGTACACCACCTGATTTTGACCGTACACCACCAAACATGTTATATAGTCTTTTACCGTACAACACTCTAAAGCACATTTGGTGGTGTACGATCAAAAACAGGTGGTGTACAGATCATCTCCCTTTTCTTTGAGGATGTAAGTATAGTTTCTCTAGACTTTTAACAATTTTTTATTAAAAATTAGCAATGCTTGATCACTTGCCAAAAAAAATAAAAAGAAATCATCTATACTATCTAATAACACAAAGACCCTTTTTAAAAATAGCAATTCTGTCTTTGAAATGTCAATTTTACCCTTGGACATTTTGACATTTTATATAATCCTTCTACTGAATTTCTACTGCCAATTAAAATACGTAAAATTGACCCCAAAGGCTTTCCCCTGGAAAAAAAAACACACACATGCCATTTTATAAAATCCTTCCACCGCCGCAATGATCATCGCCATCCGTCCATCCATTAATCTACTTATTTTTTTGATCTGCTGCCGCCAGTAACCACCTCGCCGGAGTTATGGGTTTCTTTTATTTCCAATCGTCGCCCGATTTATCATCACCACCCCCATACCCGTTGGAAAGCATCACCGGATTCTTCATCATCAACACCACATGGTGGCGGCAATCTGGTGGGTTTTTAAGGTTCATCTGGTGCTGTGCCTAATTTAATTTCTTCTTCCAAAACCCTAACTCAACTCTATCACCCTCCCATGTTTCTCTCTCTCTACTCCAACACCAGCGCCAACCGCCTCCGTCACCATCATGATCCACCACCACCATTAAGCCAACACACATCGATCAACTTCTCAAGACTAATTATTTTTATTGGCATTTATGTATAGGTATTGTTCATATAATTATATATTTGTTTAATTTATTGGCATTTATGTATAGGTATTGTTCATTGTCTGGCTTCAAATCGAGATTCCAAATTTACTAAGTTTCTAAAGCTAATTATTTTTTATTTAATTATCTATTTATATGTTATTTTTATGAAAATATATTCATATTTGGCTGGTTTTATTGAAATAAGATGTTTATACATCACTGACATTTTTTTTTTCTTGCAAAATCATATGTCTGTATTTAAGTTGGTTATGGACTTATGGGCTAAAATAATTAGGATCGAATTAACTAATGTGATTAAATTATTTGTCTATAGAATCCATCCACAATCATAGTCATGTTCATAGGTGTGAAATGATCTTTTTTTTAACAATGTTTAAAAGCCTTAACCGTAAGTTCTAAGAAGCTCCTTGAAAAGCAATATGATTTAATGTGGGGACAAATCAAATCCAAATCAAGTTGTCATATGGTACGCCTGTATAGAGATGGGCAAGTCCTGATCTAGATGAGTCATGTATTATGGATAAATCTCTTGATCCATGACACTTTTAGAGGTCATATCCTTATTTTATATGGGTAACTATCCGTATTTCAAATTTATTTGTTGCTAATCATTTGGTATCCTTATTTGTTATGGTAAGTCATTAGTTTTACAGGGGCAATAGAGACAGATTAATTAAAGTGTAAGATGGATTCAAGATCATTTATTCGGGTCGAAGATCAGTCATTCTGGTTGTAAGTCGATGAAGGTTCGAATTCGTATATCTTTGGATTTCTTATTGTTAATACACATCTAATTGTTTGTCTACTAACCAATAATCTGTAATTTACTTGGTAGGGATTTATTGTTTGAAAGTCAACTAACCAATAATTCTGGTTATTTAGTAGGAATTTATTGTTTGAAAGTCAACTAACCAGCTTATGCCTTCAATTCATTTTGGTAAGGATTTGTGATTGATTATGTCAGCATCTATTTAATTTTTGGTAACCTGTTATATTTCAGTATTAGAAGGTTAGCTTTACCAAATATTTTCAAGTCCTTATTATAATTGCAAATGCTCAACACTATGTACATAACCAACATACATAATGCTTATAGATGGATATTTGATATTCCTAATAACAAATGGTGTACGTGCAGGACCATGTAAAGGGATATTTAGAATTATATGCAAAGACAAAAGTATATTTTGCAACCGCTGTACTATGCGTGTGCTGCTGAGTTTTTTTTATCAAGCTGGATGATGATGTCAATGTGAAGATAGGTAACTTTCTCCTCTCCATACTTAATAGTCCATGACTCCATGTTTAGATACTACGGTTTTTAGTAATTGTAATTGACTTATTGTTAAATTTTTTATACTATTTTTAGATGCATATATTTCCATGCTATTCTGGCCATAGCACTCTGAGTTTGTTAGGATCGCGGCAAATAAGTTTGGAGCCAAAATATACCATTTAGTGTCGTTGGGGAAGATAATGCTGGTGAAGTATGGTTCATCTCTATTATTTCTATTTCGAAAGATTCATGTATGTACTAATGACAAGCTACATCCCCACTTTTATGAAATAGCGGATGCCTTTAGCAGTCATGTGAGTTATATTTGTTCATAAATTAATTCAAACTTAGCCGCCACTCTTGACACCATTTTTTTAGGTACCGCTGCAACGCGCGAGTACCCTTCTAGTACATATAAAATAATGCAGTACATTACGGAAAACACAACCGTTTCAAAATTATTATTATTATTATATATAGTATTTTACATTTTATTTTTAAGAAAAGTAAGCAAATATTGAGATTTATGAGACTGCCATAATTTATAACCATTTTTATTTTCTACCAAATGACCGGTTTGGTACCCAACAAAAGATAAGTATTACTTTCATTTTTGATAGGCCCATTTATTTTTATTATTATGTCATGTGGCAACAAAAAAAGCTACATACTTATATGTTCATACAATTTCTTGAAAGATAGAGATATCTACATCTACGGTCGGGTTATAGCTATATATATATATATATATGTGAGTCAAACAATGTTGTCATCTATAAATCTATGATTGTAAAATATTCATTTTTCTCTAAAAGATCCGCACCTTTATCTACTCTTTCTTCGTTTCAACGACACTGGTAAAAATATGTATTCATACTATAAAAGACTGATTATATTTACGCATATGTTTTTACCGGAAACAAGTTAAATTTGTATATGTATATATACATGTTAATTTGCTAATACATAATATATATATACGTCAATATAATTTGCGAATAATAAGTAAATGAGAAAGTACTTACCAAGGAACTTTGATGATGTGTTGGATTGAATCCAAGATCAATCAACAAAGGTTACGCTTGAAGAGATCTAAATAAATGCGATGTCACATTGGTGAAGGAATTAGAGCAGCACGACCATCACCATTATTATTTTGTTATGGGCGGACTTTATTTGAGTTAAATCTTATGAATATGAAACTGTTAATGAAATGAAATCGTAGTCAAAGGATCAAGCATTTGTAAGAGGCAATTCGCGCTAATAACGTGTTATGAATCTTGATCTTGGATCAATCGTTATTGCTACGACAATTAACATGTAATATAATAGATGGATAGGAAAATAGATGTTGGAGGCAACACATTATAGAAATAGAGGAAGAAAGCAGTGTATTAGAGTAGGTTAGATGGATTAGGGTTAAGTCCTTTATATATAAACTAATTACAAGGGTATAATGGTAAATACACATTAATATATGTATATATATATATATATATTTGTATATAACAAAAATATCAATTATTGAATGAGTAGGGGTTGAGTATTGTAAAACACGTATTAAAGTAAAACAAATAAGATAAGATCTTGACCCTTAGATCATGGTTAAATTGATGCATGAAAATTCACGAAGAAATAGATGTACGATGATTTTCATCATGCACGGTGATTATCACTGAAGAAAAATCTATTGTTTTATTTGTTTTACTTTAATACTTGTTTTCTTTTACTCAAAATATGAATAAGGAATACTATACATAAATAGAGAAGACTAAACCATTGCCTCGGGGCAAGGTTAAGAATATCCCTTAATTAAAAATATAATACATCTCTTTTCTTATATTAATAAAATAGAATTGTGATGATGTCATTTTACTTAAAAAGAAACTTCCATAACATGTTAATACAAAGTCTTGATATTTTTATGACATCATCCAAAAAAAAAAATTAAAGGTGAGCAAAATAAAGAAAAATAAAAACTTATTTCAAGATACTTTTTAGTAGATAATCATGGAAGGTTTCTATTAAAATAGGAACAAATTAATTAGTAGATCAAAATTGATTATTTTAATAGTATTTTTGGAGTTAGAGGTATGAGATTTGAATAATTGAATTATCATTAAATTTTTAACAAAACTAATGTGATGTATATTGGTATATATTAACCAAATTGTAATCTTAACATCAAGTGTTCAACCTAATAAAAAGTTAAACTGTCATTGTGTTATATATTAAAAAAAATCAAATTCTATTTAACTGCCTGCATAATATGCGGATTAATTAGCTAGTTTTAGTCTAAAGTAACATTTTTCATTTAGTTAAAATCAAGGGAAAGATCCATATAACAAGTGAATGTTTTTACTAAAAATTTCTATTTGAGAAAACTTATTTAGGTTTTGAGTATTAAAGATTTAGTTTGCAAAGAGAAAGCTATGGTTTGCGATTTAGCAAAATCGCAAGTCATGGTTTGTAAGTTTGAATTAAAACAACAAGACATGGTTTGCCATTCAAATCCCAAAAAAGTATTTAGCAATTTTGATGGGTATTTTATGGAAACTAAAAAAGAAAATGAATATTACCATATATTTCGATAGTTATTTGCTATTCAAATTGTTTGTACATCGAATCGGGATCCTAGAACAGAGAGCATGAGGGGTTTATGTTTGTATGTTGGTGATTCCCTTGCGGTAAAGTGTGAGAACCTTTTGTACGCCAACTATGTGTAGTATGTGTGTTGAGAGTGTAGAGAATGATCCGAATTGTGTGTATTGTATCCCTTTTATAGGGTGAAGATGTCGTGTACTCCAAATAGGGTTTTCCCCTATTGGAATAGATTTGGTGTCTGCTTTTGAGGAGATTCGTAGCTATCTAGCTTGTTAAGAGATAAGTGCAGATCTTCATATTAAGAGAATGTATATCCTTTCCATAATAGTCGGACCCAGGGTAGTCTGTGTAGGCTCCGTAGTGAGGTTAGGTAGGTAACACAAACACAAATTGTTTCCATGCATTCTTAAAATATCAGGTGAAAAATTAATGACTTGCATGGAGAAAATTTGCTAAAGTAACCACAATCATTTATCTAACTCACATAAAGATGTAAAAAATAGCAGGATGGTTGGATCAGTGGTAAACACTCTTCTTTCTTTATTTTTACATAAAAATGTAAAAATATAATTGTTGGCAATGTATACTATGAATAAGATTTAGACATGTATCAAAATACACAATTATTTACAAAAATTCCATTATTCAATCTTCTAGTTACAATTCTTCGAATATTGATATGAACAATATTCCATCAAAACTTATTTAGGTTTTGAGTATTAAAAAAAAAACAATATTAATATTATTAAATATTATCCTTATATAATATTTCCCCCGTCCCATATTAAACGTCCAATTTTGACTTGTCAAATTTTCTGCTTTAAACTTTGACCGTAAAATATTTGTGAATATTATATAACACTTCATATAAAATATATGAACGGATTGAGTTTTCAATGTACTTTTCAATGATATAAATTTCGTCAACTATTATATAACATAAAAAAAGATATTTATGGTCAAAGTTGCAAGTAGAAGACTTTAACAAGTCAAAATTGGACATTTAACATGAGATAGAAGGAGGGAGTATAAAAGTTAAGGGCATGAATCAACTCTAAACCAAATCATCTCTCCTAATAATGATATTAATATCTTCTTATGTTTGTTAATAATAATAATGTGTTACGGATGAATTTTGATTCAATTGATTGAGAGGTTAAAGCCATCAATTCCCCTTAAGTAGAAAGACAAAGAGTGTTACAGTTTGTTAATAACTAAGTTATACTCGGGTGTTGCCTCGAATTTTTTTATCTCTCACTGATTTCTCATAAGTTATACTCATATACAACAAAAAGGATGACATAGCTACACGAAGGTCAAAGCTACCCTATAATGTGTATAAAATTCTATATATTTAGTACTATTTTTTAGTATTGGTGCAATTTAATGCTAACTTACCTCCCACCAAAACATACATTTAAAAACTCATACGTTCATCCTAACTCAATTTAAGATAACTAGTATATTTTATACACAGATTGACCTAAAATTATGTCTTTGTCACTAATAGAACTTGAGTAAATGGAAACACAATTATCTATATATACCCAACATGATAATATATACACGTGTGTTGTGTGAGCTAATCATTTATAAATAGTTGTTGATGGAAAATCGATATATCTATACTACTCTAATATATTATAAAAAACATTAATTTATTATTATAAATTGTAAATTCAAATTTAAAATAAGACTTCTATGTAAAAAAAAATAACAAACTTTGTAATTATTAACTCAATTATTCATGTTCACGAAACCATGTGAACGATGTGTATAAAGAGTTTTCTAGTTTGTAAGCATTCATGTGTACTTTATTAGTTTGTTGTAAAGATTTCTACTAAATAGATAATATATAATACAAAGCTACTCGTATAATATAAGCTTATGTGAACAAAAATGATAGCGTAAATAATACGGATAAACTAATAATCGGATACTTTTAGTGACGAAATGCTGAATATGATAGACGTTAGTGAAATAGAATCTACGACTAAAAACAAACGTTGTAACTACGTTATTTACGCTATCCTTTTTGTTCACATACGGATAGGGATCTAAAAGTATAAGTGGTTAGAGATCTAAAAAGAAACTCACATGACCTCAAATATTATACATAAATTAAAATGATAATAACAATAAAAATGATGATGAGAATAGTTGTTAGTAAACATGAAGATATATCTCTCTGATAATATACCACTCGGAGTACCAATTAGTGTAAAATGGTAGTTCAGAGCTTTAGATGAAGAGACATATTAATTAGCAGCATTATTATGAAAGTGTTTATATGATACAACACAAATTAAGAACAATAATATATTAAAAAAAAATAAAATACACCAATTTAACTATATAAAAATTAAAAACAATAATATTATGAAAAAAATGAAAATAGAAAATTGTTTAACAATATAGCAATGATTAACGTAAAATTATTAAAAAATAATAATAATTATAAAATAAAATATTATGATACACCAATCAATAGATTAAATTGCGGTTCAAAAATTAAAAAAATATGACATTGAAATACTTAATGAAATCAATGAATTGTCTTGTTTAACTATTATGTTTTTTTAAAAATAAATTAAAAATAAAAGTGTTGTGGTTCAAGTAACAAATCTAACACATGTTAGACGTGAGGTTGTGAGTTTCAACCCATACTCATTTATTTTTATATAATTAATTAAATACGTAGATTAGCACTTGGAGATAGCCTCCAGATTTTTATGGTGAGAAATAATGAGTCAGGGATATTTTGGACTTGTTACCATCATCATCATAGTTGCCGCTCAAGTATGGAGTTCAACCAATCAACCACCCCCTCCTATGTCAGGGTTTTTTTTTTATATATTTTTTGTCTAGATGATTGATTTTGATCTGCTTTTTTTTTTTTTATACGGAGTAATTGTTCAATGATACCTTCACATCATCAACTTAGATTATTTTATATTGATTTCGGACAGAACAAATTTAGGGGTTTTTACTTATTTGTATCTTCTATTTCCATTACATAACTATTTCACCTAAATTCAGTTTATTTATGTGTATCATTTCAATATAAAACAATTTCTTATTAATACATATTTTTGCAGGTATTGTCGGATGTGATTATTAATATAGTTTCAAATTACAATGTTCCCCATTGCAAGATTAATCATTGTAAATCTTATCGTGTGATTTATTTGCCTATTATTTTGATATGTGTTAAAATTGGGACTAGCTTTGCATAATGCTCAGCGTTATAGGTTTTATAATCATTCTTTTTGCCCATAGAGTTTGAAAAGCTTTGGTGAATAATTACTTTGAGGAAATTGACGCACTGTGTGTGTGCATTTCATTTTGTTTTCTTAGTTTTGAGATGCTTTATAACTATATCTTTCTTTAACATGTTTGTGAGTCCCATTTGATAATTTTTTTATGGGCTCAGAATAAAACATGTGTCAAGGAAAACATTAGTAAAAAGAAGAAGACGACATTACATCGTCTCATGTATTGTAGAATGTACACGATCTTTCTTATTTTAGTTTTTTTTTAAAATTTTATCTTTATCTGTGCTTTCTTTTTCAGGCTTCAAAATACACTCATCTACCGAGCATGCGAACACAAACACAAAGAGCAAGATACTCCAGAAACATTTGACTCATCTCTTGTTGGATGTTGCACCACAAGATTATATCACGAAACACAGGTACTTAATTCGTGAAACTAGAGGTGGCATTATGGGTCATTTTTAGTAGCCCGGTTAACAAACACTGTTGTTCATTTTTTAATGAATAGTTAACGCTTTACTTATGATCAAAGATGATATCATTATGATAAAAATTTCTAAAATCATATGACTAAATCAATTTACGAGGTTGCATAATATAAAAAATCAACTTTGGATGACTATCAACTTTTTTTATCCTTTTTTTTAGCCTTTGTATTTTTTTTCCTACAAAGTTTTTACCCACCTGAGATATAAACAAACACACGTTAACTCATCGATAAGTAATGGTTTGCAGCTTATAATTGGGGGTATCATGAGTTCAGAAAGCTTCAAGAAGATAACAAAGTTTTAAGCTTCACTTTATGTATCTTTTATGCCTCGGTGGATATCGGTTGTGTTGGTAATACCAACTAAATACCCATTGACAGTACATGTGAATAAGGGTGAGCCGGGTAATGGTTGATAGGGTCGTATTAGGTAATACATTCTTAACTTCAAGAAGACAAACTCTATAAACATTAAAAAGAAAATGCGTCATTTAAATTCAAAGAAGTCTGGCACTGTTATTGAAGGTCAATTTTTGTTCATTTACTCTGTTTTTTTACTTGATTTGGGTTGGGTTTCATCCAAACAGGTCCAAATTAGAACAAATTAGATAAAACGCAGATGGCTGGAATGGGTTAGGTATGGGTTAAAAGAGTTTAACAGGTCAAATGGGTCAAAGTTGTCCAAAATATGTTACTATGCCTACAATTACCTCTCTACCTCTGTCATTTTATTGATAGAACTTATTATTATTGTAGTAACATTCTTTTTGTAAAAGTGCTTGGACAAATTGGAGTCATTTAAAGAAGACAACGATTCAAAGTTGTAACACTTAACTATCCATCTTACAGGTACAAAGCGTGTCTGATATTGGTTATGGTTTGGTATCTTTAGGGGCTTGGGACTCATTTACCCAAACTGAAATTAAAGAAATTAATGTCGTTCTATTAGCTCTAATAGAACGATATGTGGTTGATAGTATATGAGATTTCAGTACTAAAATGCTTTTCCCACACCCGTGACGGTAGTAATGTAATACCAGCACCATCCCTTTTTATTGGTGCTTAAGAACAGTAAGTCAATAATGCTATAAAGATTGTGCTATTATTATTATTGGGTTTTTCTATTTTTGGCCAGCAAGTGGAAAAGCAGATTTGGTCAAGATTGCCATTTGATAGATACATAACATATAACATGATTAAGCTTCGAAAGCTCCAACAAGTATGTGTTCAAAAGCAATTCGAGGATATTGAATGGTGGCATTGAATCACCATTTTCAACCAGTTGATAAAGCCTAAAATCTTAAAGCGCCATTGTTTGGAAGCTCTAGAAGCATCCGTTATTAAGCAAGTATCTACTGTTACGAATTGAAGCAACTATGTATATATACGTCACGGCTGGAAGCAGCTTCGGGTAGTCAGTTGGCTAATAAGTGACGTTCCAGCACCCTCCTAGAAAAACTCTAAGAGTATCTCTCCGATGTCTACTCCATCAAAATCATCTGAACACAAGGAAAAGAAAATGTAAGACGTATATAAATACACAAGCTGATTCATGTGACCGAGTATCTAGAATGAACCTTTAATGCCTAATTTTTTTATGCACATTGACAAGGATTCTGAATCAGATCCTGGGGGTTGATGAGGCCACGAGGGCATAATAGTAAGCATGCTCCCTGCTGAAACACGATGAAACAGAGTGTAAGAACACTAACATATCTATGGACTGATGTGTGTCACTTTGAGTATTAAACTGTGTTTCTTATCTACAATACCGGTACATTGAAGATTCCGAAGTCAAGACCGACCTTGATTAACCACCCGACCTTTTTTGCCACCTCCAATATAGTACTTAGTATGTAAGTTGAAGTTGTTCTGTGTTCAGATTAATGTTGGTCAAATTATGACTATAAGAATCGGTTTAAGTTTATATTTTTACCCTGAGGGGAACCCATTTGGCCAGTTCTTCACTTGATGAATGTTCTGCTCCTCTTTCTTCCATCTCTATTTGCATAGATCGAAGTTAAGGGTATAGTTTGTTAAATCTTGACAATGTCAGTTAGTTTTATATATATCATGGTTTCATTCTGCCACTTGCATTGAACCCTTTATCCGATTTAAATTGTGCTTTTTATAAGGTTTAGATGTTTAATTAGTTTTTTTACCCGGGCGTTGCCCCGGGAGACATTACGTGATATGTAAACATGTGAAAAATTATATAAAATGAAATTTTCGTGGCAAAAGTTAAAAAGTAAAAAGTTATGTGATAAAAAGTAAAGAAAAATGAAACGTTGGTGGCTGAAGTTGAGAAAATAAAAGTATAAAAAGTAAATAGAACAAAACTTTGTGTGAAAAGTAGAAAAAATAAAAGTGATGTGGCAAAAAGTTAAATGATGAAAACTTCGTAAATTTATATGATAAAAATTAAAGAGAATGAAACTTTCATGACAAAATTAGAAAAACAAATGTATAAAAAGTAAATAACACAAAATTTTCGTGCAAGAAATAAAAGTTATGTGATAAAAATTAAAAGTTTAAAAGTTTATGTGATAAAAAGTAAAAAGAATGAATTTTCGTGAAAGAAATTAGAAAAATAAAAGTTTAAAAACTAAATAAAACGAAGCTTTTGTGCCAAAAATAAAAGAAATTAAATTTAAGTGAAATAAAGTTAAAAGTTAAAAGTTCCGTCATAAAAAGTAAAAAAATGAAACTTTCGTGGCAAAAGTTAGAAAAACATATGTTTAAAAACTAAATAAAAGCAAACTTTTGTGCTAAAAGTAAAAGAAATTAAAGTTATGTTACAAAAGTTAAAAGGTTAAAGTTATGTGACAAATATTAAGAAACCTAAAGTTAAAAGGTTAGAGTTAGCTGATAGGGACCATTGTTGTAACACATTTAACGACAGGGACTATAATTGCAGGAAAAAATTAACAGCCGTTAGCTGATGAGGACTATTGCTGCAACAAATTTAACGACAGGGACTAAAAGTGTTGAAAATATGTGGCGCACCCAAACCGATTCATGCTTTTTCTAGTATATATAATAATACGTAGGAAAAGAGAGAACAAGGAAAAGATTAGGTGGATAGCTGCTGTTAAGAGTGTGAGTGGAACTTCTCGACCTGGTGTATTAACTTCACTAGTGGGGTGAGTGGTGTGGGAACACTACTCTGATGCACATTCTAGCAGGTATAAAATGAACACGTGAAAGAACATGCGGGTCCTGGCAGGATTCGGGCCAGGAAAAAGTTTGTCATTGAAGATCTGATTTAGAGGAAGAAGCATACAAAGACATAGCGAAGAACAACGCTCCACCACATCAGGAATATAGTCCTTAATTTTTAACCGACATGTATGGAGGTGTCGCACCCATAGCTAATAAGCCATCGACCAGCAACAGTGACTTGAACGGGAACATTAGATGCAGATCCAGAATTGGAATAGGAAATTGAGAAATATATGTCACCTGTATATGTCATTGTCATTTGGTATTTTGCTACTGGTACAGTTTCTTGCAACTTAAAGTTAATTAGTAGATGTAATTTAGAATACAATATATATACGGGGATAACTTAGATGATGTTAACATTATCTTGGTTAGATGATGTTGCTCTCACAAACCATAAAAATCATGGGGAGCTTTTTAACATGTGTAAAAAATGATTTAAGTGAGTTTGTGAGAACAACATCATTTAAAATTTATAACATTTTCCATATATATATATATAAACTAATTAAATGAACATGATCCTAAAATGCTTTTCGCAGTTTTGAATGGCCTCATTCTCTTTTGTATCTATTGCTTGCTTTTCATTTTTCTTCGTCATGTATTTATAAAACCAAGTCTATTGGAACACCAACATACATGGTGACAATACTCACCACTTTGGTACAACCCTTCACCCAAAAAAACATACATGGTGACCGTCAACACTTACACCCTACATAACAAACGATCCATTCTTTCACGCAAACAATTAACGTTTATCCCGGCCGTGCGTAGCACGGGTTTTAAGCCCTCGTATATAATAATACTAGAACAGTATAGTAACATATTAAATATGATAGGATTCTTTATTTAAAAGTTATAAGACTTTTTCAATATAATATCACTTAACTCAATAAATATACATTTTTTTTCAAATTCAATAATCGGAGCCTGTTACACTTTGGACAACTCAAACATATGTGATTATAAAAATTTCATGAAAAAAAACCTCACAAATTTGTTACGAACAATAAAACCTAAAATATATAGGTAAAAGTCAGAAATGCATTCATACACTCCCTAGTGAATTGTCGGTAGAACTATATGTTATTATAAAAAAATCATTTAATTATTAGAGATGAGTCACTAAAAGATAAAATAATCCTTTAGTAGTTAGAAATGTGTCACCAAACAATAAAATAATTCTATTAACTTAATGAATCACGTTGCATGGTGAGAAAAGAATAAGTCAAGAAATGGTCAACTATGTACAATATTAGATGAGAGGCCCTCCCTTCGTAAGCAATGACAATGTGTATTGTAGAACTGTAGAACCTTCTTCAATTGAAACCATGTTCAAAAAGTCAACTCAAATAGATCTTCCAATTGATAGCTAAACATTTTGCATCTATAAATAAGAAGAAGCCCATTTCATTTGTATTACAAATATTACAATCTTAATTAAAACTTTAAATCAGTTTTTGAATCTTGTTCAAGAAAGCTTACAAAAATGGCTGCTAAACAAGGAGAACTTCCTCTTTTGACCCCATACACAATGGGCAAATTTCAACTTTCTCATAGGTAATTTTTATGTTAATTGTTAGTATTTAAATTTTGTGGATTTAACTAGACGTACACTTTGTCCTAAGCAAGTGTTAGATATAGTTGGCCTACTTTTAGTTTATGAGTTTGTTATCTATACTTAATAGATTTTGAGACCAAAACATTTACCTGATCTACTTCATTTGCATATTATTTAATCAGGCCATTCTCTTTGTAAACAATTATGTATATATATACTATACTAATATACATAAATATACACACTAATCTTGATATCTTAGTATCTTACGATGTATTAATTAACTATATGTATTGAATGTTAGTAGTGTTCTGATACAAAATAATGAACTTTGAATATTGAAAATAAATTATAAAATTTCAATACATTAAACAAAGTTATCATTATCTTATTATCTTATTATACATAACTTCAATCTGACTGATTGTTTGATTACTTGAATCTGATTCACTGAGTTACTATAAAAAAATGAAAATTACCCAGTACAACTATAATCTAAAATGAAGGGAGTATTTTGGATAGCTAATTTTTATTAGTTAATGTTCAAACTTTATCCTCATGACCATTCCCAAATTTCAAATCGACCCGATGCTCATCTCATGTTTTTTTTTTTTTACATTTACAGAGTTGTTTTGGCACCTCTGACAAGGGAAAGATCTTACGGAAATGTTCCTCAGCCGCATGCCGTCTTATACTATTCTCAAAGAACAACCAAGGGAGGCTTTCTTATTACGGAAGCCACTGGGATTTCTGATACTTCCATGGGGTATATATTTAGGGTTTAGTATCTGGAGGTGTAAGTAACTTTTAAACTTTTTCTATTGTGTGAATGTAACTTTCATTTGGTTCATTGTATGTAACTAACTCGCTAAATTGAACGATTAATGTAAAAGTGTATACGTGGCACACCATATGAGCTGTCACGTGGAAGTTTTTGATTGGTCAACGTAAAATTTTTACATTAATCGTTCAAATTTAGCGGGTTAGTTACATACATTGAACGAAATGAAAGTTACATTCACACAATAGGAAAAATGTAAAAGTTACTTACACTTCATATATTTATATATGTCATCTATTATAATTTACAAGATTTCCTAAATTAGTCCACAAGTTTATTAGATAGATATAAACATTACTTTGCGTATATCTCTTTCGTTTAGGTCTACATATACACCCGGAATATGGACAAAGGAACAAGTTGAAGCATGGAAACCAATTGTAGATGTCGTTCATGCTAAAGGCGGAATCATTTTCTGCCAACTTTGGCATGTTGGCAGGCAATCACATACCAGTATGCTATTTGTTCATCATTTTCTTCTAAATAAAATACTTATTACATTTCCTTTCTTTTATATTATTTTCATTTGTTGAACAGAATTTCAACCAAATGGGCAAGCCCCGGTATCTTCCACAGATAAGGGATTACCTTACGAAACATTTACACCACCAAGGAGGCTAATGACAGAGGAGATCCCTCTTGTTGTTAATGATTATAGGCTTGCTGCAAGAAATGCAATTGAAGCTGGTAAGAATTACTGCTTTTATAAGCCATATCTTTCTTTGTACGTGTTATGTTACTTGCAAGAATTAATTTTGTTTATTTTTTGATTTTATATAGGTTTTGATGGAGTTGAGATCCATGCCGCTCATGGTTATTTACTCGATCAGTTTTTGAAAGATGCGGTAAACGATAGGACAGACAAGTATGGTGGCTCTCTAGAAAACCGTTGCAGATTTACATTGGAAGTAGTTGATGCTATTGCAAAAGAAATAGGAGGAGACAAAGTTGGGATAAGATTATCCCCATTTGCAGACTACATGCAATCAAGTGACTCCAACCCAGTTGCTTTAGGTGTTTACATGGCCGAGTCTTTGAATGCATATAACATTGCTTACTGTCATATGGTTGAACCAAGGATGAAAGATGTTGTTATAACAGTTGAAAGTCCTGATAGTCTTTTGCCAATGAGAAAAGCGTTCAAAGGTACTTTTATGTCTGCCGGAGGGTATGGTTTGGAAGATGGTAACAAAGCGATAGCAGAAAATCGAACGGATCTTGTTGCCTATGGTCGTTTGTTTTTGGCAAATCCTGATTTGCCAAAAAGGTTTGAGCTTAATGCTCCTCTAAACAACTATGACAGGGCAACGTTTTTTACTTCTGATAGCGTAGTTGGTTACACTGATTACCCATTTTTGGAAAGCACGGCTTAAAGTTGATGGATTCGAAATAAGGAGAGATTCTGAAATGGTGTACACATTTGCAAATCTCATAAGAAGGTCAAGGGGGATATAACATTGATCATGAAGTGACTGAAGTAATGTTTTTCTCTTTTTCTTTGTTTGAGGAAGTTATGTTGGTGATTGGCAAATAGCATAGTTCTTATTGAGTATTTTGTTATTTTCTTGTTTGTATTGTTTTCTGTTTGAACAGAATAAAATAGTGTACACTAGCGTTATTATATTATATTTATTGATTTGATAACAAAATAGACTAAAATTTTAAAATGGTGAACTACAACTTTTAATAAGTGAACTTTTTGAATAAATTTAATAACCATAGGCCCATAGCCACCAGACCAGACCCACCATCAAATTTCGTGATCCTTTTTATACATTTATATGTTTAATTAAGAGATTAACACATTGCCTTCTTGTAGAGTTTTAGATTAAGATGGGTTAAAACGTACAATCACATTAGACATTCAACCTAAGCACATTGCCCTCTTATATATTTTCTATGGTGGTTTGTGATGATTTCTTTCTTTTTTTTTTTTTTTTTTTTTTTTTTGTAATTTAGTTTAGTAGAAAAAAATGCGAACCGCTGTAAGAATGCCAAAACAGTTAATTTATTTTCTGACTAAGAAGACTCTGTGTTAGACCGACCCAAAAATGAGTTGAAAGTCCCGATAGTCTTTAGCTCATGAGAAAAGCGTTCAAAGGTACTTTTAAATCTGCCGGAGGATATGATTTGGAAGATGGTAACAAAAAAAAGAACGGATCTTGTTGCCCATGGTCGCTTGTTATATGTCAAAAAGGTTTGAGCTTAATGCCCCTCCAAACAATTATTACAGATCCATGTTTAGAAAGCACAACTTAAGCTTGTTGGAGTTGATAGATTCGAAAGAAGGGAAGAAAGGTCAAGGGGCATATCAATATGAAGGGCCGAAGTAATGAACTATGTTGGTGATTGGCAAATAACATCAAAATAATGAACTGCAACTTTTAACAATGAAACTCTCGAAATGAAGTTTGATAACCAAAGCCAACTGACCCACCATCCAATTACGAGATCCATCTTTGATAGCGCATGTGCATATTTATGAAACACATTACATTCTTGTAGATTATGATGCATTAAGACATTATGCCTTCAACCCTAAACACATAACATTCTTATCGATATTTTCATGGTGGTTTGTGATGATTATTATTTATCTGATTGTGTACCCAACCGGGGTTAGGCCGAAGATGGGGTGATGGGTGTTTTAGGGTCGTTCGTTGGCGATTCCCTGAAAGTAGGGTTCTAGCCTTTTTACACCAATCGAATGATTGTGTGATCTATGTGTGATCAAGTGAGTATTGAATGCCTTAGAAGGTCTTTAGGTCCTCCTTTTATTGGAGAAAATATTCTTGGAGAACAAGTAGGCCTCTTTAGGGTTTTCTTAAGTCTTAGGCCGGAAATATCATTTCCTTAAATATCGGCTGGAAGTGATAAGGATGAATCCCGGTTTTATATGAAAGAAATTCTTATCTTTATCTATCTTCTGCGGGAGCCTTCGTTACGGAGAATCCTTTATGTCGTAGCGCGCTACTATGCCTTTGTGTGATAGGTCATGCGTGCCGCTGGGAGGGTATATCTAAGGCTGACAATTGGGTACCTGTTAAGACCTGTTAAAGTAATTGTTAAGCAAAAAATATACTATGCAACTCTTTTTATTTTTAAAAATAATTGTTTTCTGTAACATCCCGAACTTTTAATTAACAGTTGACTTGAGTCGTTAAGTCAACACAACGTGTCCGTTAAGTCTCTAAGAGATTTAATGTTTATATGTGATTAATGTGCATTATGTGTAAGGTTTTAAAGCCTTAATGATTCATGTGTTAATGTGTTTAAGATGATTAGTTGTGATTAAAGTGTTAGTAAGTATTCCCGTTAGGTTGTTTAAGCCTTAGATGTAAAGATGTGAAGTGAAGGGGCTTGAATGTAAGTTTAGAAAAGTGTGTACAGCAGGTTTAGGGGTAATTAGACCCTAATCCCTGTCATTATTCAATTCCAAAAACACATTCTTCAAGCCCTAGGCCGTCCCTCCTCTCCTTGATCAATTCTTGTGCGACTTCATACGTTTTCGGGTGTGTTGATTAAGCCTTTTGCATCCTTTTTGTAATCTACAGGTAGTAAAGGTATAATAACATTGACTTTATATCATTTCTATCATATAATCAGATCCATAACTGATCAAGGTCATTAGAGGATCAATTGATGTCTTAAACTAGTGTTTTGGTTGATTCGTTAACCTAAAACGTTTAATTGTGTGATGCAAATCAAGTATGGACTAATCAACGATTTCATTGCATCATTATGGTCTTAAAATGATGAATTTTGAGGTACAAGAGTCGTTCATAAGGTTTGGGGTCGTTTGGGATGGGTTTAATTAGGTTTTTGGGGGTTAAATGGTTGTTTTTCACGTCTGGTCATCGTAACTCCCGTTACGATTGTGTAACTCCCGTTAGCTGGGTAACTTGTGATACACCTGCACTGTAACTCCAGTTACATATTTTCGTTACTCCCGTTATGCCTATAACTCTAGTTACATATTTTCGTAACTCCCGTTAGGGACTGATTTTTGTTAACATTTTTAAACGACCATAACGTTTGAACCGTAACTCCGTTTTTGAGGAATAAGCTATCCACGGAATCGTGAGAGAGTCTACTATCTAATAGTAATTCTTTTTAAATTTGAGGATGATGTCAAGTTTACAGAAAGGTTAATTTAGTGAGTGATTTCCATGTTCCGTCGAGTTATGTAAGCTCTAAAGTATTAAACGAACCTCTGATGCATCAAGTCTTGTCATGGGTGATTTTTATAGGTATCTAGGCTTGAGTCATGACCATAAATAGTGGGTAATTGATAGCTCATTATGTCGTTTAATGATTATAGGTAGTCGGGAATACTTGCAAAGCTCGGTAACTTACGTTATCATTTGTTGTGTGCTTCTACGAGGTAAGATACACTACTTTGACACGCTGAGGGTTCAACAAAAACATAGTTTTCATATAATAACTTTCCAATTGATATCTTGTTTACTTATGGTTAATCGGGATTGTACGGGAGGTGATATGGGCTATGTATATGCATATTGAAACCTGAAATACTACCCAAAAAAATATGTGATGTTATGATATGATATGTTTTTAGATAAGATGCCATGAGATGATATGAAATGCTTTGAGTTATTATGAAATACGTTATGTGATGAACTATGTTATGCAATGAAAGATAATACGTAATGATATGCTATGAGATGTTATGCAATGATATGAGATGTAATGATATGCTATGAGATGTAATGATATGATATGAAATGATATGTAATGTTTTGAGATGAATCGAAAAGTGATATATGTTGATGATATGTGATATGTGCATGATTACATGGCTTGTTCATCTAGTTCACTAGACTTATTAAGTTGCCATGACACGTGCACGTTTAAGGGCCCAAACGTAAAAGATGATTATGTGATGACGTTTAGGTAATGTGGACACCTAAACCATATGAGATGTGAAATCAAGCTCGTAATTTAGATGTGAAAGTGTTAAGCTTAAACCGTACTTGCCCTTGCCCGACTAAGTGCGTAGATGTGGTTGCTTGGGTGGCTCCTTGCAACATGGTCAAAGATGTGAAGAGTAATACGGGAGGTCTGACCCGCCCCACTTGTCATGTACATACGGATTACTCCTGGATTGGCTTGCCATTCCATAACGACAATGATGTACAGCCGTAAGGTTTGTCCATCCAGTCGGGTGTGACTTATGTCACACTTATAAAGATGCATATGTTATATGAGATGCGTGAGTTCTGTCACAACTATAAAGATGTTTAGATGTGATATGTGGAGATGCAAAAGATGACTAGGCACATTTAGGATGACCCATCCTAATATGAAAGATGTTGATGCTATGATATGTATGTGAGACGATATGTTTGATGATATGTGCCTTAACGACTTAATATGACTTTTATATGATGTTTTAAATAGACAAATGTTTTATAAACTTTGTGTTATCTTACTTAGCTAATTCGTTAGCTAACACTTGCTCTTTTAAAATGTGTTGTTCCCTCAGGTCCAACATTAGTGAGCAGGTAGAAGTGAGAAGACGTGAGGCATGGGTAGATGATCTTGAAGCTGGCTATAGTTTACCCATAGTGGCTGCTCGCTTTAGACATTTGCTTTATGTTTAGATAAAAATGACTTGTACTGATAATGTAGTCGGTTGTTTAACATTGTACAACTGATGGGTTTCCATTTGAACTTATTTTGATGATGTGGCTAGTAACACCATTTAATGAATAAACCAAACAGATTTTGATGTTTGGACTTTTAAAGATTACTTCCGCTTTCTTTTGACGCCGTTAGGCAAATGTTTTTGGAAATCCTTGTTTTTAAACGACGGGTGTTACATTTTCAATATTTTAAAGTTCAACATTTAACTTTTTTGATACATAAAACGAATAACTGTCAAGCTCAAATCATACAAGGCAAATGTTAAATAAGTCGTTTTCATGTTTGAAAGCTGAAAATTTTGTGCGCACCGAACCTGTTAAGACACGATTTGTCAGCCTCGTATATCATCATTATCCCTATAAAGTTTAGTAGAAACCAACGCAAGCCTGGTAAGCATGAACATTTCCTAGCTATCTCTGGTAGTTAACTCTAATGTGTTAACATTCAACTTCATATGAAATCCTACTGCTTATTTCTGTGGTAGTTAAATGCTTTTGCTTAATATGTGTTTTGTGTCCCATACATCCATACTTCCATATAATTAACTTCATTTTATAATAATTCCCATTTTTCAGTAGATAAAATATAACATTACATAATATATATATATATATATATATATATATATTTATAATATAATATAACTAAAAGATGGGGTTGGAGGTACACTTGGCAGCCTTAATCCCCTCTTTTAGCCTAATCCTCCATCCTTATTAATTTTTTATTTTTTTAATATTAATCTAAATTAATTTGCACTTTTTGGTTTTCCATAACCAATTTACAATTTAACCTCAATCTAAAACAATTAATTTACACTTTTTGGTTTTTCATCACCAATTTACACTTTTAACCCAATTTAAAAATAATTAACTTACACTTTTTGATTTTTTATCACCAATTTACACTTTAACCCAATTTAAAAATAATTAATTTTACTTTTTGGTTTTCCATCACCAATTTATACTTAAAAATAATTAATTTACACTTTTTGGTTTTCCATTACCAATTTACAATTTCACCCAATTTAAAAATAATTGATTTACACTTTTTGGTTTTCCATTACCAATTTACAATTTCACCCAATTTAAAAATAATTGATTTACACTTTTTGGTTTTATTGTAATCTATAATTAATATAACTCACGTACGACAAAAAAAAGTTACGATCAACTACAAAATGGTTTTTCTTTTTATATACTTTGCACATAATTAATCATTATTATTATTTCTTAACATTGAATTCTTATGTTATTGTTATTACTATTTCTTTTAATTAGTCTATTGTTCATTATAGGTTCGTTATGTTTTTTCTTCCACAATAAAAAAATATGACCACATTAGTTCATCTTGAATATTTTAATCCAACACATGTTAACTATCATTCACGACTGTGTTGTGCATGCATAGACTGTTTCGGAGTGAAGATCTTAAATTGGTATGTATTTTTCAAATTATATAGTTTACACTTTTAGAATATAAGAAACTGTAAATTTTTTATTTAACTAAAGCTGAAAAAAAAGGGGTAAACTGGAATCAATATTTATATGGAGTTAATTTTTGTATATTTCTTCTTTAGCTTTCGTATTGATTAAGTTGTGATATATGACTTAACTAATCTAAATATTATATATTAAATTTTGTATTTGTAACATATATTAACTCTTAGGATTTACGCTTATATCTTTTTATAACCTTTTAGATATAAGGTCTAAATTTGCTATGAGTAGGTTTCTGATTACTTTAATATATTGACTTTGATTATTTTGATATCGTTTTGAAAGTAGCTCATTAATGGTGTATATTTAAGATTTATGATTATATCTTTCCATAAGTTTTTAAATAAAAAGTTGATTTTTGCTATGAGTAAGATTTTGATTATTTTAATATATCGTCTATGCTTATTTTGAATCTGTTTTGAAACTAGCTCATTAATGGTGTAACACTGTTATTCTATCAAGGAAAAGTGTTACATATTGAGATGATGTTGAATGTTTTAGTATGATTATTTAGCATGGTGGAACAATTCATTATTTAGTTTATGTATGACATATATACTTCGGATCTTATGAAAAGCATGATATCATTTTTAAATAATACCTTTAGATAAAAGCCTTTGATCCACGTTATGTTAAGGATTTATCAAGAATATGAAATGGCTTTGCAAGGTTAGATAATACCTTTAGTATGAGATGGCTTTGCAAGGTTTTTGGCTCGACTTTTTTTTTTTTATCAAGAATATGTTTCCCTATCTTTTTTGCATTAGTCGATAAAATCATTTGATCGACGTTTGAATGTCCTTTGTTGGGTTTCTTTTTTATCTTGAATAATTTTTCTAGATCTGTATGCAAAGATGTTTATTCGATTCTTATGGTTAATTTGTTTAAGGTTAATTTTTTTAAAATTGGATTAAATACTTAGAAACACACTAAGAGAACTTACCAGTTTTTTTCATGTTTTGTTGTTATTTGCAGGGCACTATCAGACATGTCTCGGTCAATGGTGAATAGGCCAAAAGTTTTAGGAGTATTATTTTGACCGATGAAGTGGCTATTCAGCTAGCAAATTTCCAAGTTGATTTCAGTATATCTATTTAATATAATTAAATTCTAATTTTTTTAGCTTTGATTAATATATTTTGAGACTACCCGTCCATTGGACGGGCCTGAACACTAGTATATATATAACCTATCTATAATTGCTGCTTAGAAATATCATTGTTTTTTAATCGTCACTTTCTACGACGATGATAGTAAATATCACGTATAGTAGTCACATTATTTTTTGTGAGAGATCGTTTTTTATGAACTACAAACCTTAGAGCACTCACAGTGCCCTTCACTCATCCTCCAAAGACTAGTTCTTGTCAGCACTACATCATCACAATGACTAATTCCCCAAAACACCCACAATGCCAGGAATAGTCTAAGAACCACTATTTATTTAATTTTAAATGTTTTAAAATACAACATATATAACATTCTAATAATATTAATAATTACAATACTATAAAACATTCCATTAATTAAAAAAAAATACAAGACATTACTTCAATATATATATACATATATAGATAGATAGATAGATATATAGCACTCAAGCATTCAATACTTATTTAAAACACTCAAACACTTATTTAAAATGAAGCAAGCATGATAAGCTTTCTAAAGCATGACTCGTAATTGAAACTCCTTCCATACTTCTCTAGGTACAGCTGATGTGCCATCGCCTAAAGACGCTCATCAGCGATACTCGCGTAAATACGTTCATCAGTCAACCTCATATAGATTGCCTCAAAGTACTTACATTCCTTTCAGATTTTGTGGAAGTGGGATACTAGTTCATTTTTGTTGCATGCTCCTTCTATCGTGTCCTTGTTGAACAACTCAGTAATGTCGTTACAAGAGTTTTCGCTTGGGTTACTCATTTCACATTTACCGGATTGGGGTTAGGTAACCTCAGCATCCAACATCTTAACAACAAGATATTTTTTGATTAACTCTACACAGGTATCGACATTTTGTGTTGTTGTTTGAATAAAACGAAAGATATAAAAGAGTTGAAATATTTGTTGTGGAATGAAATCATTGTTTGTATTGGGTATAATAGAGGTATGAATTAAAAAAAATAAAAATAATCAAACTAGCCGTTAGTTGGAGAAATATTTAAAAGTAAAAAAAAGGAAAACGGAGAACGGGCTCCGTCCCTGTGGGACCCCAGCGCCGTTGTGGCGCATTCCCAGCGCCACTGGCTTCATTGCTGAAGACCTCAGCGCTGCTAGGGCCCATCCCTACTGCCACTAGGCGGCCCAGGCCAAGAACCAACTTTTCCCCTTTAAATAGAACAAATAAGCCCTCAAACCCTAAAGAGAGCTAGGTTGAATTTTGCATATTTCTAGAAGGATTTGGAGCTTTTAAAACCTCTTGATCTTTATCATCAACCTAGTTCTATTACTTTTCTTTACTTTCTAGTTGGTAAACAAAGTCTTTCATATTTTCAGGCTTTGTTTTTCCTTTCATATTGTGTGGCTAGTAGACTGAATACTTGTTTGGATTGATGTGATCATGTAGACTTTTATTTATCTTATTTTACCAGTTAGATATGCTGGATTGTGATTACTGTTTGTCGTAGATCCATGGTTAATAAGTTCTTCGTATTATTATAGGTTCTATATCTAAATATATTAGTTTAATTCTGACGGTTGTCTATGATCATAAACTAGAACTAATATAGTAGGATGGAAAACACTAATCGATCTATAATTAGATGTAAAAGGTGATTCAGTTCTAGCGGACGGATCCAGAACCATAGTAATTAGAACAAGTTGAACATGAAGTTTAATAATATCAGACGCGATCTAGTGACATGGAAACATGAGCTATGATCACAGGAGGGATTTATTATCTGGTCATGCTTAAGAGCTGGGTATAGCTAAAGATGAATCAGTAACACAAACTTAGGTAATAATGCTTAAACAATGCATCTAGTGAGAATTTCTTTAAAGAGTAGTGTGAGTCTAGCGACAACACTATTTACATAGGCGAAGTGAATCTAGCGAGAATCTGAACCGTGAATAAGTTTTCCAACAGACTAGCAATAAATAGGATAATAATTGTCATATGCATGTGATTGGAGATACCAAACAAGTATTTGTTTTAAATTACTGTTGTATGCTTTCAATTTTAGTTACTAGTTTAAAAGAGGCTTCTCACTAGACCAAGCGGTTGCAGCCTTCTGTTTCCTTTTAACTGTTTTTAGTAGTTTAAATAAGAAATCGTGACAACTCACAACCGCTAAAATTACACATTTTATTAGACTAGGTAGTGCAAGTGTTTCTATTATCCAAATGTCTTATTTATGTTGTAGTATGTCTTTCATTACTAGATCTTGTGTTGTTTGGGCCAAATCATCTTTCAAATGAAATTCAGTTTAGTTTGGGCTGGAACATTAAATGAAGATCTAATGATTTTAGAAATGGAATTGTTAAAAGTGTTGTTTTTCCATCTATGTTTATTGTTTGTGCACCGAACCGAGGTTGATACGACGGGAGGTTATATGTGGTTTAAATGGCTTGTTGGCGATTCCCGAATGGTAGAGTTAATCTCTTTATGCCAATGAAGCTTTCTGCACGATCAGTGTGTAATCGAGGATGTGTTATTGAGTGCCTTTAATAGGTCTTATGGGTCTTCTTTTATAGGGAAAGTGCTTTTGGAGAACAAGTAGGCCGTTTTAGGGTTTCCTAAGTCTTAGGCTAGGAATATTATTTCCTTAATTATTGGCCATAAGTGATAAGGTCAAATCCCGAAACTATAGGGGAATAATTCTTATCCCTTTTATCTTACTGCGGAAGCCTTCGTTACAGACAACCTTCGTGTCGTAACGTGTCACTATCCCTTCGTGTGGCGGGTCCTGCGTACCGCTGAGAGGGTACATCATCAAGCCCCCTAGTCTAAGGTGATAATTATTCCTGGGTAAGCATTGCGTTACACTATAATATGCATCGTTGCATTCTTCAGGGGTAGTTCTTGTAAACTTTCTAAACCGCCTTTAATTAATTTGATTTGAAAGCTAGTTAAGGGTGGTAGATGGGCGCGTATCCCTAGGTTACTTGTGGACAGTCAAGATCTTCATGCAGCCTGATATATAAATCCGATTTTCATCCTTCTCCTTTATTATTTGTCTGCCTCGAAAAATATCTCCTTCTCTCCTAGGGTTTTTGATTTATTCCTCTTCCGATTAACACAGTAGGTAGGTGATTTAGTTCCTTTTTTCTTTCGTCTGTGTGTTTATCTTTTGATTACCATATTCCGATGTCTAAAAGGGGCATCGAAACCACTGAATCGACCGTAATTTGATATCCTTTATGCTTGGTATGCTTGACTATTTTGATATCCATATCTCCACTATAACACCGCTAGGTTTGTCGAGAATAGTTGCTTTTGAAGTTATGTGTAGGGCGTATGATGGTGAATCGTCGTTAGATCTGTTTAGATATTTTGTTCAAACCTGCCCCTCTGGCGATTGGGTCACAGTGGGTAACCGATCAAAAGCTGGGTGTTTTAAAAGGGGTGGTCTTGATACTCGTGATTGGAAAAATGATTTCCTCTTTATGAAAGCTTCTCTGATTCCAAGTGGTTATGAGTCTGTAACCGATAGAAAATTACTGTGTAAGCATTAAAAAATATGAAAATCCCTTTCCTGATTATGTCATTGGTGTTTTTTGTCGTGAAATTCGATTGCATCCTATCCAAGTCGTGTTGTATCCTGATGTTGTGTTGTACAAAACGAAGTTGATTGGTACATTGCCTGGTGGTGTAGATATAGATAGTAAGGATTTGGCATTATTTCTTTTGATAGGTTTTCTAGTTAATTGACTCTGATCATTGCCGTATTCCATGTTGTAGATATGACTTTTAGGAAGTTTGTGAGAAAAGGTGTGAAAGAGGTAACCGAGGTACCCCGTATTGAGAGGCAATGGAGTCTTGTTGCTGATGCTGGTTCTTCTGGGGTTCAGGACGATGATCCAGAGGTGCCAAGTGCTATGGATCCCCCCATTCTGAACATTGATATGTCCGAGGTGGAAATTACTAGTGTCTCTGCCGCTAAGAAGAAAAAGAAGAAGGAAATTCCTATCCCTCAATCTGTTGCAAGTCGTGTGAAGAGGAGGAAGGTTGGGGATGATCCCAAAGAGTCTGAGTTTTGCAGGCCCTCTGCTCCAAAGACAGGTGCGACTCTCTCTCTCTCTCTCTCTGTATTTGGTGACGTTCACTCATTTATTATTGTCCCCTTTTTTGCAGATCTTCATGATCAGGAAATTCTTACTTGGTTGAATGGTGAGGATATGAATGCTGAAGATGTCAAGAAAATTGACAACATGGATAATGAAACGTTTCTTCGTGTTTTCAAAAAAGATCGCCAATTTCACACTTATCTTGATGCTGTTATTGCTAGGCGTTTTTCCAGGATGTCCATTGATCTGAGATCCAAGAGTTTGGAGGTACAATCTTTGGTGGCCACTGTTGAAGACTTGAGGGCTAAGGAGGCTAGGTTCAACACTACTATGGAATCATATGATATTGTTCTGGATTTGAAGCAGTAGATAAATATGTTGAAAGCGGATGCAGTTGTCCATGATGAGGCTATCTTGAAGTTGCAACAGGAATATGCTGATGAACATGAGGTTAACAGGTTGTTACGTGAACAGATTGATATTTTAAAGCAGGATCGTGTTAGGCTAATTACAGAGGTAATCCCTTATGTCAGCATGTCGTTGTTGTATAGTGATGAGGTGGGTCAATTTTTGGGAGAATTAACTTCAGCCGAAAGAGCAGATGAGAGGTCTACCGTGTTGGAGGAGTTTGCTGCTTGATGTGACCAATTTATACCCATCGTCCACATCATTATTGCCCATTTATTTAAGCGTTTTAAGTCGATTTTATGTGCATTTGGCGCGTTTACGGTGTTTGTTAGTGTTTTCAGGCTCTAAACAGGTTACACGTTCATTTGGTACATTTTTGGAAGATTTCTTGGCCTAGAAGTTGATTTGTGTTATCGAGAGTTGATTCAAGTGGAAAAGATGGCGAAGCTCGGCATGTATTCGAGATCGAAAGAAGGTTGTTCGACATAAGCATTGACTGTGCCGCAGTGGGTATGTTACATGGCCACTACGCCGCAGCCATTATCCACGTCCTCGAATTGAATTAACCCTACTGCACCGCAGTGGGGGTTGCAAGGGTTGACCGTACCGCAGTCACTTAATGAAGAAATTAGGTCGTGGATCCTCACTGCGCCGCAGTGAGGGAATGCACAACCCACTGCGCCGCAGTGGGTGCATGGGGTCTGAAGGCCTGGACGATTTTTGCATCAGAATTAGGAGAAGTATAAATAAGAAACACAACCCTAATTCCCAACTTATCAAAATTCTTTCTAGGAGCTGCTCTACAAGGGGTTATTTCAAGGATCAAAGCAAGGATTTCTTCCATCGATTTATTGAAGATTCACGAGCACCCATCTAGATCGTATCTACTTTTATTGTCTTGTAATTTCAATTTCTCAAACGATAGGTACATCATGTTTTCTCTTTTATTTTAATTATTATTTTGAATTGATCATGAGTGGCTAAATGTTTAATCATCCACCTTGATGAAACTAGATGAATGATGTGATTGATATATTTTTAATTCAAAGAGTTGATTTTAATTATCATTGTGTCGAGATCTTGATGATTTAATTCCTTTATATATATTATTTTGATATTGGTAGCATGTGTGTTCTTCGTTAGTGGTACTAGTTGAATGCATTTGTGATTTTCAAATGGTTGTTTGTCTATAAGCAACTATCACTACTTCATGGTATGATAGTGAATATAATTTTAATGAAAGGAATATGTTTTCAACGTGTTTTATAACGGTTGGTGGTACCACGTTATCCTCACATAGATACAACTGTTAATTAGATAATCAAACAAGCTAAATGTCGGTAAGGTTGTCTAGGCATTGGTGGTACCGGCTTGGGTTACTTAACTAGCAATTTAGGTGATCGGGTAATTTGTTCATGGTTGGTGGTACCACGTGAGCATCTTAATTCTTTCACGATTATCTTTTCAACTCAAATGAATTTGCCCTTAAGTGAATGCAATCATGTATGAAGTCTAGTGAATTCAAGGTGGATGATCCTTATTATTATTGTTTGACGTTTTTCTTTACTTTTATGCAAATTGTCTTTTAAATTTCTTTTAATTTAATTGTCAAGAGAGAATTGAAAAAACACCCTTTTTTCCAAACCATTTGATCAAACAACAAGTCAATCCAATCCCTAAGAACGAACACTGTCTTACCTTTTAACTATATTACAAACGGTTAGGTCTACCGCCCGTAAGCGCTTAGTAGTGAGTTTTTAGGAGATTCTAGTTTATAAATTTAAAGCTCGATTTGGCACATCAAGTTTTTGGCTTCGCTGCCGGGGATTGTGTGCCGATTTAGTTGTTAATTTAGTGGTTTGATCCTTTCTCACGCGTGAGGAAGTTATTTGCTTTATTAGTTTAGTTTTTTTTTATTTATCACAGGTGCATTTGACGTGTGGTGTTAGTTGTGTTTGCAGGCTTATTTCTAGTTGATGAACTTGCGTTCTTTGGGTCGACCTTTGAATAGTCCTTTGAAGACCCCACCAAGACGTAAGATTACCTTCACAGCACCAACACCGTTCTCACCTATGGCTAAACCCACTCCTGATTCAGACGAAGAAGGGTTTTATTTTGAGGAATTCTTCAATTTAGCAGAGATGGGTGACGAAAGACCAAGGGATCCAAACAACATTCGATATGGTGATCGATTCTGAACTATTCCTACGACCCGTAGCTCCGCCATTAGACCTCCGAGAATTGATCATACCTTCAATTTGAAGGCTAATCATCTCAAAAGCATAGAAGAGCAGAAATTCGATGGAAAAAGAAAATGGGATCCATACCAACACTTAGATAGGTTTGAAAAGTTGGCTCGACTTTATCAATATGGACAAAATCAAATGAATTCCGTGAAGCTCAAGACATTTCCCATTTCACTTACCGGAGATGCTGAAGAATGGTTCAATGACCTCCCCGAGAATTCCATCACTACTTGGGACCAACTAAAGGAAGCTTTCATAGGTGAGTTTTACTCACTTAGAACTCAAAGAAAGTTGGAGAATTTGATTAGGTCTTTTGCACAAGATGTTGATGAGGATGTTGTAGATGCATGGATCCGTTTCAAGGAAATGTTTAGAAATTGTCCAGGCCATGATTTATCAAGGAAAAGTATGTTGAGTTGTTCTTTGATGGTTTGGATAAGAAATCTAAAAGAGAGTTGGGTTATGCCTTCGGTGGAAGTTTCAACATGATTACACCAAATAAAGGTTATGAAATTTTGGAACAAATGGTGAAGGATAATGCAACTCTGGATGATGAAAGGTTCTTGAAGAATGAGAAGAGGATGAATAGAGGAACTAAGGAAGGTAAAGTTGCAAGAGCTGAGACTATAGATGATTTTAGGGTGATTGGGGAGATTCATTCACTGTCTTCTCGCATGGATCAAGGATTTGCATCTCAAGAGGCTAGGTTTGGAGCTCTTAAGAAAGATGTTAAGGTTCTAGCTGACGGATGTGATCATTGTGGTGACATGCACTATTCCGAGGATTGTCCTAACCGTGGGCGTGAAGATGTCAACTACATTCAGAACCAACAACAAGGGAACTACCAGCGCAACACCGGTTTTCAGAACCGACCCTCAGGTAATACTTCTTATAACTCTTATTTTCCTGCTAATAATGCTCATTTTTCAGGTAACAGGTGGCAAAGGAACAACTATCAAAATCAGCCACAGCAGGAGACTCAGCAAGGCCAAGGATCAAGTTCTTCCTTTTCTACTACCGATCCTAATGCCAAGTTGAGGGAACAGATGAAGCAGTTGATGAGCAATCTAGTTGAGACAAACATTAGCATTCAGAATATCAGGGAGGACACTAGGGAGTTGAGTGAGAGGCTGGACAAGATTAATGGTAAAGTGGAGATGAACGCTAAGAATCAGGATATCAACTTTAAGGATCTTGAGAGTAGGATGGCTGCTATCACTAGGCCCCAGGGTGCTTTGCCTAGTAACACTCAGCAGAATCTGAAGCAGAATCACGGTCCTAACAATGGATAGAAGTACACTCCACCTCCAATTCGTCAGGAGCAAGCAAATGCTATTACCACTCGAACAGGTAGATCTTATGACCCTCCTCCTATGCCTAATGTTGTTGTTTCAGATGTGCAGAATTCAGGTAATGATGATGTTGAAGAGGATGAGGAGATTGAGATGGAAGATGATTCGACCGTGAAGACTCCAGTTACTCCACCAAAACCAGCAGTGGTTCCTGAGGCTAAACCTAATAAGCCAAAGGTAACGTTTCCACAAAGGTTCAAGAAGGCGAAGTTGAAGGAGCGGTATGACAAGTTCACGAACATGATCAGGAATGTTCACATTAATGTGCCTTTAGTTGATTTAATTCAGGGGATGCCCAACTATGCCAAATTCATAAAGGAACTCGTGACTGATAAGGGAAAGATGGATGAGGTGAAAGCTACATATCTCAATGTTGAGTGTTCTGCTATCTTGCAGAACCAAATTCCACCAAAGCTTGAAGATCCAGGGAGTTTCCTTATCACTTGTTCTATTCGCACCCTGACTTGTAAGGCACTTGCTTACTTAGGTGCTAGTATTAATTTGATGCCTTACTCGGTTTGGAGTAAGTTGGCTTCAAGTGTTTTGAGACCCACCCGTATGAGTATTAGACTAGCTGACCACTCTTGTCAGTATCCCATTGGGATTGCTGAAAATATGACTGTCCGGGTAGGCCATATTGTGTTTCTTGTTGACTTCGTTATCCACAAAATGGAGGAAGATACGAAGGTACCCCTTATTCTTGGACGACCATTCCTGAATACCGCGGATGCTATCATCCGTGTGAAAGATAAGGAAATTTCTTTGGGTGTGGGTACCGATAGAATTGTTTTTAATGTTGAAAGGTCTATTAAGCATGCTTATTCTACTAATGAGTCTTGTTTCAGGATAGATGTTATTGATGATGCTTTGGACCGAGAATTTCAGGAACTCATGGAGACTGAGATTGAAAATGAGGAGATCACTTGCTTAGGAGCTGGAGATGTTGATGATGAGGAATTGTTTGCAGAGGTTATGGCACTTAGCTTGGATGATACACCTCCATTGGATGAGAGTTTTGAGGAGGTTGTTGCTGATGGAAGCTCAAGGGTACCGAATTCTGTTGATGTACCACCCACTGATCTAAAGCTTAAGCCATTGCCTACGCATTTGGAGTATGCTTATCTGTCAGGTGAATCTTCTTTGCCCGTTATTATCTCATCCTCACTCTCGAGTGACGAGAAAGATTCTCTTTTGTCTGTGCTTCGGCCCATAAGCGGGCTTTGGCTTGGAAGACGATATCCCAGGTATTAGTCCAAACTTTTGCCAACATAAGATAGATTTTGTTGATGATGTTAAGCCCGTTGTCCAAAGACAAAGGCGGCTTAATCCTAACATGAAGGAGGTTGTTAAGAAAGAAGTGATTAAATTGTTAGATGCAGGGATTATTTTCCCTATTGTTGATAGTGCTTGGGTAAGTCCTGTCCATTGTGTGCCCAAAAAGGGGGGCATGACAGTGATTGAAAATGAAAATAAAGAACTTTTGGCCACTAGGACTATAACGGGTTGGTGGTTTGTATTGATTACCGTAAGCTTAATGATGCCACCCGTAAGGATCACTTTCCCCTTCCTTTCATTGATCAAATGTTGGAGAGACAAGCAGGTAATGAATACTTTTGTTTCTTGGATGGGTTCTCAGGGTACTTCCAAATACCCATTGATCCAAAAGACCAAGAGAAGACTACCTTCACATGCCCATTTGGTACTTTTGCTTACCAGCGAATGCCTTTTGGTTTGTGTAATGCCTTGGGCACCTTCCAAAGGTGCATGATTGCTATCTTCCACGACATGCTTGAAACCTCCATGGAGGTCTTCATGGATGATTTCTCGATTTTTGGGGACTCTTTTCATACCTGCTTGGATAATTTAGAAAGGATGTTAGAACGGTGTGAGAGAGCACACCTTGTGTTGAATTGGGAAAAGTGTCATTTCATGGTGACCGAGGATACTGTGTTAGGATATAAAGTGTCTAAGGCCAGGATTGAGGTTGATAGGGCTAAAATAGATGTTATTGCCAAATTACCCCCGCCTTCCAATGTGAAAGGGGTAAGGAGTTTTCTTTGACATGCGGGTTTTTACCGCAGTTTCATTAAAGATTTTTCTAAGATTACTCGTCCGATGACCCACTTGTTGGAGAAGGACGTCCCTTTTGTATTTGATGATGCTTGTTTGAGTGCTTTTCAGGTTCTAAAGGAGAAGTTGACTAACTCTCCTATCATGGTTGGTTCGGATTGGGAGTTGCCATTCGAGTTGATGTGTGATGCAAGTGACTATGCTATGGGAGCCGTGCTTGGGCAAAGGGTTGATAAGCATTTCAAGCCCATTTACTTTGCTAGTAAGACTTTGGACCCCGCTCAGCAAAATTACACCACCACAAAGAAGGAGTTGCTTGCCTTGATTTTTGCATTTGATAAGTTTAGGTCCTATTTAGTATTGAGTAAGACTATTGTTTTCACTGACCATTCAGCCCTTAAGTACTTGTTCTCGAAACAAGATGCTAAACCTAGGCTTATCCGTTGGATTTTATTGTTGCAAGAATTTGATATAGAAATTAAGGATAAGAAAGGTGTTGAAAACTCGGCAGCCGACCATTTGAGCCGATTAGAAGACCCGAACCGGAAGGAACTTCGAGATGGGGAGATTAATGACCACTTCCCCGATGAATCTTTAACCTTCATTTCTAATTCTGATGAAGTTCCTTGGTTTACAGATATCTCTAGTTATTTGGTTGCAAGCGAAATACCGAATGATTTCACACAGCAGCAAAAGAAGAAGCTCATATCGGATGCTAAGCACTACTTTTGGGATAGTCCATACTTGTTTCGTTCTTGTGCAGATGGCATGATGAGGAGATGTGTAGCTGGAGCCGAGACTCAGGAGATTCTTGATGCTTGTCACTATGGACCAACTGGAGGCCATTATGGTCCTTCGGTCACAGGTAAAAAAGTTTTTGATGCAGGTTTCTATTGGCCTACAATCTTCAAGGAGGCTCAAACTTTGGTAGAGACTTGTGACATATGTCAGAGACAAGGGAGCATCACTAAGCGGGACGAGATGCCTCAGCAAAGCATTCAGGTATGCGAGGTATTTGATATTTGGGGTATAGACTTCATGGGATCATTCCCACCGTCTAATAAATTTCAATATATTCTTGTCGCCGTTGACTACGTGTCTAAGTGGGCCAAAGCCAAGGCTTTGCCTACGAATGACGCAAGGGTAGTCATAGATTTCCTGAAACAGTTATTTTGTCGATTTGGTTGCCCTAGAGCCTAATTAGTGACCGTGGAACCCATTTTGCAAATCATCAGTTAGCTAAGGTCATGAAAAGATATGGTGGTGTTTATTATTTTTCTACCACATATCACCCACAGACCAGTGGTCAAGTGGAGAACACCAATATGGCTTTAAAAAGAATTTTGGAGAAAACAGTTGGGGATAACCCCAAGGTTTGGTCAAAGAAGTTAGATGACGCCTTGTGGGCATTTAGGATGGCTTTTAAGACGCCGATTGGCACCACGCCATACCGGTTGCTCTATGGTAAGACTTGTCATTTACTCGTTGAATTAGAGCATAAGGCATATTGAGCGTTGAGAAATTTGAACTTAGATATGATGGAAGCCGGTGAACTTAGAATGTTGCAACTTCATGAGCTCGATGAGCTTAGGTTGGGTGCTTATGAAAATTCAAGGCTTTATATGGAGAAAACGAAGGTTTATCATGACAAAAGGATCCGTAGAAAGGTGTTTAAGGTTGGAGCTAAAGTTTTGTTGTTCTTGTCAAAGTTTAAAATCAAACAACCTAAGTTAACTTCTAGGTGGATAGGACCTTTTGTAATCAAGCATGTTTATCCGTCCGGTTATGTTGAATTGTTCAAGAGAAATGGAGACGGTTCGTTCATTGTAAATGGCCATAGACTTAAATTGTACTTGGAAAAAGATCAAGAGGAGGGGATGGTTGAGGAGATCCCCATTTTTGAACCCGAAACTTGAAATGATGGTCGTTAATAACTTAAGCGCTTCTCGAGAGGCAACCCGTGTTTAATTTTATTGCATTTCATTTTCTTTTTATTTGTTAGATTTGATTTTGTTTTGTCAAGAAAAGTGCAGGTGCGATTTTGAGGTCAAGCGGGGTAGGTAAGTTTGCGTTACAAAAAAAAAAAATTCCAGGAAAATTCCCCCACTGCGCCGCAGTGGGGGTGGATGAGGTGACTGCGATGCAGCCATTTTTCTCGTAAATTTTGTGCTAAAAACCCCCACAGTGGGGGAGAGGTATGGCGACTACGACGCAGTACAAAGTCTTATAATTCGGGTGCAATAAGCCCCACTGCGCCACAGTGGGGGAGGCCGAAGCCCACTACGCCGCAGTGGGCGTGTTAACCAGTCAGAGGGGGAGCGGGGTAATAAGCAAGTAAAAGGAAAGTCAAATTTTCTTATCCACAAAACAAATTTATTTCTCTCTTATCTCTCAAAGAAAACGAACGGTTTCTTTAGAAAAACCCCCTTGCATCCAAAAATCACCCCTTAATCCACCATCAATCTTGCATTCTTTTCCTTCTTTCTCTTAGAATATCATCTAATCATCATCATCATGGGAAGAGGAGTAGGTTTTCTTGATTTTTGTTTTTATTTTCTTTCATTTTTGTTTTTCGATTTTTAGTATGGGAAGAGGAGTAAGTTTTCTTGATTTTTGTTTTTATTTTCTTTAATTTTTGTTTTTCGGTTTTTAGTGTTTAATTTATGAATTAATTACTGGGTTTTGTTGATTATGGGGTATAGAAGCTAATGTGGTATGTAATTTCCTAATTCAAACACTTGTTCATCCGGATTTGATTTGAAATTAAAGCTAGGGTTTTGAAAAATTAGGGCTTTTTGTTGAACAAGTGTGGGGGAGGATTAATGTTTGATTAAGTGTTGATTATTGCTTGTTGTAACTGTTGGAAGGATCTATTACCCCTAAATTGTGTTTAATTTCGTGAAGAACATGTTTGAACTTGCCCAGAAACTCTAGCCACTGCGCCGCAGTGGTGAAGGATCTTGCCCACTGCGCCGCAGTGGTAAACCTCGTCCATGTTTGTCCACTGCCTCACTGCGCCGTAGTGAGGGGATGCTGATGCCCATTGCGCCGCAGTGGGGTGACTTCCCTACCAAAGATTTGTCGTTTGTTTAACATGAATTCAGTTGTGCATTCCTTATATCTCATAATTGTTTGTCTTAATGTTTGTGATTACAGGATGCTACCGGAGTTGACAAGAGGAAACAGACGGAAGTCGGTCAAGCTAGCGGGACTGCCGAAGTCCCCGCTAAGACGGCTAGGCAAGCACCTGAAGTGCCTACTCTTACTTTCTGGCTGGGGCAATTGAACGAGAAGCACACATGGCTAGAGTTTGAAGGAATCAGGCAACCACATAAGAACAACTACCTTAATAAGTTGTTCTCTCTTCATAAGCATTTTATTTGCCCCCTGATGTGCAAAATCGAGCTTTAAATTTATAAAACTAAAACTACCTAAAAACTCACTACTACGCACTCATAGGCAGTGGACTCGATCGTTTGTAATATAGTTAAGAGATAAGTCCGAGTTCGTTCTCAGGGATTGGAAATGACTAGTTGCTTTATGTAATGGTTTGGAAAACAGGTGTTGCTTTGAAAATCCTCTTGACAATAAAAGTAAAATTAGTTTGCAAAATAATTGCATAAATTTGAAAAGAACTTCAGACAATATAATTAAAAGTCATCCACCTTGACTTCCCTCGACTTCAAATGTGATTGCATTTAATTAAGAAAAATTCTCTAGAGTTTAAAGATAATCGTGACAAGATTAAAGTGCTCACGTGGTACCACCAACCGTAAACAAAATACCGAATCACCAAATTGCTAGTTAAATTACCCAAGCCGGTACCACCAAAACAAAGACAATTCTTCCACCAATTAGTTTTATTGACTATCAAATTATCAATTGAACCTATATGACAATAACGTGGTACCACCAACCAATATCAATCACGTTGACAAAATTAATCTTTTCTTAAAATGATATTCACTATCATACCATGAACTAGTGATAGTTACTCATAGACAAGTAACCGTTTTAAAATCACATACACATTCAACTGGTACCACCAACGAAGAATTATATGCAACCAATATCAAAATTAGTTAACAAAAAGAATTAAAATCATCAAGATCACAGAACAACGATAATTGAATAAACTCTTTTGAATTAAAAATGTTGCAATCACATTATCCGTCTAGTTTCATCAAGGTGGATGATTAAACGTTTAGCCACTCATGATCAATCCACAATAAGTAGATACAATCTAGATGGGTGCCTGTGAATCTTCAACGAATCCGCCTAAGAAATTATCTTGATTGGAGATTGAAGGACCCTTGTAGAACAGCTCCTAGAAAGAATTTTGATGCCTGAAATTCGACCTAGGGTTTTGCTTATATACTCCTTCAAAATCTGATGCGGAAAACGATCCAACCCTTCAGCCCCCGTGCACCCACTGCGGCGCAGTGGGTAGTGCATCCCCTCACTGCGGCGCAGTGAGGAGGGTTTGACTTTGACTTTCGAGTGACTGCGACGCAGTGACAATGGATACCCCCACTACGGCGCAGTCCTTTTCCTCGGCCTTCTTTCCCTTTGATGCGACTGTGGCGCAGTCGTCCCAGTGCAACCCCCACTGCGGCACAGTGGGGTGTGTTCCACTTTTTTCCGTGGATATGGATTGCGGCGCAGTGGGCATAGCAACCTCCACTGCGGCACAGTCATAAGCTTGGTGACTAAAATTCGTCTTTCGATCTTTAAGCTTGCTGAACTCTTCAATCTTCTAAACTTTATCAACTCTCAATCTCATAAATCATTGTCTTGACCAAATACCATCCGAAAATGTGCCAGATGAACGCGCAACCTGTTTAGAGCCTGTAAACACTAACAAACACATAAATGCGCCAAATGCACACAAAATAGACTTAAAACACTTAAATGAACAGTCAATAACGATGTGGGTAATGGGTATAAATTAGTCACATCAAATCCCCCCACACTTGAGCATTGCTTGTCCTCAAGCAAATCCACACTTTAAGTAAAACATTCCTTGACAATCAAACTATCAAACAAGTGACAAATATCAAAAAGAAGCAACACCAAGCATGTCGAATGACAAAAAGCGGGTGAAGCAGTTTTAATCTTAAATGAAAACTCGAAATGTTTGACAATACCTGAACAATCCGCAAGCCACGATAATCAACTAAGCATAAATAAAAACAAACGATCCTATCAATATCATTCTACTCCAACAAACTTACTTTCGGGGTTGAATATATGAAGAATCACTCATAGCTCAGTCGTGATGTATACTCTTTTGCCATAGGCTTGAACCAGGATCGTCACTCCACCGTGAAGGGGCAAGGATCAAGTAAATCATCAAAATAGGCATTAAGGGTGGTTGTATAGTTACACTAAGGCTATGTATAAGGGATATGTACAATAGAATATGGGAAATTTATAGGTTAAAAGTGAAAGGTAAGAATTGATAGTATAAGTTATATTAAATATGAACAAAATAGTCTAATCAAACCTATATCATTGATTGCCAACAAACCACTAACCCATAAGATGCTATCCCGCAAACACCTCCAAAGTACCAAGCAAGCCCGACACCATTGTGGTGTATCCACTTCAAAAAACTTACAATCAACCAAATCTTCCATAATAATGTTACAACAACTCTCTAGATATTTAAAAATGAGAAATGCCTACTAGTAGCCCAAGTTCTTTCTTTTTCTCTTTTTTTTTATAAAAATTTTATGTTTTTCAATTCTTTTTATTCTTTTTAGAACCATTTTTTACTCTACTAGTAGATACCCTCTTACAATGATAAACATGCCTATAACACTTCACATTTTTTGTTTGAACAATCAAAGACAATCTCCAATAACTTAACCCATTTACATATTCTCATGGACAAGAATATTCCACAAATCAAACCACTGAAACTCTCCCAAACCATCCAAACAAACCAATGACAATCAATGGACCCCCAGATTAGACTATCGGTATAGTTAGGTATAATTAGGTGAAGTTTACATGAATAGGTGGATTTATACAATGGAAAAGGTAAAGTTAAAGTGATGTATATGTGTATAATTTCTCTAATGTATACAAAAAGGAAAAAATGTGTGAATATAGACAAGTATATATATAAGGTTGTATAGTAGGGGTATGGATATACAAAAGAAAAATGAAAAGAAAGAAAGTAAAAGTATGGTCAAACCTAAATGCCAATTCGTCATCCGATGTACTCGTCACGATCACCAGGCCAAGTTCTAGAATCAACACATCACCGGTATACTCTTATCAAGAAAAGAACCCGAAAATGGCTTAGAAATACCTCAAACATGCACATCCTAGTGCAGGGCATCAAAATGTAAACCCTTATTCCCGAATAAATCCAAGAGCCTAAGAGAGGGACGTATTTACGAAGCAAACAAACCAAAACCGTCACCTGACACAACTATATATGAAATGATGAAATCTCACAATTGGGTGTTTTGGATATATATGAGTATGCAAGTAATGTTATCAATCCCAAATGACTAGCCAAACAACCGTTCAGAACACACTTCGCCAATTAAAATTTTTGTCAAGGAAACATTTTGTAGTAAAATTGCTTAATAAGTAATCAATTAAGTATCAAAAGCAATTTACCACAAGGAAAAGTTCAACTCAAGTTTTAAAAATCATATCAACTTGTATTATTCCGCCAAATTGATAGCACCGGTTTTAAACATGCACATCACAGTTAAGAGCTCAAAATAGAAACTCATACCCTTAGATAGAATCCAAAGGCCTACGAGAGGGACACATCAACAAAACCGATAGAAATCTCAATGGCAAAACAACAAAAGTAAATATGGACACCCCCCCCCATACTTAAGATGGACAATGCCCTCAATGTCCATATTCGTCAACAAAAGTAAATAGGGGTATGCGACATAGAAAAATAAGAGCACATACCGGAATAAGGACACATTCCGTTTTGAAACAAGTTATCGACCCCATGTCACAAATGGCACTTCCGAAATAGGAAGGACACTTTGGTTGGCGGGATAAACAACTTGTACCAAAACGGAAGGTGCGAGAGCTGTGTGTGCATCAAACATAGTAATAACATATATGGCGCTGAACTTACTGCCAGCATACACACACCATCACACAATCAACACATTGATGCCATAGACTAGATGAGAAGAGAATCCAAGGGGTTCCCCCCACACTTGAGTTACGCTATAGCCATCAAATGTAACAATCTGCTCATATTGCATCAAAACAAACCGTAATAATTCCAAGCATAACCTTATTCTACTGTTCATGCAACAAACCAAAAGAAAAAAGAAAAATAACCAAATACAATGTTTCATCACCCCGTAGGGTGGATACTAACAGAAATAAAGAGAGGAGATAAGAGATAATGTATCAAGTACAGTCATCCATCTGCCAAAATGAGTAGCAATCAATCAAAATATGACCCCATCCCACGGTATCGGATGGAGGTCATCATAATCTCTATCATCATTGTTGTTGCCCGTGATAGCCATAAGAAGCACCAAGTGGGCCAAAGATCATCCACCCAGCTAGTGGCCTGCTCTGGTATGCCTCCTGAACTTGAACCGCCATAGCCGCCTCCCGGCTGATCATTTGCCTGTCCAGACCCACCAGCAGCAAATCCTCCCGAGCCTCCAGCAAAGTCAGCGAACCCAAAGCTAGTACCTGCAAAGAAACTAGGCATAGACAGGAAATCCCTTCATCACCACCTGTATATCGACCAAACTAAACCGGCCCTCGAGGAGATCCTCTCAAGTCATGGGGTCGTTGGGACATCTGGGAAGGCGTGAAGAAGAAAGAACCGCCATCCTGTCGATAAGGTGGAACACGAATAGGTGGTGGGCTGAAGGGTGGAATCGGGTCAGGCCTCACAAACTCCGTCCCTGTATACTGGGCTTGCCACATCGGGTGGTAATAATCAAGAGTGTAGTTTCTATGGGCCTGCTGCGACCCTAACCATGTCACCTCCTGATCCATACGCCGCTGATAGACATCAAAAGCCTGGCGGCTGGCCTGCTGCCCCTTATATATCTACTAGAGCTGGGTGCTCAATGGGGTCAAATCAATACAACCGGACCCCGCCTCCTCGGTTGCTCCTGTGGAGCATCCCCCATCTCCACATCCTTAGGCGCCTCTACAACTGGAGGTGGTGCAGCAATAACCCAGTGTCATCCATCAACCAGGCAGGCTGGCCCCCCGACCCCTTTTTAACAATCTTCCCCCAGATCAATTCTTTTTCGGTCAAACTCTCTTGATTAACCGGAGGGGAGATCGGTCTGGCACTCATCAGAGTCAAAGATACCCATCCGTCTATAAATCCGGGTAATAAAGTGCCCCAACACCAGCTCCGAATCAGAATGATTGCACATACAATCAAGAACAACCATAGGGGCCAATGCAAACTTCCTAGGTGCCCCCTTAGAGAATAACTTGATCAACCATAAATCTAACTGGTACGCCTTGTCCCAATGTGTGGACCTCTGTACCAGAAATATAAAAATCATCCTGTGCAGTAACCTCAATCTAACACTCCTTATTTTCGAAACACTAACTGACCCACAAGTAGGCCAAGCTTCCCCTCCAGAAATCCGAGTCCAATATTGTGATATGGACTCACCATCACCCAATTGCCTGAATTCCCGGTTATCCAACTCCTCCCTCGAATACATACCAGTATAATACCCAAACTCAGCTATAGACAGCTTCCTTTGAGTTCCCCCACAGAAAAACAGCACACATCTTTCCTCAAATATATCCTTGACCTTATGCAACTCCTTAGTCAATTTCAAGGTAGAGTAAAACTCCAAGCATAGCTCACGATAAACCTGTTCTCTATTCATGAAAATGTTTTGCCACATATCACTATGAACAATCCTACCACCAATTGGTACCTGAATGCTCAACCACCTGCCAATGTCACCTTGAACCCCAAAAAACTGAGCACCTGTAGGATGAAGGTACCTAGGGGGCAAACAACGTGCTTGTGAAGAGAGAACAACTTATTTAGGTAGTTGTTCTTATGCGGTTTCCTGATTCCTTCGAACTCCAGCCATGCGTGCTTTTCATTCAATTGCCCCGGCCAGAAAGTAAGAGTAGGCGCTTCAGGTGCTTGCCTAGTCGTCTTAGCGGGGACTTCGGCGGTACCGCTACCTTGACCTACTTCTGTCTGCTTCCTCTTGTCAGCTCCGGTAGCATCCTATAATCACAAACAATAAGATAAACAAACATGTTAAACAAGGAATACAAACCGGGAACCTTATTAAAAACAAACAAAATTTGGACAGGAAAGTGCCGTACTACGGCGCAGTAGGCATCAACACCCCCTCACTGCGGCGCAGTAAGGCAAATGTCAAACTGGGTCGAGGATAACCACTGCGGCGCAGTGGTCTGAGGCAACCCTCACTGCGGCGCAGTGGGGTTCAAATTACATGCGGGTCACGAGGGATCGACTGCGGCGCAGTGGGCTAGACCCACCACCACTGCGGCGCAGTGGCCGGGTTTTCTGGGTGAGTTCATCATTTGTTCATCACGAATTTCAAACTAAGGGGGTGTAACAAATCAACAAAATAGCCATCTTTCAGCAATTAACATCACATAATCACACATTAACCTCCCCCATACTTGTTTATCAAAAATCCCCAATTTTTTTTCAAAACCCTAGTGTAATTCCGACTTAAATCCGATCGAACAAGTGTTTGAATCGTGAAATTGAACATTACATTATCATCTATACCCCTTAATTAATGAAACCCACCAAACAATTTAACAATTACAACCTAAAAATTGAAAAACAAAAATTAAAGAAAAAAAAAAGAAATTAGTCAAGAAATCTTACTCCTTTTCCCATGATAGCTATGAAAGGATGATAATCTAGAAGATAGAGAAGAAAAGTGCAAGATTTTGGTGGATTAGAGGCTGATTTTCGGGTGCAAAGATGTGTTCTTGAGGAGGGATTTGCGTTTTTCCTTTTTAGAGAAAAAAAATAAGAGGCTTTGAATTTTTGTGGTGAAAATCAATTCAATCTTTCCTTTTTGATTTTAAACCCCCACTCCACCTAATGACAAGTCAACTCGCCCACTGCGGCGCAGTGGGCTAAGGCCTCCCCTCACTACGGCCAGTGAGACCTAATGCATTTGGGTGCCGAGCATTTTGACTGCGGCGCAGTCAGCTCTTCACACCCCCACTGCGGCGCAGTTGGGTGATGGTCAATACTAGACGAGGAATTAGACTGCGGCGCAGTCAAGATCACCACCCCCATTGCGGCGTAGTGGGGGACTTTTCCAGAAAATTTTTCGTTTTTCCGTTTTTAAACACAAACTTACCTCAAGCCGCTTCACACCAAATTTGAGCCTGCACATTCTTGACAAAACAAAGTAAAACTATCTAACAAAATGAAAAACAAATTTGACAAAACAAAATTAAACACGGGTTGCCTCCCGAGAAGCGCTTAATTTATTTACGAGTCATGAGCTAGACTCGACCATTTTTAAGTTTCTGCATCAAAAATGAGGATTTCTTCAACCATCCCCTCCTCTTGGTCTTCTTCCAAATAAAGTTTCAACCTGTGGCCATTCACAATAAAAGAACCGTCTCCATTTCTTTTAAACAGCTCAACATAGCCGGACGGATAAACATGCTTAATCACAAAAGGACCTATCCATCTAGAAGTCAACTTGGGTTGTTTAATTTTAAATTTCGACAAAAATACCAAAACTTTTGCTCCAACCTTAAACTCCTTTCTACGGATCCTCTTGTCATGGTAAACTTTGGTTTTCTCTTTATAAATCCTTGAGTTTTCATATGCACCCAACCTAAGCTCATCGAGCTCATGAAGTTGCAACAACCTAAGTTCACCGGCTTCCATCATATACAAGTTCAAATTTCTCAACGCCCAATACGCCTTATGCTCTAACTCAACCGGTAAATGACAAGTCTTACCGTAGAGCAACCGGTATGGCGTGGTGCCCATCGGTGTCTTAAAGGCGGTCCTAAATGCCCACAAGGCGTCATATAGCTTTTTCGACCAAACCTTGGGGTTATCCCCGACTCTTTTTTCCAAAATCCTTTTTAATGCCCGGTTGCTGTTCTCCACTTGACCACTGGTCTGTGGGTGATAAGAAGTTGAAAAATAATGACAAACACCATACCTCTTAAGAACCTTATCTAGTTGATAATTAGCAAAATGTGTACCACGGTCACTAATTAAGGCTCTAGGGCAACCAAATCTACTAAACAATTGCTTCAAAAAATCAATGACTACCCTGGCGTCGTTTGTAGGCAAAGCCTTGGCTTCGGCCCACTTAGACACGTAGTCAACAGCAACTAGAATATACTGAAACTTGTTAGACGGTGGGAATGGTCCCATGAAGTCTATGCCCCAAATGTCAAATACTTCACATACTTGAATTCCTTGCTGTGGCATTTCATCCCGTCTAGTGATGCTTCCTTGTCTTTGGCAAATGTCACAGGTTTCGACTAACGTTTAAGCCTCCTTGAAAATTGTAGGCCAATAGAAATCTGCATCAAAAACCTTTTTACCTGTAACCGAAGGACCATAATGACCTCCAGTTGGCCCGTAATGACAAGCATCCAATATCTCCAGAGTTTCAGCTCCTGCTACACACCTTCTCACCATACCATCTACACAAGAACGAAACAAATATGGGGTATCCCAAAAATAGTACTTAGCATCTGATATGAACTTCTTCTTCTGTTGACCCGGGAAATCATTCGGTATTTCACTTGAAACCAAATAATTAGCAATATCAGCAAACCAAGGACCTTCATCAGAGTTAGAAATAACATTTAAATATTCATCGGGGAAGTTATCCTTAATCTCCCCATCTTGAAGCTCCTCCCGGTTTGGGTCTTCCAACCGGCTCAAGTGATCAGCTGCTAAGTTCTCAGCACCTTTCTTATCTTTAATCTCTATATCAAATTCTTGAAGCAACAAAAAATCCATCGAATAAGTCTAGGCTTTGCATCTTGCTTAGAAAACAAATACTTCAAAGCAGAATGGTCAGTGAAAACAACAGTTTTACTCAATACCAAATATGACCTAAACTTATCAAATGCAAAGACTACCACAAGCAACTCCTTTGCTGTAGTAGTGTAATTTTGCTGCGCGGGATTCAAGGTTTTACTAGCAAAGTAAATAGGCTTGAAATGCTTATCATCCCTTTGCCCAAGCACGGCTCCAACGGCATAGTCACTTGCATCACACATCAATTCAAATGGTAAATTCCAGTCCGGACCAACCATGATGGGCGAGTTGGTCAACTTTTCTTTCAACACCTGAAAAGCACTTAAACAAGATTCATCAAAAACAAAAAGAACGTCCTTCTCCAACAAGTGGGTCATCGGACGTGTAATCTTAGAAAAATCCTTAATGAATTTACGGTAGAAACCGGCATGACCAAGAAAACTTCGAACCCCTTTCACATTGGAAGGCGGGGGTAATTTGGCTATCACTTTATGACCTAGAACAATCCCCTCGGTCACCATGAAGTGACACTTCTCCCAATTCAAGACAAGGCATGCCCTTTCACACTGTGTCAACATTCTATCTAAATTATGCAAGCAAGTTCGAAAAGAGTCCCCAAATACCGAGAAATCATCCATGAAAACCTCCATGGAGGTTTCAAGCATTTCCTGGACAATAGCTATCATGCACCTTTGGAAGGTGCCCGAGGCATTACACAAGCCGAAAGGCATTCGCCGGTAGGCAAAAGTACCAAAAGGGCATGTGAATGTAGTTTTCTCCTGGTCTTTTGGATCAATGGGTATTTGAAAGTACCCTGAAGTTCCATCTAAGAAACAAAAGTATTCATTGCCTACTAATCTTTCCAACATTTGATAAATAAATGGGAGGGGAAAATGATCCTTACGGGTGGCATCATTAAGCTTACGGTAATCAATACAAACCCGCCAACCCGTAACCGTTCTAGTAGCCAAAAGTTCATTATTTTCATTTTCAATTACTATCATGCCCCCCTTTTTGGGCACACAGTGGACGGGACTAACCCATGAACTATCTGCAATCGGGAAAATGATCCCTGCATCTAACAGTTTAATGACTTCTTTATTAACTACCTTCTTCATGTTCGGATTAAGCCGCCTTTGTCTTTGGACAACGGGCTTCACATCATCAACAAAATCAATTTTATGCATGCAAAAATCAGGACTAATACCTGGAATGTCGGTAATCTTCCAAGCAAAAGCCCGCTTATGAGCTTTGAGCACCGCCAAAAGAAGATTTTTCTCGTCACTCGAGAGTGAGGACGAGATAACAACTGGTAGAGAGGATTTACCTGCCACGTAAGCATACTCCAAGTGGGCAGGCAATGGCTTAAGCTCCAGGTCAGTAGATGGTACATCAACAGAAATTGGTACCCTTGAGCTTCCATCAGCAACAACTTTTTCAAAGCTCTCATCCTATGGAGGTGTCTCATCCAAACTTAGTGCCATAGCCTCTGCAAACAGCTCGTCATCATCATCAATATCACCAGCTCCTAAACAAGTGAGCTCTTCATCAACCTCATTCTTCATGAATTCTTCAAATTCTTGATCCAAAGCATCATCAATGACATCTATCTTGAAACAAGACTCATCATTAGAGTAAGAATGCTTAATAGATCTTTCAACATTAACACAATTCTATCCATTCCCACACCCAAAGAAATTTCCTTATCTTTCACCCGGATGATAGCATCCGCGGTCTTAAGGAATGGTCTACCTAAAATCAAGGGTACCTTAGTATCCTCCTCTATTTCGAGGATCACAAAATCAACAAGAAAAACAATATGACCTACTTGGACAGTCATGTTTTCAGCAATCCCAATGGGATACTGAGAAGAATGGTCAGCTAAATGAATACTCATGCGAGTAGGTCTCAAAATTCAGGAAGCCAACTTACTCCATACCGAGTAAGGCATCAAGTTTAAACTAGCACCTAAATCGGCAAGTGCCTTACAAGTCAATGAACGATCAGAACAAGTGATAAGGAAACTCCCTGGATCCTCAAGCTTAGGTGGAATCTGTTGGTTCTGCAAGATAGCAGAACACTCCGCATTCAAATAAGTAGCATTCACCTCATCCATCCTTCCTTTATCCGTCACAAGTTCCTTAATAAAATTGGCATAGTTTGGCATTCCCTGGATCAAATCAACTAAAGGAACATTAATGTGAACATTTTTAATCATATTGACAAACTTATCATACTGTTCCTTTAGCTTAGCCTTCCTGAACCGCTGTGGAAATGGAACCTTAGGTTTGTATGGCTTAGCCTCGGGTGTCACAGCCGGTTTCGGTGGAGTAACCTGAGTCTTCACAGTCGGTTGATCTTCCATCACAATTTCTTCATCAACTTCAACATCTCCATCATTTCCTGTATCCTGCACATCTGAAACAATTACATTAGGATTAGGAGGAGGGTCATAGGATCTACCTGTACGAGTGGTAATGGCCTTCGCTTGCTCCTGACGAACAGGCGGTGAAGTGTACTTCTAACCATTGTTAGGCCCTTGATTCTGCTTCGGGTTCTGCTGAGTGTTACTAGGCAAAGCACCTTGTGGCCTAGTGATAGCAGCCATCCTACTTTCAAGATCCTTGAAATTGATATCCTGATTCTTGGCATTCATCTCCACTTTACCATTAATCCTATCCAGCCTCTCACTCAACTGCCTAGTATCCTCCCTTATATTTTGAATACTTGTATTTGTCTCAATTTGATTGCTCATCATCTGCTTCATCATTTCTCTCAACTCGGCATTAGGATCGGTAGTAGAAGAAGAAGAACCCGATCCTTGGCTTTGTTGAGTCTCCTGCTGTTGTGGCTGACTTTGATAATTGTTCATTTGCCACCTGTTACCAGAAAAACAAGAAGTATTAGCAGGAAAAGAAGAGTTATAAGAATTGTTACTTGATGGCCGGTTCTGAAAACCGGTGTTTCTCTGAAAACCTCCTTATTGATTCTGCACAAAATTAACTTCTTTAGGTCCCCGGTTGGGACACTCTTCAGAACAGTGTGTCTCTCCATAGTGATCACACCCATCAGCAAGAACCTTAACATCTCTTTCAAGATAACCAAATCTAGATTCTTGATTGGCAAATCCTTTATCCATTCGTGCAGCCAAAGCTTGAATCTCATCAATGACACTAGAACTGTTGCTTTCATCTGCTCTTGCAACTTTACTTTGCTTAAATCGGCCCTCATTCTTCAAAAATCTTTTATCATCCATAGCCGCATTATCTTTCACCATATGTTCCAAAATGTCATAACCTTCATTTGGAGTGATCTTGCTAAAACTTCCACCAAAAGCATACCCCATCTCTCTTTTAGAACCCTTATTCAAACCATTAAAGAATAATTCAACATACTTTTCCTTGGTCAACTCATGTCCCGAACAATTTCTCAACATCTCCTTGAATCGGATCCATGCATCAACAACATCTTCCCCATCTTCTTGCACAAAGGACCTTATCAAGTTTTCCAATTGCCTTTGAGTTCTAACCGAATAAAACTCACCAATAAAAGCTTCTTTGAGTTGATCCCAAGTAGTAATCGAATTCTCGGGGAAATCATTGAACCAATCCTCAGCATCTCTGGTGAGAGTAATAGGAAAGGTCTCAAATTTGATGGCACTCATTTGGTTTTGGCCATATTGATAAAGCCGTGCTAACTTCTCAAACCTCTCTAAGTGCTTATAAGCGTCTCATTTCTTCTTTAAGTCAAATTTCTGCTCTTCAATGATTTTAAGATGGTTTGGCTTCAAGTTGAAATTTTGATCAACACCCGGTGGTCTAATGGCGGAACCACGAGCCGTAGGAATAGTTCGGATTCGGTCACCATATCGGATGTCATTTGGGTCTCTCAGTGGTGGATTGTCACCCATTTCGTCTTTAACAAGTGCAAGATTAAAGAATTCCTCTAGATAGAAGCCTTCTTCGTCTGAATCTGGTGGTGCTGAAAAGTTAATCCTGCGTCTTGGTGGAGTCTTCAATGGACTGAAAAGAGGTCGCCCCGAAGAACGCAAAATCATCAACTATGAAACAATCCTGCAAAAACACAGCTAACATCACACGTCAAATGCACCTGTGATAATACAAGAAAACAAATCTAAGCTAATAAAGCAAATAACTTCCTCACGAGTGAGGAAGGATCAAACCACTGAATTAAAAACTAAATCGGCACACAATCCCCGGCAGCGGCGCCAAAAACTTGATGTGCAAAATCGAGCTTTAAATTTATAAAACTAAAACTTCCTAAAAACTCACTACTACGCACTCACGGGCAGTGGACCCGATCGTTTGTAATATAGTTAAGAGATAAGTCCGAGTTCATTCTCAGGGATTGGAAATGACTAGTTGCTTTATGTAATGGTTTGGAAAACGGGTGTTGCTTTGAAAATCCTCTTGACAATAAAAGTAAAATTGGTTTGCAAAATAATTGCATAAATTTGAAAAGAACTTCAGACAATATAATTAAAAGTCATTCACCTTGACTTCCCTCGACTTCAAATGTGATTGCATTTAATAAAGAACAAATTCTCTAGAGTTTAAAGATAATCGTGACAAGATTAAAGTGCTCACGTGGTACCACCAATCGTGAACAAAATACCGAATCACCTAATTGCTAGTTAAATTACCTAAGCCGGTACTACCAAAACAAAGACAATTCTTCCAACAATTAGTTTTATTGACTATCAAATTATCAATTGAACCTATATGACAATAACGTGGTACCACCAACCGATATCAATCACGTTGACAAAATTAATTTTTTCTTAAAATGATATTCACTATCATACCATGAACTAGTGATAATTACTCATAGATAAGTAACCGTTTTAAAATCACATACACATTCAAGTGGTACCACCAACGAAGAATTATATGCAACCAATATCAAAATTAATTAATAAAAGGAGTTAAAATCATCAAGATCACAGAACAACGATAATTGAATAAACTCTTTTGAATTAAAAATGTTGCAATCACATTATCCATCTAGTTTCATCAAGGTGGATGATTAAACGTTTAGCCACTCATGATCAATCCACAATAATAATTAAAATAGGTGAGAAACATGATGTACCAATCGTTTGATGAAAAATAAATTGCAAGACAGTAAGTAGATACGATCTAGATAGGTGCCCGTGAATCATCAAAGAATCCGCCTAAGAAATTATCTTGATTGGAGATTGAAGGACCCTTGTAGAACAGCTCCTAGAAAGAATTTTGATGCCTGAAATTCGACCTAGGGTTTTGCTTATGTACTCCTTCAAAATCTGATGCGGAAAACGATCCAACCCTTCAGCCCTCGTGCACCCACAGCGGCGCAGTGGGTAGTGCATCCCCTCACTGCGGCGCAGTGAGGAGAGTTTGACTTTAACTTTCGGGTGACTGCAGCGCAGTGACAATGGATACTTCCACTGCGGCGCGGTCCTTTTCCTCGGCCTTCTTTCCCTTTGATGCGACTGCGGCGCAGTCGTCCTACTGCAACCACCATTGCGGCGCAGTGGGGTGTGTTCCACTCTTTTCCGTGGATATAGACTGCGGCACAGTGGGCATAGCAACCTCCACTGTGGCGCAGTCACAAGTTTGGTGACTAAAATTCGCTTTCGATCTTTAAGCTTGCTGAACTCTTCAATCTTCTAAACTTTATCAACTCTCAATCTCATAAATCATTGTCTTGACCAAAAATCATCCGAAAATGTGCTAGATGAACACGTAACCTGTTTAGAGCGTGTAAACACTAACAAACACCATAAATGTGCCAAATGCACACAAAATAGACTTAAAACACTTAAATGAACGGTCAATAACGATGTGGGTAATGGGTATTAATTAGTCACATCACCCCCCCAAGGTACCTTCATCCTACAGGTGCTCAGTTTTTTGGGGTTCAGGTTGACATTAGCAGGTGGTTTAGAGTTGAGGGGCAGGTTGGTGATAGGGTGGTTACTAGTGATATTTGGCAAAAAATATTTTCACCAACCGGGAACCCGTTTATCGTGAGTTGTGTTTAGAGTTTTACTCCACATTGAAATTGTCAAAAGAGTTGCACAAAGTGAAGGATATTTTTGAGGAGAGATGTGTATTCTTTTACTGTGGGGGAACTCAAAGAAAGTTGTCCATTGCTGAATTTGGGTATTACACGGGTATGTACTCAAAGGAGGAGTTGGATAACGGGGAGTTTAGAGCATTGTTGAGGAAGGGTTTATATGTGAAACAGGGTTTGGGTGACGGTGAGTCCATTCCTCAATATTGGACTCGCATTTCTGGGGGTGAAGCTTGGCCAAATGGGGTTAGTTAGTGTGTCAAAAATAAGGAGTGTTAAGTTGAGGATGCTTCACCGTATGATTGTGACGTTCTTGGTACAGCGGTCCACTCACTGGGACAAGGCGTACCAACTAGACTTGTGGTTGATAAAGCTGTTCTCTAAGGGTTTTGCTGCAGGTACTAACTCGGATTTTGCTGATTTTGCCGGTGGTTCTGGAGGGTTTGCCAGTGGTTCTGGTGGATTTGTTGGAGATACAAGTTTGGATATTGGAGGGTCAGGCTCAAGAGCAGGAGATGCACCAGAGCAGGCTACTTGCTGGGTGGATGACCTTTTTAGTCCACCTGGTGCTCCCTATGGCTACCACGGTCAGCAGGAGTGATGACGATGATGATGATTCCCATTCGGTCCCGTGGGATGGAATCATATGATGGTTGGTAGATTATTCATGATTGGTATTCGGATGACTGTACTAGTACATTCTTTCTTATTTTCAGTTCTTTATTTTCTGGTATCCACCCTACGGGGTGATGAGACATTTGTATTTTCATTTTTCTTTTCTTTTCTTTAGGTTTTGCATAAAAACAATTGAAACTGTGATATGTTTGGGATTTTTGTGGTTTGTTATTGATGCAAGTTAAACAGGGTATTATGTTGATGGCTATAGCGCAACACAAGTGTGTGGGGGGGACCCCTTGGATTCTCTTATCATCTCTATTCTATGGCATCAATGTGTTGATTGTGTGATGGTGTGCATATGCTGGCAGTAAGTTCAACGCATTATCATTGTTGCTATATTTGATGCACACACAACTCTCGCACCTTCCGTTTTGGTACAAGTTGTTTCTCCCGCCACACAAAGTGTTCTTCCTTTTTCAGAAGCGCCATGTGTAACACGGGGATGGCTAACTTGTTTCAAAACGGAATGTGTCCTTATTCCGGTATGTGCTCTTATTTTTCTATGTTGCTTACCCCTATTTACCTTTGTTTGACCGAATATGGACATTGAGGGCATTGTCCATCTTAAGTGTGGGGGGTGGCAAATAGGTTTAAGCTACCGGGTTTATCGCTTTCGTTGTTTTGCCATTGAGATTTCTACCGGTTTTGTTGATGTGTCCCTCTCGCAGGCCTTTAGATTCTATCTAAGGGTAAGAGTCTCCATTTCAAGCTCTTCACTGTGATGTCCATGTTTAAAACTGGTGCTTTCAATTTGGCGGGATGATAGAAGTTGATATGATTTTTAACTTGAGTTAAACTTGTCCTTATGGTAAATTGCTTTTGTCACTTAATTTATGATAACTTAATAAGCAATTTTACTACAAAATTTTTCCTTGACAAAAATTTTTAATTGGCGAAGTGTGTTCTGAACAGTTATTTGGCTAGTCCTTTGGGACTGATAACATTACTTGCATACTCGTATATATCTAAAACACCCAATTGTGAGATTTCATCATTTCATATATAGTTGTGTCAGGTGACGGTTTTGGTTTGATTGCCTCGTAAATACGTCCCTCTCTTAGGCTCTTGGATTCATTCGGGAGTAAGGGTTTCTATTTTTGATGCCCTGCAATAGGATGTATGTGTTTAAGGTATTTCTAGGCCATTTCCGAGTTCTTTTCTCGATAAGAGTATACCGGTGATGTGTTGATTCTAGAACTTGGCCTGGTGATCGTGACGAGTACATCGGATGACGAATTAGCATTTAGGTTTGACCATACTTTTTCTTTCTTTCTTTTCACTTTTCTTTTGTATATCCATACCTTTACTATACAAAACCTTATACATATACTTATATATACATACACTCTTCTTTTCTTTGTATACCTTAGTGCAATTATACACATTTACAACCCTTTTAACTTAGCCTTTTCCTTTGTATAAATCCACTCATATATGTAAACTTCACCTAATTATACCTTACTATACCGATAGTCTAATCTTGGGGGGGGGGGGGGGGCATTGATTGTCATTGGTTTGTTTGGATGGTTTGGGAAAGCTTCAGTGGATTGATTAGTGGAATATTCTTGTCTATGAGAATACGTCAATGGATCAAGTTATCGAGGATTATCTTAAAAGGTTCAAACGAAGAAAGTAAAGTGTATAGACATGTTTAACATTGTAAGAGGGTATCTACTAGTAGAGTAAAAGTGGTTCAAAAAGAATAAAAATATGAAAAACAGAAAATTTAAATAAAAAAAAAAGAACTTGGGCTAATAGCGGGTATTTCTCATTTTTAAATGTCTAGAAAGTTTGTTGTATTATTACTAATGGAAGACTTAGATGATCATAAGTTGTTTGAAGTTAATACACCACAATGATGTTGGGTTTTGCTTGGTACTTTGGAGGTGTGTTCGCGGGATAGCATCTTATGGGTTAGTGGTTTGTTGGCAATCAATGGTATGGGTTTGGTTAGACTATTTTGTACATTTCTCATGTATACCTTATACTTTTGATTATTACCTTTCAACTATAACCCAAATTTCCCATACTTCATTGTACATATCCATTATACATAGCTTTAGCATAACTATACAACCACCCTTATGCCTATTTTGACGATGTACTTGGTGCTTGCGCCATGTTGGTGGAGCGACGATCCTAGTTCAAGCCTATGGTAAAATAGTATACATCACAACGGAGCTATGAGCGATTCTTCATATATTCAACCTCTAAAGTAAGTTTGTTTAAGTAGAATGATATTGATAGGATCGTTTGTTTCATTTATGCTTAGTTGAGTTATTTTGGCTTGCGAATTGTTCAGGTATTGTCAAACATTTCGGGTTTTCATTTAAGATTAAAACTGCTTCACTCGCCTTTTGTCATTTGAAATACTTGGTGTTGCTTCTTTTTGATACTCGTAACTTGTTTTGATAGTTTGATTGTCAAGGAATACTTTTACTTAAATTCCGGATTTGCTTGAGGACAAGCAATGCTCAAGTGTGGGGGGATTTGATGTGACTAATTTATACCCATCGCCCACATCATTATTGGCCATTTATTTAAGCGTTTTAAGTCGATTTTATGTGCATTTGGCGCGTTTACGGTGTTTGTTAGTGTTTTCAGGCTCTAAACAGTTTACACGTTCATTTGGTACATTTTCGGAAGTTTTCTTGGCCTAGAAGTTGATTTGTGTTATCGAGAGTTGATTCAAGTGGAAAAGATGGCGAAGCTCAGCATGTATTCGACATCGAAAGAAGGTTGTTCGTCATAAGCATTGACTGCGCCACAGTGGGTATGTTACATGGCCACTGCGCGGCAGCCATTATATTATCCACGTCCTCGAATTGAATTAACCCCACTGCGCCGCAGTGGGGGTTGCAGGGGTTGACTGCAACGCAGTCACTTAATGAAGAAATCAGGCCGTGGATCCTCACTGCGCCGCAGTGAGGGAATGCGCATCCCACTGCGGGTGCACGGGGTCTGAAGGCCTGGACGATTTTTGCATCAGAATTGGGAGAAGTATAAATAAGAAACACAACCCTAATTCGCAACTTATCAAAATTCTTTCTAGGAGCTGCTCTACAAGGGGTTATTTCAAGGATCAAAGCAAGGATTTCTTCCATCAATTAATTGAAGATTCACGAGCACCCATCTAGATCGTATCTACTTTTATTGTCTTGCAATTTCAATTTCTCAAACGATTGGTACATCATGTTTCTCTTTTATTTTAATTATTATTTTGAATTGATCATGAGTGGCTAAACATTTAATCATCCACCTTGATGAAACTAGATGAATGATGTGATTGATATATTTTTAATTCAAAGAGTTGATTTTAATTATCATTGTGTCGAGATCTTGATGATTTAATTCCTTTATATATATTATTTTGATATTGGTTGCATGTGTGTTCTTCGTTAGTGGTACTAGTTGAATGCATTTGTGATTTTCAAATGGTTGTTTGTCTATAAGCAACTATCACTAGTTCATGGTATGATAGTGAATATCATTTTAATGAAAGGAATATGCTGTCAACGTGTTTTATAACGGTTGGTGGTACCACTTTGTTGGTGCATTTCTGGGTGACAACATCATTATAGAAGTGTGTCTTGAGTCTATTGAATATGTACTTGTAATAAACGTTAAGTTTTCGCGTATAATAAAGTCAGCCTCGAATTGGTCAACACGTTGACTTGGTCGAGCTCGACCTGGTCAAGTTCGAACTGATCAACACGTTGACTTGGTCGAGCTCGACCTAGTCAAGGTCGAGTTGGGCTCGGTCCAAGAAATTCGAGGTCCGTCAAGTCCATTAAGTCTTAGTATAAATAGAGATTAAACCTTATGTTTAAGGTTAATCTTCCAGTCGTTTTGTTTTTCATATTTTCGTATTCCGAACCTGGTGTGTTACTTGTAATTACATTTACCGAAGTAATATACGGTTCCAGTTTATTCATATTCGTGTTTGTGTTGTTGATTGCTTTTGTATAAGATTTTCCGCACTTATACATTAGTTACTTAATCTCGTGTGATCCGGTGGCAAAGGGACTTTCAATTGGTATCAGAGCCAACGGAGGTATTCTTTTGGTTCGGGATTAAAGTTTCAACGACGATTAAAGTGTTTACACTCGATTCTCCAAGGTTTTCATTTCGGTCAAGGCTCTCACGCTCCACTCGAGCTCGACCTCTCAAGCTCGACCTCGACCTAGTCTGGAGCTCGACTTAGTCGAGCTCGACCTCTCAAGCTCGACCTCGACCTAGTCTGGAGCTCGACCTAGTCAAACTTGACCTAGTCAAGCTCGACCTAGTCAAACTCGACCTAGTCAAGCTCGACCTAGTCAAACTCAACCTAGTCAAACTCAACCTAGTCAAGCTCGACCAATCCAAGCTCGACCACTCGAGCTCGACCTATCCAAGCTCGACCATTTGAGCTCGACTGCTGAAAATCGTGCTGACTTTGTTTTGGCCATAACTTTCAAACCGTAACTCCGTTTTTGACGATTCAAGCGGCCACAAATTCGTAGAAGAGTCTACTTTCCAATGGTTATGGAAACATCACTTGACCTCGACCACAATTTGACCTCGAGCTCGACCAAGCTCGAGCTCGAACTCGACCACAATTGGAGCTCGACCTTGACCAGATTTGGAACTGGAGCTCGACCTCGACCTTTCTGGAGCTCGATCTCGACCTTTTCTGAAGCTTGTCCTTTATCTCCTGTTCGACTATATAATCAGATTTGGTGCTCCAAGTGATTGGCCTTTTTTTAGAATTTGCAATCTTGATTATGTTTAGGTTCTAAACTTGTCTGAATATTGAACTTGTAAACTCTTTTGAGTTTAGGTTTGATATCTGTTAATCGAGTTTTGGACTTGTAAACTTGATCAACTTTAGATTCTGATTAATCACTTTTCGAATTGTCAAGAACTTGTAATCTTAATTTAGTTTTGGTATAAGCTTGTTGGAATATTGAACTTGTAAACTCCTTGAGTTTTGGTTCGATTTCTGTAATAAAGCATTAGACTTGAAAACTTGATCAACTTTAGGTTCTAATTTTAGACAACTCGAATCAATGACGGCTAGAGGTCTATCCTTCATAGAAGATTATGAAGATTCCGTGTAATCTTAGAGGGAATTCAATACCAAGAAAAAAGGTTGTTGTAACAAGGAGCTACTAGTTATATGAATCGTATCATGATGTTGTTCTGTCAATGAGCTACTGGGTTGCCTCTTGATTGTATATGTGAACAATTGTGTCATGATGTTGTTTTGGCAAGGAGCTACTGTGTTATCTCTTGTTTGCACATGTGAACACTGTGGGATGAAGATGAGAGATGTGTTGTACAAAAAATAAATAAATAAATAAACATATAGGTTGTTTTAAGAATTTTGTAGAGAAAAGGGAGGGATAAAAAATCAAAGCTTCCATGTTTTCTATGCAAAGTTCTTGGATGTTCGTAGCAATGAAGATCATGGTGTTTCAACAGGGTTTAGTCATGGTATCTTTTTGGTTTTGAATCTGTGTGACATGTGTCCGAGTAAACTGTTCATGATCTTTGCTTAACATGTGTTTGGGATTTTGTCGAAAAGCTTTTGTGATAAAGTTAATCATTTGCAACCGAGTAATTGAAAATCAAACCTTTATTTAATGCCAATGATGTAGAGATGATTAATCCAGTGACTAGTGAAGAGGTTGCAGATTAAGTGGTTCTCTATTATTTTGGAAATGCTTACCTTGAGGGGGAGATTTGATATGAAAGATTTCAGGTGATTGGTGGATTCGTGAAGATACAAGACAAAGTCAGACACTATTGGTTGAAGACATGGATCTTATGAGTGCTACATATCTGAAATTCAAGTCACAGAATTTCTTATCGTTGTGCGAGCTGATTAAATTCGATGTTGATTGTTGGAGATTCAACTTCTTTATCATATGTCGGTTAAGCTTGAAGATCAAAATAGATTGAGCGATGTTATTTTGCATAATATTTGGAGTGATGATATCCAAATTGCAAGAGGAGGCAATGATGTCTGTATTACTTTGAAGTGATGATGTTTGGCATGATAATATTGCTTGGAGCTTAATTTGGATGTTATTGTTCAGGGGGAGAATTACAATCTGAGTATTAGATTTGTTAATTGTCATAAGGATACAGAGATTTTGCAGTTTGAAGATCAGTGTGCAGCGCATAAAGATCAAGTCTTACCAAAAGAAGACATAATATTATTAGTTAACGAAAATTTGTTGATTGCAGATTTTTTAACTAATGATTGTCATAAGTGATAACAATAGTCAAGGAGTGCTTGATTGGGCATTATATTTCTGTTACTATTTACATGCATTACAAGTGAAGACTTTGAAGATCGATGAAAACTTCTAAATGCTGATGTCAAGGGGGAGTCTGTTGGTGCATTTCTGGGTGACAACATCATTATAGAAGTTTGTCTTGAGTCTATTGAATATGTACTTGTAATAAACGTTAAGTTTTCGCGTATAATAAAGTCAGCCTCGAATTGGTCAACACGTTGACTTGGTCGAGCTCGACCTAGTCAAGCTCGAACTGGTCAACACATTGACTTGGTCGAGCTCGACCTAGTCGAGGTCGAGTTGGGCTCGGTCCATGAAATTCGAGGTCCGTCAAGTCCATTAAGTTTTAGTATAAATAGAGATTAAACCTTATGTTTAAGGTTAATCTTCCAGTCGTTTTGTTTTTCATATTTTCGTATTCCGAACCCGATGTGTTACTTGTAATTGCATTTACCAAAGTAATATACGGTTCCAGTTTATTCATATTCGTGTTTGTGTAGTTGATTGCTTTTGTATAAGATTTTCCGCACTTATACATTAGTTACTTAATCTCGTGTGATCCGGTGGCAAAGGGACTTTCACACTTTATCCTCACATAGATACAATTGTTAATTAGATAATCAAACAAACTAAATGTCAGTAAGGGTGTCTAGGCATTGGTGGTACCGGCTTGGGTAACTTAACTAGCAATTTAGGTGATCAGGTAATTTGTTCATGGTTGGTGGTACCACGTGACCACCTTAATTCTTTCACGATTATCTTTTCAACTCAAATGAATTTGCCGTTAAGTGAATGCAATCATGTTTGAAGTCTAGTGAATTCAAGGTGGATGATCCTTATTATTATTGTTTGAAGTTTTTCTTTACTTTTATACAAATTGTCTTTTAAATTTCTTTTAATTTAATTGTCAAGAGAGAATTGAAGCAACACCCTTTTTTCCGAACCATTTCATCAAACAACTAGTCAATCCAATCCCTGAGAACGAACACGGTCTTACCTTTTAACTATATTACAAACGGACGGGTCCACTGCCCGTAAGTGCGTCGTAGAGAGTTTTTAGGAGATTCTAGTTTATAGATTTAAAGCTCGATTTGGCACATCACTGCTGAAGGTAAGTGTAACTTGCAATCCAGAGGAGATTTTATTGCTACTGCCTCTCATGACCTCGAAGTGGCTGACCAGAAGTGGAAAGATACTGTCTTTCCTTACCTGGAGAAACTTGTTCTTGACCCCAACATTATTGTGGAAGACCTTCTTAAAATTGTTCCTGATGTGATTCAACCTGAAGTCGCCGTTGATCCTCAATGAATGGTTAAGGCCTGTGTGCCTTTGGTTTGGCATGTGCACCTCGTTGAATATTTCCTCTTTTATCAACAGCTTGTCATGCTGTTTTGAACTATTTGTTTTTCATATCTGCAGATATTTGGATAATCTTGCTTGTGGATACTTTCTTTTACCCACAGTGTCGGGACTGTGGTTTCATAACTAGTAGGTTGCAGTCTTATGGACTGCTTTGTTAATATTATAAAGGTTTGCAAATTGTTGCTTTATGTTGTTTTGGTGTTGTGACATAAGAGCTGTCTTTGCAGCTTCTAGTTGTCATACAACTGTGATAGTTGCTTAACTTTTCACACCCATTTGCATGCTATTCTGAGTGGATATATCCATAGGTGTTTACTTGGACTATAGGTCCTTTTTAATTTTTTGTGGAATTCCATTACATGGGCGTCCCCATATATTGCTGTACGTATTTTTTGCGCTTATATGCGTCTTTTTCTAAGGAAGATATATTGAAAAAAGAATTAAAAGTCTTTATTTACTAATATGAACGAGGTTACATACCATATCCTCTAGGCTTAGAAAATAAAATGAAGAAAAAAGACTAATTGCAAATGGGGCTGCCTTTGGGCGTGTCATTATCCATCTAGGCACCCATAGTGGGGTTTCTTCAGATAGCTTTTTTGCCTTTGTCACCAAGGTCCCTATTCCTCCACTTGATCATTACGTATGCCATGAACGGGATTATTTCAAACTTTTGGATCCCAAGTCTTCCCAGGATTGCTTGGAAAGGCGATGGTCCACGCACCACAAAAAAGGTAATCTTTTCTCTTCGTTTCCAGCGTCCCTTTCCCATTAGCATTTGCAACGACAGCTTCCCCAGTGGTTCAGTTGCGTTCCCGGAGTACCCTTGGACCGAAGCTTCTGTTCTCTTAAAATTCATCCGCGACACTGGGTGTAGCTTCCAGAAGGCTTTTTCATATAGAACATTGCATTCGCTTCCAGTATCTACAATAATATCTTTTACTTTGGATATTTCTAGGATTACGGAGATTCCCAGGGGGTCTCTAAAGGTTTTGTGAGTTGGAGGAAATGTGATTCTGTCCATATTTCCCCTGTAGTTCTCTGGGAGCGGATGTTCTGGTCCAGGTTTATTCTTTATTATGGTATAAATAGTTTTCTCTGGACCTTTTTTTCTTTTCATCCGTGTCATCTTCTTTCTTCATGCCATGCTGTTGCCTGGCGCTTTTTACTAAGTGTGAGAGTTTCCCTTCGTTTATTGCTTCTTCTATAGCTTTCCTGGGTTGCCAACACGCATTCGTGTCGTGGCCATGATCCCTGTGGAACTCACAATATTTTTCTGGGTCCTTCCTATTTTTTCCGCTTAGTCTGGGTGGGGTGGGGAAGGTTTTCGTGACGTTCTCAGTGAGCAATATTTCTTTTGGGCTTTTCTACGGTTCCGGAAGTTTCACCCTAAGATATCCTTTAACATCCTTGTGATACGGGGTATACCTTGATTTTTCTCTTTCATTCGTCCATTTACCTTTCCTATTGGTCGGAGCTTCCTTCTCCTGCTTGGGGCTCGTATCTCCCTTCAAGGTTGTGTCTCTGGCATCCAAGTATACGTAAGCCCTCTTTTGGACCGCTTCATATGTTTTTGGGAGATCCCTGTACAGGAACTCGACTAGTCCTCTGCTCCGGAGGCCGTGCAGTAGCCCTGATATCCTCTATGACTCAGGAAGATCCACAATATCTTCTGTTTCGATGGTGAATCGGTCCATGAATGTTCTGCAACCCTCTGTTTCCTTTTGTTTTATTCCATGAGCGGCCACATGAATTTTCTTGTGTTTCTTCTGTTGGCTGAAACGGGCCCTAAACTTCTCTTTGAGGTCATCGAAGCTAACGATGGACCCTTTCGTGACATTCTTCAGCCATTCCCTGGCACCTCCTTCGAGTGCATATCTGAACATCCTGCATGCGGTTGGCATATTCCAAGCCTTCATCTCCGCTGCTCCTTCGAATGCCTCCAAGAAGTCGTCTGGGTCGCTCTTTCCTTTATATGTTCCAAGATGGGAAGGGTATTTTAGATCTTTTGGGAGGGGATAATTTTGTATCCAGGCTACAAATGGTGAATTTTCTGCACTTCCCCCAACTATTTGCAGCTCCAGGGCATTCTGATATATGGGAGCCGCCCAGTTCTTCGGACCGTAGGACCCAGGGGATGGCATGGCGTATTGCTGTCCCCCTATGCCTTGCGGGACCCCTTGTGTCGGTATGGCAAACTGTGACGTGTAATATTGATGGGGTTGCGACTGCCCTGCCTGTTGGTTGCCATAAATGCCTCCTAGGAGATGGGCGCCATAGGGCCCTACGGAGTATTGTTGTGCCCCAGGTCCGTTCATGCTTCCGTGGGCTTGACCCCAGGCGTTTGATAGTTCTGCACGACAGGTGCTTGGGGGATGCTACCTAAGGGCCCTGAAGATCCTTGAAAGGTTTGGCCTAAAGCTCCTTGGGAGGCTTGGCCCGAAGTCTGACCCGAAGCTCCTGGGAAGATATATCCCGAAGGTCCTGAGAGGGCATGTCCCACGGGCCCTGGGAAGATAGGACCTAAGGATCCTAGAAAGGTATTCCCCAAAGGCCCCTCGTAACCTTCCGATGGGAAATTGTATCTAGGGGGGACGTTTTTCGCCGCGTCGGATCTTGCCTGGGCGGGCCCGGACCGCGACGGATTGGGTTGCGGGGCTTCGGATGAGGCTCCACGCCTCGTTGGCTCTGGCGGGACATTAGTTTGAGCGCTGGCCCCAGAGGCCAAGTTCTCCTGTCTTGTGGCCCCTGCTTCCGCCAGCTGCGTACAATGCGGGGGGGGGGGGGGGGGGGTCGAATCCTTTTGCTTCCTAGCCCGAATCCGTAATCAGTCCTGACCCGGGATCTCGGTATCCGAGGATATCGCCGGAGTCCCCTTGGAGAGGTGTCAGCATCATATTCATCTTCGGTTTCGCCATCGAAATTTAGTGTCCTAGTAACACGGTACCATCGAGTGCTCCAGTTCTCCGATGGTACCTAATGGTATGATTACTATGACTATAGTTTCGAATAATATAGTCTGGATCAAATAGTTGCGGGGCCCCGAATGAGGATCCTCGCACGAATCCGCCTTGTCCGCTTGGTGTTTGTCCCGGGCGTTTAGTGTCTTCCGCGGCTCAACGATCAGTCTGCTGGTCACCATTAGCCGGTGTTTTGGTTGTTTGCTGAGAGCTTTGCCCGAATCCTGGCGGGACGTCGGTCATTCTCCTTGATTCGATACAGAAAACAGGATTCAGAGTGGTGGCGGGATCTGAGTATGAGGTCCCACGGATGACGCCAAATGTTTGTGCACCGAACCGAGGTTGATACGACGGGAGGTTATATGTAGTTAAAATGGCTTGTTGGCGATTCCCAAATGATAGAGTTAATCTCTTTACGCCAATGAAGCTTTCTGCACGATCAGTGTGTGATCGAGGATGTGTTATTGAGTGCCTTTAATAGGTATTATGGGTCTCCTTATATAGGGAGAGTGTTCTTGGAGAACAAGTAGGTCGTTTTAGGGTTTCCTAAGTCTTAGGCCAGGAATATTATTTCCTTAATTATTGGTCGTAAGTGATAAGGCCAAATCCTAAAACTATAGGGGAATAATTCTTATCCCTTTTATCTTACTGTGGAGGACTTCGTTACAGACAACCTTTGTGTCGTAACGTGTCACTATCCCTTCGTGTGGTGGGTCCTGCGTACCGCTGAGAGGGTACATCATCATTTATACTTGATCTAGGTTGGTTGATTTTGATGTCAAAACCCATTTTTAGAATTAAAGCTAGGTTAAGGATGCTCACTTACTTTTTGGTGTTACCCACTTGGTTCTTCCTATGAACAAGTGCGACCCACCAAGTTTCTGGCGAGGCTCACTAACTGCTGGTGTGTGATCAGGGTGGTTATAGTACGACCCACCTATTTTCCGGTCTGGCCCACAACCTGGAGTCTACCTTTTTGCTTCGTTTAACTTCTGTTTGGTCAGTTGGGTGACTATTGTGAGAAGTTACTCAAACTTTCTTTGGGGGATGGTGTCTCAGACTTTACCATTTGGGATACCTTGTAATGAATTAAATAGGTTGTGATCGTTGTTGAGTTTGATATTGCGTTGATCTATCTTCAGAGGTTATATTTGCTTGTCTCATGTGAGTTTGTAGCCCTCTACTATTTGCGCACTTTGAGGGTGGAAAGATACTCACTTTGTGTTATTGTGCTATGCCGTAGATTAAACCTCTATTAATTTCACATGAATATGTTTTCGTGCTACTATATGTTTATGGGTAAACATGAATCTTAGTGGTAACAGTGTGGATTATGTAAAACATTCAAGTTGTCATAGATTATGCTAAGGTAGTACTTATATGATTAAAGTATGGTAGGTAAACCGGTTCGTCTAGTGGGCGTTGGTTGGGTAGAGAGAAAGCTGATGGTATCATGTATAAATACGCTTCCAATACCCAAAAGGGATATCAGAACCGAATTCCGACATGCATCTGATGTACTAGGATGTGAAGGGAAAACTGATGGCATCATCGGTATACAAACACCCATAGCATTTTGGATGTATATGTTAGATTCATACCATACTATAATTATATAGAAAAATACTTGATGCGGTTATTATTCATTTGTGATACTTGATGTTGTGATTTTTGGGCGTAATTGTGCACCGTTTGTGATTCTTGTGATTTTGAGCATAGTTCCCATTGATGATTCTTATGATTTTTAGGCATAATTACCATTGATAATATTCGATTTTTCAATTTTCAACAAACACCTATTAGAATCACGAACTAAAAATAATTTAATAAAATCGTTAAACTTTAATAGATGGGTCACTAAAAATAAAATAATCTTTTGATAATTAAAAATGAGTCACTAGACAATAAAATAATCCTATCTAATTTAACTTAATTAATGAATCACGTTGCAAAACATTGGACAGTCAAATATGTAAAAAGAAATAAAAAGCATGACATGTTCGCAATTCGTAAGCGATGACAGTGTGTAAAGTAGAACCTTCTTCAATGGAAACCATGTGCAAAGAGTCAACTCAATTGCATCTTCCAATTGAAAGCAAATATTTGCATCTACATCTACAAATAAATCTATAAATAAGAACAAGCCTACTCATTAAGTCATTCGTATTTCAAATATTACAATCCTTATTAAAACTTTAAATCAATCTTTGAATCTTAGATCAACAAAACTTACAAAAATGGCAGCTAAACAAGGAGAACTCCCTCTTCTGACCCCATACACAATGGGCAAATTTCAGCTTTCTCATAGGTAAATATATTTACATCATCTCTCCTATCTTCTCTCGTTTCAAATTTTTTACTTTTCTCAAACGGAAAACGTTTGTTCTTACTTGTTACTGCATAGTTTAGTTTTGTTGAAGTTAGTAACTAACGTGGGTGCCCGAACTTAAACCTGAGACCGAGAAGCAAATGTCAGATTTCCTCTTGGCCATTTTCTAGTTTATACTTGGTTTATAAATTCGTTATCGATATAGTTAATAAATTTTGTGAACAGTGCACCTATTTGATTTACTTCATTTGCATATATATTATTTAATCTAGCCATTCTCTTTGTACAGTCATGTACACGCAATGTTATGTTAGTTACTCTAAAATTATGATACAAAATCGAAGTTTCAATTTTAAAAATAAAGTATAAAAGTGCTTGTTTGATTACTTGAATGTGATTCACTGAATTACTTTAATACATATAGAAATTACCCAATACAACTATCCTCTAGTTCTTTGGAAGGAGTATATTGCATAAATTATTTTCATAAATAATGTTCGATTTTTCTTCGTTTAAAGACCATTTCCAAACTTTTAAATTAACCCGATGAACTTCTCATATTTCTTATGTTTACAGAGTTGTTTTGGCACCTCTAACAAGGGAAAGATCTTACGGAAATGTCCCTCAGCCGCATGCCGTCTTATACCATTCTCAAAGAACAACCAAAGGAGGCTTTCTTATTACGGAAGCCACTGGGATTTCTGATACTTCAATGGGGTATATATCTAGGGAAAATGATTTATGATGTTAACATCATCTTTGTTGGATGATGTTGCTCTCACAAACTCACTTAAATCAATTTCTACACAAGTCAAAAAGCCTCCCATGATTTTAATGGTTCGTGAGAACAACATCATCTAACCAAAATAATGTTAACATCATCCAAGTTATCCCCATCTATGTCGTCTATTATAATATACAAGATTTCCTAACTTAGTCCAAAAGTTTATTAGATAGATATAAAACATTACTTTATGTATATTTCTTACGTTTAGGTCTGCAAATACCCCCGGAATATGGACCAAGGAACAAGTTGAAGCATGGAAACCAATTGTAGATGCCGTTCATGCCAAAGGCGGAATCATTTTCTGCCAACTTTGGCATGTTGGCAGGCAATCACATACCAGTATGCTATTTGTTCATCATTTTTTTCTAGATAAAATACTTATTACATTTCCTTTCTTTATATTATTTTCATTTGTTGAACAGAATTTCAACCAAATGGGCAAGCCCCGGTATCTTCCACAGATAAGGGATTACCTTATGAAGCATTTACACCACCGAGGAGGCTAATGACAGAGGAGATCCCTCTTGTTGTTAATGATTATAGGCTTGCTGCAAGAAATGCAATTGAAGCTGGTAAGAATTACTGATGTTATAAGCTATCTCTTTCTTTGTATGTGTTATGTTACATGCAAGCTTTAATTATGTTTATTTTTTTAATAGGTTTTGATGGAGTAGAGATCCATGCCGCTCATGGTTATTTACTCGATCAGTTTTTGAAAGATGCAGTAAACGATAGGACAGACAAGTATGGTGGTTCTCTAGAAAACCGTTGCAGATTTACATTGGAAGTAGTTGAGGCTGTTGCAAACGAAATAGGAGGAGACAAAGTTGGGATAAGATTATCCCCATTTGCAGACTACATGCAATCAAGTGACTCCAACCCAGTTGCTTTAGGTGTTTACATGGCCGAGTCTTTGAATGCATATAACATTGCTTACTGTCATATGGTTGAACCAAGGATGAAAGATGTTGTTATAACAGTTGAAAGTCCCGATAGTCTTTTGCCAATGAGAAAAGCGTTCAAAGGTACTTTTATGTCTGCCGGAGGGTATGGTTTGGAAGATGGTAACAAAGCTATAGCTGAAAACCGAACAGATCTTGTTGCCTATGGTCGTTTGTTTTTGGCAAATCCTGATTTGCCAAAAAGGTTTGAGCTTAATGCTCCCCTAAACAACTATGACAGGGAGACGTTTTTTACTTCTGACAGCGTAGTTGGCTACACTGATTATCCATTTTTGGAAAGCACGGCTTAAAGTTGATGGATTCGAAATGGTGTACACATTTGCAATTCTGATAAAAAGGTCAAGGGATCATGAAGTGGCTGAAGTAATATTTTTCTTTGTTTCTTTGTTTGAGGAAGTTATGTTAGTGGTTGGCAAAAAGCATAGTTCTTATTGAGTATTTTATTGTTTTGTTGTTTGTATTGTTTTTGTTTGAGGAGAATAAAATGGTGTACACTAGCGTTCTTATATTATATATTGTTTGCTTTGATAACGAAATAGACTAAAACTTCGAAATGATGAACTGCAACTTTTAACAATGAAAGTGTTTGATTGTTTGAATAAAGTTTGATAACCATAGGCCCATAGCCACTACGACCCACCATACAATTTCGTGATCCATTTTCTTTTAGCCCATGTACATGTTCAATTAAGAGTTTAACACATTGCCTTCTAGTAGACTATGATGGGTTAAAACGTCTAATCACGTTAAGCATTCAACCTAAGCACATTGCCTTACGGTGGGTTGTGATGACTATTTTTTCTTGTAATTTAGTTTAGTAGAAACCAATGCGAATCGCGATAAGCATGTCAAAACAATTAATTTATTGTCGGACTAAGAAGACTCTGAGTTAGACCGGTCCAAAAATGCGTTTTTTTGTATTCGAAAAAGTTAACCTACAACCATGATTGAAAATTCCATTTTAACAACTTTATCTCACAATAGAATTTCATTAATACTTCAATAAATCTTGAGCTTATTCAAACCTCTTTTCAGAATAGCTACTAAAGAATTAATCAAAATTTGCTGCAGGTACAGATTAATAATGCACATTCAACTTCATACTATATTCTACTCATTTGAAGTGATTTTGCTTAATACATGGTTTATGCTCTCATATAATACTACCTTTATTTGATAACCACACCCTTCTTTTTAATATCTTAACATGATCTAATATAAATATAAATTTGGCTAGAATCATATTGGTGAATGGTGAGAGTTGATGAGGGATACTTGGTAAAAGTCTGCTTCAGATAGGCTATTTCCAGGAAACATATTATATACTTAAATGGCTAAATCCAAAACCAAACTGGGCTAGTTATCTTCTTTCCTGGGTCATTCAATCCGGTGATTAAACCCGGGTTTAACCCGGAAATATTAAATTAAATTTTAAAGTCAAAAGAATATATCAATAAGTATAAAGCTAATGAGTCAACTAACACAATAATAAATTATAAATTAAAAAATAAGAATAGTTTTCGTATTAAGTAAACAAAAAAAAGTATCTTGTTTCATAATACTATATAAAAAAACTTTTCCCAATAATTAGGACTTTCATGAAAATAAGGGGTTATTTTCTTTTATAGATATTATAAAGTTTATATGACATCATAATTATATAAAAAAAAAAAACCTTTTTAAAAAAATATGAGCTTGTCATATCATAACTTTTCTAAAAATATTTATAGAAAACAATTATGCTTTATTTATTATAGATACATTTAAGGCTTTCTTAAATTAGTGACAATGTATGTTTTGGGTAGAGTGAAAACTAAGATGCATATTCTCTCTCTTAATCAGGGTTAATTTTCCGTAAACGATAAGAAGTTATTTACACATTGTATAAGATATGATTTCTTAAAATGTATGGGGTTAAAATAAACTCTGAACCTAGTGACATACGATGTCAATCCATGTTCTTAACTTTGTTGTTGTGTAATTAGCTCAATATCATATCAATAATCGGTAAAAGTCTGCTTTCACAAACGGGCTATATGTCCAGAAAACATATTATATAGGTAAATCCAAACCGAACTGGGCTAGTTATTTTCTTTCATGGGTACATTCAATCTGGTGATTAAATTTTCATCACAAGGCTTTTTTTTTTCTATACTCCCTATATAAACAAACTACCTCTCTCCAAATTAAACACTTTACCTTTAAATTTCTTATTTTACCCTTTTAATTTACACTACCACCAAACACTTTAATTTTGAAATATCAAAAATACCCTTAAGAAAACCTTACGCCCAATTTGTCTCACTTCCCTTCCCCTGAAGCTGCTCACATATTATACCAAAAAACACGCTCATACATCACCCCAGAACAAAACACACACATACATCCCTTCATAACCGCCTCCCTCTAAAACACACATAGCCACCGCCCCCCAAAACCGCCTTCGTTTCCGCCGTCTAAAACACACATAGCCATAGGTACGGTGATCCGGTAATCGCGCGAGTATCGCTAATTAACCAACATTTTTTCCTATGTTTCGCCGCATCGCGCGGGTACAAAGCTAGTTTATATATATATATATATACACTAACAAATTAACTCAGATTTAACCCAAACATATTAAATTAAATTTTAAAATCAAAAAATATGCTATTAAAAAGTATATGTAACGTTTGTTTTGTATACATTATAACTTGAGATAAACCTAATGAATCACCTAACACAATAAGTTAAAACCAATGAGTCAACTAATACGATAATAAATGACAGATTACAAAATAATGTTATAAATGTAGTTCAATTATTGTGTGACTATCCATCTATCTTAACTTACATTCTCATTTATGTTTAATGCCTATAAATGGTGGCCATTGTATCATGTGAAATAAGAATCAATGAAAAGAACTCTCCCAATCTCTATTCTCGTATATGTCTAGTTGGTTATTGTTGTATTTCTTATTCTAATTATATTATGTTACTAGCTTATTTTCCCGCGTAATACGCGAGTAAATATATTTTTATATTTATAATATATGAAAAATACAAAGTAACTATTAACAAATTTAAAGGTTTAATTTTACTTTATTAATATTTGCTATTTTGACCTTGACAATTGAACAACCTTATTTTCAAGTTCTACCAAAGTTTTACTAATCTAATAAATTATCCAATGTCAAAAGTTATTACTCATTCATGTCACTACAAATATCTCAATGTCATTCATATTTCCATGTCATATCATCAATAATGTCACACATGACACATTTTTTAGACCGTCACAAGGAATACAACCTTTACCGAGTTGCAAAATTGTCATCATCAAACCAATGATCATTCTGAATCCTAATTTATTTTCATTCTTAGTGGGGTGTGCCTAAGAGAATGAGGAACATATATTTGCCCAAATACTATTACTATTTGTTTTACACGGGAATGGAGACGCGGTACCATGGATCACATTGATGATTTTCATCTTAATGACATCCAGATTTTGAACCACATGTCATATTCATTTGTACATAAATACTAAATTAATAGCATCGAGACCACCAAAAGCTAAACCACTCACTTCTTTACCTGATAATTGCCTTCCGGTTGATCCATTTCCTTTTTCAAGTTCGACCCCTCCCCCTTTCCTCTTTCACCCTTCCACCCAAAAATAAAATAAAATTTGTGATCTTAATCAATCAAAATAAAGAAAAATAATATATCCTAAATACTCCAAGAAACATTTTTTCTTAAATAGTCGAGTTAGAATCCACCATAGGCAACTCATTAATATTGAGTGTAAATATCTTTCTATAATTTGACTAAATCCGACGTTAACAAAATCATTTAGGGACCCATTTTCTATATTCTCGAGTCAAGACTCATTTTTTTAAAAAATATTTTCAAACATGGATCTGATAAGTAAAATAAACGACTTTTACATTTGTCCCTCACAAAAAGCATTTTGGACCGTCCTTAAATATAAGAATATAACACATTTTCTTAAAATTGTATATGATATCTGTCATAGAAAAAAGTAAATAAAATGATAATATGTTACACATTTTATTTTAAAGAAAAAGAAAACCATCAACTTTATGTTTATATAGTAGTTTATTAGAGAACAGAAAAACCACAATTTTTTGTTAAGATATTTCAAATCTTTTATTAGGAAGACATAACATTAGTTATTTTACTTTATCTAATTTTAAATTATACTATATTAGACTTTTCGTTTATATATATTTAGACAAGTTGAAAAACAATGACTATTAAGATAAGTTTAAATTTTTAATTAAAGAAAAAATACTAAGAAACTTTCAAGAACAATAGACAACCCATACTATACTTCCCATGTTATAGCTTTCTTTGGTAATTTTTCAAAAAGTGCTAATATATTGAGATGATTAAATTATATAAAACTAAGGATGTCAAATTCTATCATGCAAAAACTCTAACATATATAAAAGTTTTTGAGTTGACACCAAATAGATTGAAGATATAAAATAAATCATCATGTCAAATATTATTATAAAACATATATAAAATCTCGACCTATATGGCTATATGTGAATAATATATTATGTCATATATATGTTAGTTTTAGGATTTTCTATAAAATAATGATAATAATAATAGTTCAGAACTTCTAAGGTAAGTAGAACATATTACCTAAAAAACTTACGAATGAACAATATTTAAAATAGAAAATAACAATATTTTATTTAGGTGTACATAGATGATTATAATAATTATTTACAAGAGAATTTTTTGTCTAAGCATATAAAGTGTAAGTATTAATATTGTCATTTAAAAAAGTTAAAATAATTAAATTTAATCTAAGTGTTCTAAATCGAAGTTAGAATTCATCCAAGGGTTCCTATTTGTTTAGGAATGAATTTAGCACCTTGTTATATATATATATTGGTAGATTATGTCGTTGTTTTACGACAAGTAATAAGTAAATATAAAAGGTTTTTTATTTTATAGTATTATAAAAAAAAAATTCTCAATAGTTAGGATTTTCATGAAACATTTAAGATCGAGGTTATTTTTTTATAGATATTATAAAGTTTATATGACATCATAATTATAAAAAAAAAATCTTTTAACACAAAATATGAGCTTATTATATCAGAACTTTTCCAAAAATACTTGTAGAAAACAATTATGTTTTTCTTTTTATTATGGATAGAGTAAACGACATAAATCGTCCATGTGGTTTACTCAAATAGTCACCTTTCGTCCCTGTGGTTCAATAACGTCATGGATCATCCTTTATACGAACAAAAGATTCACAGATAGTCCTTTGACTATTTGACCGGCAACCCACCTCTGATTACTCCCCACGTGAGGGGTAGACTTGTCTTTTCGCGCAGTCTCTTTCAGTAATATTAATTTCTTTTCTATTTTCCTTATATAAATAAACCTCAACCCTATTTTACGATCAAATACAACCCCCCCCCCCCCCCCCCCAAAAAAAAAAAAAAAAAAAAAACAATAAATCAATCAAAAAACACCATTCATCTCCAATGATTTGAAATCGATCAAAAAAACCCTAAATACAATGACTTGTCCATTATATACTATTCGTGCAAAAGGTGAAGACCACTTATGGAATCTGGATCAGATTTATCGTGAGTATTTTTTTTAGGTTTTCAATTATATTAAGTTTTTTTTCTATTTTTTTTTTGTTTTTTATTTCATTAAGTTCAAAGTACTAATTTTTGTGGCTTGTATATACAATGTAGATTCTTATGCTGGTTTGTTCTCGATGAAGATTCACCATGGAGGATTTTTCACAGAATGGCCAGGGATGACATATGAAAAGGGTAAGATCGACTATGTTGACTGTATTAATATTGATCAGTTTTCAATGCATGAGTTGAATGACATCATGGGGGATTTAGGTTACACTGGTGGTCAATTGATGTATTATCACTTTCTAAAACCAGGGTTTTCATTAGATGATGGGCTGCAACCCCTAGTTAGTGATCAAGATGTTAACAACTTAGGTAATTATGTAGAAAATGCCAACCTAATATATGTTTATGTAGAACATGGCATGTCAAATTTAATTGAATACTTTTTGCCAAGAAAATCCAAAGTTGTTTTTGAAGAGATAGCTGATAATGATACTACTACTTCATCTAAGGCTAGACCAAGACCAAAGAAAAACACTGGTATTTATAAGAAGTTATTACTTGATTGGAATGAGAAACCTCAGTTAACACCTAGTAGTCAAGAGAACTTAGGAATGCCAATGTTAATGCAAACCAAAATGTAGAAGTTAATGCAAATAAAAATGACAAGGGTAAAGCAGTTTCTACTGAGGAAGTGCAAGATGATTCTGAAAGTGATAATAATAAGGATAGTGATGGTAGTGAGGATGAGGATAGTGATGACAATGACTTCATTGTGGATGAAGAAAACGAAATAGAGGAAGTGGACATGAGAGATTTTCATTTGCATGTAGATGCAGATGTAGAGTTCTTGGGTGCTAATGTTAGGGTACATGAAGATGTACAAGGTAATGAAGATGAAGAGGTAGAAGTTCTACATAATGACCAATTTAAGAGTGCTTCAGATCCAGAAGAAGATGTTAACAGGATTAGGAACAGGTTGTTGAAAAAAATGTGAAACAAAAAGCCAACTAATGAGCCTAGAATTTATAAAAACTCGTTTTCATTTGTGCCAAACTTTTGGTAATAAGCATGAAGTTATGGAATTGGTTAGGGCCCATGCAATAGAGACTAGGAGGGAGTTGAAGTTTGTGAAAAATGATAATACAAGGGTTAGGGTAGAATGTGTAAGAAAGTATCATGCTTTTGATCCAAGTGGTGATGTTGGGCCAATTGAGACAGATGTTGGAACCAAAAAACTTAATAGTGAGTCTATTGGGCTCAAAGGTGGGCTTAAAAAGAAAGTCAGTAGTCTAAATGAAGATGCAGGGCCCAGTCAAGCAACAAGGTCCAAAAAGAAAGTCAGTAAGTCAAAAAAGGAGACAATTTTGGAAAAGGAGACATTGAATACAGATGGGGTGGCAAGTGAGATGGTTGTTGAAGATTCTCCACCATTAAATAAAGGTGGTAGGGGACACAAATCAAAAAAGAAACAAAGGACATGTCCCTGGACACTACATGTGTCCAAGATTTATGATGCAGAGACATGGATGGTGAAAACATGTAAAGAAGAACACACTTGCGTGCAATCAAGGACCATTAAGCACTTCACATCAAAGTTCCTTGGCAAAAACATTCTTCAGCAGATTGAAGGTAAATGTACAAAAACCTAAACTGTTTTCATTTTCTGAAATTGATTATGCATGTTTGAACTAATATACTAACTTAAACTGTTTTCATTGACTTTTTTAAATTGTCTATGAAATCTTGATATACCTTCTGCAGCTTTACAAAGGGAATTACAAAGAAAGTTTATGTTAAGATTGTCTCAGCAGAAAGCTCAAAGAGCTAAAAGAGCTACAAAGGGACAACTTAAAGGAGATTACACAAAGAAGTATAATATATTAAGAGACTATGTACTAGAGTTGTAGACTTCTAATCTTGGGACTACTGTTAAACTTGAGGTTGAGCCACCTATGAATCCTGATGACAAGTTCAGAGTTTTTAAAAGGATTTATGTATGCTTAAGGGCATTGAAAAGGGGTTTCAAAAGTGCTGGAAGAGAGTTAATAGGTCTTGATGGTGCTTTCATGTCTGGTCTTTTCCCTGGCCAAGTGTTAACTAGCTGTGACACTTGACTCAAACAATGGTATATACCCTATAGCCTATGTAGTAGTGGAAGCAGAAACCACACACTCATGGACATGGTTTTTAGAGTGCTTAGGGGATGATTTAGACCTTGATAGCAGATCTAATGACACTTTTATAAGTGATAGGCAAAAGGTATATTATTCTAAGCATATTTATATTTGATTGCATTAAGATCTATCCTAAATCTAATATAATTGGTACATACAGGGCATTATTCCAGCTATAGCAAAGGTTTATCCTTCTGCTGAACACAAATTTTGTCTTAAGCATATTCATGAGAATATGAAACTTCAATGGAGAGGGACAGCCTTCAAGAATCATCTTTGGAAGTGTGCATCAGCAACCACAGTCCAAGAGTTCAAGAAATATATGCTGGAATTCAAAAAGTAAAGTGAATTTGCTTACAATTGGTTGGTAAAAATCCCACCTCAACATTGGACAAGATCACATTTCACAGGTATCAATGAACCCTTATTACATCTTAATTATGTAAACAAATACCTAAGTGGTCAATTAAGGTATTCATTTTGTGTTTAAACAGGCACTAACACCCACTGCCACTAGGATACTAGAATTGGTCAAAACAGATGTTGATGCATACAAAGCCATATTCAATGGTGTTGACAAGTATCAAGTTAGTGGTCCTTGGGGAGATCAATGTGTGGTCAATATATTGGAAAAGACATATTCATTTAGGAAGTGGGAGATTACAGGAATTCCTTGCAAACATGTTGTTTGTGTTAATTGGGATATGGTTAATCACAGTATACCAGTTGGTGAGGTTGAGACATGGGTTGATCCTATCTATGGGCTTGAAACTTGGAAAATGATGTACCAGTTTACCATTACCCCAACAAATGGTATGAATATGTGGTCTCAAGTTCCTAAACATTGGACAATTATCATCCCTCCAAAGTATCACACTCCAATTGGGAGGCCTAGAAAGAAGAGAAGGAAGACTACAGAAGAGATCCAAATGCCCAAGAATGGGAAACTGTCTGTGGTATGTAAGAAGTGTGGCACAATGGGTCACAACAAGAGGTCCTGCAAAGAAGTTGGTTCCAGTCAAGGAGGAGGTGTTGCAACTCAGTCAAGCCAATTCAACCCAACTTCAAGTCAAGCTGCAAGTGGTCAAAGTGTTGGTGTAGGGGGTCCAAGTCAAGGTGCACAGGGTCCCAATCAAGCTACAAGGGGTCCCAGTCAAGCTGCAAGGGGTCAAAGTGTTGGTGCAGGAGGTCCTAGTCAAGCTGCAGGGGGTCCAAGTCAATGTAGTGCAACTATAGGAGGTCCAGCTCAACGACTTGTTAGTATAAGAGCAAGTACCAGCAACCTTGTGCGCAGTCCAGGTGGAAAAAGGTGTAGGCTTAAAAGCAAAGCATAATGTAGTTTGGTTGTTCTTTTTCTAATTACTTGGTTGGTGTAATGCTACTTATTTGGTTGTTCTTTTGCTACTTATTTGGTTGGTGTAATGCTACTTATCTATGATGTCTGTTGCTACTTATGTATGATGTCTTTTGCTACATTCTGGTTTATGTTTTTAATGTCAAGATATTATGCTATCATTCTGCAATGTTTTTAATCATCATTCTGCTTTGTTTATAATGTAAATTGTCATGAAATTTGCTTCAGTCTGCTTCATTTTACTTTGTTTATCATTCTGCATTGTTTTGCCTTCATTCTGCTTTGTTTATAATGTAAATTTCATTGACAAATTTATTTTGGCTTGAAACTAACAATTTGTACATTCAAGGATACTGGATTTCATTTCAAAAACTAACAATTACAACTGACAAATACAAAATACTATATACATTTGCTTCAAACTAGTAACAAAGATACAACATACCCAATTACAATTGTAGCAACAACCAACAACATCTTCAATTTCTTCAATTCACCATCTTTTTCTTTAATTTGTGCTTCCAATTTATTCTTTGATTTCAACAAGCCTGGTACGATCTCAGTCGCACGTTGACACATTGGTGGATCAAACCATCCTATGAATTTGCATTTGGATCCCTTTTCAGAAGAAAAAAAAACCCGAATTCAATTTAAGTCCCAAAAGTGAACCCTAATAAAAAAATAGCAAAAATTTTACCTAATTGGGACAAGCATAGAATCTTCTTCCTGGGTTTTTTTGAGTCCAAGATGTTATGATTATTGCTTGCTTACCACACCATTCTTGAATTTTTGTGTTGTTGGTTTCGTATGGAAAGAAAAAGGAAGGAAGAAATTAAAGGGTTTTTGTGGTTATACATATACATATATTATACATATATGCGTATATATATGGAAAAGGAAGAAAGAGACTGAATGAGGCTGCGCGAAAAGACAACTCCACCCCTCACGTGGGAGTCACGTGGGGAGTAATCAGAGGTGGGCTGTCGGTCAAATAGTCAAAGGACTATTTGTGAATCTTTTGTTCGTATACAGGATGATTCATGACGTTATTAAACCATAGAGACGAAAGGTGACTATTTGAGTAAACCACATGGACGATTTATGTTGTTTACTCTAATTGGATTTCCTTTTCTAACTGGATTTTATTCCAAAGATGTGATATTAGATCTCGCTTATGGATATTATTTTAAATAGCCAAGGGTTTTCTAAATTGATAGTCATAATGTATGTTTCTGTACATATTCTCTCTCTCCCACTTAACTAGGAGAAATTATCTGTGAACCATATAAGAAGTTATTTCCGCATAGTAATATGATTTCCTAAAAATGTATTAGGTCAAAATAAACTGTGAACCTAGTGGCATACGATGTCAATCCATTTTCTCAACTTGGTTGTTGTGTAATTAACTCAATATCATATCAATACTTCTAAATTGACAATCCCAGTTAAAAATGTCATATCATACACACACACATATATATATATACAAACCAAATTTTAGTAGTACACCACCAATTATGTTTCGCAGTGTTATACTAAACAACATCTTTATACATATTTAGTAGTGTACGGTTAAAATTTGGTGGTGTATATCACCTTCTATATATATAAAAAGGGAGAGGGATTACCATCTCATTTTTATGAGTGTCAACTCCAATTTTATCAACCCTTAAAAAATACCTATAAAATTTTTCCATCTCATTTTAGCCTTTTAACCTTCTCAAACATTTTTACTGGTGCTCATTAAAATTTCAACTCTCCCAAATTAAACTTTGTTTTTTTCTTTTTATAAGTAACTAAACAAATTAATTAAAAAAATTAACATATGTTGAAAAAGGTACATTGCATAATAAATTATATAAAAACATACGAGTAATATTTAATTAAAAAAAAAACTAACAACTAATGGGTTAAAATTTTATAAAAAACCCTAGAAAGACCAACTCATAAATAATTAAATATTAAAGGTTGTTAAATGAATTTTAAAAGAAATACAAAAAATTCTACTTTTAAACACTTTAATCTAGAGGATCTTTTAATTGAAAATTATAATAATATATAATGAAAAGAAAAAACGACCATTGCACTTCGTCTTTTTGCTTCAGATCTGCAAATTCACCTCTAAACAATATATCCTTTAAAATGGTGAGAACAACTTTTTTACGAAAGGAGACAAAAAAAAGCCCTCTCTTTTTTCAATTATATGTTTGTTGGGTTTAATCTACTACTCCTTCATAATGATTATTCACCCCCCTATTTTAAGAAAAGGTTAGAAATAATTAGATGAAAATTACTAGATTGTCCTTAATAAACAACCCTTAAGGAAAGGGTTATTAGATATTACCCAAATTACCTTTAATGAATTAATTTACACTTTAAACTCTTATCTTCTAAAATATCACTATCACCATTGTATCAACTTACACGGTTAGACCACTCGACACCAATTGTCGATGTCATCGATCACTACCCGTCACCGACACCACTAAACCACCGCCGCCGCATTGCGCGGGTACAATGCTAGTATCTTTTAACTAAACCGTTGAGCGATGATATCGACACAGAAATGGGTTATTTAAAGTTTTGAACTACCCAAAATACCTATTCTTTATTCACTAATTTAAACATCTCTACCTAATATACCTATAATAACCTTAAATCTCAACTACTCATTATTTTCTCTCTCCTCAAATCTTAACCACTCATTTTTTTTCTCTTCTCAAATCTCAATCTCTCATTTTTTTTTCTCCTCTATAAATTATTTTATTCTTCTAATTCATTCAAAATCCTTTATCTCAAAAATCGTATATAGATTAATTATAAAAATTGTATGGGTGTACTAAAAATTTCATGCTCTTTCATTAGAGACGTTATTCGATATATTTTCGACGAATTTTAAATTCGATGGCGGAGCCCGTACGGTTAAAGCATTTGGATATCACACTCTATGACTTATCACCTCCTATGACCTATCACCTCCACCATCTCACCGCCGTAACGCGCGAGTACTATCTCTCGTATAAAAAAAATGTAAATTCAATAATATTGGTGACACAGTAGCAAGACTTAAGATCTTTATATATAGGGAAAAGTGAATATAAGGTTGTCCGACAGCTAAGCTTAGGTGTGGAACACCTCTCAGACACATTTTTTAATATTTTTTGATTAATAAATAAATTTTTGGACTCCATGAAATTTATGGATTAAAAAAAGATATGTGAGTATTCCACATCTAAGCTTAGATAACTAACAACCTTATATTACCATTTTCTTATATATATATATATATAGGGGGAAGTGAGTATGAGGTTGTCCCCCATCTAAGCTTAGATGGGGAACCCCTCACATTTGATTTTTATAATTATGAAAATCATGGGGGCCATGTATTTGTTTTAAATTCAAACAAATAATAAAATATTTTTATGTGAAGGGTTCCCCATTTAAACTTAGATGGGAAACAACCTCATACTCACTTTTCCCATATATATATATATATATATATATATATATTAAAGATTGAATTTTTTTCTTTAGGTTTACTAGTCTGTAATTTTTATTTTAAAATTCATATAATTTGAAAACAAAAAAACATGTCATGTTAATTGAAAATATACGGGAGGATATTCTCTCAACATGACTAGTTATGTATGTTAGGGTAATCTTTAATCCTTAAATGAAAATTAATGGTTAAAATTAAAAAATTATCTTTAAATTTTAACTTTTAATGTTTATTTTAGGTTCAAAATTTTTCTAATTTAATTCAAATTGAAAAATTAACACGAAAAAACCCCACGGAATTTAAAAATATCAAAAAGTGAATATAAATGTGAAAAAGGTCAAAAGAAGCCCCCACTTCCACCCACAAACATCCAAACACTTTTCATCAACAAAGGTCGCCTTTTCTTTTGTCTTTTTGATTCTCTGTTTCTTTCCTTATTCCCACGAATTTATCATTACACCTTTCACATGAATCTATTCTGAATCAAAAAATCTTCTTTTCTTCTTTCTTCTTACCCATCATGCATCTCGTGATTTTCATTCTCACCATCATACTTTTCACAACTTTTCCCCACTTCCATTCTCAACCCCTTAAACCACCAGACTATTTCACATCCCCAAACACCGTCCCTTCCTTTCCAGTCCAAACGGGTGTCCAACCTTGCAAATTGGACTTATCCGCCGAACTATTCGGTGGAGTCAACGCAGCCTGCGGTCAAAACCTTGACCGCAGCCGCTGCTGTCCTGTCCTTGCTGCATGGCTGTTCGCAGCCCATGCAAGGACAGCACTAGAAGTAAAAATTACCAACAATTCTTCAACTGCTTCAACTGAAGTAATGCCAATGATGCCTGATGACTCTCAAAAATGTGTTAACTCTTTGCAAAGCTCATTAGTAGCAAGAAACATACATATTCCTAGACCTAATGCATCCTGCGACGCCGTTTTGTGTTTTTGTGGAATACGTTTGCATCAGATTAGTTCGCTTAGTTGTACGTCAGCTTTTAATATTACGTCAGCTTCAAGGAATGCTACACCAACCGCTGCTGTTAAGAACTTGGAAAAGAATTGCCGGAATTCATCTTACTCTGGTTGTACTAAATGCCTTGGAGCTTTACAAAAGGTATGTGACTGAAATAGCTTTCACTTTCTATACACAACTATAATAATTATTTTGTTCTTGTAGATTCTTTCCTAAATATAAAACAAATAATATTAAGAAAAAACAAAAACAAAGATCACAAAATATGAAAGACGAATATTATGGATTTGTTACAATTGGGTTCCGAATAATCTAATGCGTTTTGAGCTAGGTATCGATCTAGACTTCTATTCTAGTTAGCATGAGGTCCCGAATCCAGACATCAGCGTTTAATATTTATAAATTTAAGAAAAATCTAAATACTAAAAACTAATATTCCTAGTCATAAAAAAAAATTAAACATTATGATTATCATTTACTTATAAAAGTTTTTGAGAGAACATGAGTGTGTGGGCATATTTGTAACTTCTAGCACACTGTCCACCGTAATTAACTGATGGTTTCGAATCATTAACCTTTAAATCTTGCTTTTCTTCAATTCAAAAAATTAAAAAAAAAAGTTTTTTCTAACATGAGTTTATACTTGCGTATTTATCAGTCATATTAAGTTTGCATTTACTAATCCTTGTGCATTCTTTATTTTGATATCAAAAAAACATATTATATTAGTATTGTCATTAAATTATTATCATAGTCATTATCTGGGTAAATCCGAGATGTAGATTTTTTTTCTAATTTTCTTTTTGGTACTTTTTCTTGTACATTGCAAATGGTAGTATTATTTTAGTACAAATAATGACTAAAGATGATATGATGTGTTTGCAGCTAAACGGGGAGGGTAAAAATGGAACAACAAAAACAAAAAGCGACAGAAGAAGCAAGATGTTGACCAGGGATTGTCAACTGATGGGACTGACATGGCTACTAGCAAGAAACAAGACTGCATACATACCAACTGTTTCTGCCGTTTTACGTGCCATTTTGTACACTAGCACTAGTAGTGCACCACACCACCCTCAAAGTAAACCCACTTGTAGCCCTGATCAAGAAAACATGCCTTTGGCTGTTGATTCGTTACAGTTTGAAAAATCCGACTCCTTTTCTTCTTCTTGTGACTCGATCTTGTTGACATTTTTTTGGTTACGTGCGGTTGTTGTAATCATGATATTGCCCCTGATGATGCTAAATGCATTTTAATTAGTTGATAATAAGATTAGGAAAAGGGGGGTCACGTGAAGCTTTAGTTGACACTTATTGGGTTCTACTGTGTATGTATATTATTGGGACTTGTCCATCCTCTTTTTTGTATTGGATTCTAGTTAGCAAAAAAGTTCAATTTTTGGGACTCTCTGTCACCTTCCTTTTAGTATTGGATTCTAGTTGGCAACAAAGTTCTATTTTATTTATATAGTTAACTGCTGATCCTTTTTAAGTCCGTATCGATCAAGGCATAAGCTCACTTTTTAAATGCTCTACTTTGTTTTGTTATTGATTTTATCTAAGCTTTTATGAAAGTAAAATAAAGATGAATATACTAGTTTTGGAGTTTAAAGATATCAAGGGTTATTAATCTAAAAAATTAAGGTTGCGTTTGATCTTTGGATTATAAATTCCATTTATAGATTTTCAATCCTTGTGAGTGCGGGAAAGATTTTCATTTAAATTTCTTCAAATTCCAATTTACATTCCATACTTTATCTTATTCAAAAACATTTTATGAATTAATTCGCCCTGAGAATACAAACACTACCATTAGTTCAATATCGAATGATGTTAACATTTAAATCTTGTTAACCTTTGTTGCTTGGTTATCGTGTTGCTTATATATAGTAGTCGTTTTAGCTGATATATGGATTCACTAATGTAATTGGGATATGTTATTTTATTGGATAAGATCCTTTAAAAAGGAAAAAAGACAGTAATTTTTTTTTTTGAAAATTAAAAAAAAAGAAAAAAAAGACCGTAATTAAACTTTGCTCTATTTTTTTTATTATACGAAAACACAGCTGCTTTAATAACTTATCGACCAATCATAGCTCTCAATTTCTTAAAGTTGATTTTTATTTTCAATTTTGAGTTTAATTTACACTTTTTTGTTTTCCATTATAAATTTACACTTTTTATCCAATAATTTTAATATAATAAATTAATAATAATAGCTAATATATATCCGATAGAATAATAGCTAATATAATCCAATTGAATAATAACTGATATATATCAATTGAATTTAACTTACACTTTTTACCCAATAATTTTAATATAATAAATAGATAATAATAATTAATATATCTAATAGAATAATAGCTAACATTTATCTAATAAAATAATAACTGATATATATCAAATAATATAATAACTAATATATAACCAATAATATGTTCTATCTTATAGATATATCTTTCATCTAAAGATAATACATTATTTCCGATAGTGTAAAATTAGGATGTAATATATCATGTATAACAATAAAGCAAATAAAATGATAGTGACCTATTATTATCTTTTAATGTTCAAATATCCCTAATTATGTCACAATTTACAACTTTGATGGACATATTATATTTAGTAATCTAATATTAATAACGTTGTAAGCCTCGTGTATTAGACACAGGCCTAAAATCTAGTATCTAATACTATGTTCTAAAACATTTTGCCTTTCTTTTAAGAAAATATGATTTGAACTACTCAAAATACCCATATTCTTTATTAACTAATTTAAACATCTCTACCTAATATACTTATAATAACATTAGATCTCAACAACTCATTTTTTTTCTCTCATCAAATCTCAACCACTCATTTTTTTTTCTCTTTCATGCATAAATCATTTTATTTCTTTAATCATTCAAAATCTTTTATCTTAAAAACGGTATTTTGATAAATTATAAAAGTTGTATGGGTGTTCTTAAAAGTTAATGCTCTTGCATTAGAGATGTCATTCGATATACTTTCGACGAATTTTTAAATCCGAGGGCGGAGCCCGTACGGCTAAGATATTTGACTATCATACTCTATGACTTGACATATCACTCCTACCATTTGACCGCCGCAATTAAATAAAAGACATACACAACAATATTTTTGAAATAACCGAAACTTTGGTGACAAATGATATCTTCTTAAAAGGTCAATGACAAAGTTATCTTATAATAGTTATATTTTTGTTGGCAAATGTACATTTAAAATATTGAATGGTACATCTACTCTCACTGGATCTATATATAATATATTTCATTTTAAACTTTTATTCATAACTACTTAATTATTCTATGATTCTAATTTAGCATTGTGAATTAGAGCTAGAGGCACTAACCAATGATCAAAGAAATCAAACTAATAAGTAATGGATGATAAATGTTTTGAGTGTTAACCACTGGCTTAAACCCCAGTGGACAGGGGTGTTTACACTTCCTACTATGTGGGGCCCCGGTAGGTTTTCTCCTAAGGTTGTGGGTTTGAGCCTCGGCTGACACAATCTTTGGGTTTCCCATCTAGGAATTTTCCACAAGGAGGGGGGCTGAGAGACTACAGCTTATGCTCAGCATCTCACGAGGTCCAACGATAGTTGGTTAAAATTGACTCCAACCACGTCTGAGTCGAAATACACCTTTCAAAAAAAAAAAAGTTTTGAGTGTTTTTCTTATTGGATCAAAAAACGAGGAAGATTGTAGTAATTAGGTATCGAGTATGGAGGATGTTGGTCTCATTTAACTACTTTCGAGTAATAATAATTTGACATTGGTTCTTCCCATACAGCATCGTAACTAGTCAACTATACGTAATATATTCGCTAGCTCCTCAATAATTTCATATACTTGCATTACATATAAACTAATACGTTAAACAAGTAAAGGATTCCCGATATTAAATTGGTGGTTTGCAGTAGTGCACATGTTTGGAGGAGAGAATCGCGGTTGAATGCTTGTCTTTTTCACCCATCCCTATGCTTTCTCTAAAGCTGTTTCCTTCGTTTTATGTATTAATGTATATGGTTATTGTGAGCAATAGTAACGATATATCGTATCCTTAATTTTAAACGATTTTGATAGTGAAATTAGTTTCTTTAATAGCAATGATATTAGTATTTAACTAAAAAAAATAAAAAATGATAATGGCAGCTCAATATTGTCATTAAGAGCTTATTACATACATAAAAAAAGTAATATTTTATATATCAATAACTGTCCATGAATTTTCATAAAGAAAAATATAAATTTTATTGCATCAAATTAATTAATATTGACAGATTAGAAAAACTCAAAAAAAAAAAATCAAGTTAATTTAGACGAGTTGTCATAAAAAAATATATATATATATAGAAAGGAGAAGATTTTAAAGCTAATCTTGCCATATAAAGTTTTTATCTCTTAGTGTTTTTAAGATCATCGTTATTCACAGTCACATCCAATGATATTATTTATTAAAAAAATAAATATTTTATTATATTTAATAAACCCAACTAAAACTAATTTTTACATTTCCATTAAATTATTAACAACTCAACCAAAATCAACTTTTTTTTATTAAGTTAATTCAATTTTACAAGTCTATTGAATTAATAAAATAGTGGCAAAACCAATCGGTGAGACTGGGTGGGTCTTGCATGCATATTAAAGATTATTTTTAAGTGATCGATTTCCATTTTTTTTTTTTTGACGGGACTGGTCTCACATAGTAACCTTCGATTGAAAAAAAAAATAGGTTTTAAATTGAATCTGCCATATATACCACCAAGCTAATCGTAAGAATAAGCCTCTTAGCTTCCGTTTTTAATCTCGTATTATCAATCAATAGCAAGGAAAGGATCAATCAGAGCAACACTTTCCACATCCATCCAAATCGCAATTCGTGAAATAACCCTCTTGAACAATTAGCAAATAAATGGTGGATTGTCATGGAAGAACATATATAGAAGTAAATGAGTGAGAACTTTCTGGTCCTATGTATCATTTTGGTACCCAGATCGCACACTTTATGAAACTCATGTCCAGTGACTCATCATTTTCATACATGGATAACAAGCTATAATTTTCCCACTTGTCTTTAGTAAGATATGATGTAACTTGCAACCTTCATCTATAGGTTTATGTGGTCACACCTTAATCTATGATCGATTGGTTTTCGATGAACATATGAGACATAATAAAGTGTAATTTCCATCCATTGCAAAGAGATTAAATCTCGTAAGAAAGCCTATCCAACAAAAGCTTCCAAGTTAAAACTGACAGATGTTATATTTATGGAGAACTTTTTAAAAATGATATATTTTTAATAACAAAAACTAAATATATCATCTTATTAAGAATTTTGAGTCAAATAATTATTTTTATTTTTATTTATTTTTATGGATTTTCTGTTTTTTAAGTAGTCAAGTTATTATTATTATTTTTTTTTTTAAAGCTTTTGATTTTTGCAACAAATCAAAATAGATTAATAATCACCAACATATCAGTTGAGTTTCCGCACTACGGGGCTTATACTCCTAGCTAGTTTGTATTAAAGATCGTCTTAAAACAAAATCAAAATAGATTAAAAAGAAAAGTAATCATGTTTTTGTGACCTAGGGTATACGAAAATATCTTGATATTTGGAAAGAAGAAATAAACAAGCATGTGAGTATTCGAACAATAAATCAAAACAAAGGAAAACCAGAAAGATAACGTGATTAACGTCACTAACCTTTTTGACAATTGGTGGTTATAAAAACAGAAATAGAAATGCAAAGAAAATTCAAGTATACTATTTACTTACTATTTCATGTTTTTGCATTCGACTAACAAAGAAGATACCACTAACTTAGACACGAAAATTACATAGTGCTAAACTACTCACCAACCTTTGCCAATTAGCCATAACCAGTCAGAGGTTACCCCAGCAAAAATACCTCCTAACAGAAACAATACAAGTATATTCCCTAGTGCGTTTTGTTCTGGTCCCTACAATTATCATGAAAAAACAATTTAAAAATCCAACCTTAATATATATATCAGTTGAATATAAAAGTCCATATACAAAAATTATCATTCTTATAAGAAGTGAATGGCAAAATCTAATAATCTATATATCCCCTTCTTATACCCTAAATATCTCATAAGCCAATGCAGAGATTTCAATATATTATCATGTACAAGTAAAAGTATGTCGCTCATCAGAATGATCTACCATGAGTATACTCTTCAGTCTTCACTATAATCACTGATTAACGACTCGTGTTTTAGCTTGAGTACCGAGCCAGCAGAGCCGGATTTACTTTTACAGGAAACCAGACAGGTGTCCAAGGCCTCCAATTTTAATGCTAGTAGATTGTAAATACTATTGAGCTTTTTTATGGCTAGTTTTGGATTTAAAAAAACTAACAGTTAAAACTAGATCGAACCGCTTCTCAGTTCGTAAAATTAAATAATTTACACTATTTTATAACAAAATTTACTCTTAGTTCTTCCTAATGATCTCTATAAATTGAGGTGAAATGCTTGTGACAGTAACTTAGTCTTCAGGTATCAAAATCTATCTAAATCCATTAGTAACCATAACATACCAAAATCAGTAAAAATGTTACTCATATAATCGTAGTTATCATAAGGAATACGTACGAACCTTGTAGCCTTTTGGAGCAGAAGTAAGCACACAAACGGTAAGGTAACCGTTAGATAACCCCAAAAAGGATGTCAAAAATATCATCCAACCTTGATCAGCATACTTAGCCGTGAAATAGAACGCCGGGATGAGCAAAAATCTTGCAAGAACAGCAAACATCATTCCTTTCCGTGATTCCAATTTTACACATTTAAGTAGCGGCACATTTCTTCCCACAAGATCCCACACATTGTACATAGCAATTAAAACAATCGCATACCTGAAGAAGAAGAAGGAAAAAACTCTTTTAAAACAAAGATTTCTACCGTGAACAGATATTGTTGCAGGATGTTTTATGAGTGTACCATGAACCCAAGCTATGTGCACCGGTGTCTTCAGATAAGAACCCGGGAAATATAGACAATGTCAAAAGGTATATTAGAAACATATCCAAGGCATAATCTATATTTTCTGTTAGCAATTGCATGTTCGTCAATCTTTCTGCGGTTTTAGAGTTAGATCCAGCCTGCAAAATCAGATGAATAATGAACAAATCATACATATCGTTTTACAAGGATCCTAAAGACAGATATTCAAATATTCGTAACCATATTTCGTATTGATTAGTTTGACTATCTTATTTAAGATTGTAAGAAGCAATGGATGAATCAGAGGAGTAACTTAATCAAGGTAACAAACCATCACCACTCATAACTATCGTAACTTCATATTAAAGTATAAACTCAACTATTTATCGTCAATAGTTTGTGCACAGTTACAGGGCATTTTAAGGTTACGTATGACATAGTTTTAATGTAGTATTGATCGAGGTGCTAAGGCTTCCCCATCCGACCAAGCTACTTAAATGGATAACTGGCCTGTAGCCCACATTCTGTATAATTTGATACTTGGCTAATTGCAGGCAAAACAGATCACAAAAATATAACGCTTTATACATTTACCCAAATGCGAAAATGTGATGTCTATTTACTCATAATGTCCGCATCATACAATATAAATAGTAGAGTAGTAAAATGGTCTGACGGATGGGCTGGGTAAAGGGTCAAATTGTCCAGGTCAAAACGTGCCATTTTAATCCAGGGTCAGCTCTTTTAAGAAAACTCCGAATCGTTTTTGTTTTGTCTTTTTAAAATATTAATAAGTTTTCTAGCTATGGTTTCAAAACTACATATCTAAGATGATGATGGGAATATGTTCTTATTGAAAATTTTCTTCTATCAGGATACTGCCCATCAGCCCATGGGTCTAATTCAATGAAACTATTTGCCAACATTAGTATCAAACATAAAGTTAACTACAAGTAGATATGTTTATTTCTTTTATGATAGTATTTAGACCCAAGGATCAGTATTAATTCTTAAGTAGAAGTTTTACGGAAACCATTAAATCAATTAAATGTTATATATGATATGACGTACTGCAATATAATGAAAACAGAACATGAAAGAACAACTATTACCTTTTCAGAATGCGAGTGAATGCCACCAGCTGCAAGATCCGCTGAAACTGTTTTAGACCCTTCAGAAGCTGCTTTTGAGCGGTAGTATTTCACAACTGGAAGCTTTGGGAAAACGAAGGCATAAAGGACAACACACAGCAACTCAAAGATTGTGCATATCGCGAAAAACAAAACTGCAAAATCATAGTTTGACTTGAATTTTGTTGTTCTAAAACAGTGACAGTTTGGGTTGCATAATGAGTAAAACTACTAAAAATAGTTGGAACCAAAATAAAAAAGGGACTTACTAGCTCCCTTACGTAGACCATTCTGCGAGCTATCAAACACGCCTTTCGTTAACATTCTTAAACCGGAGGTAATAGCGCCTGATGCAGCAAGACCGGCTAGAAATGACTGTACATATTCCAAGCATATGATATTTATGTTTCTTGCAACCAAATCCGACTTTAAACCAAAAAAATAACCAATGAACCCTTGGTCTAGTGATCCAAGAGGAAAATGGGAGGCTTGCCTCTCTTTAGGTACCGGGTTCAAATCAGGGCATTGGCGTTTAATTATCAATTTAAGAAAAGAAAAAAAATGAAGAAAGAAAGATATGAGAAGTACTAACTTGGATGAACTCCGGTTGCATGTACGACAGGTCTCCAACCATTCCACCTTGTGCGTGTGCATCGGCTAAGCCAAATGCAGCACTTATTGCACACACCCCGATAAAAGGTCCTATACCTCCTTTGCCCGAAGTGGCTAAATCCAACTACAAGATGCAATGATACGTGCCTTATACTAAATTTAAAATCTATGATAATCGTGTGGATTATGAAAGGGCTGGCGCTGAGAACTTACCACTAGAACAGCAAGAGTACTTAAAAAGAAAAGAATGTATCCGAACAAGTTGCGCTTTCTAGTGTTTACTTTTGCTTCATGGTATGTAAGTACCGCAAGTGTAATAAAGGCGAATGGCTGATATACAAGTGTGAGAACTCTCGAAGGGTGGTATTTCTGCAACAAGTAATCATAATTAAGGTTAAGTTTTAGTTATGCTGTACACCATCCGTCAGAAAGTTAAAATCCCTAAAGCTGGTGAAGTTAAACCAATCAAACGACTTTAAACACGATTAAAGGTCCACCAACAGATAAATAAATATAGAGACCTACTATTTTCCTCCTCTCACAATTTCTAACTTAAGAGAACTTTTTAAACTTTAGAGGATCCCAATCCTGACTTCTATACGTCAAGTTATAGTTACGTATGAAATTTAAGTGTATGAGTTTGATTTAGTAATGTAACTTCTCAAACTAATATTACGACTACTTGTTATGAACCTATCAATATTAATAAGACAAGAAATAAAGTATGGAACAAAGACTATTATCATCGATTTTGATCTAAAGTTGACTAACCCCACGTTTTCAGAAAGGGAAAGGTATGGAAAAAATAGGACAGGCTCACAGGCAGGCTAATGTGGACTATTTGGCTCTATAAATATTTAAATGTGATGACAAAACTATATGATTTTATGTATTTTATGGCCATAAATAAATTGGCCTTTTTGTGTCCATTTGGTTTGTCAAATTTAAAAGTTAAAGACGAACAATGTAAGTTGAACACTTAATGGCAAGAGGATTTAGAGGACATAAACCTTTGACCATTGAAAGTGTGGAATTTTATTATAAAAAAATTAAATAAATGTAGTCTGGGTGAAATGTAGCGTGAGTTGGTGATGTCGACAACTTTAGGAGATGTGAGTTAAAAAAAAAAAAAAAAAATGTTATAAGGGGACTGGTTGAAAATATGGGTTGAATGGTATGGTATGGTCAACCATTCATTTAAGAAATATATGACACTATGCTTAGGTTATTTTGGCTTTTCTATTGTTTGTTTGTAGACTTATAAGCTTATCTGTCATTTAGAGTGGTGTCAATGGGGGTCTTATCGGTTGCTTCATCTGTGCCTCATCGATTTTGATGCCATTAGCACCAACGCTCACTGGGAGTACTCTTATGGCAGTCCTATAAATTTTACTTATGTAATAGAAAATGAGTTCATTAAAAATAAGTTTAATAAGTTGGCAACACCTCCTAATTCCATAGATTTGTTTCACATGAGAATAGAACCTGCCAACTAGTACGGTTATTATATTGCGGGTCATCATATAAAAGTCAATTGCACGTGGTTTTTGCATCCATATGTCCAGTTCGCATGATCATAGTCTAACAATGAGGGTGCAATATTAACAATTCATAGGCTTATTATTATTAGACATATATGAATTAGGCATATATATTATTATCCTTACCTTTTCTATGTTAGATCATAGAAACGATATATAAAGACTAACAATAATTAATGAATGGTAAAGAGAATTACCGGAAACAAATTAACGTAGTAATCTTCTATAGTCAACATACTATTCCAAGAAAACAAACACCCAATTCCAAGAAGCCAGCATACCAACATTGCCTTATACTTCCCCTGCAAATATATATTTCACATTTTTATTTCACTCATATATATTTATATATACATCAAAGATTAATTAACTATCTCAAAAGTAAACTAATTAATATTATATGATACCAAGCAATTACCTCAAGCCTAGTGGAATTCCCATCTGCCGCTAGTCCGACTTCCATTAAGTGTGATAAAATTTTCAAGAGAATTGGTATTATGGATATAGATGAATTTGAGAGAGAAAAAAAAATATATGGAATATATGTAGCGGACTTTTAGCGGGAATCTCTCACGATGCGATCTAGTGATTAATTAGAGTTTTGTGATTTAAGGTTTCTTCTTATACTTCACAACTAAATTAAACTTTCACAACCCACACTGACCAAGGATATAATGACAAGGTCAACTCCAAATAAAACAACTATTGATATGGTGACTAATTGACTTTAGACCAGTACGTTGGACGGGCTATTTTTAGAGTCGTGTCGAGGACAGCTTTGAACGCAAGTCATCGGTTTTACTGTTAGGGAGAAGTAAGTTTTCCAATCCTAATACATTATTTCTTCTTGATAGTGAGAAGTGGAGGATATAAGAAAGGGATAAGTACCTAGAAATGCAGTCAACTAATGCTCAAAAGTTATTGTATGCATGAACTTTAGGTCAGCTTTATTGTATTCAGGAAACTTGTTCAATAGTCCTATAGGATGCAAAAGTGACCGGGTCAAAAGTTAGTCGGTCACCACTTTCACCTTGACCCATTGACTGCTTACGTGACATGCACACAATAAATTTTTGGGATTAGTTTATGCACACAATAACTTTTTGGGATTAGTTTATGCACACAATTAAAAAAACAGATTATTTTTTTTCAAACTTGCTGAAAACTGCAAATACTCGCCGGAAAACTTAAAAATCCGATTAAACCTTCGTTTCTTCGAATTAGACCACGAAATTGGCACCAAAATACTCAAAAATCAGCCCCGAACAAACCCTCGGCATAAGTTAAACCAATTGAGACTCGCCGGATAATTCATCAACTCGCCGAAAAATTTAAAATCACCATAACTTTGTTGTTTCTTCGAGTTTCGGACAACAATTTTGAGCAGTTTGGTGTTGGTTTGAAGTCGAAACTCGAATAAACAACAAAGTTATGGTGATTTTAATTTTTCCGACGACTTAGTGAATTTTCTGGCGAGTCTCAATCGGTTTAACTTTTGTTAAGGGTTTATTCGCGGCTGATTTTTGAGTATTTTGGTGCGAATTTCGTGGTCTAATTCGAAGAAACGAAGGTTTAATCGTTTTTAAATTTTTCAGCGAGTATTTGCAGTTTCTGGTGAGTTTGAAAAAAAAAATCTGTTTTTTTAATTGTATGCATAAACTAATCCCAAAAAGTTATTGTGTGCATGCCACGTAAACAGTCAACGGCTCAATGTGAAAGTAACCGGTCCCACATAACCATAATCCCGTTTTATGTTCACAATAACCAAAACTTCAAGTTTCGCGAACACAATAAAATTGACCTAAAGTTCGTACACACAATAACTTTTGAGCATTAGTTGACTGTATTTCTAGACACTTATCCCTATAAGAAATGCTCTTTTTCTAGTCACAACATGTCACGTGGCCATTAGTAATTATAATAGAGTGTAACATTCTTTAGCTAGCTAGGGCATTTTTTTTTTAAATTTAATTTTTATATATAATAAACTAAATAAACATAAACATACATACAAAATTTAAAAATATTAACAAATACTAATAACAGCTAGTTTTCAAAATCTACATTTTTCAGTATAAATCCTTTCATTCTCTCTTCCCTACAACGTACATATTATATTAGATAAAAAAGAAAAAAAACCATCAAGTGCAGATCTTTGAAAATGTATTGAGTTTTTAAGCAGGTTTGTTTTCATCTCTTACTAGTATGATACCCTTGCAATGCAGTGCAATGGTTTGGTGAGGCAACAACTATTGGTGGTGTTGGCGACATCAAATGATCTAAGTTGATATAAATGTAATTGACGTAAAAACATTAGTGGAGATATTATAAAGGATAAGGGTTTATGGTTTAAATTATTAAAATTACAATCTAAGGTGTAAATTAATTTATTAAGATCAAATTGAATGATTGCTTAGAATTTTTTCAAAAAAAGGTTCATTAGAAGCTGCCCAATAGGGGTGTGCACGGGTTGAAAACCGGTCCGACCCGGCCCGAACCGCCATGACCCGTAACCCGAAAATGCTTGAAAAGTGGAACCGAAACCTGGCCCGTTGAACCTCCGGTCGGGTCGGGTCGGACCCGGGTTTTAGTGGGTCGGGTTCGGGTTTTAAGGGTTGACCCGAAAATGGACTTTACTTGTTGGGCTTCTTTGATCTATATATTTCTGATGATGGATATACAGAAAATCAGAAACATTTATTGCTAGAAATGCAATACATATTACAGAAATGTGTTTTTGGTGGTTTTTTGTGAAGTGGGTTAACTAGTGAAGTGGTGTTTTTTGTAACTAGAGAGAAAGGGAGAAATTGGATTTTGTGAAATATGTGTTATGTGGTGGGGTGGAAGTCACGTTCCTTTTAAAAGTGGAGTAGGTGTAGGTTAATTATTTTCTTTTTTTTAATTGCAAGTCGATATAGATAGCTAGATACATGTTGTAAATAAATATAATAGATTAATTAATTGATATTGGAAATTACAAATGTGCAGGAAGTCATGTAACTCTTCTACACATTCAAATAAAATAATTTTATTGACTTTATGTAGTTCTCTGAATATTAGTTTCTCTCTCACTTATAAAATGTATATGCTTTGCCTCTCTTTTGCTCCAATAAATATTTCCCCACCCGACCTCCACACGGCCCACCAATATCACCACCAAAATTATAAACCTTTTGCACTTATATAGATTTTTCCTTTCCTGATCTAATATTACAGACATACCAACTATATATCTATACAAATATAAATAAAAGCTCTGGTAATGTTTCTTGATTTCATGACTTTCTTCTATCCTAAAATCTCTTTTTTTTCCTTTATCTTCTTCTTCGTGGCATAGCATTAAAACCCCCAAAAAAAACTTACTTTCAAGTTTTATCGGGTTAGCCAGGTCAAACCGGCAACCCACGGTTTTGACCCGGCCCGAACCGAGAATCGAGAAGCACTTAATTTGTGAACCGTGAACCGGCCCGTTTGGGTGCCGGGCGGGTCGGGCACGGGTGGGTCACGGGCGGGTCACGGGTTTCGGTCTAAAAGCTCATCCCTACTGCCCAATGCCTTAGACTCATCCCTCAAGGAACTAGTTCCTATCAGCGCCACATCAGCAAAAAAACACTCTCAGGACTAATCCCCTCAAAACACACTCAATACACTCATTCCTTAAGGACTAGTCTTGGACATACCAATTATTTAATTTCACCATTTTATCTAAACTTTACACTTTCAACCCTCCAAACTATAAATAAAATACATTTTACTCCATTAACACAAATTATAAATAAGACACACAACTTCATTAAAAATATATAAAAATAAAAAACAAAGTACAATTAAAAAAAAACAACCTAAAAATGGGAAAAAAAAACACACAACGACATTGTTATTTTTAAAAACTAAACTAAACCTAAACTAATTGGGTCCGAATAGGAAGTCTTTGTACTCTGCCATGGATTTCTTCTTGGCTTCCTTGATGTACCTCTTCTCCTCTTCATCACACTATGTTTGGCCCATGAACGAAAGAGCTGAATACATGGTGCACTTCCTTTCTTTTTCAGGAATGGCAGCCAAAGATTGTTGTTGTTCATCCAACACTGCCTCTTTTTTACACCAAAGTCTGTTGAGCTGGACGGCTAGGTCGGAAGTTGAAGAACGAGCACACCCCACATCGAAAGAAGCAGAGGTTCGTGAAACCTTTGACTTAGTTAGGGGGCGCGTTTACATATCCGGACCGAAAAGGTCATTATCACCAAGGTCCACCGGCTCGTATTGGGTCTCCTCCTCCTCGTCGTTATTATCAACAACATTAAGAATGTTTTTCCTTTTATGCATGCTTCACCCCATAACATCATGAGCGGATGGAGCGAAGAACTTTGTCCTACCTTTCACAAGTAACCAACACTCGTACATGGTAAACTGAGTTTTGGTTTGAGTAAAATACTTTGAACGCACTTCCTCCATGACTTGGGCATCGTTCTCAATACTGCACCGATGATCATCATAGCCTTTCAAGATTGCATTGAACCTAAAAACATTTGTTTTGATCTTTCTCCATTTGCTACTAATCTGATTGGCTCTTCTTTGGCTGTTGGGGAATCTTGCATTGTAATTCTCTATGATTTTCCCCCAGAAAGAATCACGTGTTTGGTCTTTTCCGTGTACTGGATCCTCTGAAGCATCGACCCAACACTCTGGGAGAACTTTCTTCTCAAACTCGGTCCAATGTGACGAGTTTGCAGCAGGTTCTTTTGGTTGTTTTTCTTTGTTGGTGCGTTTGGCCATGCTTTTAACCTTTTGACGCTTTGGTTGTGTTTCAGGAATGGATTGGAGTATGGGAACAAATTCGGGTGTGGGAGCAGATTCGGGTGTGGGGTTAGATTGCTTTTGACCTTTTGACCCTTTGGTTGTGTTTTAGGAATGGATTGGGGTGTGGGCACAGATTCGGGTGTGGGGTTAGATTGTGGCATGGGAAAGGAGTTTTGATCAGATTGTTGAAAACCTGCTACTGACGATGACCCCCTGTTGAGTCTAAATGTTCATTCTATATTTGGTGATGACAAATCTGATATATAAACACTTAGAAATCTTTTGGTTCTTGTAATCTGATCTGGGTCAGACTAAGCTAATACAACTTACGATCTGTTTCTAACCCAGATCATGCTTCATGATCTGTATTTGTAATCTTATGGAAGCAAGTGTTGTTCAAGCTGCAACAACATTGTCTAATGCATTAAGAGGAGGATTGAAGATAGAAGACCAAGCTAGAAGTGGAAGATAGCTTGGGATTAGCAATCAGCTTGGAAACACTTAGGCAGATTGGTACTTTGACAAATGGTCCAATATGTGTGTAATGAAGGTGAAGATGGCTGGACATCCTTTCTACATCCACGTCCCATAATATTTTTGGTGGGTAAAATACCCGCTATCCATTAAAGTTCCAACTAAATTAAACCCGCATCTAAAAATAAAATACTAGGAAATTATTTTAATGTTAAAACTATAATAAAGGTTTATTTTCTTTACTTTAAAATTTCGGGATGTTACAACTCTCCCCGACTTGGAACGGATCACGACCTCGTGATCCAAGCCACTATGCAACGACAGGTAATGAATGAGAACATCATTTTCAGACTCCTATAGTATTTCGACAGATTCCCATGCTTCTACAAAGTTTTATACGACCACACCGTTTTATTTTGAACCCTCCTAAGTTGTTCTTCCACATTAGAAATTGGTTCTTCAATAAAGGTAACCTTTTGTCCACTTCGATTTCTCATGAAAGCACATAAGACGCCTCATCGGCAAGACACTCCTTAAGATGAGAAACATGAAAAGTAAGATGAACTCCCGAAAGCTCATGGGATAACTGAAATCGACAAGCAACCTTATCGACTTTAGCATGAATTTTGAAAGAATGTTAAACCGAGATCTAGTTTCCTTATTATCATAGTCGGAAAACGTCTCCCCATTAAGGAACTCTTATCGTATTTCATAACCTCCCGCTTCACTTCAAGTCACAACTAATCTCCTCTATAAGTCTTGACATAACTTTCTCTTACCGGGCAAAAGAAGTATTCGGCTTTTATAGGTTTCATGGAGCAAATTCGATTTGGTTCCGTTAAGGAGAGGATTATAAGTTCTATCACGACGTCTAGTAAGTCCACAAAATTCTTTAGTAAATATTTCATGTGATCTGGCTTTTCATTTGCTTAGGTTCCCGTTGCAAATTTTCTCTTGAACCTCTTCCATATAATTGGAGAAATCAACAGTGATTAGCATGTACACCGGTGAAACACATAAAGAAATGTGAAAACTTTTTAGGCTAACAACATCTGCCACTACATGGGCTTACCGGGGCAACACTCAAACTTCGTATACGTAATCTTTTGAAAGAGTGAACCAACTTATTTGACAATGGTTGAGATTTCGTTGGTCGAAAAGAAAGTACTTAAGACTTATATGATCGAATATAAACGATAAACTTGCTACTATAGAGGTAAAAACACCAAAGTTTTAAAAGTAAAAACAACTCCAGTGGACATTTAAACTGTGAATGGAACGATTCTTCTTGATTTCATTTAGTAATCTGTTCAATTTCTCATTCCTTTCTCCAAACTTGCTCCACATTCTTTCAAATTAACTCGGTCAACGGTGAGATTATCTTTAAAAAGTCAAAAATAAAACGCCATTTGTCAACCGTCAACCACGAAGCTTTTCCTTACATTTTATCTCCAAGACATTTTGTAAAAGAAATTTGTGACCAGAATAACTTTCAGAATAAACATACATTGACAATGAAAACAATTACGAACTTATTTGATAACGGATGAGAGCTTCTGTTCGTAAAATTCGTAAAGGTTGCAAGATGCTTAAAATAATCGAAGGCATAAATACGAATTTAAGGTGCTCGTAACGAGTCTGGACAACATTTTCAGGAATATCTTCCTCGCGTGCTATAAGTTGGTGAAACTGAAACGAAAATTTATCTTAGAATGATAAGAAACTGCTTCTAATTGATCGAATAGGATATCAGATCTTGACAACGGTTACTCACCTTTGATTGTTACTTTACTAAGCTTATGAGTTATTAACGCACGCGCATACTACTATCTTTCATTTCGTTAAATAAGATGATTGTACCTCTTGGAAACAAAGGGAAGCATTTGAAACGGCTAGAACGAATAAAGTTCACAGAAAAGAAATTGAAAAACAACGAGAATATTCTCCATGACCGTGTTTTCCTTTCGAACAGAATTATCCGATTAGTTGCCTTCTTCTCCCACGAAACTTGTCATCGTTCATATTTAACCAATCCATTTCCCAAACTTTGCACTACACGCTTGCGAAGGAAAAGAAAAACAATTTGGCTCGAGGGATTTCCGATTAGGTTTCTAACTCTTATAACTACCATACTTATCAATTACGAATTCATTGATACCATATTATCTTCATGTTCTTACTATGCCAATTTCATCTTAACTTCTATCATCATGCATCAAGTAATCAAATACTTATTCAAGAAAAATAGGTCAATCACAGTCAAAATCACATTCACCATACTCCGTGTGGTCCTTTATCACACACATAAATAATCATCGTTATTTAGGATTTCCAATCTCTACGACTTTATACCAATATGTAACACGCATTCATTACATTAAACTTACCAATTTAAACATGTTACTACTCAATTACTTTTTGTTATACTTCGCATGGTCTTTCAACATATAATCTTCGCAAATTTAATTAAACTATGAGTCTCCATCTCTACAACCTTTTATTTTTATATTACTCATATCATAAGCATTCTTTACATTAATAAATCAATTAAATCATATCAAGGCACAACTGATTCTCATAACCAAACTTTGTATGGTCTTCTACCACAATAATGAAGCCACGGGTCTCATTACCCAATGGTTTTACACTAAATATCACAACTCATTCGCTTACTTTCAATATTCATCAATTATTCAACCTACTTTTTCTTATAAGCGACAAACCATCTCTTAAACTTATGAATCACTTCAAATTTCCACTTTTACGACCTCATAGCCGATTATTCAAGCAAAACTTATGCTCTATCATGTTCGCATATAAACAAGCAAATACACGTTAGCATACATTTCACGTTTACCATGTATTTTCATACCTTCTTCTTTACTATCATCAACAATATATTAAACTCATAAACCAATCCCAACTTTTTAATTCTCGCCATTCAGTACACCAGTTAGCATGCCAAGCTTATATTCTAACATACTTAGATATCAACGAGTAAAAACATAACACAATTCACATTGCCAAATAAGGTCTCCAACCTATGGCTTCCTACTAACATACTTCCATATTTAACGGACTTAACTTGAGCTATTATAATATGTGATCATAATAATGCTGCAGTCATTTTTATAATTACTTATTATAACACCTCAAGTGAACTTCGCTAAATACTTTCGTATGTCACTAGAAACCAAACTATACACATAAGGCCAAGTCACGTCTATGGTTTAAGTCTAGGTATCCTTGTAAAAATAAAATACCTAAATCCCTTAAACCACGGCTCTGATACCACTTGTAACAACACGACTCAATTTAATAGAAAAATAAGGATATTTTGTGTTTTTTTTTTAACAACGGACTAATACTCCACATATTAGTCTACAACAGACTAATACTCCACAAACTTCTACACAAACCCATTTTGACCCAAAAATTCATTTCCACATATTAACAACTAGTAAAACTAATCACAAACACTAAACATTTTTGTTGAACTTCCAAAAACTTTCTTAATGACAATTTAAAACATTTCTACTCAAATCCAAACTTCCCACTACCAATCACTGATACAAATAGGACATAATCTCTTCACTAAACATTTTAAAAAAAAGTTCCAAAAGTTCAGGAGCAAGTTTACCACGAAACGGGTCATTTTACCCAAGTTGACACATTACAAAAGACAATTTTCAAAATTGGAAATTTCGGCATGACCCATTCGTAAAATCATTATCCAAACCTGTTACGGCTTATGAGTTTCTCCAAAACGCTTTTAAACAAATCAATACATTACACTACAGAACGACCCATTGAAAATACCCAAAACTCGAGTCTAACACTAGACATCATAATAATTTTCCAAAAAGACATAACAAGAGTACAATGAGCCGATAATTCGAAGGGGTCACTATGGGTCCTATTACCAATACTATTATCCGCATTTAACCAAAGCAACCTATATCCATTAAGCATCTTTAACTTCAATCTTTACATTACTTAACTTTCTTCCGCATCCGGGACAACCTATAAAAAGGGTAAACAACTAAAAGAATAAGCTAAACGCTTAATGAATGCATACACATATAATCATATACAAGTTACCATACAAAAGTGCATCAATTATAGCCTACCAATTGATAGGCATCTTATCCATACCATTCATAATACTAGTAGGACTTTACCCACCTACTAGTCGTAATCAACAATTTGGCTAGTAGGAATTTACCCACCTACTAGCTCTCATAAACAATTTAGCTAGTAGGAATTTACCCACCTACTAGCTCACAAAATCAATTTGGCTAGTAGGAATTTACCCACCTACTAGCTCACACAATCATTTTCAACATGGCCATGGACTTTTGCTAGTAGGACTTTACCCACCTACTAGTCTTAAACATACAATTTGGCTAGTAGGAATTTACCCACCTACTAGCTCACATAGTCAAAATCACATTATGCTAGTAGGAATTTACCCACCTACTAACTTTTATCATCAAACATCAATTATGCTAGTAGGAATTTACCCACCTACTAGCTTTATATATTCATAATCCAAGTCTTGCTAGTAAGAATTTACCCACCTACTAGCTTATTCATTCAACAAACATATGGGTCATAGAATTTACTTACCTATGACCTATATTAACAAGAACATGATCATATGCATATACACTTACCTTATTTGCGACCACAATTGCAAGATGACCATAAAACAACGTATTTGCAGTCAACCTATCAATTCACATTAAAAACACACATATGGTCATTCATCACGTATAAGGTCACCTAGCCATAATCACTAGCATTCCAACACCCAACTCATCATTTACACTCTTATATTAATCTTGGGTTAGTTCACATAACATGTATCTCTTATATCATTTTCATATGGCCAGCTCACTTTCATACAAAAAGTACCATTTTCATCATTTGACCAAGCTGCCTTCAAACGAGTGTAACTCAAGTTCTACTTACTCTTTTAACATGATTCCAGTGGCCAAATTTACATGACACATATACCTACCTTTTATATTTAGTGACCAATACGTGAATTGTCCTTCAAAGGTGACTTCTGGTCGTTTTAAAAACAAAAACTGCTGCTGTTAAACAATTTTGACCTTACTGACTTCAAATGACCATAACTTGAGTTCTACAACAATATTTTGACCTCATTCCAGTGGCCACTTCTACTTAACACATTTTAGCACATTTTATCTTCAGTGACCAACACAAGATTTGACCCATTTACGTGAGTTTTACTCGTTTTAAAAACTGACACAGAATCATTTTTCCTGAAAGATCAGCATGACACTACTGAATTCAAAAATTCATAACTGGAGTTCTACTTCGTATTTTTAAGTCATTCCAGTGGCAAAATTTTCTTAACACACTTAGGTACATTTTCTTTATAGGACTCAACAAGTGAAAACTTTGTCATGAGGGTGTTTAACTCGTTTCAAACTCAGGGACAGAATCTGTCCAACTTTGTTATCACTAATACTCATCAAAATCTAACATGCACCCTACTAAAAAAAAACCCTAAATTGATTAGATTACAATAACCCTAACTTGTGTTATAGAAATTAACTCATATATATGAAAACCCCCAAATTTCCCAATTTATATACTCAAGAACCCTAATAAAAATATAATACAAGAATTAAGAACAATACCTCAATTTGCAATTATAGATGGTGATTTCTAATTCATGCAAGACAATTAACCTTTCTTCTTAATTCCCTTTATAATTTTCGGTTTTAACCTCCCTCTTAATCTCAAGAATCAAGTAGAAGATGATGACTATTATTATTATTATCATTTCATGGGGAATTATTTGATTTAAATGAGAATTATTATACAATGACATAGAAGAAGATTAGAAGAAGAAATTGGAAGAATGATGAAGAAGAAGTTGTTTGAAGGAAAAGGAGAATGATTCACAAGGTGAAGATGGCTGGACATCCTTTCTACATGCCACGTCCCATAATATTTTTGGTGGGTAAAATACCCGCTATCCACTAAAGTTCCAACTAAATTAAACCCGCATCTAAAAATAAATAACCAGGAAATTATTTTAATGTTAAACTATAATAAAGGTTTATTTTCTTTACTTTAAAATTTCGGGATGTTGCAATATATTATATAGCGTTTTCCTTACGATTATCGCTCATATCTTTACGTTTTGCTTACTGTAGATCAATTTTTACAAAGTAATCTTTTTATTTACGTTCAAGTACATGAATTACTCATATTTTATGCTTTTATACTGTTTCTTAACGAATTCTTAAGTATTATCACGTTTTAACGTTTTTTATTCAAGATCTTGGCACTTTAAATGTTCATTTATTAGGTTTTACAAGTAGATCTTTACTTTTACAGTCCTATCTTGATAAAAACATTCTTTTACGCTTTATTTTACGTGATTATTCAATATTTAGCAAATAGGTTACATTTTTGTAATTATTTTGACACTTCAGTATACTGACCTTTCAAGATCTTTAAGCACACAACCTCACGAACGAAAGTTTGGTTAAATAATTAGTCTAGGTCTTCAACGTAGATTATCTTAGGTAATTTTTGACCAAAACAATTTGGCACCCACCGTGGGGCTAGTGGTGCTTTTCTCAAGTTTTTCTTTATATTTGCGATTATCTTATCTTACAAAACTTATTGCGAAAATGTCATTTCAATCCAGATCTTTTTCTTCTTTTTTATCATCTTCAATTTCAGGGAGAGATGACTCACCTCTTCATATCCAATCATCTCAGGAGGAAGATGGTGATTTAGCCAAGATATTGACATCCGGGATAACTATGTTGGATCCCATTAACCAAGATCTTGTTTCTATGATTAACCAAGACATGTTAAGATTTTTAAATTAAAAAATTATATATGTAGTGTTAGAAAGTCAAGGTTTAGTTCTTATAATCCACCAAACTTTAAGGTTTGTTTGAAACATAAAATGTAAGCAGCACGTGGTGATACAATCAAATAAAGTATCTTTTCCACAAAAGCAAAATGCTACTCATCTACCCTTCAATCTCAACATAACTCTCTTTTTATCACTATAAAAACAAATTCACAAAATTTAAAACAAAGTTCTATCTTCTATCTTCATTGTCTAGTATATCTCAGTATCTATCTATCGACTAGTACATATCTATATACGACAGTGGAGGTGACCAATAGGGTTTTGATATGGTTGATGGTAGTAATGAGAGCGGCGGCGAAAACGAGATAATCTACTACTTTATAGATATACTTTTTCAGATCTACGTTGGATATATACAGTAGCAGGGACATCGACGCCTTCAACACCACCAAATTCCCTCTTCTTTTTCATCTTTTTTTCTATAGATCTAAGGTTTTTGTATATGTTTTTGTACAGTAATCTCGTTTTTGTATGTATGTGTTTTTTCATACATTTTCAGATATAGAGATGGATTCGGTCATTATATTTAATATAGTTATAGAGACTGAGATAGATATGAAGAATATGAATCTGGGTTTACATCTAAAGAAAATATATATAAAAAAAGGTGAACATGTAAGCAGGTTTCTTAACAGGTTTTTTATCGTGTTACCTGTTAATTTGGGTGCCGTGTTCGTATTTGGAAAAAATGACACGATTACTTATCGTGTCGTGTTCGTGTTCAACCCTAACAGGTCTCGTTTCTTATCGTGTCGTTTCTTAACAGGTCGTGTCGGACCTGTTATGCCAGCCCTACAACCAATCCCCCGCCGACGATTTCTACAACGCAATACACAACTTCGTTCCCGCTAACTCATCAACGGGTGCACATTCATCCGATACTTCACCATCAACACCATAATATCCACCATTTACGCCACCAACTTTCGTACAACCTTATTACCCGACATACCAAAACGATCCAAACTTCCAACAATGGCAACAAAACCAACAATAGCTACTAGCCCAACAAGCTCGTACGACCCCTCCAAGCCAACCCATACCTGAGACACCACAACCCGTACCCCAACCCGTCCCCCAGCCCGAACCACAACCCCAACCACAACCCGAACCGCAACCCAAAAGTAGTACAAGATGTAAGAAGGGAAAAGGGAAGAATGTCGCGGGTGACAAACTCATTAGGAAGCCAAAAGTGGCGTGGTCCGGGGAGGAAGAAAAACACCTAGATCTTTGTTAGCTCGATGTATCCGAAGATCCAATCGTTGGCAGTTCACAAATCGGTGACCACTTTTGGAACAAAGTGTTCGACATATACAATGTCGCGGTTCGAATCAAGCATCGACCCGATCAAATCACGGGTAGATGGCGTCTCATCAAGGAGCAAGTCGGGAAGTTTAACTCTATTTACAAAAAGTATGATGATGACCGACGTAGTGGCGAAAGTGATGCGCAAGTGATGGAACAAGCTAGGCAAGCGTATACTTTGGAAATGGGTGGGAAGTTTACAATGTACGAAGCTTGGACCATTTTAAGAGATAGACCGAAGTTTCTATCTTTTATCGGTGTCGATGGCATGGTGATAAAGAAGAAACGGATCTCTTGCATGATCAAGTCTAGTGATGAAGACCAAGCGCTCGTGAACCTCGACGAAGAAGAGCCACTCGACACCGAACTCTTTGGCCCAGATATTATTCCACGCCCCCCCCCCCCCCAACAAAGTCGAAAAAGAAAACGCCACGAACATCGGGATCCTCGGATGCGGCCTCATCTCTTTCAAGTGCATCGACTTGGCCTCACGTCTCGAACAACTTGGAAGCTCCAAACAAGCGTTTATTGACAAAAAAAAACAGACCCCCTCGATTCCATTCGCGAGAAAGAAAAAAAACGTACCGTGTACACGGCATTTTCATTTGTGGGTCAATAAAATCTGAATCCTCGACAACGAAAGTTTATCGAGAAGGCCATGAAGAAGGTGTTGGACGAGTACAAGAGGTTCGTTGAGTTGTCCGATGATGAAGACGAAGGCCATGGCATGGGGTACCTCTTTTGCACCCCCATATTGATATCCCGTCATTTTTTGTTTGCTCTGCGTTCCGTCCAATACATAAACTGCATTATTCATTTCCGTGTTAGGTGAATAATGGCATACGTCTAAAACCACTTCTAAATGTTGAGAGGTAGATTCTGGAGTCTAAAAGCATTATCTTGACTGTTTCTTAAGTGAATTAATAACTATGTTTGAACGTGTATCATCCATTGTGCACTTTCGGTTATTGAATTTTTTTTTGGACAACCAAAATTTTATTGCCACTAAAAATAATTAGCTAGAAGCTGAAGTACACTACAAGGGGAAAAACAGCAAAAACAAACAGTAAGCTATTACATTAAAGCTCTATGAACGTATGAAGTCCTGTTTGAAATCCAAAGACGTGACATGACTTTAACCGAGTCGACCAGTGTGTTTACGCAGGGCTTAATGTTGTCTAAGACTTGCTGGTTTTGTGCTCTCCAAAGACACCAAAGAGTTGTAATGATCACTGCATCTAGCCACTTCTTCTTTTTTCCATCTCTTTCCACTGCAGCCGTAAAATCTAATAAACAGCAAATAGAATCAAAACGAACAAAGGGGAATTTACACCAATCCCCAACAATACACCAAACTTGTCTCGCAAAAGGACATCGAACAGCAACATGATCTACATCTTCTTGATCCAACCAGCAAACTGGACATAATTGAGTAGGAAGATGAATACCTCTTTTAGCCAGTTCTACTCGTGGGGGTAGCCTATTTAGTGAAGCGCACCAAACAAGAAAGTTAGCCTTAATCGGAACCCAACTGTTCAAATTGAAAGAGACTTCATATTCACCATCAAGTTTCTTGTTTATCCAGCTCCGCATAGATTTAGTTGTAAAAATTCCAGCTTGAATTGTTAAGTCGACATGGGAAAGTTAATATAATTGAGTTATAAATATGACAATAATAACCCTAATTTAGTATCATCAATAATTATGTTCATTAGACTATTGGACATAAAAACGAGACTAGAGTTTCTCTTCACCATCCATTTAACATTATACTAGTACTGGTAAAAGTTTCATTTTTAGCTACTGATAACCAAATGGAATAACCAACTAAACTGCCATCCCTGATTCTTGCACACTAGATGAATGTGTTTCTGTACGGTGGTCATGTGCTTGGGATGGATTGCAAACATATTAATGTTCTTAAATAAACCCTCTTGGTACCCCAGCTTTTTTTTGCAACGCCGGTACTGAATTACTCCAAAAGAGTAGATTTATCTGGAATAACACCACTTGCTAAGGCCTAGGAGTACAGAACCACCGAACAGGTTCATGACTTTATTCTTCTTTTGGTACCTTCGAATCTTTTTTCTTCACATAACCAAAATGAAGACTTAATGATAACCTAAGTCAGGTTCAAAAGTGATACTGAGCTACAACACTAACCATCTACAATTTGAATTTTTGACACAACACCGCCTATTTTCAAACAGAAAGTAATGTTACAGGATGTACTGGCACTTTCTTGGTACTGGCAACCTACAATCCGAATCATGGACCGAATAACTAAAAAAACTACATAAATAAAGTTTTGTGGGTCTTCTTTTACACTGCATGTGCCCTCACTCTTTTCTCCAATGTGGCTATGTGACAATATCACACATTAAACTGGTCTTTTGATCGAAATGTTGTGTCCTGCACAGTCAAGGTCCTAAGACGCTTGAGTGTTACTGCTCCAAAGCTAGTGTTGGAACTGTTGTACATGTTGCTGTAGTTTTATAGAGCTAGGGTGTAAAAGTATTGGAAAGGATCCTCTGGAAAAATATAATAGAAACATGAAATTTATAATGGTTCGAATAGGTCCTAAGGCGTTTGAGTGTTATCACTGCGAAGCTAGTTGGGTGTCAGGGGAATTTTGCACCTGTGACTTATCATATATATAATGCGCTATTTGAAGCATTGTAATGATGGACTTGCTGAATTAATGAACTATTTTAATCTTGATGAAAATATTGTACTGGCTCAAGATGATAAATTTAGTGGGCCTGCTAGCTATTTTTGAAGATGGATGTGTCACTTCCATCTTGCATTTGTAACTAATGAATATGTATAAAGCACACATCTCAAACATGTATGCGCACATCGAGTGGTGTTAATATGGGGACTTGTAAAAATGGAAGCTACTACCTTAATTACAAAAAGCTGTTGTTAAGTCAGAGTGAGTTTTTAGTGATTCTTAAGTTGGTCCTCGAGTCAGAGAGAATCTTATTGGGGATATCACTAACTTTCAGTATAGCAATCCATGACAGACATTATAATTGTCTTGATTATGTTTTATTTTGCTAGCCAATCATTTATATGCCTAGCCTGATTGGTTTAGAAGCAAGTTTCTATTACTGCTTTACTAACAAAACAAAATAAAGATGATATACATTATGCTTCCTTTTATTTTGCAAACCCCCAAGAAATCAAAGTATCAGTAAGAGTTCTTCAACTATGCAATTTTGCATGGTTTATCCCAACTGTTTTGAAACTATGGCCTTCATTGACCTAGAACTGCTAGTGATTATGCAGCGCAGCTAACTGTAGATTTTATTTGACATTAGTGATGCTTATAGATAGCTAATTGCTAATGTAACTTAATAGCTTGTAATCTTTCTATGAGATAAAAAAAACTATGCTCACAACAAACATGAGAAAATCATTTCCATTGTAATTTAGAAAGTAGAGACCAAATGGTTAAATTAAAACATGGCAATTATCCAAGAAAATATGAGGTAAACAGTCAAAGAATAGGTATCAAAACCTAAGGCAGCATACAAAACATATGGTTTATTAAAATGTGGCAAGTGTCTAATCAAATATGAAGTTAACATCAACGAACAAGTATTAAACTAGGGCAGCACAATGTAGGGTTATTCCATAAAATGAAACTAAATGACATCATGGTCGAGGAAATTACTCCTGTACTGTAAGTTGTATGATTCATGTCTAGCTTAGCCTGTTTCTATTGCATAGAAGTAATTTCCTCGACCATGAAATATGGATTCACCCAGCCACCCCATCCAAGGACTTGAAGCTGACAAAGTTTGAGCCCGAGACCTCCTTTGGAGAACTCAGGCATTTAATCCTACTGCACTTTGTGTATCTATATTTAATCCTAAAATCAAATTAAATGTATCAGAAAAGGGCCAAATGGCTACTAAGAAAGCTAATACACGGTCTCTTCTTATCTTATGCACCAATAAAGCACGCCTGATTTCTATATATTTTTCTTTTTGCAATCTTAAATCCTCGTAAAAGCATATCTAGTGGGATTAGGAAAGATTAAATGCAGAAAAGGAGCTTATCCTAAGTAGCATGCCAGGTATGACCGATACAAACATCCACAAGCACATAGAACCTTATAAGATGCAGAACCAGGATAAAGAGATTTACAATAGATTTAAAGTAACATGTCTTAATCACCAGGTTCTACCATTTGAAAGCAGTTGTGATTTGGAACCACACTTTTATAGAAGCCCCTTCAGATAAATCAATATTAGTGTATCTTCCAAACCCTTGAAAACTGTCTTTAAGCAAACTTGTTGCAAGGAACCGTGTCATGTTTCACACTACGGTTAGCTGAGAACACCTCATCATAGTTGATCTATTTGTTCTGCAGCGAGCTAAAGTATATATGGTGCTGTTAAATGTGTCATGTATTGGGAGGAAACATAGAATTAAGTTATGATATAACCCTCAACAACTTTATAAACTTATTGTGGACTAAAGATGTACATTAAGTTGCTGGAACATCCTTGAACAATGTTCAAGTTTCATCAGGAACCAATTATATCTGTGATAATGTGATTTTCCCACCTGTAATACGGAAGAGACATGATGTGTACTTGCTATCAGGAAATTATTTAGTCATCAATCGATATAAAGATATAGAATGGTTGATGTTGGGGATTACCATAAACAAACGAGGCACAATAAGAAGTATCGCTCTGTTAAGATACCACTTAAAGTGGTTTTGACTTCAAGCATATATCTTGAAACTAGAAGACCTTATCCCGCCTTTGCTTGCTAATAGTATCCTGTAACACTCAGTGGTAGCTGTTAGATACTGTAACAGCTGTGACTGCCAGTAGTGGCCCGTGTATTTTAGCAGCCGTCAACACTCTACAGGTGAGGTGTGCAGTGGCTGCTCCAAATATATGCTAAACTTTTTAAAGTTTTTTGAGTTGTGGTGTGATGCAAACACTGTTGATAGAGTGTCTAATACATTAGTAATCATAGTAATTAGAGAGCATCTTTAATAAGTAATAGCTTTGCAATCCCAAGACTCTTTTTGGAAAGGCGATGCAATCCCAAGGCTTGGCAACAATAATCTCTTGTTTGTGGAGTATAGGATGATCCAATAGATAAATCTGTAGTTCTGATAATGGAATATTGAAGAAAAGACTCCTTATGACTATCAAAAACATATAATAGATGCATGGAGAAAATGAAAAGAACTGAATATTAAATATGCAGTTGAACAAGTTATATCATAATAACTTATATATACTACATTGTATCAGCTTGAACCAAATTACGATACGACTACAGAATCAGTAAAAGACCTAGATTGTCATTCTTATCCATGATCAGTTGAGCGAATTTGACTTCCTCTACTGCAATAATTGAACTTCTAGTAGGTTTTAATAACCTCCCTTGTTTTCTTATTGGCTCAACAACCACACATTCGTGTGTTGCTTTTTATATGTAAAACAGCCACCAGAAACTAATTTATTGCCTGTTACTTAAGCTTACTGACAATGCGTCCTCTGGTTATTTCAGGTCATCCAGGGATTATATTCTACACAGAACGCAACTTAAAATCTCTATCGTTCAAGTCAAAGTCAAAACATCGAGCTGGACCATCTTCACAAACAGCAGCAACGACATCTGTATTTGAGTTTACTAAAAGGTTGACCCTTAACGGTTCTGTAATCAGATATTCATCTCCAGTTTTAACATCTCGAAGTCTAAGCCACGATAACTCAGAGGAATATGATGATTCTGGTTTGGTTGATGCAGAACTTCTGAACCTAAAAGGAGCCTGTTATGTGTATCTACAAGTCCAATCAGAGAGCAATGTACTTCTAACGTTATGCATAATAACCTTTGCAAAGCATGCTGACCTCTGACTGCTGACTTTGACTCTACCAGTCTTCTCTAGTGCTGAAGATCAGAATTGACTTTGACCCATGATGTAACAGTAGAAGGCTAACGAAGTGCCAATAAATGGTGAGAAACAGGTGTATAGTGAATGTGAATATAATGAGTAGATGGTGAGTGTGGAATGATGGTGATCTAAGTAGATTGGTTTTGGTAGGCAAATAAACGCTATGATGTTTGCCTGCTATTTCTTCGTGACTATGGTTTGTTTTCAGCTTTTATACATCTGGAAACTGTAGCAGAAGCTATGAATAAAATTTCATTTTAATGTGTTTTACATTGATCATGGATTTTCTTTGAGCCTCTCTAAATGTGGAATGGTAGTATAGTAGATTAGCAGCTATGAATTAGTTGTTGGGTTATGATCACGTTACATAAGTGCATGTCCGGTATTTATTTAAGCCTATGGGGTTACACGAAAATGACACGTAAACTCTATGTAATTAATTAATGTATTAAAGTAATATATTGATTAATTTGATCATGAAATAATTAATAAACTATTAAAAGATTAATAGTGTTTATTAATTAATTAAAAGAGAAGGATTAAAGTGTAAATTAGAAAATAAGGAAGTTTCCTAATTACACTAAAATAGGGGGTGGGCCGATTTTGGAGAGGGTTTCCTAATCCTCTACAAACTTGATCACCAAGTTATAAAACCCTAACTAATTATCCTTATATATAGGGGTTAAGGTTTAAAGGTTTTATATTACAATTAGATTTGTAAAAACCCTAAACAATTCTTTTCTCTCTTCTTTTGATTGCCGTGAAAAACCAACTTCATGTGAAGTTGTCGAATTTACAAAACAAAGACAATTCTTTGTCTATTTGATTAGTCAATGTTTTATAAGAAAAATTATTATTTTCTTTGTCGACTTGTAAGTTTAAAAACAAAGGGTTTTGTTCTTGGTTCGGCGAGGGAAGACACAACGAGTTTGTGAATTGATGATCGAGTACTAGCATACATCATAAGGATGTCAAGTGTGCGATCGTAGAGGGGTTTTACTTTAGACCGTAATTAATAATAATAATTATTAATAATAATATTGGAAGCTTTGCGCAAAGGTACACATATTATATTCATTACTTTGTTAATTAATAGTATTACATATACGTTTCTTTTCCGCTGCGTACTCGTGATTTGTTATGTGTTTATGTTCATATATTCTAACAGTGGTATCACGAGCCACCTATGTGATCTATTAGTTACAAAGGTCAAAACTTGAAGGGGGGTTTAGGGTTGGTTCGATTTTGTTAAAATTTAAATTTTAAAAATTGTGTTTTAATTATTTTATTTATTATAAAAGTCGAATTTTAATTAAATAAATTAGGGTTTTGTTTAATTAAGTTCAACCTAAATTTAATGGTTAATTGAAACCCTCTAAGCAAGTTTTGATATTATGAATTGGCATGTTTATTTGATATAAATTGTATGCTTGTGTAATTGATTTATTTAAGGTTGTTAAATAATGGTAAAAATCATAAGGGATTCATGCAAAATTCCTTATGATTATTACTAAGATATAGAGATATAAAAAGCATAGCATGATGATCCAATAATTAGGGTTAATTATGAGATAATTGTGTGACTATGTGAATTTTTTATGTGATTTTTCTGCTTTGCGATAGTTCATTAAAAAATTCATATCTTTTAATCCGTAATGAGTTGGAGGCTGTGCTTTGAACTGTAGATGCTCAACACATAGGACTAAAATTTTGTAGTTCTGGTCAAAAGCTGAATCGGACCAGAAACAGGTCTAAACAGGTCGTGAAGCTACTGGAAAATTCCAGTCAGCAACTATGTGCTTATGTGATAATTGATTGTTTTATATATGTTTAAGGCTTACACAATCAAGGCAACTTGATGTATGTGGTCCTCTTCTTTGAAGGGGGAGCCGGCTTAGACATAATTGAAACCATAGTGGCATGTTTAGGTGTCCTATCATAACTCGTTGCATGCTTAATAGTTAATAGATTAGTAAGTTTATTGTTTTGCGTATTTATTGAGATATAAATGGTGATGCAAAATAGTTTTGAGAAAATATAAACTTGACTAAGCAATATCGAAATAAGAGATTTTTAATAAAATTGGAGTCTTACAACCTTGAGATACACCGGCTCACCCATTTGAACAAACTCTAAGAGAGGTATAAGTCGGAGTGCGCTAGCCTTCTAAAAGGGCGGGTTTTTAATTGCGTCCATCGCAAACCTTTGCCCTTGCGCTTCTTTGTGCGTTCAAATGGAGCTACCGAGCTCTCTTATGTTGTTAAGACTATACAAATGATTTTATTAAATATTATGTTATGAAGATTTGCATGAGTCTTCGTACATAAACTTTGATTCACATCAAATGCATTACCCATTCAAAGTTAAGTCATTGCCACCCACTTCGCTTAGAGCACCTCCCAGGTACTATTTGACCCTACGTGAGACCGTAGGCGGATGGTATCTCTTGAGGGTAGATTACCGACCCGTTGTGAGACCAGCGGCGGACTATTTACACGTTCTTAATTGGGTGACTTAAAACGAGTTAAGACGGTGAGACCTTGACCCGTGGCATAAGATGGAACAAAACATGTTTACAAAACACTTAAAGACCCCTTTAGTGTTGTTGTATGTTACATAACTCTAGGAGTTGCATTAGATATGAAATTACTAATCGTTACTTACCATTTTAAGTATCATCATCTCTAGCAGATCAACTGATGCGGTGATGGTATGTCAAATTGGATCCTAGCCTTAATAAAATTAATTGTTAAAAGTATTTAACATGGGTAAATTACATTTCTTAAGGATTAATTATCGAAAATACCGATAATCGAACTTGAATCTGTTTTGTAAATGGCAACAAATCCTTCACAAAACATACACCAATCGGCTTACATGTCGATGCTAGAAAGAGGAAAACTTTCTAAAACCAATTTCAATGACTGTTTTGTCAATAGAGAATCGTTCTAAGAGTTGAAATGAAAATAGATGTCCTTGAAACTCAGATGCCGCTATTCCTGATGCGAGTGCCACTGCTTTGCTGTTGAAAGCATAAAATACTCGGTACAATAGACATATTGAGGTTGCTTATTTGATGCTAGAAGCATGGCTCTCGCGCTTCAAAAAGCAATTCGGATTGCAAAATCCGTGTGATATGATCAAAGAACTCAAGTCTGTGTACGGAAGACAAGTTGGAGTTGAATTACTTGAGTTAATTGAGTCACTCCATAAATTGAACATGAGTATGGAAAACCGGTGAGTGCTTATGTACTTAAGATGAAGAGTTACTTTGAGCATTTTGGAAAGATTAAACTATGTGTATCTTCTGCTTATTGTTATTAGCATAAATGACTTTGATTTGTGCACAATTACAATTTGCATAGCATAGTTGAACTTCATATCATGTTGATTGAGTATGAGAAAAACTTTCCTAAGAAATATGAGACACCCCAAGTTCTTATGATCTAGGGGGGAATGGTTTAGAAAGCAAAACAACCGTAAGCTGAGGGCAAGAATTTTGGTAAGGGAAAACAAGGTGTTTTAGTCTCAAAACCTTAAAAGATCCTTCGGAAAAATGAGCATACGGCTAATAACCAGGCTTGTCATCACTATGCTATAGTGAGACACTGGAGGAGGAATTGTTCTAAGTATCTAGCTGAGTTAAACAAGAAGAAGAAGCAAGCTGGTTTAACTAGTTCTTCAAGTATCTTCTTAATATTGAATTATAAGTGTTGATGAGATTCAAATGATAATTCAATAGCAAAGGAGTCAAGTTTTAACTTGGACTCTACCTATCTTTGACATTGTTATCTTGTTTAATTTTGTCAAGAAACGCATTAAATAGTCTTCAATGTGAAGAGATCTTACAATCGAATGATGAATCATTTGATAAATGCGTGTTTAGTTGTTTCTTTTTTTCTGAACGGCAATACTTGAAATCCATCTTTAGTTGATGTTTCTTATTCATATTTTGCACAATACTTGTATACCGAAAAATTTCTTGAAATGGTAAATTTTACCATCACTTTTGTCAAACAAGTTTTCAGCCAAAACAATTTATGAAATAGGGTAATCCGGCATTGCCAAGGCCGGACTCGCTATTTTTAAGCGAGATCGGCGTTGCCAAAGCCGAACTCGCTATTTTAAGCGAGACCGTTGCCAAAGCCGGACTCGAGGCGTGTGTCAAAGAGAAAGACAGAGAGGACGAGCGCAGAAAGGAGTAGGTGGCAAGGTCTAGCATAGACATGACTTGACAAATGGCTTCATAGACATGACTTGACAAATTTATGACAAAAGTCACATGAAAGTTTTCATAGTTTTAAGTTATATATACATGCAGTGCTACCATTCATAATCACGCATGCTATCACCACATCTATTATTTTCAAAAGCAAACATACCATCATCAATAACTCTTATTTTCAATGGTGGCCTTAGATAGATTCTATTTTGTATTATCTTGTATGTTTTAATGTAGATTAATAAATATTCTATTTGTCAATAAAGTAAATATTCTATTTTGTATTATCTTGTATGTTTTAATTGATAGTTTATAAAAAAAACGCAAATAAGTTACATTAAAATAATACATACTCAAGATAAAAGATATAAAACTTAAATAAAGAAATACATAAACTTATATAAAGAAATACATACTCAAGATAAAAGATTATTGAAGTTACTATTTTACCTGTGCTCGTCCTCTCTGCGCATTTTCTTTCTCTCTGACACACCTCCAGACCGGTTTTCGGAACGCCGGTCTCATTCTAAACTTGACACACGCCTCGAGTCCGGCTTTGGCAACGCCGGTCTCGCTTAAAAATAGCGAGTCCGGCTTTGGCAACGCCGATCTCGCTTAAAAATAGCGAGTCCGGCCTTGGCAATGCCGGATTACCCTATTTCATAAATTGTTTTTGGCTGAAAACTTGTTTGACAAAAGTGATGGTAAAATTTACCATTTCAAGAAATTTTTCTTGTATACTATGAGGTGTAAAAAAAATGCATATGGAATTATGGATCAAATCTTTTAGCATTACAAATCCTGACCCTGATGTCATGCCACCTTTGAGAACATATATTTGTTGTGTCATACCCACGTCGGCAAAGGTCTGGTCGAATGTTTGGTGTCCATTAAGACTACGAAGAGCAAGACTTCCCTTTAGGGCTTTTCACAGGGGCATCTCACGACACGTGACAGTACAATCAGCAAAAGGTTTTCCTTAGTTTTTGTGGGAGCAAGGCTTCCCTTTAGGCTTCTCATAGGGACCCACAATTTAATTATTTATATCCTACTCATATTAATTAAATAAAATAATTTTAAAAAATGAGAATAATAAAAGAAACTGAAAGTGTGTCAGGTGGGGCTCACAAAAAGTATAGTAGAAAGAAACGTGCAAAAAGGGAAGTCCTCCATCTTTTCTCTATCCAGAAAGCCCCTTGGGGCAATGTTTCGGGCTTTCCAGGGCTTTGCAGAGATGAAAAGTGGAAAAAGAGCGTCTTGCTCTTGATAGTCTAAGTCTGGTTAGGACATGGCTTTTGCTTTGCATCTTTGGTTTGAAGTTGGTGATATTGGTATTATCGGTCATATAGTGTAATTGTTATTTAGTTGAGACCATGGGATTTCGGGTATAGCTTTATCACGAGTTAGGAGGTGCGATGTGCATACCTGTTTAAACAACTAGAATCAATAAATTGAAAAATTGTGTATATCACTGGAAGTCATTTCACCGAACCCACATGTTACATGATTGAAAAGTTTATCCGATTTTACCAAACTCTGTAAAGACAACTAAATGGTTAGTCGCTTATAGGGGATATAAACTCAAATCGATAAGAACTTAAAAACTTATGTCAATACATAAATGTGGATCAACTTTAGAGTATAAACCATGGCCTTTATGTATGGTCACTTCACAGTTAATGTACATACATTGATACATACATGTGATACATTCATGAACATAAATATTAAAAATTAAGATAACTTCACATAAATTTGGCACGTATTTATAAAATGTCCATGCTAAGACTTGAATCCACAATCTATGGATAGATGGGTCATCACACATACCTGATACCACACGAGATAAAGCTCAATGGGTAAGCATATACTGAATTTCAATAGTCGCTTTCAATGAAAAAGGCTCAACAAAATTAAAACTATTTTCTCAAGTAGATTTTATTTTGGTGTGCCTACATATTCAGCAAGTTTAGAGGGGTTCAATACTCCTATAAATGTTGACGCGATTAGCGTAAGCAAGCCTGAGCCTCTGGGTTTGCTCAAATTCATACAACTAGCCACAAGTGTTGCAATCTTAAAACATATATGGAAATAAAAAAAATACAAAAAAAAAGGGGAGAGAAGACACTTTGTAACGTTTCACATTAGTTGTAATCTTTACATGTAAACAAACACACAGTTTAAGATAGTATTTGCTAGCATCTAGTGAACCCTTCAACTCTTCAAATAAAACATGTTTTACGTTTATGGAACACATCTTACCTATCATCTTCGTGAAAACTTGGACCAGATATAGACAAGAAAGAGGCAAAAAAGGGCAAAGAGGACGACGTGCAAAACATGGCTTGAACCAGACAGAATGATGCTTTTGTTTAATTTCCTCATGTTGTTCTTCACTCCTGCTTGTGCTTTAATAAGGGTCATTTGCTGCAAAGTTGGAAGAAGAAAAAGCAAGACATTCATCAACCATTCACGCATTATTCCGACAAATACATTTTTATAACATACTAAATCTAGAGTATCAGCCTTTGATCCACAAACACAGTCATAATAATATTAAAAAAAATAATACTCATAATATGATAACAAACATAAACTATAAATAAGACATTTATAGGAGGTCGTATATGCATTACATAGCTTCTATTATTTGACTCATTAAGTAAAACACAACCCAAATCAACCCATCCATAAGTAAAAAGTCGAAATGCCCACCTCTAACTATTATCGTACAAATGCTCTATCAGTCCACACACGTAAGGCCAAATCACAACTCCTATTCAAAGAATATGATCCATAGAGAAAACCGTATATCTAAAAGTGATGACGCAAATCGTTGGTAAGTGGATGCGCCGAGGAACAGATAAAGAGGCTTTCATCCAACAATCAGGTCGCACGGTTAGGGTAGCTGGTCAAACAAACAGTTTGTTATACCGACCCAAACAGGTCGAGGTTTAGTAACCAATCAATACCTTTTTAAAATTTACAAATACCAAGTTACTAAATAAGATTATGACACTTTGGGCAACTCTCAACCCATTATACCCATTTCTATTTTGCTTGAGTTCTAAAGTCACCTGTTTTTTGAAATTAGATTACAATTCCATTGGACCCACTTTTGGTAAAAGTGTCAAAATGCCATTTCTACCATATAGTCTACCTCAGCATGGAAACTAGCACATGGGTTAAAACATTTTCTGCTCATATAGGCTTAATCGACAAATTTCACATCGGAGCTATACTTAGGCTAGGCCTGGCTTGCTTGGCAGTCAACACACCTATGTGAGCTTACATGTCCCAATAAGACAATAAATTTGATCATATTTTTCTAACCACCTACACGTGAGGACGGGACATCCACCTCACATTGGGGGCAACTATAAACATAAAACTCCTTATAAGCAGTATACATTAGGTAGTTTAATAACTTCTCAGAATGGTTTTGGTTGATTTGAATATTATTACTCCCTTTTGGCCATTTCAAATGGCACTGAACAGTGAACAGTTACTTACCAGTCTGGATAGATGTTAATGAACTATTGCATGTAGAAAGGTTAAGTTAGCTTCATATTAGCAAGCCATTGACTAATGAATTCTAATCATAATAACACAAATCACTGAGAAACTCGGCCAATGATTCATGACAAGGTATATCTAATGGAACTATATACCACACCATAAAAATTAAGTTTAAGACTAAGAGGAACAGAGGTAATGTCATACCAGCTGGTTAATAAACTCATTCTGAAATTTGGCCTCTGACTCGATCTCTGAGGCTACCTGTTACGCAAAAATAACATGAGCATGAACAGAGAGATTATTTCCTAGGAGACATACTTGTGCACCAGAAAGGAAGGGGTACATATGCAGCAACATCTTACTGACATTTGAAAATATAGAAATGTAAAGCAATAACCAAGAAAAGTTAACCAACACAAAGGTATCATCAAAAATGTGTAACGAAGTTCAAGAACAACATCCAGACAGGTTGCCGTATATACAAGATTATTCAAATTGTTGGGGAAAGGACAAGTGAACATCCCTTAGATTATTGCCTATATTTGATATCTTCTACCAACTTACGATTTGATTTATCTTGCTTTAATAGTTTAATTATTCTAGGGTATAGAAGAATAGTAACATTATGTCCTAAACTTAGTTCGTGTTTTTTTTTTGTTCATTGATTTCTTGTCTTAGGTCACTATGTTAGTAAACAGCCCAAGGGGGTAACCTGGTGGTGAAGGGCTTAGAAATTTCCAGTGAAGACAAAAGTTCACTCCCCCCAGGCTACAACTTTGGGGTCAGGTTTCAAGTACGTAGCTCAATTTGTTGCTGAGGTGAGGACTTTGTGAATATGATTATCCTCCCCGGTTGGGTGGACACTCTCCTTGGAAGGTTGCTGAGTGAACTCTGAGAAAAGCCTGCAACATATTGTCCTTAGGAAAGGTGTGGGGCTGGTCAGCGTTGCCCGTTACCAACATTTTCATATGTTATGTACAAGTAACAGTGAAAGATGGTGTTTATTATTATAGGTGTTTTTTGAAAAAACATGGTACAATTACTTATAACACTTATTTAACAATGATTTTGTTATATGTAATATGGTCTTGCTGCCAGAAGAATATGGCCTTATTTCATTATAAATTAGTAGAAGATTATATGCCCTGTATAATGCAAAAAGCTGATAAAACTTAAAAGGTTGCTTACATTCTTTAACTGCCTAACTTGCTTTCGGAGGCCACTGATCTCATCATCTAGATCTGCATGCATTGGATCAATGCGCAGTTGAATTTCATCAGAACCAGTTCCTTGTCTGGTGCTAAGCCCTTCTCTGTTAAGATAAGCAAAAGCCTATCAGACTCAACATTTTCCACTCTGCCTTAGTGATAAAAGTTGATCAAGCAGGAAGTTCAGAAGTATAAAGGATCGGGCTCGGGCTCATAATGTCATATTGAGATTTACATTAATATAGTTCCTTCAGTAAATCATTTAATTCTCTGCTTAAAGGCAATGAAGCTTGGCCTAGCAATTGAAATATTGAGAAAAAAAAAAAATATATTGTAAAAGGATGAACAAAATAAGTACCTTGATCTATATGGAGCAGCACCATAGTAGCCACCACCTCTGTTAGAACTAGACGCCATTAGAAAGATTGAAACGGTGTGCTAACTGAGGAACTCTAAAAAAGGAGCAAATAAAATCAGTGTACTACAAGGAAATCATATAGTTGGGAATCCCTGAAGCAAAAATCTGTCTCCCTTGAAGTGAAAACTTTGATGACTAACTGAACCAGGGAAACACATATCATTCAAATAAACGGGATAAAAATCACGTAAATTGATAAAGTAGTGATAATGTAGACTAACAATTGAATTTGAAGTACAAAAATCTTGAAAACTGAGTGATCTTATATATTTTGCCTTGTCTATTGTTTATCTCTTTGGCCATGTCCAAGTATTTGTTAAAGATAAATATCAGTCAGTCACGTATGCATATGATATAGAACCACAACCCGTAAAGGTAATGCTAATAATCTTCCAAATTTAATGATCCAAAAACGAAAGCTACACATGGACAAAACCAAAACAATAAATCCTAACACAAATCACTCAAGCCATTAGTCTCGTTTTGAAACATCCACACGAGATGCCTCTTGTCATTAATTAATACATATATATATATATATATATATATATAACTAGCACTGATACCCGATAACCAGTCAAAGATCTGGTATATACTACAACCAACAACGCAAAACAATTTATGTATCAACCGACTCATAGTCACAGGAAACGGGTACGAATCAGGGTTTCTCGTAAGGCGATCCGAAACGGTAATATAAGCGTACCTGATTTGACGTATCAAGGCTGAAATTCGCGTTCCTTTTAGCTTCGGTTCGTTTAATAGAAATCGACGTTCCGGCAAAGAGAGATCGTTTTTTTTCCGGTGGGGGGAGAAAAGAGAAAGATATAAAAAAGTAGCGGCTGTACTCTTTTTTAAAATGGATATCAAGGTGTGGGTTGCAATTTCCAACAAGGTAAGAAACCGATGGGTTGTTGGGGATTGCCGGAGAGATGAAAAAGACGTTCCGAGTGATGGAATCAAACACCCGTATTCATGATGCGAGATTGTTAAGAGAGATGAAAAAGACAATCAGATTCTTTAGTTATATATCTTCACCGATTTCAAGTTTTTTTTTTTTTTTCCTAGCTCTCCTGCTATAGAAATTGTGGTTGAAGCATGAATGATATCTGATTATTAACACGGAATCCGCTCAATGCGGCGGTGGTTGTGACGACAACGGTGTGGTGTTGGGAAAGACGGTTGCCGGTGGAGGTGGTGTAAAATGGTACAGATAATTGATGTAAAAGTAATTAATCTAAATGGTTAATGAAAATATTTTAAAAAATAAAGACCGGTAGTGTAATTTAATATTAATGCTCTTTTAGAAAATTTCTCCATATAACATTTAATTTGTTTTTTTTTATTAAATAGTATAAAAGTATAGATTAAATGTATAAGGTAATTATAATTAAGAAATATGAGTATTTTGGGTATAAACAAGTGTTGAATATTCTAAAATAGAATAATTCAATATGTTTTATAAGTGACTAGAGTGGTTCTCACGCGATGCAGCGGGACCTGAGGAAAAAATGGTGGTTAAGTGGTGATATCGTGTTATTAGATAAATGTACGATCCAACTCATGTATTTTTTAGTCTGGCTAAAGGTGTAAACCATTGTTGTTGTTTGCGGGGGAGGGGTTTATATGTTGATGGGTCATTAAATTCATTAACGCAAAATGTTTTGAACAATAATCTGTATGAAGCTATCATCATAACAATTGTTTAACAAGAAGTAAGATAGATGCGGACAAAATTTTATAACGATAGATTAGTATCAATAAGTCAAAATACATAAATAACCTTCAAAATTGCAAAAGAAGTAAAACACGTAGGTTTATCTTTATTTAGATGGACCAAGTGTAAAAATGAATATCAAAACGAAACCAACTACACAAATCAAATGTGAGGGTGCACAAGTCACCTTCAGAGGTGTATGAAGACTGGAGCAAGGCAAAATATGAGAATGGAGTGCCAACGTTGACAGGAGTATGCAGACCAGGGAGAGGGAGAAATTGCATTCGATCAAATGATTTAACGATAAGTTAGTTTTTATAATTAATGAAACCGAAAGATGTGTTACTTAATATGTATGATAAGTGTAAGAAGTAAGAAACATATTACATAGTCGTGCAATACCATTGGGTGGAGCACCTGCATTGGCAATAGGTACAGTCGTACCGGGGGTTATAGTGCCGATGATATAAGCTGGGGATTGAGAATCTGCATTAGACATCACTGATATCTTCATTATCTTCGTTGATCGTTTATTATTTTAAATGAGAATGTAAAGTTTGATAATTAAAAAGTTGAAAAGGTTGTGATATTGGGGGAAATAAATCTTAATTAAAGGTTGTAATATTCTTGGAAAAGAAATTACTGGCTGTAATGATAAAAATAAAAAAGGTGTAATATTGGAGAAAAAATCTTTACCAAATGTAAGTATATCAAGAAAAATAACGATACGTAATACATCAAAATACGTAGTAATCATTCAACCTTTAATTACATTAGCTAGTGATATTATTTGGTCTTGTGAATGTAGAGCACGATTTTGTTGAACTCATGCATGTATGGCCTCCACATAACTGCAATAGCAGTATGTCATAAGCTATGTTTCTTAATTGAGAAATATGTAAGAACAAAATGGTTCAACTAAATTATTTTCACATGACAAAAAATTCCATAAAAATTTCATTGTTAAGACCCTGACACTAACCTCCATACTTGGTTGCCACGTATTGAATGATGAAAAGTCTAAAATAACGAAACAAAAGTCCTACAAATCATATACCCGATCCAAAAAAGAGAATTATTAAATTGACAAATGATAATTCGATGTAGTTTATAAAACCAAAAATTAAGCAGAATTGGTGGTGATGAATCTGGCGGCAGCGGTTGGTGGTGATGAATCCGGTAGTGGATGGTGTCCATGAAGATGAAAGATATGGTCACGCGGTCGTGGTGATGAAGACGCAATTGCTAGAAAGAGAAAGAGACCAGGCGGCGGGGCCACGACAATGAAGATAAATATGCGAGAAAGAAGGAAAGAAAATTAAGAGTAGATACATTTTGTGTGTGTTTTTTTAAAGTACGTCTTTTTTAAAGGTAATTTCGGTACTTGCATAATGTATTGTGTAGAAGTAGTTTAAATGTAGAGGGGATATTAGATAATTTAAAGGTAGATAGTTGAAATGGGAAGAGGTAGTTTGTTTATATATATAGAATATAGATATAGATAATTAGATATAGATTATAGATAAGGGGTCCATACGTTATATTTATTACTTATTAAATATTAAATTAAATTTGTTCTTATTCAAAGTTTCATACTTTAAACTATCATATCATAGTGTTATATATAGTAATATAGCTCCAACCCAATCCCAACTCCAATCCTCAAGTTCGACCTTTCAAAACTACTTTTTTTAAACATATTTAAAGTTATTAATATCATCTGATGTTGTATTTATCATTTCGCTGAACCCCCGTGGCCCCATTTGGTACCAAATACTGTAAAATAGTCAGTTCATCAAATATATATGACGACTCTTCTAGTTTCTATGATACCTTTTTTAACATTTAATTTGTAAAGCAAACAGATAATACGAGTATATGACATCAATTTGATACTTAACGTCTAATGTGAAGCTTTGGCTATCCATAAAGTTACTCTTTACTGGCGTAACTTATTTGAATTACTTTAAGATCATAACTTAATAAGTTTTTCACTTAAATTAAGGAACATGCATTTTTATAGGCAAAGCAATCTTAACACACCCCTACTATAATATATGTTGGACTTGTTTATAAGCCGGCTAACAATAAAAATGTAGTTTTCAAAACAAACCAAATGGCATATTGTAAACTTAAGTTTCATTATCATTGACTCACTCTCTTAACTAAAAAGTCCAAAATTCTTGAATCTTATCGGCCACAAGGACATTGGATCAAGTACTTCCATATAAGCCTGCCTGCATGCCTGCAAGTATCTATTTAGCCGCCAATTTTTAAGGAAATGTTTGTTTTTCTTCACTTTTAATTTAAAAAAAAATGTTCTCCTCTGATAAACCTCTCCTTGAAAAATCCCGGTCCGTTAAATCTAGACATTTATCACCGGTCTCTAGCGTGGAACAACGACCATCTCTACCCCCATCGCCTAATCGTCACGCTAAACAAAAAACATCTGTAAAACATAAAGGGTCATTGCTTAATGGAGTATGGCCTTCTTCCACTCCCAACTCATTAAAATCCGATAAGGAAAATCCACAAGCCATCACGTTGGCGGATTGTCTTGGAAATGATCGTAAAAGGGATAGTGTTCGTTCGTCTTTTCTTAGTAAACAAAAAAGTTGTTCAGAGTTTAATAGGTTTGAAAACATTCCTAAGAAAGAGAACAGCTTGAAAGAAAATCATAAGCCGATTTTTGGTGGATCGATGAGATACACTGGGAAGTTTAGATTTTCGGCCGGTAGATCATCAGTCTCTTCTTCATCCTCATCTAGTGATGGAGTTAGGGAGGAACTAGCAGGTACATTGTTGTTTTATTTTTTATATTAAATTAATTAATTCCTTCAAATTTTCACATATTGTTATACTTTGTAACCAAAATAAGTAAGAGAAAATCGCGACAATAGTCAAATTTCAATTATATTAAATTAATTCTTTGTGATCGTACCAAAATGACCATGTTTTTTTGGATTATCACAAGATAGCCATATATGAACCGTACGAGCACGTCCTTTGTCACCCCCACCGCGCTTACGGCTCTATACCCCAACCCAACTTGCTCTGGCCCCGGGTAAATCGCAATATTTCAGGAAAATCGCATAAAGAGGCACAAAATCGCAATGCTACACTTCAGAAGTAAATCGCAACGAAATTTAGCTATTATCGCGATTTCTCAAATAAGTATCAACTAATTGTATATTTATTTGTATACTATGGAAAAAACCAAAAAAACGAAAGAGAAAACACCTGAACAGAATTTGATATGGCAAAATTCAAATAGTGATGCGGGCTAAAGTGGACCAATAGAACACAGTTTCAGGTGGGCGGTGGCATTGCTCATAAACAATGTTTTCAACATACATAACTACATCGTTAAAAATAGATTTAAGCATGCACATACCATACTTGATACTTTTGTATCATAATTAACATCGTATATATCAAACTTTTGGTGTATGTTTAGTAAAATCTTAAAGATACTAAACGTGTAGAATACATATGTTTTTTGAAACGCAAACTATTCTACTCCTACTCCTTGACTACCTGAATACACATTTATGCCGCAGTTATAATGCCTGGGAGATTATCGGTGGATGACAATGAACTACGTCGAAAATCATACTCTCGAATGAGATCAGATAATTCCTTCTCAGATGATTCCGAGTGCAGCGATTTTGGATCTCCAATCATCACAGAAAGAAACTCTCCTGCATCCTACATGGCACCCACTTTGAGCTTTAGAAATTCCATGGCTAATTCGCCCATGAAATCCACAATCAAGAAAGCAATGAAAAAGGCTAATTCTTTATCATTGTCATCGAAGTGGAATTCATTGGCAGGACGATCTGAATCACCACCAATGACAACAAACTCTACATTTTCGAGCTCCAAGCCTCCAACAAGTCCTTCAAAAACGCCGAAAAGGAATTTTTTATACATGGGTCTTGATTTGATTAAGAGTAAGAAAAATGGGTCGGGTTGTTTGTCACCTCTCGGGGAAGGTATGGGCATGGTGGAGAATGTTCATCAGTTAAGAATGTTGCATGGAAGTTATATTCGATGGAGATATGTTAATGCTAGAGCAAATGTTGTTAATGAAACCTTAAATACCAAATCTAAGGTATGTTTCAAAATATGACTCACGATAAATAAAAAAATATTCAAAAAGTTTAAACAAGATATAACTAGGAGTGTTCACGATCCAGTTTGACTGGTTTTTGACAAAAAACAGAAGCAGACCAGTAAATACGGCTTGTAAGAACTTCAAGCCAAACCAGTTTGACTGTGCCAGCTAATCCGGTTTTTCAATTATTAAACTGGCCCGACTTTCAACTACTCATACCGGGGCAAAGTAGCATACTAAAAACTTTTTGGCTGGTTTGAATTTAATCACACCCATATATAGATATAACTATCACATTTTTAATTCACTAGAAGATGGCATGACTGCAGAATCAGTCATTACAAGTATGGGAAAGGGTTGTAAAGCTGCAACAATCTGTGTTACAAAAGAGATTACAATTGGAGAAAGAGAAGTTGGAAATGAAACTCAACTTTATATTTCATTCTCAAGTGAGTAATGTCGTAGCTAATTTAGAATAATCAATATTGCACAATTTAATGATGAGACAGACTTGCCCATTTTTACTTGCTTATAAATAAGTAACTCAATGTGTAGATGAAACTGTTGGAAGCCTGGAGAGACATGGAAAGGAGACATATATCTGACGTTTCCATGACCAAAGATTGTTTAGAAGCAGTTGCTTGTAGAGTACCCCTTATCCAAGGAGCTAAGGTATTGATTACCTACACACATTACATCATCACAACCTACACAAGTTTATTTATTTTGCTCTTTTTGAAGAAAACATTATGGGAATAGGAACATGATCAAACATGACTTTCGAACATAAGTTTCATTGAAAGCAAAAAATTACTTCGTTTTCTAGCTGATAGCTATCATTTGATAGGAACATGATCAAACAGAGAACTTTATGTATTCTTTAAACTTCTAACTAGAAGGGTCTTAAAAGTTTTGAGATTTTCTAATGATGAACAACTATTTCATTTTCTTAGAAGTTGAAACATTAAAAATAAAATTATGTAACATAAACACAATCATGTATAGTTCATTACATTCCGAGACCCTAAACCCAACCTTGTTGTGTAAGTTGGGACATAAATTTCTTTTTCCATGTTACATATGCGGCATGCCACGATGATCGTCAGAAATTGAAGTTGTATACTAAGAAATTAGCTTAGAAGATGTTACCTTGATCAAATATTAATTGCTCTGTAGATGGATCTACAAACAACTGCCATTGCTCTTAGACACGCAGCAGATTTGGTGAGCACAATTATGACTATGACGTTGTCTCTGATGCCCACGGTAATATGTAAAATTTATTGGGTAAACTTAGCTATCAAAATTTTATAGAATACATATTGAGAACGCATGGTTTTTTTTTTTGTCAGACTTGTGAGATTGTTCCATCATTTACAGAGCTAGCAAAAGTTGCAGTCGAGGAGAAATCGTTGCTTGAAGAGTGCTTTGATCATTTCAGAGTAATTTCAACATTAGAGGTAATAATCACCTCAAAGACTCTAACCATTTTCTATGTATCTTTTTTCGATGTGATATTAACATCGTGTTCTATAGAAAAGAAAATTAAAAGAAAGGAAGATGTTGATTTTCTGTGTATGACAGATTGAAGAGCAGAGTCTAAGGTGTAGCATTATCGGAATGAGCTCATTGTGAAGAATGGAATGAAGATCAAAAGTTAACGAAAAGTTGTATAAAGGGTTATGGGTTGGGGTTATGTTGATCGATGTGAAGTTGAATGAGAAAACCTTTCACTACAACTGATTAATTCTGTGAAGGTTGTATACGATAATCGATCAATGGGGGATCAAGCGGCGTTAAGGAGATTTGTGGTTATGTTGCTATTCCGTTTACCATTCTTTTATTTCTCTTGTCCTTGTATTGCTCACCATTAACAACAAACTTTACAAGCAACCTGTTTTGTGCTTTATTAATATGCCACTAGTCTTATTTTCTCAAGAAAGAAGATGCGTATTAACAGTGTTTTGTGTTTCGTGGGGGTTGTAAGTTCCAGTTCTGATTACCCGTTCAGAATGTACTAGAGAATGTTTGGTGAAAGGAAACCGGTCTTTTCTGTAATGTGTAGTAGCTAAGGTATTCACTTACACTCAATATTATGTCAGTGTTGTGATTGTTCTGTTAAAACTTTGGCCCATTGCTAGATTATTGGAATGTGGCTTTTGGATACATGGACTAAAACATGTACTGTATTGTAAGAACTAGAGTACTTTGCATTATAACCAACGGAAAAATGTTGTATAGCATGTGTGACACCTTTTCTGCAGAGATCCAATTCTTACTTATCAACTGGTATCAAGAAGGATTACTGAAGGTAATTTGATATGGGAAGATTGGGAGTGTAACCAAAATGTTGCTGCAAAATTAGGCAGTTCTTGTGCTGCTAGATTGATCGCCGTGTTCTGGTATGGATATTGTCGAAGGTTTAAGGCTTAAAATATAACCCGGCATACGTATTTATCTAGTTTATGTTAATATCTTAAATAGAAATCAGAATTTATTGGATTAAATTGCATTTCATGCTCTACACCATTAAATCTCAGAAATTCTCCTACATTAAATATTAACCCCAGATAAAAAGTAGTTACTGGCCCTCCAATGTCAGCTATCTTCCATTGAAAATGTTGTCTATTAGGTACATGATCAACCTTTTGGATTTTTTTCACCTTCTCTTCCGGTTCTTCCTTTAATTAATTTTATTATTATTCTCTCTTGTTTTCCTGAGAGAGAAGAAGGGAAGGTGTTGCTTTTTTTTTTTTTTTTTTAATTTCTTTTTTAATCTTAAATCTTGAATCCCAACTCATTGTTTATCATTTGGGTTAGAAACTTCAAATATTTGGGAAAGAAAAGGTTATCAAGATGAATGACCTATTCTCTAGCTCTTTCAAGCAATATCAAAATGATGTTGAGGCCGGGGGTGGCCCTGGCAATGACGCAATTGATCTTGATCAGTTCTTCCTAGATGTGGAGAATGTAAAAGAAGACATGGCAAGTGTCGAAAAATTGTATAAAAAGCTACAAGAATCAAATGAGGAAAGTAAAACGGTCCATAATGCTAAGACAATGAAACAACTCCGGGCCAAGATGGACTCGGACGTGGAGCAGGTCTTGAAGCGTGTAAAGGTCATTAAGGGGAAGCTCGTAGCCCTTGACAAGTCAAATGTTGAGCATCGGAAGGTTCCTGGTTGTGGTCCTGGCTCTTCAACTGATAGAACCCGTACGTCAGTTGTTAGTGGGTTGGGCAAGAAGCTGAAAACCATGATGGATGACTTTCAGTCATTACGAACTCGGATGAATGAAGAATACAAAGAGACAGTTGGGAGAAGATATTTTACAATAACAGGAGAGAAAGCAAACGATGAATTAATTGAAAATTTAATATCTAGTGGAGAAGGCGAGGATTTTATGCAGAAAGCCATACAGGAGCAGGGCCGTGGCCAAATTATGGACACAATCTCAGAAATCCAAGAAAGACATGATGCAGTCAAAGATATCGAGAAAAACTTGATAGAACTCCACCAAATCTTTTTGGACATGGCCGCGCTAGTAGAAGCTCAAGGACAACAATTAAACGACATAGAGAGTCATGTTGCCCACGCAAGTTCATTTGTCCATCGTGGAACCGAGCAATTAGTGGAAGCAAGGGAGTTGCAAAAGAGCTCGAGGAAATGTACTTGCATCGCCGTCGCCCTCGCTCTTGTCTTAGTTATCGTTGCATTTTACCCTGTTTGGTTCCCCATGTTGATGAGGCCTTAACTACGAATTTGTTCCAAGTTTCCAATCCTAATATTTCTTTCCAGAGCCAAATTTATTTTGCCTTTAGAGTTCTCTTTTCATTTCTTTGCAGCATTTATATGATATTAGATGTAACTTACACTTACAATCGTAGCTTTCAATTCCTTACACCAACTGTCTAATAAACAATTTTTTTGTGGGCCACATCCAAAATCACTATCACAAAGATCCTTTCTTGTAGACGATTATGATGCATCTAGACGATTTATAGACAAAACCATGATTCCAAATGTTAAAGATCGTCCACATCAACACCAAATCAACTTTAATCATTTCTTTAATTTTGAGCATTTATGAACGCATAACTTAAAACACCACTTTTCCCAAAAATGAACATACTGTACAATGCATATAACAAAACAAAAAAAAAAATTCTTTTAATAAAACCCAAGTCGAATTCGGCATTTGGACACATACCATGAACGCAAAACGCGGAGAGGGAGAGGCTAATATGGTTGATAGTAGCACGCACATGTGTACCAATTATGTGCGCCGCACCAATTATGTGGACTCGCGGAGAGGGTAACCCCCAATACCCCATGTAAAGTTAAAGATCATGTTATTTGAGTGTGCTAATGATATCCAATTGTTGAAAAATGAGTTTGAGTTTAATTCTTAGTTTTGGTATTATTTGAATGTGTACAATTCATTAGCATGGTATCCACATGTATTTTCATCGGCATTGTTTAATAACTTTTAATAATGGTTGTTAGGGGTTGGCATTGGATGGATTATGAACGAGTGGTGGGGGTGGCACCACGTTGGAACAACGCCATCAACCCCTCACCACGAGTGGTGGCGTCAAATGAGTTGTCAGATCACACGCTCCATAATCCATTTTCTTCCAATCATTACATATGATTTGACTTTATTTTTGTTTTAAACTTTACTTTTTATTAAATAGTAGTGAGTGGTGAAGTGAGTGGTCAGATGCCAACAAAATTCGGATGAGTGGTGAGTGAGTGGTGGACTTGAGGGGACATAATATGATTGGTTAAAAGTGAGGGATGAAAAAGAGAGTGGGAGGTGGGTTGCCATCCCCCTTACAATTTACCAGGATAGCGGATAATGTGATACTTGTATCCTTCTAGAAATAGTAAATTTCAAATGAATTAAGTTATTCTTTATATTGTAATTCAAATAAATTAAGTTATCAAATTTTTATTTATTTTTTAATTTTTTTTAACTTCAATAGACAATTTTCTAAAGGGCTAATTGATTGAAAAATACCCCAACTTGTCACAAAATCCTGTTTTATGACCAAACTTTTAAAATGTCTATTGTGGGGAACCAAATCGGGAGAAACTTTTTTTTAGGGTCCTCGATCAAGTAACCGGTAAACATTATTTTTAAATTTCATTTTCTCTTTAATTTTTGCCTAAATGTATATTCCATGTCATTTAACATTATTTAATCATTTTACATGTCATTTTAATCATAAGTTAGATCTAAAAAATTTCCAAATTTGTAACATCTTCATTAGAGCATCAGGTATGGTTCAAGTATGAAGAACCATCCAAAACGCCAGCTCGATGCCACATCAGCTTTCACAATTTCATCAGTTTTAAGCTGTTATGGACGCAAAACGCAGAAAACTATTTTTTTTTAATTCTATAAGCAACTCAAAATATTTATCAAACTAATTTTTATCTTTTATATATACATATATATATATCAGATTATCTTTCATTCGTGTTTCTACATTGAATAATTAAAATAACATAGCAGATTATCCTCCAGTATTATTTCTACATATTTGTGTTGTCCATTCATAACCTGTGAGTCCCTCGATAGCTATAGATCGCTCTCAAGATCGTCTATGATTATGTCGTGAGTGCGGAATCCTCACGAGATAACTAGTTTGATTAGTAAACGGGTATATCGCTAATTATCAAGTAAATAATCAGCCGTATGATGCTATATTCGTTTCTATAAGCTATAGAACGAACTTAGATGTCTGGAGTACGTATCTGTCGAATGTGATCATGTATTTTAGGGTATTCATTCGTATATATATGTTTCAGGTCGAACTAGGCTTGCTGGGTTTTGTTCTTACGAACTTAGCTGCCCAGCCCATGTAACGAAGTTAATCTTCTTTTGTACCAAACGAAGTTTATCTTCGTTTGCCTCTAACGAAGATATACCTTATCTTCGTTAGATATAAGACTTAGTTATATTCCTAAGTGTTATTCAGGAATCCTAACACATATTATGTTTGTACTTGTATATCACACAACAAACATCATACATAACACATATATATAACACCAAAACATGTAATCGATCATTACCAAATCATAAAGTCCATAATCTATCAATTACATATATAGATACGACATAAATTAACATAATGTCTCAATCTAAACGACATATCAAATCTAAGTTGCTGTTGTCACATCAACGTGCATCAACATAACCCCTTTATATTATTTTAATAAGCAAATTGAAGTTACCATACCACTTTTAACCTATAAATAAATATTTATAATAGATGTCTGATCACATCACCGCCTTTCCTACTTTTATAAACCATTCAGTCATTCACCCACCACTCCAAATTAATCAAACACATAAATTGTTGGACCCATTTTTTATTCATTATAATCATCACCATCACATAAACATTTCTTTTCAATCATCGTTCGAACTCCATGTCTCCATGGTTTTGAAGCCGTTGATGGTTAGAAGAAATGGTTGGTATCCATAAGATGTTGATTTCTACCTGAATAATTTTTGAAGCACTTTTAGAAGCAACAGATCGAGTTCTATGCTTAGAAGAGATATTTTCTTATTAACTAATTATCAATCAACAGATGTCATTTTTATTTTTACTGGCATATCATCTATTGAACCTTTTGTGCTATAAACTTGGAAAGTTTGAACGAAAGAGATGATATGACCAAAAGCAAGCCATGGCAAAATGTAAAAGATTAACTTTGGTTTTATTAGATTAAATAATTATTAAACAAAGAAAAGTAAACATCCCGGGCATCGGCGAAGACAACAAGAATCTTGATGAAATGCTCGACGCAGAAATGGGGGGAATGGGAGCATATTCGGCGCTGGCTGCCATGTAATCAATCGGGGTCGGGGTTTATCTTCCATACCATATGCTCTTATCATGAACAACACCACCCCATATGAATCTCATAGCCTTCATATCAAAACCGGCTAAAAAACACCCCATATTTTGTAGGATCATCATCAAACACACAAAAACAGATCTAAATAAAATCCCATAGCCTTTTACATATCTTATAATCTTACATTATTCGCATTACATTTGCGTATCAATCAAACCTTTTGTCTTCGTTTTTAATCAAAAACTGTTGGACACCATTCAATAATTGAACATTTTCTTGATAATCAAATTCGAATTGCAACAAGATATAACAAGTAAATTAACTATTAACTAATCAATATAAGAAAGAAAAAGAACAGAAACATAAAAAAAAAAAAAGAGAAGGCAAAACGGGCTGAGGGTTCTGTTAAACAGGGGGCCCTTAAAACTGATTTCGGGCTACCCAAGTAAACCCGTCAGTTTCCCAGGGTACAACAGCCAAAGCAGTATGTACTACCGGAATTAACCAACAACCCGGAATTTACCTTCAAGAACAGTTTGAAGAGAAGTGAAAGAAAAGAGTTGATGATCCAGATTTTTGAAGTGTTAGTATTCTTTATTTTGTTGTTATTAATCTGATTCATATATATCAGATTTTTCTTTAAGTGGAAGACACATGTTAACTTTAGAAAGTTAACAACACCTCAACACTAGGTGTCAAAGGCAAGTGTTATTCCAGGTGTTAAACCAGGAATAAACCAACCCACTTAAGCCATAACAACAAAACACTGAGCCACCATTATGAGCCATGGAAGCCATAATCAAGCCACACTGAACTAGCCAAAAATAAAGACCGGCTCAATAGCGAGCATGCGCCACATTACGCCACATCGCCCACGCCCCCGGTCTCGGGCTCGGGCGCGGGCGCGGCGGGTGCCTCGCACCCTCCTAGCCCACTTGGGGTGTAGCCCCTTATAAGGAATTATAATTCCTCCAACACTCATCCTTATAAACACACTTAATGTTTATTTTTCTAACAATGTGGGACAAACTCACATTGGTTAATTACTCTTTTAACTCCTTTTAATATATCTATTAACTTGGATATTCTATGTTTATTACATAAAATTTCCAACAATCCCCCACATTAATAGATATGGTTATTAAAGATAAATTCCGACAGTCAAGTATTGCAGGATAAGTAGGTGTTACCCTTTGAACTTTCCTTTGTGAGTGCACTTAGTCTCCTAGAAGTTAGTAGAACTTGATGTCTTTGAACTAACTCTTTTTTACGTAGACGTTATTGCACATCACACAATACTTTCCCTAGTCAGGTTAATTCCTCACTTTCGTGTCCGTTATGGTCATGGAACACTATCCTGGTTCTGCGAGAGCTCTAGGAATTGCGCCCCCACAATTCCATTCGAAGCGACCACACTTCTCTCTAACATAGGTGATTGCTAACAATCATTAAAAGCTATAAGCTTAACCTCTATGATATCACTGATTTGATATAGGAATGGGCTAGGAAAATTTGCAACTCACTTTATTGTGGTGGGTTCTCCCCCCACAGTGATTGTAAACTCCCTTTGATGTTTGGGGTGCTCCCCCACAATGACCTCCTCTATTCGTAAAATTAGGTTGTCCTATTGAACCTAGATCATGGGATCTCCATTTACATCTAGGTTAGGTTTTCCTTCGTACAAATTTACTCAATGGGCTTTAGCCCCATTCCTCTCGATGACTTATAAACTGCCTCACTACTTAAACCTTTAGTTAGCGGATCCGCAATGTTATCCTTTGACCTCATATAGTCAACAGTGATAACCCCTGTTGTGAGCAGTTGTCGTATACTATTATGCCTACGACGAATATGTCTTGACTTGCCATTATACATTATGTTTTGAGCTCTACCAATAGCCGATTGGCAATCACAATTTATACAAACAGCCGTTAATGGCTTTGGTCATCTTGGAACATATTCCAAGAAATGACGTAGCCATTCTGCTTCTTCTCTAGATTTATCCAATGCTATAAATTCAGATTCCATCGTGGATCTAACAATTAGCGTTTGCTTGGACGATTTCCAAGTTATAGCTGCTCCTCCAAGAGTAAATACATATCCACTTGTGGATTTGGAATCTTTTATATCGGATATCCAATTAGCATCACTATATCCTTCCAATACAACTGGATCTCGACCAAAATGCAGCCCATAATTTTTTGTATATCTTAAGTATCTTAGTAACCTAGTCATAGCCTTCCAATGCTCCAAACTAGGATTACTAGTATATCTACTTAGCCTACTAACAGCATAGGCTAAGTCAGGCCTAGTTTTTGTCATGAGATACATTAAGCTGCCAATTACCCTTGAGTACTCCAATTGAGCAACACCTTCACCTCTATTTTTCGATAGGTGTTGCGTGGTATCTATTGGAGATCGAGCGAATCTTGAGTCCTCGGGACTGAATTTCTCAAGGATCTTGTCCACATAGTGAGATTGACTTAACACTAGACAATCTTGGGTTCGAGTAATTTTCATTCCAAGAATGACATCTGCTAAACCCATATCCTTCATGTCAAATCTCGCCTTCAACATGTCTTTGGTAGATTTGATCATACTATCATCACTACCCACAATGAGTATGTCATCGACATATAGACAAATTATAACATATCCCTTAGATATGTCTTTGACATAAACACATTTATCACACTCATTAATCCTGAAACCATTGTCGAGCATGACTTGATCAAACTTTTGGTGCCATTGCTTTGGAGCTTGTTTCAATCCGTACAAAGACTTGACAAGTTTACAAACTTTGTCCTCCTGGCTAGGAGCGGAAAAACCCTCAGGTTGCTCCATATATATTTCTTCATCAAGCTCTCCATTGAGAAAGGCAGTTTTTACATCCATTTGATGTATTTCCAAATTTCTTAATGCTGCAATCGCAAGCACCAATCTGATCGAAGTTACTCGAGTTACAGGCGCATATGTGTCAAAGTAATCAAGATCTTTCTTTTGTCTATATCCTTTGACCACAAGTCTTGCCTTGTACTTATCAATAGAGCCATCAGCTTTCATCTTTTTCTTGAATATCCAACGATGTTCAAGTGGTTTACAACCAGGTGGAAGACGAACTAATTCCCAAGTACGATTCTGCAAAATAGAATCAATTTCACTCTTGATGGCTTCTTTCCATTGAGGCGCTTCTTGTGAAGTAACCACTTCATGATATGTTTGAGGTTCACTCATAACCATATAAGAAACAAAATCAGGCCCGAAAGATTTTTCAATCATTTGCCTTTTTCTTCTTCGCGGTTCTACTTCTTCTTCCTCTGATTGTTCTTGATGATCATCTGGAACAATCTTATCAACCGGAGTTGATGTAGAAGCTTTTCCTTGATCCAAATGAGGAAACACATTTTCAAAAAATGAAGCATTTCTTGACTCAAGTATACTGTTTTTGTGTATTTCCGGGTTCTTAGACTCATGTACTAGAAACCGATATGCACTACTATGTTCAGCAAGATTTGAGGATTCACAATCGCTACCATGCTTAGCATATCCTATGAATACACAATCAACAGTTTTTTGTCCTATCTTTTGAACTTTAGGTGGTGGAACCACCCCCTTTGCTAAACACCCCCACACTTTCAAGAACTTATAGGATGGTTTTCTATTAAACCATAACTCATAAGGTGTAACATCCTTTTTCTTGAAAGGTATTTTGTTCAAAAGATAGTTTGCTGATAAAACTGCATCTCCCCACATATCTTGTCCTAAGCCCGAGCTTATTAACATGGTATTCATCATCTCTTTAAGAGTTTGATTTTTCCTTTCAACAATGCCATTTTGTTGTGGGGTATAAGGAGTTGTTTGCTCATGGATAATACCATTTTGAGCACAAATTTCAGCAAAAGGAGAAACATATTCACCTCCTCTATCGCTCCTTAATCTTTTAATCTTTTTGTTGAGTTGATTCTCAACTTCATTTTTGTACAAGATAAACTTATCTATTGCTTCATTCTTGCTCTTTAGCAAGTATACATAGCAATATCTTGTACAATCATCAATAAAGGTAATGAAATATTTGTTACCACCTTGAGTGGGAATCGATCTAAAATCACATACATTGGTATGGATTAAATCAAGTGGCTCGGTGTTTCGTTCAATGGATTTGAAAGATTTCGTTGTTTGTTTAGCTTCAACACAAGTTGGACATTTAGAATTAGAATCAATGTTAAAAGATGGTATACAGTTTAACTTAATTAAACGACGCATTGAATTAAAATTCACATGTCCAAGACGATTATGCCAAATATTAGAAGACTCAATCAAATAAGCGGAAGTAGAAGCATTTTCATTCACTTGTTTAATAGGTACAACATTGAGCTTAAACATCCCATTAAGGGCATAACCTTGACCAACATACAAACCACGTTTAGTTAACACAAACTTATCACTTTCAAACACTAAACGAAACCCATTCTTGTTAAGCAACCAACCCGACACAAGACTCTTGCGCAATTCAGGAACATACAACATATTGGTTAACTTGAGCTCTCTCCCCGAAGTCCACTTAAGGATCACATCGCCTTCACCCTTGATATCGGCGGTGGCGGCATTTCCCATATACAACTTGTCTTCACCGGATACTTCTTTCAAGTTACGGAACATAGTCTTATCCGGACACACATGACGGGTTGCACCCGTATCAACCCACCATCCTTTGATTCCATCGGTGGTAAGATTGACCTCTTCCAACTTAGCCGTGAGGTCGGAAATCATAGCAACAAGAGGCATGTCATCTTCGACCATATTTGCCCTTTCCTTCCTTGGATTCTTGCATTGATCAGCTCGGTGACCAGATTCACCACAATTGTAGCACTTCCCTTTGAACAAACTAACCTTCTTCTTCATACCACCATTCTTTGGACTCAAATCCATCTTTTTTCCTTTGTTCTTCTTAATAGAACCTTTCCCTTTACCCTTGAAATTACCTTTTCCTTTGGAACTTTGGCCATGCTCAACAAAGTTGGCCTTAGCAAGACCTTCAATATGACCACCATTTTGAGCAACTCTATTGTCTTCCTCAATTCGAAGACGAACAACAAGCTCTTCAACGGTCATAGGTTTTCGCTTATGCTTAAGGTAATTTTTAAAATCCAACCAACTTGGGGGCAACTTTTCAATCATGGAAGCAACTTGAAATGTTTCACCAAGAACCATTCCTTCTGATAAGATTTCACTGATTATGATTTGCAATTCTTCAACCTGTGCCATAACAGTTTTAGAGTCAACCATTTTAAACTCTAAAAACCTTGCAACTATGAACTTTTTAGTTTCGGCATCTTCGGTTTTGTATTTCTTTTGCAAAGACTCCCATAATTCTTTGGCAATTGTTATTTTGCAAAATACATTATATAGTGAATCAACAAGGCCATTTAACACATAGTTTCGGCATAGATATTCAGAATGCTTCCAAGCATCAACAGCACTTACTGATTGAGCATCAGTAGAACCTTCAGGAATTCGAGGTGCTGTTTCAGTTAGGAATCTCGCAAGATTCAAAGTGGTCAAATAGAACAACATCTTTGGTTGCCACATCTTGAAGTTGTTACCAGAAAACTTTTCTGGTTTTCATAGTGGTTGGCCATAGTTTGGGCAGCTTGGGTACCTACTAAAGGTCCCATGCTTGTAGAGACAGTATGTCCTACAGATTGAGAAACATTTGCACCAACGGTGTTGGTGGTGGTAGAAGAAGTAGTTCCATTAGTAGAGGAGTTCATTTCAGTAGCCATTTCTGAAATAGAACAATCAAAGTTTTACTAAAAAACTTGTAGAAGTTAAAGACTAATTTAAATGAATAACTTTACAGAAAAGTATATAACAAAGTTTTGGAAAAACATATTTCTGTAATTCGAATTAACAGAATGGTGAAGAAAGAAAACTCAGTTTTAAGATTGTTGGACACCATTCAATAATTGAACATTTTCTTGATAATCAAATTCGAATTGCAACAAGATATAACAAGTAAATTAACTATTAACTAATCAATATAAGAAAGAAAAAAAACAGAAACATAAAAAAAAAAAAGAAGAAGGCAAAACGGGCTGAGGGTTCTGTTAAACAGGGGGCCCTTAAAACTGATTTCGGGCTACCCAAGTAAACCCGTCAGTTTCCCAGGGTACAACAGCCAAAGCAGTATGTACTACCGGAATTAACCAACAACCCGGAATTTACCTTCAAGAACAGTTTGAAGAGAAGTGAAAGAAAAGAGTTGATGATCCAGATTTTTGAAGTGTTAGTATTCTTTATTTTGTTGTTATTAATCTGATTCATATATATCAGATTTTTCTTTAAGTGGAAGACACATGTTAACTTTAGAAAGTTAACAACACCTCAACACTAGGTGTCAAAGGCAAGTGTTATTCCAGGTGTTAAACCAGGAATAAACCAACCCACTTAAGCCATAACAACAAAACACTGAGCCACCATTATGAGCCATGGAAGCCATAATCAAGCCACACTGAACTAGCCAAAAATAAAGACGGCTCGCGGCGATGTGAGTGTGCTAAGTGCGCCACATCGCCCACGCCCCCCGGTCTCGGGCTCGGGCACGGGTGCGGGCGCGTCGGGTGCTTTGCACCCTCCTAGCCCACTTGGGGTGTAGCCCCTTATAAGGAATTATAATTCCTCCAACACTCATCTTTATAAATACACTTAATGTTTATTCTTCTACCAATGTGGGACAAACTCACATTAGTTAATTACTCTTTCAACTCCTTTTAACATATCTATTAACTTGGATATTCTATGTTATTACATAAAATTTCCAACAAAAACTATATATACATATATATACACACGCACACACGCACAATGATGATGATGAAGTCAATGGCGGCGCAGATCCGGTCACCACCCGCACCAAGATCTGGCTACCTATCATGTGGTGACGCGATAGTGACTTTTAGGTGGCTTGGCGCTGACGACGCGATGGCGACAACACGATGACAAAGATGGCATCAGGTGGTGTTATGAGTTGGATGATTGCACTTTTTCTGGCGTGGTGGGGGGCAGTCCGGTTGTGGGGTGGCCGGAATCAGAATAGGGAGAGAAAGATTAGTGTTTGTAAAGTGTATTTGTGTATTTCTTATATACAAGTATTATATTATATGGAAGTTAATTATTTTTGTAGTGTTTTGTGGTGTATCTCGTTTTCCCGGCGATGTGGGGCGGCGGCCCGATGGTGGGTGGCCGGAATCAGAAAAGGGGGGGTGGAGAGAGGTAGATGAATGGCTGCAAAGTGTGTTTTTTTATGCAAGTATATTATCTATATGTTATATATTATATTATACCTATTTATTATTAAATAAATTAAATAAATAGAGGTCAAAGGGTTCCAGTTGTACACATAGATGCCAAGTAAGCAATAACTTACTCCACATCATACCATAACCGGTAGAGACCCTTAATAGAAGTTTCTCCCGGTTTAGTTCCCCACAATAGATATTTTAAAAATTTGGTCCTAAAACAGGATTTTGTAACAAGTTAAGATAATTTCCAATCAATTATATTCAAAGATACAAAAAAGAAATCATAAGGTTTTAATTTTAACTGTACAGGCTCTACTGTTTAGCTTAATCTACTTGAAATACGTACAATTTTTTTAAATCGTTAAGGCTCAATTTGGTCACCGCTTGTTTTGAAAATCATGAGACAAAAGGTGTCCGAACAGCTTAGTCATTCTAGCGGCTAGGCACCAAAAAAGGAAAGATTTTTAGCAACAAATGTGGTTCATTTTGAATAACTATTAGTCAGTGGAGAAACAAATAAAACATAAACACTACCACAAACACATAATAGCAATAATAATAAAGGATTTAAGTACTATATAGTATGATAAAATGACAGAAATGAAAGCATTTATAAATTAAACGAACATAAGGGTAAAAATAGAAACTCTAAGGGGGAGGGAGTACTGGCGGTGAATGTTGTTTGCCAAGCGGCAATCATCGGCAACATCACCGTCACCTATCGGCGAAGGCATTCGGTGATGGTGGATCGGTGAACTTTGCCGAGTGGAGAGAGGAGAGAGCCGTTGTGGTTGGGGTCCACAAGGGTCATAAATTTAACCATTTGAAGATTTTTAGGAAAAATTTTTTTTTACTTCTAACTATCACAGGTGGACGTACTCTAGAGTACAATACTACAATGTATGATACATTCATACATTGATACCAAACAGCTTTTGTCATAGTGGTTGACTGATTGTGGAGGTGGGAGGCTTTGCTACTTGGATTCAAATCGACGCATCGTCATTTAAATACTAACTTCTGAAAAATCTAACTAATCTTTGCATTTAGAAAAAATATATATATATATATATACAATGTGTATATGACACTAAATAAATACTATATATCGAATCCCAACAATATTTGTAACTTCACCAAAAACTGATAAAAGGTTTCAAGTATATGATTCACATCTATACCTACAGACCTACAGTATATCAATTATCAAAGTGCTCCCCAACCCCAAGTGAATAGTGATTCACGTTGTTGGCTAAAGTAGTTTGGATTATGATATAATTTATCCTTATTTTTAGGTAACATATATATGTATTAGTATTTATACCTGCATCAAACCGTGACCTACTAACCTCTATTAATTTGGCTGGTGCAATTGTGCAAAGCACGGGCAAGAAAAATCCTGATATTTTCCAACGGTTGTGAGAACTGTGATGAACATAAACGACTTCGACTAATAAAAGTTCTAGCATCATGAGCAATTAAGACAATATGTTTAAAAAGAAAATGAAATTTTCTTTAAAAAATGTTACTCAGAGACATCCTGAAATTTAAACCTGTAATACTTGAATCATGCTTTAAAACTGTCAATACATCCTATGATACTCAACTTTTGACCATCAATGTAAACTTCATTTCCACAATTACTTTTCAATCAAACAAAACTCATAACTTATAAGAAATTAGTATAGTATGAGGGTCAGAAATAAATCGATAATGTAATAACGGGTCAAATTCCAGGCTCACATGTATTATCCAAAAACACAGGCAAGTTAAACCCGGATCAATAAATTCATGTTAAATAAGAACTGGTTTCAATGAAAGGAATAAGTTATTCTGAACTTCATAAGTACTAAAACATGATAGACAACTCACTGGCATTTCTGTAACCTTTTCTAAGCTTTCGAGTTCATGGTGAAGTCAATGCACGTCTGGCAACCGCAATCAGAAAACCGACAAGTGGCGCATCCGAAACAAACACATGATGTGCAGCCTCTACAGGTTGGGGAATGCACACAGCCTCTGTACACCCTCCTGCTTGCTCTTTCCTCATCATCATCACATGTTATTCTGAAATACAGATACATAAAATGTTAATAAAAACAAGTAGACAAACATAAAAAGTTGTATATTGTCATTCTAATTACATGCCAACCATCAAAACCATGCGTATGTGGATCACTGAATTAGAAGTGACAGACTTTAAATGTAACATTGAAATGCATCAAGCCATCAAACCAAAATTAGTAAAATTTGACGTGGACTAAAACCGATGCATAATATCAGATTATCAGGATAGTTTTTTTTGGTGACACTAATCTAAGGTTTTCGTGTTTGCCTGTTTGATCAAAGAACTGGCTTGACTTTACATTTTTTCTTTCAAATTTAGCACTGATGTTGTGTACACTAAGCCAAACAGTAATCACAACTCGTATAAAATTTGTTATCCACAATATACATAGGGGGCATGCTGGCACAAATTAGCATCACTAAAAAGTTAAACCAACTTATTGAATGGCAGTTCAAAATAGTCGAACATTTCAAAACAGATACGTATAACAAACTTATTTTCACTCACGATTCTTGTGATAAAAATTTGTAACCATCACTTTATCACTACCCTGCATGTAAGCATTATGAACACATAACTGGACGTAAACAACACACAGCGATAAATTAAAGGGAAAATTTCAACCCATTTACCTAGAAAAGTGTTTATTTGGGAAATAATCTACTTCTACCTGGCCAAATGGATAGAAATTGACTAACAGTGGGTATCCTCTTATCACTTTATTAAAAAGTTGATGTAAACTATTCTCTCGTTTAGCAGTATTTAAGATGGGTTGTGGGTTCTAGACCCAATGTGGACAACTTCTACATATGTGGCAAATTGGCTTTCAATTTAAAGGGACAAAAACATATAGGCATTGTCAAACGATCCCAACCTGAACCTGATACCCAAACACCCAAACTGCCCAAGGTCCCAAATCCCAATGTTGTCACACCTAGTATTAGTAGTAATAATGCAGCAGCGATAAACAATTTAACTAATCACACTTCCCTAGTTCGCTTAATTTAACTAATCATACTTCCCAAGTATTACAGTCATACTTAATTTTTCTAAGATGGTTTGTTTATTTGCTTCAAAAAGTCTGTTACAAAAATTATAAATTCAATAAAAATCAATAATCATAACACAATTGAAAGAGGGTAAGAATGCATACTTGTCATAAGGCATATCACAACACTTCCAGTTAGCATTTATAAAAGCATCATGATAAGACCGACATTCCTCTTTCGTACGAAGACGAAACCTTCGTTGCTTATTGCACTGTGTGCACCTAAGAAATTCATCCCGGTGACAAAGGCGACCTGCTTGTGATCTGTTTGACCCGTTGCTCAATGCTTGATTGTAATATTTCAAAAGTGCAGTTTTTGACAATGGAACCTTCTCTCCATCAACAATCACCCAAACATTATTTTTCCATTTCCTTGAAGTTTCTCTTCCAGAATGCTTCTCAAATGCAGCTGGGCTCAACTTGTCTAAGCATCAATGAAAAAGCATTAAACTTAACGATTAATAAAAGATAGATGCATTATATTATAGTCACATTATTTAACAGCTGAAAAGCCAAATCATTTAGGCTATTGATGGGGAATAATGACAACATTGAAATAGATTTTATGGTATAGGTAAAACTTTACAACTAGATGCAAAACAAGCCACAATCAATAAGGGGATGTTAAAAAAGGGACTGATACATTTAAGAATACTAGTTATTTTATCAGCTCAAAAGATAAGGTACATAAACTGGCTGCATCATAGTAAAAACACTGATTTAAAAATAAAAAAAAAAACGCCTCAGCCATATAGTCAAAGCGCCTAGTGGGAATGCGTAACGTAGTTCAGCTGAATAAAATAGAGCTTATTAGTAAGATCATTAAAACCTGGTTAATAATAATCAAACAACTAGCCACACTCTTATATGAGTTTTGTAATAGATATAATAAGAATCAACACTTCTATTTTGAAGTTGGATAAACAGGACCCATAATATAAAAATGTTAAAAGAACGGACATGAATATTGCATTGCATGACACAGTAAGTGGTCTTGGATGCCAAACAAACTACTGTATAAAACTTAAATAAATGAAAAATCACATAAAATGGGACATGTTCAATTGATATCAGAACAGTTCAAGAAAGACATAAAGAGGAAGTCGATTGGCTTTTTCTTACATGTCATCCAGCTAAATAAGTCTAATATTAATTAGGCGTTCTTATCTTATGCTTCCACTTCACTTTTTGAATGATTGAAGTAGCTATTTACCACAATATCCCTTTGGAATGAAGCTGGGATTCCTTTAAAAAAGTCAGCTGTTGAACCTTAACGATTACTAAACTTTTAACTGGCTGGACCCGGCAAGTGCCATCGTTCTAAACCCCAAATCCTATCTAAAATCAGTCGAAAATGCATAAAATGATCACGCAACAAATAACACCATCCTAAAAGATTGTAGCAATGTCTTTAGATTAGAATAAGTCTCAACAGTAAATTTCTATGGGACCACATTATTTTATATAAATGCAGCAGTATATGCGTTTACAAGTAATCTTCCACAAGGATAAACTTTTCCATATATGATCATCTAAACACACACATATGTGTATATATATAGATATATATTTATGTATTTGGAAAAGCTCTTTCCTCTAAAGATAGGGGTCAAGTGTTCAATCCTTACTCCTTGCAGACCAGAGGTCCTTTACCTTAAGTACCGTAGGCCGGCTACATCTCACCTCCCCGTACACCGTCAAAGACCGTATTCAGTTGCATAACCAATATCGAGTGTTACTTACATACTAATTTATGTATATATATATATATATATCTCACTTTGTACAAAGTGGTAATCAGAAACAGAACTAGTATTCAAAGTATAACAAACCCCATTTTCATTCATATACCCTCCATTTTTAGACATGAGTACCTATATAGACGCAACGAATAAATACAAAGATGAAGAGATTAATAAAAATGCCCAAATTTCTTTCATTGAGACATATCATCATACACCTTACGTGCATCAACTACCGAATATACTAATAGTGACACAAAAATATAAACACAATAACAACATGCAATGGGTGTAATGAGACAAAAAAATAAAAATAAAAGAAAAAAAAGGACAAGAAACCTTCATCACAGCCAGGAGTACATTCACAGGTAATTTCAAGATCACCATTGATATAGACTTTAAGAGTACCAACAGCATCACCATAACGATGGCTCGTGCATCCGCACGTGACCTCCACGTAATCCTCCCCACCACTACCTTGTTTAAACCCACTTATCTCTTTCACTTCTTCTTCACTGAACATCATTTTCACATTCTCCATCTCCCTCCCACTTATTTGTGTGTTTATACACGCACTGACACGCACACAGAGAAAGATAACAATTTATCTTTTAATTTTTTAAAAAGGAGAAAGTTTGTAAAGTTTATGATGAGAATCAAACAGGCAAGTCAAAGATACTTAAAGGGTAGCTAATAAAATATGTATTATCTTATCAAGTTTGTATCTTTTTTTTTTTTTATCACACACGTATATTTGTATGTATTTAGAGTGTGTGTGTGTGTGCGTGAAAAATGAGAGAAACCCAGAACAGAGAATGAAATAAAGGGAAAATGGCTCGAGAGAAATCTTCAACAAACACACATATCTGATATATATGTGTGTGTGTATATATATATATAGACAGAGAGAGATCTGAGAAAAGAAAGGAGGGCTCTCTTATTAAAAAAAAAAAGGGTTTTGTGTGTGTATTTAGTATGTGTAATGAGTGTGGGAGAGAGAGGGAGAGAGAGAGGGGGGTTGGGGTGTGTGAAATTGGTTGGTTTTGGAGTTATTGAATGATGTTCAATTAGCTGGCTGATTATAAAAAGGAAAAGAAAAAAACAAGAGTAGAAGTAATTTTGATTAATAGCAAAGTTCATGGGTGTAAAATGTAAATTTAAGTAAGTGAAAAGGTTGAAAATAGGCTGCGTTTTCTTGCATGATATGACCTGCAGAGAGTAGTGTAGGATCCTGAACCATGTAACATCATGATTTTACCATGTTTTATTGACAGGAAAATAACCTACATATTCCTTTTCTGTGGTGATTTTTCCTTTTATTTACTGTTGCCAATCTTTTCCTAAAAGTCAAACAACTTTGTCAAGTGAATATGTGATGAGATCTTAATTTAATAAGCATGTTTTATTTTCAACTTTGGGTGTTAATGTTAAAAAATTGGTAGTTACTAATGTTTAGAGTTGAGCTAGGTTGTGTTTTTAATTTCATGTATTCAAGGGGCAAGTATCTTCTAGCTACTAGCTCCGTTATATTAACATATCGTGCGCTAGCTAGGTTGTTAGACTTTGGTCAAAATTTGATTACTTAAGGTAAACGAAAACAAGAACATTGAAACTTTGGTAGGTGTTTCAAGGAGCAAGATTAGAATCTGAAGGTGATTAAACTTTTAATCGGTGATGCAAAAGGTATGAATCGTGACTCAAGTAGAAATAAGGAATGATGTTGGTGTGTTCACTAGCGGTCAAGATTTTGTGGGTAAATCCACCGGTCTTTGGCTGGATTCGACTTATGTGGTTGGTCCTTGGGTTGGTTTGGCGGTGAGAAGGCAGTGAGTTTTTACTGGTTAGGTTGTATGTTAATTACTCTTTTAAAATTATGAATACAATAATTTTAGATGATAAATCAACCTAATTGGTATACCTAAAAATCAATTTAATACTAGGATGATGATAAGTGAAAAAATTAAGGGGCAAGATTAGGAAGGAGAATTAGTGGAAGTCACATGTTAAATTTTTAAAGTATTAGGTTGATTTTTAAGCACATGAGTTAGTTTGATTAATAATTTTTCATTTTAGATATGACTTGAATCGAAACCGAAAGTTAATGCAATTTAGTAAGTGGGAATGGTTACTACTAACATCCAACCAAGGGTTTTTACATATGTTTTTACTGTTTATTAGGCAGCCATAATTATTGATAGTTTTGTACTTTGGTAGGGTTGTGGGCCACACAATACACCTATCATTATGTTTGGTTGTAAAAGACAAAAGGGAATTGATACCCTCGGAGATTGTCCACAAAACTTTTGTTATGGATTGTATTATGGAAATGAGGAATTGAGGATATAAGTTTACTACCATTTGACATGTTAGGTTAATGGATTTAGAAAATAGGAATCAAACCCAACAACTGTACATGTTTAAAATTTATCAGAATGTGGGTTTAAACATCACGTTTTCATTTCCTTTATATGTCATCCGGGCGTTGTCTCGGAAGACATTACATTTGTTAACGGTTTAATAAAAAATATTTATTCAAGAGATAAGGTGCCATAAACTTTTTGAAAAAAACATGTATTATTCAAATTATTAAAAACTGACATTTGTCAGTTAAAAATGAACTGTAAAAGTTCTGTGTGAAAGTGAAAGTTGTTCGCATAAAAGTTTAATGCTAAAAATGTAAGAGACTTAAAATATTGTGGTGAAAATAAAAGAAAATCAAAAAGTGTAAAAATTTAGTGATAAAAGTATAAGGGGTTAAAATGTTATGGTAAAAATAAAATGAATAGAAAGTTTATTATTCTTTACAAGTTTTCCCGTACATTTCTTTTTAATATATGTGTTATAAAGTTTGTTGCTAAAGTATAAGAGGTTAAAATGTTGTAGTTAAAATAAAAAATTATCAAAAAGTAAAAAAATTTAGTGTTAAAAGTGTAAGTAGTTAAGATATTGTGATGAAAATAAAAAGATTAAAAAGTTTACTAAGAATTATAAAAGTTTTGTTCTAAAAGTGTAAAGAGTAAAACTATTGTGGTGAAAATAAAAAATATAATAAAAAGTATATTATTCTATACACGTTTTCCAGTACCTTAAAATAAAAGAAAATTAAAAACTATGAAAGTTTAGTGCTAAAAGTGCAAAGAGTTAAATTATTGTGGTAAAAATAAAAAGAATACAAAGTTTACTAAAAAATATTATAGTTTAGTGCTAAAAGAGTAAAGATTGAAAGTTTTGTGGTGAAAATAAATAGAACAAAAAGTTTACTAAAAAGTATTATAGTTTAGTGCTAAAAATGTAAAGATTGAAATTTATGTGGTGAAAATAAAAAAAAATAACTATTCTTTACGCGTTAAAAAGTTTATTAAAAATTATTATAGTATAGTGCTAAAATGTAACACCCCAAATATTTTAAGGTAAAAGAAATTAACCCCTTTTTATAGTTTTGACATTAAATTAATTTTCTAGTATTTTATTTTTGTATATGGGGTTAATTTAGTTGTAACTTTAGCGGATAACGGGTAAAATACCCACCAATTTGAGAAGTGGGTCGTGGCACCCATAGGAAGTGCCAGACATTTTCTTTTGAATGTGAATCATACTTCCACTCTTAATTTAATTTCTTCTTCCCTTCATGCATTCCTTCTCCTATTATTTCAAAATCAAAGAAAAACTCATCCAAGAGCAAAGTCTTTAATCATCACCATCAAGTAATCTTTATTCAAGAATTCAAAAGCTAGGGTTTGTAGGTTGGTGGTGGTGGCCGAAATTTGAAGGAAAAAGGGGAAGAAATTGTGGCTTGAAAACCCTAATCTATTATCTTCTATTGTTGAGGTATTGATTTCCCCAAAATTTAGTTTCCTCTTTCTTTTGAAATTAGGGTTCATGGATGAACCAAATTGGAGGTTTTGCTAGAAATTGAATTATGATTGATTCTTCCCCAATTCCTTAGTTAACCTAGTTGTCATTGAGTTATATGATATGTTGTTTATGAAAATAATGAGTGCATGTGATAATTTTTAGTTCTTGAGAAAAGATGAATTTTGACTAGTTATGGAATTATTGATGAAAATGGTAGGTTGAACTACCTAGTGTGTTTGTTAAAGAAAATGAAACTCAATGACAAATGGGTTGGGTTTTGGGTCTAGGAAGGCTAGTGATTGAGTATGACCAGGTTGAGCTAGTCATAGTTGTGAATGTAAGCTTATGCATTTTACGATATGATCATAGGTTGAAGATTGCTTGTGCTTGTTCATTTAGCATTATTATCTTTGTTGCGGAGGAGGTGAGTATATTTGCATACCCTTATGTTTACGTTGGGTCAATTACCATGAGATGTGAATGTTCCAAGCATGGTAATTGATTTGGCATGAAGCCCATGTGGGGCATTGTTTATGAGGCCTAAGAACCTCCGGGGCCTAAGAATCCCGATAGTTGATGTGACATGAGGCCTAAGAACCTCCGGGGCCTAAGAATCCCGATAGATATGATTGTTTAGCTTATATGGATCCATATATGTATTGTTTGTGTGCAAGGTGAATATGTATATGTGACATGACGATGCCATAGGTTACATGTGAAAGTCCTTGTACTAAGCCCTCCTTCGTATTCGTAAATGTATGCAAGTATATTCACTAAGCCTTTGCTTATTTTTTAGTTGTTTACACTTTTATAGGTAGTTCTGGAAGAAGGAACTAGTGTTCTTGATTTGAAGGAAGTGATTTAGAGCTTCAAGTTGATTTTTTTTGGAAGCTCTTGAAGGTATTAGGTCATCCTTGGGTGGATGACAATCCTTTGGTGTAAATACCTAGTTGTCCCTCTCCTTTGGCTCTTGGCACATTTTGATGTGATGGTCATATTCCTTGTTAAATTATGCAAATGAACTGGTGTAAAGTTGTTAGAATGTTGTCTAGTTGCAATATGGATGAAAATTGTGTCAAATTGGGTAAATGACCCGTTTGGTGGTGTTCATGGGTTTTGAAACTAGATGTTGTTGTGTGAAAGTCAAAATGTGTTTATAATGTGGTTAGGAACTTTCAGTTTGCAGTTGGTGAAGCTCATTGTGTCATATGAAGGCTTTTAGTTGGTTCAAGTGTCAAAATGTTTAAAGGGTTGCTGGTCAGGTGTCCCACTGCGACGCAGTGGGGATGGTTTTTCCCACGGAAATAATTTCGTCTCTTCCCACTGCGGCGTAGTGGGGGACTTGTTTAACCCACTGCGGTGCAGTGGGGCTCTTACCCTTTTGTTTCGAGGATTCCCATTGCGGCGCAGTGGGGAGTCCTCGACCCACTGCGGCGCAGTGGGGTGAAAAAAAAAAGTCTTGAATTTTCGGTTTATCGAGTTGGGTCCTTTCATAAAAGTGTAAAGATTGAAATTTCTGTGGTGAAAGTAAAAATAATAAAAAGTATATTATTACTTAAAAATATTGTAGTTTAGTGCTAAAAATGTAAAGAGTGAAACTTCTGTTTTGAAAATAAATAGAATAAAAAGTTTACTAAAAAGTATTATAGTTTAGTGCTAAAAATGTAAAGATTGAAACTTATATGGTGAAAATAAAAAAAAATTAAAAATATACTATTCTTTACACGTTTTTCGATACTTTATTTTTAATATATATCTATCATAATATATATGTCTTAGTTGTCCTAATACCCGTACGATATACGGTAGATATATAGATGTATCATAAAGAAATTTGAATATGCCTCATACGTGATCCGTGAGTATGAAATAAATTGTGGTTAAAGTAAATCGATGATCGACGCTAAATTATAAAAAAAAAGTAATGATAAATATAATATATGTTTAGTTATAATTTTAAATCCACGTCAAATAACTAAGTCTAATAAGAAAATTGAATTTATATACAACTAAAAAAACTAATTTAACAAAAATAAATAAATTAAAAGGACATATGTGTCGATCAAGGATTACGCCACGTGAGTTAAAGTTTAAATGTAAGTCTAATAAGAAAATTGAATTTATATGCAATTAAAAAACTAATTTAACAAAATAAATAAATTAAAAGGACATGTGTCGAACAAGGATTACGTCACATGAGTTAAAGTTTAATTCTAAGTCTAATAAGAAAGTTGAATTTATGTACAACTAAAAAAGCTAATTTAACAAAATAAATAAATTAAAAGGACATCTGTCGATTAAAAAATTATGCCACGTGTCGTTTCAAAAATATGTCAATCTTGTTTTAGTTTATTGGTAAATTCTTAACAATAAAAAATGATCATTTTATATTTGATTCTCATTTTCATAATCCATGCCCCCTTAATCATGCTCCCCCATTCTCTCTTGGCTAGTTCACACGATTTGCCATAACCAAATGATCGGCCACTGTGTAACCGATGTACCCGAGCTTTACCTGATCCCACTCCCTCCCCTCGAAAAGCCTATACAAAAAAGCAAAGACAATATGACAATCTTGTCATCACACCATCTGATGCTGGTGTATTTCTTGATACTTTGTGTTTCTTTTTTCCTAGTAAACACTTGACCAAGGTAGTATTTGCTTGAAAATATAATTTAACCCATATTAATTATATATTTACACACTTAATTGAGACCAAGGTAGTATAATATTTGCTTGATAGATCTCATTTGCTAATGATACTTTCTTCTTCAATAAAACATGTTCGTATACATAAGAGTTAAAACTTGGGACTCTTGTGATGGTAGGATCCACTTTCCAAAGATTATAACCATAGTGTTGTAAGATGAGGTGGAGGTCCGCAAATAATGATGGGTGGTCATATTTATGCTTGTGGTGATCTAGTAACATGTTGAAGGAAGAGGTAACATGTTGAAGGTAGAGAAGATAACTAGCATAAAGGAGCACTGAGGCAGAACGATGAGTCACCGAAATTTTGCTGAACCGATAACTGAAAGAGAAGTAGATCCCAATAAATCTCATGGGATTGCTTATTTTTCGGCTTATATGTTTATTGCTTGTTTTTTAAGCAAATCAGTTATAACAAACACTATATTGAAAGAAAATTACTAATCCGCTGCTCATTTTAAAAAATTTGCACACAGGATAAATAGGTAGGTACCTATTTTCCTAGTCGAGAGAAAATCGCTGATATATAATTGCAGAAACAATAACCCTTCCTGGGCCCCATGTTTGAGATGTAGTGAGCGAGATTTCTTGATCAAATTCAATGTTCTCAGGGGGCTATTAGGTCATAGGTGGTTTAGGTGGGTTACATTATCGGCTTGTAAAACTATCAACTGCTCATAAAATTCTCTATTCATGCACCATAATGACAATTTTTGGGCGAGGGAAACTATAATTCTCTTTGCTATATGCTATGTGGAAGGGGGGCAGTCGGTATATTGCAAAGTAAAACAGGTAGCTTCTAGCTTAAAACGGTAATGGAGTACCAACTACCAAGCCTTAAATCATAAGATGGTCCAATACTCCAACGTGGAAACTACTTCAAAGAGTCCTAGTGTTACCTATGATCAATTTAGAATCAAAATTCTGAGCACAAGTGCACAACACATTATGAATATGAATATCTGATCAAATCATACGAAACACAATGAACAGCAAACCCGTAATTCCTTAAAAAAAGCAACCCAAAACAAAGAAATAACACATGTTCAATCAAACACTTCAATAGCCATAGTATTTAGATGAAAGCAAAAATGGCGATAAAGTACCAACAGCCGTAAGAAACTGAAGAGGCGCAATTTCTTATCCTTCAAAGACTATACGACTAGTATGAGATTGCTGCAAGCTAACAAGTCATTGAACCACAAGATTTTATGCAGTCTAAATCGCAATAAACAAACACCACAAAACAGCAATGTTAATGAGTGAGAGAAGTAATAGCAGCAAACTCATATAGCAGAGCCTCGTGTTATAGTTATTGGAGTTTCCTGTATAAAGGCATGCTGATCATCCACGTATCTATATTAGAAGTACCAGGCAGCTATACCATGTTACCATATAATCTGATGGGAATGTCTGGTTCCTTCATCACTTAAATCCCAATTTAATGGCCACATTTTAAAAAGTTTCAGCAAATAATCAACAGATAAGATGGATGGGAATTAGTCCATAAAGAGATGGATAAACAAGGAAAGAGTCAAAACAATCTTATGTCAGTCACAACGAACTTAACCCATGTGACTTATAGGGTCCAACTCCCAGAACCTGACACGTGACTCCTTTCTCTTTAATTTAGTCAAATATAATTAGGGATTAGTACTTCAAAATGTAAACAACTTTACACGAATTGTTATAGTGTGTATCGAACTTCAATCATGTGCATTGTATGTGTTGAACTTTCAATATGTATCCGACCAATTAAAAACTTACAAGTGACAGCTTATATGGTTGTCACGTATACATGGATACATACAATGCACATGATTTGAAAGTTAATTACATACAATGCACATGAATGAAGTTTCATACACACTATGACAATTCATGTAAAAGTTATTTACATTCTAAGATACCACCCATATAATTAATCAGCATCTAGGCTTATCAACTCCACGCATAAACGAAAGTAAAGGTGGTGGAGGTTAGATCTCTAGAAGTTAAAGTCCAAGGAAACAACTATAGCACATTACTCCCAACTAACATACAATTTGAAGTTTTGAACATAATAAAACCAAATGCATGATATAACATCAGTTGTACAACCAGAGAACAGCTAGAGTCAAAGTAGCACTTAAGTCCTAGTATCAAATGATAAAAACAAGAAAACTAACCAGAAGCTTACAAAACTGTTATGCATTATGATTACAGATCACCTGGACTGTGGACCACTTCTACCACGTCTGCCTCCTCTGAAACGACCACCGCCCCTTTGAAATGGTTGTCTTCCTCCACGGTTAGATAACCCATTTCCTTGATCAGAACTTTGAGAAGTTTGAGCATTTGCAGCAGCAGCAGCAAAAGGTGGTCTCAGATTGTTTTCCATTTGAAGTCCATTAGGCATTGCAACTCCTTGTTGTAAACCCTGAAACATCATTGGTGCACCAACTTGTGACTGGTTGAAGTTATTCTGGGGCATGCCTGTAGGCCAAGACGCAAATGCAAGATTTGCACCATAATTGGGAGGAACACCTTGAACAAAATTAGAAGGAAACATCTGACCAGAGTTGTTAAACTGTGGAAGAAACGGAGCCAAATTTGGCAAACCAAGATTCTGGAAGGGCTGTTGAGTAAAACTCTGTTGCATGAACGGTACATTAGACGGAAACCCGTTTTGTGGAAACCCAATATTTTGTGGCTGCATGGACGGGAACCCATTTGGCCAAACTCCCAAAGGAGGCCCATTGAAGTTAGGTGTCTGTGAACTCTGTGCAAATCCCTGAGAACCACTTGTGGGTCCACCAGAGGAACCATTGACTTGTGATGGTGAAACTGCATGTGGCCCTCTCGTGGGCCCACCAGAAGAACCATTGACTTGTAAGTTAGCCAAACACTGTGGATCATTTTTCCACTTACCGCCCCGGTTTCTTGATTTCTTATCCTTTTTATGCCCGTTTTTCTGTTCACTTAAATTCCTTTTTGACATTTTAATCATTTTCTTGTACTCTGCTTCTTTCTCATCATCTGAAAACTCCAACTCTTCAGATAACTCTTCATCATTTTCACCAGAAGCATCGTAGCCTTTTTTGTAAAGGTTGTTGTTATTTAGAACATAATCAGCAAACTCAGGAACAAAAGAGACCAAGCTGCCTTGTTGGATTGCAGTAGGGACTTCAATTTCTGAGTTGTAGCGAACGATATAGTAAGGATTTTTTACAGGTCCAAATATTTCATCCACTACTCCTAATGGCGATCTGCTTTCTGTGATCCATAGAATTGAACCCTCACTTAAGGGGTTATGATTCTCCACTCCTTCCACAATAACTTGTGCACCCATAATCTGTTGAAGTATCAAAAACTAGTCAATTGGACCATAAGTTGGATAAATATTGGAAACAAAAAATGGTGAGCTTTATATTTAGCACTCTTTTGTTTGCAATGAACTTACCGATAATACAACTCCGACTGGAAGTGTCTGATGATGAGGTTGTATCGTGACAGTCACTGGAGGGACTGGAGGGAGATCCTGCAATTAAAATTGTCATAAAGAAACAAGAGAGACCCGTTAGGATAATACAAGAATATTATCTTGTCTACACAACATGTACTGATCTTTATATGCCAACTCCAAAAGATTAGAATACGAGGCAACCAAGCTGATCTTAAATGTTGACATGTTGTATACTATAACAGACAAGCTAGCTCTCATAACCACTTACTTTATAATGTGCCACCTCCAGAAAGATTCATGGCATATTGGCAAGTTGTTAGAGCTTGCCACTTTAAATGGAGCAACTAATAAGTGGTGTGACATTGTTCAATCTTGCAAGTGAAGGGCATAGAAATCTATTTGGGGGGTCATACAAAGAAAAAAAGAGATTGTTGTTGACTGTTAAATTTAAAAAGGCACCTACAGGTGACAGACTGACAGGTACCCACAGCCAATTCAATCAGATGTCATGGTTTGTAGAGCAGATTCACCCATGATGAATAGAGCATACCAGCCACCCATCCACAATCCGCCAACTAATCTACCCATTCCCACGGGTGAAAGTTCACAGGTTTACCCATCCACCATGACGGGGCATCCATGGGTCTGAAGAACCCCTCTAGCACGCAAGTTAATGGGTTTTAGGCTTAAAAATATATATATCAGGCAGTGTTGTTAAAGGCTAGCGCCTCTTGCGCCTAGGCGCAAAAGGCGGGCGAGGCGCACCTCCAGCCCCTGAAACCCTAGGCCCAAGTCGACCATGAAAAAGGAGGTCAACGACGGTCAACTGTGGTGGTCAACGACGGTCAAAATAGTTTAATGGGTTGAGATTCATTCAAGATCCGGCCGAATCGTGGCTAGATCTAATGAGTGACCATAGTCGTTTAAGAAGATAAAAGAAGATAGTGAAAATATAAAATGGGGGGAAGAAAAAATTATGTTTTTTTTATATATGTTTATAATAGTCTAATAATTTGAAGTTTTTGGTTGAAAAGTTATTTTTTGAATGATATTTGGTTTTATAACGGATATCTGATTTTTTTTACTATTATTTTTCACTATATATAAATATTTTATATTTATTTACTTAGTGCGCTTCTTTTCCCGGGCGTGCGCTTTTTTTGCGCCTCTCGCCTTCGCCCTATTTGGGTCTTTGTGCTTTGAGGTCGCTTTCGCTTTTGACAACTATGATATCAGGTAACAAAGGTTGTGATCATGTGAGAATGCATGGAAACGGATGAAAACTGATCATGATCCTATTAGAGATAGTAAATATTACATTCTTTATTTGCATAGGTAGAAATTGTATTATGTGATTACACAGGAATATGAGGCTGATCTAGCTGATGCGCTAAATGCAGCACAGCAAGCAATGTAATCTAACTGCTATCCTGATAAGTTTGTGGAAACCAAACACAACAATAAAGAAATTAGTTTTATAATTCGGTCACAAGAAATGCAGCAATGAAGAGTGACATTGGAGAGGTGAAGGGAATAACTTGCTTTCACAAACAAGGAAAGTTATTCAGTTCTCGAAAACAGCTTGAAACCAATAGCGTGGGAGAATTAAGATGTTGGAAAGAAATGCTAACAGGTTTCATTGCAAATTGACTTTATTTCATGTCTTAAAAACTAGAATAATTGTCATCAAAATAATGGATTTGAAAAGGACATAATTAGTATGTCTACGCTTGTAAGAGATGTTTAAAGAAGAATTATTCGTAGATATGCAATTAACGGAAGATGCTATCAAGATGTAGCCAAGTAGCTAAAGACATCCATGTCTAAAAATATTGAACACTTATCTTCTTATAAACACCAATCTTTAGTTGTGATCAAAGACAAATTGAAAATACAAAATATTTGCATTATAAGTCAGAGCCACACTTGTTTGGCCTTCACCATTCTAACAAAAAAAAAAACTCATGAAGTATTCCCACCAGATTTATACTATTTTTCCTGCTTAGACTATTGTCTTGCCAGATTAATCAGTTGTAATTTGTAAACTTTAAAAGATTAAATAAAACTAGCTTAAACATGATTTAGTTTTTTTTTGGGTAAAGGGAGCAAAAAATCCCCGGTTAGCTTTTATAACAACACCCAAAAAATATGACTTACAAGTAGTAAGGCAGAAGTACCATACTAGTTCATACATACGACAATACCGTATGCATGTGGAACAAGCTAAAAGCAAAACAAGAAAAACCTATACATAATAGAAGGGAAATAATCTAGACAATACATAATAAGCAATCTAATATGTAACTGGGTAGCTCAAGGGCGAACTAAACATGATTTAGTTCACAATTATACCAGCAGATTATAAGTTAAAAATCTTTGTGCTGGTCAATTTGCAGTTCGCTAGACCTCTCCTTATTTATAAACTTTTAAAATTCTATGCTTTTTGGTTTTTCATTTATTCGCGGACTATTTTGCCATTGGAATATTATACTTACTTTATAATTGAAGTATAATTATGATTGTAAGTTTTTCATTAACATGTGAATTGTTATTAGCAATTGTAGCCTTGAGGCAAGTCTAGAAATATAAAATTTGGTTATTACTTTACTTCGTTCAAATGAGTGTCTTGACATGAGCTATTTTTACAGCAAAGAATTACCTGCAGATATTAACAAGTTTGATTAAGTGATTATGAGGAGCAACTATTACTATGATTTTATTAGTTATGTATCTTCGATGGTGTAAAACTCGTGAATTAGGAGTGCCGTTTCTTTAGAAAATAAATCAAGTTTTTAAAAATAGATGAGTATTTGAAGACATAGATATATATTAGCTAAAATATTGTAGCTAATATATGCCCATGTTATATCTATGTCTATAAATGCATACTCTTATCCCTATCCGGGTACAATATCCTTACCTTACTAAAATGACTAAAAACTAATATAAACCCTGTAAACAAATATTAAGCAAATTAATTATCAACAATACACCCGTTCCCACAAGACAGCTTGTCCTCAACAAAGAACTTTGAATGACTTTTTTACTCTTCCAGATAAAATATTTGTCCATATATTTCTAAATACCGAAAATTATAAAGACACTTAAGTAATTAACTTCCACAAACTCAAACAAATTACTAATTACCACTTCTTTATGTTTATACAGTTCCTTATTTATGTAGCGATATAAGCTTGAGGTTATGGCTGCAAAGGTAATCGCAGCACAGCACACGGTGGAAGATTAAGCAATGACAACTGAAATTGCAGAGCCGAAGAAAAAATGGAGTTCACGTGATAGTCACATGAATTGCTAACCAGCCAACGATTTTCGTTCTAGATCGGGCGTACCGGATTACGGTACGGTTGTGATCCAAATTGCTCAGGATTGCGAATTGAAAACAGAAAGCAGCGTTCCAAATGGTTGTCCAAACAGTACCCAATCCTCTCCAGTAGATATAGGTCATTACAATCGTGTTACAGATGTGTACGGTTGGGCGATTTGTTGTAAAAATTTGGTATATTCCTGATGAAGAATAGAATCATAGTCTGCTGTTGGTTGCATTAAACGAGTCAACGAATCCGACATCTAAAAGTTATGAGTATTGCCTTTTCCTTAAATTCTGTTTGCAGAATGTTTATTAAATTCTTGGACTCACTATTAAGTATTTGTGAATCAGTGAATGTATAAACTATATAATTTTGTACTATAAACATATATGAAAATAACAATATTATTTGATGGGTACACGGTACCAATTTATATGGTACACCGTACTGGTATGTATATAGTACCGAAGCGACCCGAAATAAGTCTAGCGCCTGTAATACCTAATTTAGGGATATGGCAAATCACAACCCCATACCGGTGTGATCCCACTTCCATGTGACTATGGTTTGCGTATATAAACGAGAATGGTATGCTGAAAGAAAGCATTTCCCTTCTTAAAAAGCTGATTAAAACAGAGTTAGAAGGGCTTGAGTGTATGATCATGCTATTTCACCCTACAGTTAATAAACATCTCATGAGTCGCGCCTGTGACCTCTGATTTCTTAAAAAACAAGTCTTAGTTTTATGACTTAAATATATCAATGCAGACATGATGCAAAGAGATATGGTCGGAGATAATTGTAAAGGATTAAACCATGTATGTTTTGCACTTGTGCCACATGGGAGTATTGATGGACACTGTGGCTGGCTTAAATGCAGAAAACACTCAAACAGTCTCCTTTACCATGGCCTACGTAAGTCAAATTCTCTAGTGTCTCAGCTACGGGAGAACAATGATAACACAAGAAGTGAACTAGAGTGTTTAGTATGCTTCGAGGGAAGTTACAGTCTGATATCAACACTAATTTAATCATAACTCAAGAAAAGAAGAAACTTAGATGCTCTTGACCAAAGTAACTAATTCCGAAAAAAGGATAAAGACCTACAAATTTTGGGATGAAGCGATGTTAGAACGGCCAACGGTCTATTCGTATGAAACATGAGTTTTCTATGCTAGAACATGAGTTTTTGGATGAATCAAACTCTTGTCGATCTTTGTATAAAAAGTCAACATTTTCACAGCGTAACTTGACAAAATAGTTAACCGTAGGTCGACATGGTGGGCAGGGACTCTTACTTCTACAACAAGATGAGACTGCCTGATGTGAGCTACAGACTTATCAACAACAGTAAAATATTCGTTACTATTTAGCATGTGTTACTGAGCCAAATTAAGCTTTGTTTACACTCATTACCATTGCTAGTTTGTAGCAAATAGTCATAGCGACAGCAAATCGATAAATATATATAAAACCAGCCTTTGCTGGTTGATGTTCTACCATAACAGCAAAGAAGCCTTGATATACCAGTTTATTTCGGTCTTAGCTGACAAATTAAAAATCATGAATGCAAACAGCCATTTATGAATATAGCTAAGCAAGATTTTAAACGCACATTACTAATAGAGCCACTAGCATCGTAATGACAAATAGATATATTATCCTTAACTGATTACTCAAATAAAAACTAGCACAACTCCACACTCATGTACCAATAACAAGCCAATAACTTGAAGAAAACAGAAACAAAATTAAAGGGCATGAAGATGCAGTTATGAATTACCTGAACCTCATTCCGGGATCGAATAGGCCCTTTAACAACATCTTCTTCGTCGCCGTCATCGTTATCACTCCAAGCAACCATCTCCTCCATTATTTCACCTTCTTCCATTTCACCATCCCCTTTCACTTTCTTTCCCTCATCGTCCTCCTCACTATCCTCCTCCTCCTCATCCTCATCATCACTACTACTACTAGACGACCCCGAGGAGGAGGACGAAGAAGAATCATCCTCTACCTCTTCCTCTTCCTCATTATCATTATCATCCAACTCAACCTTAACATCTCCATTATTAATACCATTTGTATCGATTTTGTCTTCATTTTCAACGACCACCTCATCCTTGATAACTAAACTAGTACTTTCTATCCCATCAGCAGCATCTGATGATGTTAAACAAACCTTATCCATACGTTGTTGGATCAAATCATCTAATTTGTCACAAACATCAACCTCCTCTTGTTTGATTATTATATCTATTTCTTTGTTGTTAACTTCCTCCTCCTCCTCCACCAAATTAGGCTTTGAATTCATAATAGCAACAATATCTTTGTCAACCCCCCACTCTTCAAAGTTCAACAAAGAATCGATAAAAGAATCAGATGGGAACTCTTCAATAAAAGAAGGAGATTCTTTGGTTTTGATTATTATTGGATTATTATTATTATTATTATTACTATTATTATTGTGTGCATGACCCATTGTCTGAAGTTAATATTATCAGGGATTTAGTATTAATAATAATACCGATATTCATGGCTGTTTACAGAGGAATGGAGGATAAATAGGTTTAGGGAGGGGTTTTGGAGAGAAAGAAGGGGGGCGTCTTAAACCCTAGTTGGCTACTTCACTTGTTCGGTTTAGGTTTTCGTGGGATATTTTGATCGATGACTATAGTTGGGTGGTATTTGTTTTTGTTTAAATATTTAATTAAAAAAAAATGTATTTGATCATTAAAATGGTTGCTTTTTTAATTTAATAAAAAAAAATAACTTTATTAACTTGATTTATACATACATATCTTAATCTTAATCTTATCTTACTCTTATTCTTAAACTTAATATATGCTATAAATCTTATCTTAATCTTAATTTTATATTAATCTTAATCTTAATCTTAATTCTAATATATACAATAACACAGTTGAAATAATGACTTATTAACCAATCAAGTTGCTCAATTTCATTAAATTGATTCACGCTTGTGTCATCATTTAGATTAATTACAAATAAAATATCCCAATAATCATTATCCAAGTATATTATTACATTAGTATTTATATAAATTTGTAGAAAATGTCTCATTAATTTACACTTTTTTGTTTTCCATCAATAATTTATACTTTTTAGCCCTCAGTACTTAATTTATATTTATTTTTAGCCATCAGCTTAAGAGAATATTTTAAAATTTTGTAAAAAAAAATCTCATTAATTTATACTTTTTTGTTTTCCATAAATAATTTACTCTTTTTAACCCTGAATACTTAATTTATATTTATTTTTAATCAACTTGAGAGAATTTTTTAAAATTTACAATCATTTAATTAATTAAGAAAAAATTCAACATATGAAATATTGTTTACAAAAATTTATTTCAAAAACTAATGACTTATTAACAAATATTAGATTAGATTTGTATAAATTATAAATATTAATATTTAGTTTAATATTTAATATAAACACAATTTAAACTCTAGATACATGTCTCAAACATAATAACAGATGACGATATATAACATCATTATCCTAAACACAATAGGAATCACAAAACATGGGACGATCACAGAACAAACATGATTTACAACAGATGGTTACTTGAATACTAAATCTAAATCAATATGAACTCCATTCAAAACTCATTATATCTCTCAAACAAAAAAGGTACATAATATTCTCCTTCTTTGGTTCTATACCCATGCGATGGATGGTAATATACACATTACATTAAATTAACTAGTGTTCAGTCTCGTCCAATGGACGGGTAGTATCAAACTATATTAATCAAAGCTAAAAAATTGGAATTCAAATATATTAAATAGATATACCAAACTCAACTTGGAAATTTGCTAGCTAAATAGCCAATCCATTGGTCAAAATACTCCTAAAATTTTTCGTCCATTCACCATTGACTGAGTCATGTATGATAGTGCCCTGCAAATAGCAAAAAAAAAATGGAAAAAACTGGTAAGTTTTGTTAGTGTGTTTCTATGTATTTAATCTAATTTTAAAAAATAAACTCCAAACAAATTAACCATAAGAATTGAATAAATATCTTTGCATACAGATCCAGAAAAATCATTCAGGATAAAAAAGGAACCCAACCAAGAACATTCCAAACATCGATCAAATGATTTTATCGGCTAATACAAGAAAGATAAGAAAACAAATTGTTGATAATAAAAATACCAAACGCACTAAGGAATTCAATTCCATTTCTATCAGATTCTATCAAATTATGTCAACCAAACATGACAATTGTTTTCGTAGAAAAATTTTTTTTCGTAAATAAAGTTTTATGCATTTAAAGAAATGGAACATAAAAGGATTTCTCTAACATAAATAAAAAAGTTCTTTTCATATCAAAAAATTCATTTGGTAAAAATATAAATCCTAAAAAAATATATTTGATAAAAGCTTTGAAATTTAACTATTTCTATAAGAAAACAATTCATCTTTCTTAAAATAATGGCCTAAAAATCCATATCTCTATCATTTTGTAATTCTATTTAGGATAAATTTCAAAAACATATATCATTTTGCATTTTTATATTATTAATTGTCAGAAAGTGAATTGATACATCATAATTGGTGTTAGACTATTATTATCTATATTCATACTTATGTCCTAACCTATGTATTATGATGTATATTGTTGATTTAATATTATGTTATAAGACTCTTAAGATTAGTCTTTATTACCATAATGAAGTGCTCTTATTAGTCTTGATGAAAAACTCTTGAGAGTCCACTCCTTAATGCTTTGGGAGTTGACTCCTATCTTGACTATCTTATAAATAGGGGCTTATGTCTAACCCCATACTCACCACCACAACACACACATAAGAACATATTAGACTACCCACATCGGTGAACCATCCCAACTCAATCTTTAATTAAAAAATAGTTTCTTTCTCTTCCATATGGCCACAACCAACGCAACTCCTGAGAATTTAGTGTGAACCTAACAAGTTTTTGACGAACCTAGGGTGGCAGTGATTATGGAATGATTGTGAATTGATTGAATGTTATTGATTGACTTAAATGTGAATTGAATGAATGAGTTGACAGGCATTGAATTGGGCCTTTATAGAAAGTATATTTGGAAGGGTGACAAACACTTCGAGGATTCTAATGTTGTCAGTTTCCTTTTTGTCGTAAAGACTGTATAATTATTATCCATATGAACATTTATATTTATATGTCGATGTTGTATTTCGGCGGTAATAATATATATGGACACTCGAGCACCATACATAACCATACATAATATTTATCATCCGTAGCTAGAGCAACATACATAACATTACTCGAGCAAGGCATTATAATATGATTGTGTCACATACACATCCTCTGTTATATTTAGGTGTTATATAAACATAAATTAATATTTATTCGAGTAGCACCTTTCTATCAATACATGATCATTACTTTTTTCATATAACTCTAGCAAGACATGTAATTTAAGCCTTATAACCCAGCCCACTTTAGGAACTAAGTTTAGCCCATTAGGTTAGATATGAGTGCCTCCATGTAACTGATGTACTCGAGCAACAAACTTACTGAGCAATATACTTTTGAGTAAAGGAGCATTGTCCATGCTTTTGATGTTATATCTCGGGTATTGTCATATCACGAGCCTGCATACTTTTTTTAAGTCGAGCTCTTTAATTTGAGACTAAATATATATAATATAATATATATATATATATATATATATATATATATATATTTCGGGCAGCCACCTCTTATATCTCGAGCAAGGCTTTTGAGAAGGCAGGAGATCCATAACTCGAGCACAATACCTATCTCGAGCATCCTTGTCATATCTCGAGCCTCTCATATCTCGAGTGTGATAACACGATTTCTGCACCGAATTCACGTCATCAATGATGGATTTGAGGTGTGTGTTCTTGGTGTGAGTGTGTGTTTTGAGAGAGAAAGTGTGTGTGATTGGAAATTGGCTGATTGGAATTAATGTGTGTTAAAAGTTTTCCAAGGTTATGATCTCTAAGGTGTGAGAGGGTATTTATAGTCTAAATACTCACATATACTAAATATCACATTTAGCCCCTCAACCTTAGTGATCATTTATCTATGACTTAACTACAAGTAAGTCTACTATTCTAAATTACAATTTATCACTACTTTTGGATTTTTAACATTCTCCCCCTTAGTGATATATTGTAATGAATGAAGTACGTGTTATGTTGTCTTGTAGAAATGAATCTGATGAGCCCGATGGTGAAGACAATTGGTGTGTTGAAACAAGTCTTCAAAGCTTTCTCTTTTGTCTTTGGAGAACTTGATTCAGTCTTGGTCTTGGTCTTGTACTTCTTGAAGTTAAATCATGTGGTGATTCTCAATGTTCTTTTTGAACAGAGAATAACGAGTGTGTGTGTGTCTTGAATCTTTGAAGATTGTTGAATCATGAATCAGAGTTGTCTTTGGAGATGCGGAAGGTATGAACTTGGCTTTGATTCTTGATTCTTTGATTCTTGAGTGAATTTCAACTTTTTGAAATGAAGTTTCATGAATATGTACTCTCCCTCTTGATGTGTGCATTGGAGCTTCTTGATAAAATGTTATTGTATGACTTGAAGATCTTGAATGAAGTATGTTGATGAAGACTCTTTTGGAGCGTTACTTCTTTGACTTGAATCTTCTAACCAATCTTTCAACTTTTTGAAGCTTCGATATTTGTCACACCAACTTGAACACTTTGGAGAGTAAGCATTTGAATGAAGTTTGGATAAGTCTCTTATGAAGTAATCATGCTCCCCCTCAATTTAAGAGTATAAACATTTTTGGAGCATCTTTGAACTTTTGTAACATCTTGAGTGAATATCCTTTCATATTTGGTCTCATTCTTATCTTTGAAATCAATTCAGATTTTCTTTTTCAAGCCAAGATCTCAATCAACTAAGATCTAGCGAAAATCTGAGCTCAATTGACTGAAATATTAGTGAAAATCTTTGTTATCATGAAGACTTTTATTGTTTCATCAACTTCAAGTTATCATACATCAAAGTTCCATGAATCCTCCATTTAGATCTTTAGGATGAATATCTTGATCTTCTCATATTTGAAAGATAAACCTAAACCTTTTGAAACAACCAAACACAAACTTTTCTCCTTGCTGTCTTTATCAATCATTCTTATTTCTTCCCCAATCAATCATAATATTTTCTCCCTCTCATAATGACAAAGTTGGGAACCAATATCATTATGCAAACATTGATTGATAAAATGTTAAAAGAAATAACATGATCCAAAGTTAGATTTTGTGCACATGGAGAAATGTCGACCATCAAAACATCAACCCAAACCATTAGCCCAACCCAAAGAATCCTAGAGGTGACTAAAATGTAAGGTTGAAGTTGTCGGTACAAACGTTATAGCATGGTGTTGGTGTTTTTTGTGTTTGTGAGATGAGAAATGAAACCGGATAAAAATGATCCGTTAGCATGTTCAAAAATAGAAAGGATTAATGAAATGACTGATAGAAATGTATAACATTTTTCGGATTTCCTATGTATCATTGAGATTTGTACAAAGCGATACTCTAACATAGTTCGGTCTGCGGCTTTTCAACCACGAGATTGCTTCAAAGAATATAAATCATGGTTAGTACAACTGAAGCGTTCGATAACCACAATCTATTATCCTTACAGCTTTTGAGGAAAAAAAAACCGAGGTCACATTTAGACTTCTCGTTAACTCAATAACCACATAAATGTAATTATGAGACCTACTTTCAATGTTGGAAAAGATGTTAGCATTGGTAGGATTTCCATTTGATCATCGTGGAAAATCAATTAAGATATCACTACAAATGTTCCGGCTATATCACAAACATAAGCAATAATATCACAAAGATATGACTTGAATGTGTCCTAAGGAAATGAATAAAGATCAAATTAATGACTAATCAAGATAGCTCTAGACACAATGTGATCAAATGAAGTCGGGGACTGGAGCAGAGTGTCGTCCTTTTTCAATATCAACATCTTCCAAATGAAGAGTCAATAGAAATGTGAAAATCTCCGTGAAGATGTGCATCACTTCACTGGGTCCATGAAGACTTTTTCAATATCGAGATATCAACAAATGATATCCGACAGAAACGTGTTTTACCCGGCGATTTGAGAATTTAGGGAAGGGTATCATTTCTTTTAACCCTTTTCTCTCAACATATCACCTTAACCTCTCACTTTTCGACTTTACTCCCTCCATCCTATTTGCAAGAAAACATCATCACTCAAAATACCTTCACAATCTAATGAAAGAAGTGAATACTCTGGGGTTAGAACTCATCGGTGATGATAAAGTTCATGGAGTGAATTATTCGCTCATGTGCAAACTAATCACCGAACTTCAATTGATTGAAAATCATTAGAAAATCATCAAATGTGTGTATGAAAATGTTTAAAACACATTTGAAGTTTTTGGAAATCTTTGAAATCACAAACTCCTCCTTAATCTAATACAAGAATATATCAAAATGTTTTCCATAGAATAGGTGGAGCAAAAATTGGTTTTTGTGAAATCAAAATGAGTAAAGTCTTTGTTGTGATTTAAAACGTTTAAGCAAACTTTAACTCAATCAATTGTTCAAAATTAGACAACTAGGGAGTACACAAAGACGTTCGATCCTTCGCCTCTCATATTAACAATTGAGAGTTTGAAAAACTTTATTTGAAAGCAATTAACTGCTATTACACATACATATTCATATAGGACCGCTTGGAAGTACACAAAGGCGTTCGATTCCTTGTTATCTTATATCAATCTATATGTATAACAACAGGATCTTAGAATGTATAAACATTCGAAAATAAATAAAGCATTGAAGAACGGATTATACACAGAGTATGTATAAGCCACTTGAAAATTTAATTTTCTATAATGTGTCAAGTATTCCTTCAAAGGTAAAATGATTTAAGTTTCAAGATTTAACATACCAAGCTTGGAGATAAGAAAGTTAAACCTCTTTTCATCCAATGGTTATGTGAACAAATCTGCAAGTTGATAGTCAGTTCCCACAAAGTAGAGCTCGATGTCACCTTTCTCAATATGATCTTTGAGAAAATGATATCAAACATCAATATACTTTGATCGAGAGTGGTTTACTGAGTTGACTGCAATAGCAATGACACTCTGAGAGTCACAATAGATAGGGATATGATCATATTTCAGACCATAATCAGTTAGTTGTGTCTTCATCCATAAAACTTGAGCACAACAACTAGCCGTAGCCACATATTCAGCTTCAGCCATTGATAGTGACATACAATTCTGTTTCTTGGAAGACCAACTCACAATTTTATCACCTAAAAATTGTAAAGTACCGGAAGTGCTCTTGCGATCAAGCTTACAACCTGCATGATCTGCATCTGAATAAGCAGTTAGATTGAATCCAGTATCCCTAGGATACCAGAGACCTAAATTGGGAGTACCCTTCAGATAACGAAAGATTCGTTTCACAGCTTGATAATGTAAATCAGTTGGAGCAGCTTGATACCTAGAACACATACATGTTGCAAGCATTATATCTGGGCGAGATGTTGTTAGATACAACAACGAACCAATCATACTTTGATATCTCTTTTGGTCAAACGGTTTCACATTTTTATCAGCATTTATGTTTGTTCGGGCAGCCATTGGGGTAGAAATTGAAGAACATGAAGTCATATCAAACTTTTTCAACATGTCATTTATGTATTTACCTTGTGATATAAAAATACCACTTGGTAATTGTTTGATTTGAAGACCCAAAAAGTAGTTCATTTCCCCAATCATGCTCATTTCAAAATGATTAACCATAAGAGATGAAAAGTTTCGGCAAAATGTTTGACTGGTCGACCCAAAGATAATGTCATCAACATATATTTGGATAAGTAGAACATGCTTGCCTTGTTTGCGAATTAACAAAGTAGGGTCAATTGTGCCTTTAGTAAAGCCACCTCTTAGTAAGAAAGTAGTTAATTAAGGAATCATACCATGCGCGGGGTGCTTGCTTAAGACCGTAGAGAGCCTTATCTAACCTGAAGACATGTTCGGCCTTTGAGGATCAACAAAATCTTCTGGTTGATCAACGTAAACTTCTTCTTTGAGGTCACCATTCAAAAAGACAGTCTTCACATCCATTTGAAACACAATGAAGTTTTGGAATGCAGCATAAGCTAAAAAAATTCGAATGGCCTCCATTCTTGCAACTGGAGCAAAAGTTTCATCGAAGTCAACACCAGGTTGTTGGCAATAACCCTTTGCAACAAGTCGAGCTTTATTCCTTACTACCACTCCATTCTCATCCTTTTTGTTTTTGAATATCCACTTTGTACCTATTGGATCAACTTTTCTCGGATTTGGAACTAATCTCCATACCTTCTGTCTTTCAAATTGTGCGAGTTCATCTTGCATTGCCTTAACCCATTCTGGATCACGAAGAGCTTCAGAGACTGTTTTGGGTTCGATATTGCTAAGAGAAAGTGCAACAAGACACCCGTTTACTGAAGTACGGGTAGTTACTCCGGCTTGTGAATCTCCAATTATTTGATCAGTAGGATGGTCTTTCAGCATACGTGCCCATTTGTGATTATGAGGAAGAGGATCTTGTTGTTGAATATCAACATCATCATCATTAAAACTTGGGTTTTGTTGAGAGATGGAATCATAACTTGGTAGAACTCTTTCCTTATAAGCTGGATGATCAAAGTCAAGTGGCACATACACATTTGGAGTGTTCAATGGATTTGTTGTCTGAGTAATGCGAGGAAGTTGTTCTTAAACATTCTCTTGAGAAGAATTATCAGCAGAGGATGGTGAAGAAGAATCATTAGAAGAGGATCCTTGCTCTGAAGAATTTGATGACGATTCATGATTGTTGTCAGGAACAGGATTGTCGTTTTGAATTGGTTCATTGTTTGGAATTGGTTCAACAATGACTTGAGGTTCTTTATCATGAATCGGTTTTGAATAGTATAATTCTTCAAAAAGAATATCTAATTCATCACTTGTTGGAGTTGGAAACTTCTTGAATTTAGATGCTAAGGTAGAAGTCCTTGTAGAAGTACTTGAAGCACTTGGATCATTACTTGTTGGTAGCAAACTTTCTTGCTCAAAGATCATGCCCGACATCTCATCAAACCAAACATTCATTGTGTCTTGAATTGTGTTTGTTCGGCGATTGTAGATTCGGTAGGCAATTGTGTTTTGGAATAACCAACAAAATAACCTTCATCACCTTTCTTCTCGAACTTTCCAAGATTCTCCCGATCATTCAAAGTGTAACAAACACACCCAAATATATGAAAGTAGTTGATGTTGGGTTTGCGTTTGTTAATAACCTCATAAGGAGTCTTTTCGAAACGCTGATTGATGATGGACCGATTCTGAGTGTGACAAGCAGTGTCAATAGCTTCAGCCCACATATTGGATGGCAATTTGGAATAAGCAAGCATTGTCCTTGCTGCTTCCACTAGCGTTCGATTTCTCCTTTCAATAACACCGTTTTGTTGTGGGGTGTGAACTGCTGAGAATTGATGAGTAATGCCTTTGGATTTGCAGACTTCATCAAAAACGGCATTCTTGAACTCAGTACCGTTATCCGAACGGATGTAACGAACTGGAAGTTGAAGATTTACTTGAATAGTAGTGATGAAATTGATCAAAATCTGAGTTGTTTCATCTTTGGATGCAAGGAACTTGACCCAAGTATATCTTGAATAATCATCAACAATAACCAAGATGTATTTCTTCCCATTTTGGCTTTGTACTTTCATCGGCCCACAAAGATCCATGTGAAGCAAATGAAGAGGTGCTATTGAGTTTGGAGATTTCTTCGGTTTATGAGAAGCTTTCTTAATCTTCCCAACATCACAAGAAGGAAAAACATGCTCACTTTCATACTTATAGTCAGGCAAGCCTTCAACAAGATGCTTGTTGACCAAAGTATTGATAGTTTGAATATTTAGATGAGAAAGCCTTCTATGTCATAACCAAGAATTCTTTGATGTAGCCTTTGAAATGAGACAAATATTATCGGTTGGTTGGTTATCATCGAGATTGACGGTAAAAAGATTATCATCACGATTACCGTAAAGAATGTCAACTCCATCTAGAGTTTGGACTTTACAATGAGATTGTCGAAAAAGAACTTGAAGATTGTTGTCACAGAATTGTCCAACACTGAACAAGCTATGACTTAATCCTTCAACATAATGAACTTTCTTGATGACAATTCCATTTCTTTCAATGTCTCCATAACCTAAGATAGGAGCGAAATTGTTGTTTCCAAAGCGAACTGTTCCCATGAATCTTTCAACAAAATTCTTGAGCAAAACTTTATATCCAGTCATGTGCTTCGAAGACTCGGAATCGAGTATCCATACACAGATGGTTATTTCCTGCAATCAAAGATATTTAACCGACTTTAGGTACCCACTTAAAGACGGGTCCTTGATGGTTAGTTAAAACAGGCAGGGTATATAACTTAGGAAATGCATTCAAACATGCTTTTGAATCAACATAAGCATTAACAAGCACATCATCAATAAGCACATTTGAATAAAAAGTACGAACATTTACTTGAGAATTAAAGGTAACATGTCTACAAACATTCATATCAACCACACGAGTACAGGAATTAAAATTGTTTACAAGCTCACAAGGCCTTGCCTTGGCACATTTAACATTGTTCAACAAAGATGAATTGTTTGAATTAATAGGAACACCCTTCTTCCTATTACCAGCCTTTCTCCTTCGTCTTTTCTTCTTTTTCTCAACATCCTTTTGATTATTAGTGAACTTAGGTACTAATGTCTTAGCAACCCATTTAGCACCACTATTTATGCTCTTTCCACCTGTTGAGTTGAAACTAAGAAGATTAAAACGAGGGAATTTAAACACTTTCATCCTTTTAGAATCTTTTGGAGGTGAGGAAACTTCTTGCTTCTTTTGTTTATCATGAGAGAACCATCCATATCTATCCCTATATCTAGTTATACCATTAGATGTATCCTTAGTTAGCAAAACTGAGCTAGACTTAGACACCTTAGGTAAAGAACTAGATTGAGAGCTAGATGAAGAAGCATTAGGATAGTCTTTTGGAAGTTTCACTTTGATATACTTTGATCTGGGTGTGGTTTCAGCTTGTTCCTTTTTGACATGTTTAACCAGGGTAGGAAACTTTGGTTCTAACTTAATGGTCTTTGGTTCAGTCTTGACGAGTTTAGACTTAACTCGTTCCTTTGAGTAATATGAAGTTGGAGCTTTGGACAATGGATTTTGAGATTCCTCTTTTGTTTCAACTTTGATTTTGGTAGATTCAATCTTTTTCTTAGTTTTTGAATCAAAAACATATTCTCCCTCCATGAATTTATCAAAATCATCTTTTTGTGAAAGATTTCAATGGAGGTTGATTAGTTTCAAATTCTTTTGAAAGTTTTGAAAAATCAGGAATCTTGGTGTCCAACTTCACATCATGGGTAGTCTCGGAAATTAGGTCAACTTGAACTGACACATCTTTGGTCTCATAAGAAAATTGAGTAGAAGTATCAACACCTATACTAGCACTAAGCTTAGGGTGAACAACTAACTCATCAATAGTATTGCATGTGAAAATCCTATAAAAGTACCATATCAAAACTAAACTATGCGCAAGTTCTTCATCATATAAATCAGATTGCACATAATCATCAACTATAAATATAGCAGTATTTTGACATGTACATTCAAGAGAATCAGTCAAGGTCTGAGTGGAGGAATTGGTATATGAATCACAAGTAGTCTGGGTAGAATGGTCTGCTAAAGTACTTAGGTCAGTTTGAGTAGAAACATTCACACAAACTTTCTTAGTATCAACAACAATAAATTTATCCTCTGAATTCGGACTTTGAGACTTTAGGTGATTAATAACTTTTTGTTGAGATTCCACCTTTTGTTGTAAACCGTCTATTTGTTTTTTCAAAAATGTGGTTGGAACATACATTTTAGTTGGTTTAAGTGGAGTACCGACAGATTCTTGGTTTTGAAAATTTGATGCAATTTCTTCCAATTTAAAAATTGAAGATTCTTTAGCTTTGTACGAAACATTTAGAGCATCATAGTTAACCATACATTCATCTTTTGGTATTCTTTCAACTTCATCAGTCTCAAATTCGTCATCCAATGGACGAATAAATTGTTGTATCATACCAAGTCGAAGGAATTTTTCATCATACAAAGGTTCAATTTCTTCTTTAGCTTTTTGTAATGGTTTGATATTCTCAAATCCCAGCCCAAGAAGAAGATCCTTTTTGTCAATTATTGACTTGTTGAAATAGGCAGTGAAATCCAAGAGAGGATTTTGTTCAACTTTATATAATTTTTCTTGATAGACTAGTATATTCTTTTTAAATTCCCAACTTGTTTTTCAAGATTCTCAATCTCTATGCCTTTTAGAAAACAATTATGATTTAAGTCAGAAATCTTCCTTTCGAGTTCAACATTGTTTGGTCTTGGAGCTTTTTATTAAGAATATCAACATCTATTTATCTAGCATTTGCCTGAAGCCATTCATTGGTCTTTTGAGTTTCAGGATCTTGATTGGCTTTTTCAAGATCATGAATGGTTTTTTCAAGATTGTGACATTTTTGTAATAATTTATAATTAGGAGAGGCATTCAACTCACATTCTTTAACCAAAATTTTATCTTTATATGATTGAAAATCTTCTTTAATAGCATCATGTTCAAAAAGTAATTTTGAATGTTCTTCAAGAAGTTTTGAAAATTTACTTTTAGAAAATGAAATGCTACTTTTTAACTTTTTGTTTGTTTTGGCTAAAGATTTGATGAGTTGTCAAGTTTGACAAAGCTAATCTACATGACTCTTTATCTTTAATCAATGAAAAAGTAGAGTTAAGATTTACCTCATCATCTGGGTATTCATCATCAGTGCTTTCTGCTTCAAAGACTTTGTCCTTGGCCAACCTCGCCATAAAGCAAACATTAGCAGAGAGATCTTCATCCTCATCATCTGAGATTAATGGCCATTTGTCATCTTCAGCGAGCAATGCATGTCCTGCTTCAACTTGTTTGGCTAACAGCATCTTCTGCTTGTAATACTCATAGTTCCGCTTTCGAGATTGCTTGCAATCAATAGCAAAATGACCAGTAACACCACAATTGTAGCACTTTTTGTCTGATGCCTTACCTTCTCAACAACTTGTTTCTCATTACCTTCCTTCTTTTCACCGTGCTTTGATCCACTTGCTTCACCTTGCTCATAACTCTTAGGATGATAGTGTTCCTTCTTGGGAAATGCACTTGTAGAAGAAGTGCGGAGATTGTTGTTTATTGGCCTCGCTTTGTAAAATTTTCTCTTGAAATGCTTTGTTACTGCGGCAAGAGCTTGATATAGATCATCCGAGACACCATCTCTTGTAGCCAGTATATCATCTCCCTCCTCATCTGATGAAGAAACAACTACCATTTGCTTCTTAAGAGCTTCAGAAACCTTCCTCTCAACAATCAATGCCAAAGGATCAGGAGATACAACTTCTGGCATTTTGCTTGATGAAGCTTTGTTTAGAATTTGGTTTTCATTGAGTTTGAAGGATTCATAAAGAGTATGAATGGTGAACTTGGTCAGATTTTGGTGTTGCTTAATCTGTATTCCAAAATCATCCCATTCTGGACCAAGAGCTTTGATGAATTTGATGTTTAACTCAATCTCTGTTTTCTTAACATTGTTCTTCCTCTATTCATTTATGATATTGCAGAACCTATAGTAAACAGCCTCAAGAGATTCATTTGGCAATTTGTTGAAGTTGTCAAACTCAGTCAAAACATTGGTCAATCTTATTTTCAAAGTCATGTCAGCTCCTTCCATCTACCTGGCCACCTCATCCCATATCTCTTTGGCTGTATCATAAGAATCAACTGAGCCATAGATTTCATCTGGTAGAGCTTGGTATAAGCATGATCTAGCTCTGTTATCTGCAGTTGTTCGATCTTTTTGTTCAGCATTCAAAATATCAAAAGTGAGTATTGCACCAGTAGTTGGATGGTGATGAACTGCAAGTCCATTAAGGATGGAATCTTTAAGCATGTGACCATTTGTTTGACGTTCCACATAGTCCATAAATCTTTTCTTCCAAAGTCCATAGGAACCACGGTAGAGAACTGGAGGTCTTGTATCTGAACCCAATGCCAATGCTTCACGAGAAGCCATCTGAAATTGATTTGGTTTGAAAATTGAATTGAATTAAGAGTTGAAAAAAACAGGAATTGAAATGATCTAAAGAGGATCGTCTTAGAAGAGATCGTCTTAGATTGAAGGAAAGGTGAGACGATTTGAAAGAGATCGTCTTGGAGTATTTAGTGGAATTTGGCTAAGTAAGGAATGAAACTAAAATTGAAGTTTCTTTTTGGATTGAAGTTTAAGAAATGAAACGAACTAGAGAAGATCGTTTTGGTATTTGAGAAATGAGACGGTCTTGAGAAGATCGTCCTGGGTATTGTTGAGTTGAAGAATTTAACTAAGTATTTTGTAAAGATACGGACAGAGTAACAATATGTAATGGAAGGAAAGAAATTTGAGCAAAACCAATCTATAAGATCAGTTATCCAAGAAGTGTGTGATTCCCAATCACAACAACTTCAAATGTTCAACCAAACACACCAACTTTCAAAAGAACCTGAGACGATCCTGACAGGATCGTCCTAAGTTCAATGAGCTGAGACGATCTTAAAGAGATCGTCCTAGTTTTCAGTTCACAAAACTTTCAAGTGTAAACACTTTCCAAGTGTTTGAATTGACCATACCAATCCTTACGGATTGGTTAGCCACAGTGAATTTGGTTCCCAACCAAAATTCACAAACAAATACTTTACCACACACAATCTCACTTGTTAGAACGATCTTGAGAAGATCGTCCTACAAGCCACAAAGCACAAGTATGAATTTCAAAAACTGAGATGATCTAAAAGAGATCGTCCTAGTCCAAATCGTCCTGAGATCATCTTCTTCATCAGCAAAGTAGATTTATACAAAAATTCCATTAACGACTTTAAGAAGCTTCAATAACTTTCGAATTACTAGGAGTTAGAACTTGAAGTTAATTGCAAACTGCTCGTTTTCACTTCAGCTACACATCTACGAACAAAATTCAACACAAAACACAACAGATTCGAATCCCAAATTTCGCGCTAAAAAGACAAAATTCAAACTCGAGATTTATATCGAATTAGACAATGAAACTTGATAGGATTATGTTATTAACTACTATGAATCTATTGGTGAACAAATAACTGTGATTTTATGTGATTTGAAAGGTGAAAATTGAAGAAAGATGAAGATCGTTTTACGAACAGAAATTTTTTTTTTAATTTTGATGAATCTGTGATTGAATTCAGTTATGGATCGATATCAGAATCATATTATGCTTTGATACCACATGTGATAACACGATTTCTGTACCGAATTCACGTCATCAATGGCGGATTTAAGATGTGTGTGTTCATGGTGTGAGTATGTGTTTTGAGAGAGAAAGTGTGTGTGATTGGAAATTGGCTGATTGGAATTAATGTGTATTAAAAGTTTTCCAGGGTTATGATCTCTAAGGTGTGAGAGAGTATTTATAGTCTAAATACTCACATATGCTAAATATCACATTTAGCCCTCAACCTTAGTGATCATTTATCTATGACTTAACTACAAGTAAGTCCACTATTCTAAATTACAATTTATCACTATTTTTGAATTTCTAACATCGAGCCTATCTGACCTATGTGAGTCGAGCCCTTAATTTAAAACTAAATATATGTGTATATATTTCAGTATCTCGAGCATTAGGGATCTATGTTAGTCGAGCCCTTATGTTATATCTCATGCCTTTGTAACTCGAGCACATTTGTCTCGAGCCCAATCCTTCAGTAGTGTTTAATGGCTATTATCCAATGGTTTTGTTGTTTTGGCATACATGTTTGGCCTCGTGGATATCTATACACGATCAAATCCCCCCAGTTTACATATAATAAGATTTTACATAAAACCTTTTGTATGTAAACTTACTTGTTTTTGCAGATCTTATTTTCCTACTTAGCTGCCTTGCTGGTTTTCATTTTGGAGGTATGCATCTTTTCTTCCATGAACATCCTCTGCTTTGTTTCTGTTATATATATATATATATATATATTTGTTGATAAAAACATAGTGGGGTAACGACCCCAATCCATCCTTTGTATCTGCACTTTGTACTTGTATCTTATATGAATACAAATTCACTTTTATAAATTTAAGATAGTGCCATATATATGGACTATTTATGCAAAGTTTCCATGAGCTTTGTATATCCATATAGCCCAATGTGCTTTTTGCTGGATCATTTATACGCATGGTGTAATGAAGATTTTTTTTTTAAATTTTTTATAATATATATATATATATAATATTTTGTGCTAATTTGAGTATATGGCTCGTATTGATATTGTGGGATGGGACCTTAGTTTATTTCACTAGGTCTATAACATGAGTATATGTATATATATTTTTTAAGCAGACTATCCATATATTATACTCTATATATATGGTTTACTCATGCATTTATTGCATGTTTGTGTATATGCCATGAGACCTTAATTAGGATTACCCTTTTTGCCAGGTAGCCCTTGGACTTGTTTTCTAAAGACTTAGACACTTTCATTATGTCAGAGGGTAGTAGTAATCACGAAGTGGATAAAGAAGGAAACATTGATCATGAGGTAGTTGATGGAGATGACTTAGATGATGAGAGAGTTTCTCACCCTAGGGTAGATGAGACACCCTCCCGCCTTGGTGCTTTATTTTTGAAAAAACTGATTTCATCTCATCCATGTCTATCTAAGTACAATCCTATTTTACCCACTAAGGATCAAAGAGCCCATTGCCCTCCCCCTGGAAAGGTTGCCCTTTATCGGGCTTATTTCACCTCTTCGAATGTTAGGCTTCCATTGACAGAATATTATCTCAAGGTTCTATCTTATTATCAGATAGGTGTTGCTCAGATGCAACCAGTTGGTGCTGGAAAAATATTGACCTTTGAGATGATCTTGGTTGCTCTTGAACTTCCTCGTTCACTTTACCTATTTAGGAAGTGTTTTAGATTGTTTACTACTGGAGATTGGTTTACTGTTAAAGCTAGGCCAGAGTATGCTAAACTGATAACTCATGCTCCGGGCACTATTACGTTTTGGCGCTTCCATTATTTTTTTGTTGATGCCACATTTATTCCTTCCGACAAGATTGTTTTGCTTGGTTGGACTCAAGATACCAGTAATAAGAAAGAATGCTCCCGATTTATTAGGAAAATTAATGTATTGCCAGCTGAACATATGATCAATCAAAAGCATCTTGAGAGGTTAAGGCAAGTGTCTATCCCATATAAGAGTTATGCAAAATGTGAGGCTATTTTGGTTGTTGTCAAGATTATCCAGGATTAGGAAGGCGATGCCCCCACCTTAGTTGATGAGTCCACTGGGAAATGTATGAATTTATTTTGTCTTTCTTTTTCTTATTATTTTTTGATGAAAATTTATTGTTTACTAATATGCTTTGTTGTTGCAGCTATGGGTCTTTGGGAGAGCATGGGGGTGGATCTTGAGAAGCTTGAGCAACGCCAATCCCGTAAACCCTGCCCGAATGATGAAATCTTGGAAGAGCATGTTGAAGGCACTTCTCATGGTTCTCCTCCATCTAGGAGGATTTATTTTTCCCCTGAGCGCCAAAATCTTGGCATTGATGGTACATCTCTTTGTGCCTTTTCCTCCCTACCCACTGAAGAGGAGAGTGACAAGGCTATGGGTGACTTCTTTGAAAAGGAATGTCCTTCTACTTCTTCCCCTGCTGGTATAAAACTTTATGTTATTTTGTTGGTGATGCTCTTCTTTATTTTATTATATGTAAATAACCTTTTCTATTATAGGTGGACTTTTTTTAGGGAGGGGGTCCTTCTGGAAAAAGGGGTGGGGATTATTAGTCCTCCACCGAAACATTTAATGCCTCCTTTTGAAGCCTTTAAGAGCTTTAATTCTTCTTCTTTTACTTCGAGTTCCATGGGTCCTCTCCGATTGTCATTTACGGGTGGTGGCTTGGAGGAGACTATCAATGACCATGAGCCCATGAGACGTGTAGGACTTCATTATACTGAATATCCTGCTCTTCAGAGTATTACTGCTGATGAATGGAACGATTTAAGGCGTGCCAGTGCTTTTAATCTTGGCTATGATGATTCCACCCGTACCTTTAGCTTTCCTCTAAGTCGAGCGGGTTCTACTCTTGTTCCTCGCCATACCCAGGAGTTTCGTAGGGGTTTGGGTAATGATTACTATGTGTATCCGCCATCCCTCAAACTTAAAGATGATTTGAGAGATCCTGAGGTAACGAGGCATTATGCAGACTCAGTGGTTCCCCCGCTTTTTGCTGCAGAGACTAGCTTTCTTTCCCTCACTCAGTTAACAAGGGTACGTCAATTTTCATCACTTTACTTTATTTTTATTTTATTATTATTATTTTAATATCACTTGTTATTTTATGCAGTTGTATGATACTCATGTCGCGCTTTCCTTTAATGCTGAGGCTATCATGATGGACAGTTTTTTGAGGTAGCTTGTCATGCTGAAGAAGAAGATTGATAGATTGGAGTCTGAGATGAGTGTGGTATATGGTAACCTTTCTGATTCTTTGCTTGAAGTGGAGAAAGAAAAAGATGACAAAAGGTACTTGGAGAAAGAGGTTCAACGACTTAAATCCAAGTTGGGAGTTAGTGAGGCTAGGGTTGGCGAGCTCGAGAAGGAGCTTGAGGAGAGAAAGCTCGGGGAAAAGAGTTGGAGACTGATGTTGAGAGGAGTACCCAGCTAAGGAGGGATACCCTTTTAGCCTAGCCTCGTTTATTTAGGCTTGTTATGGATCATCCCGATGTGATGGGCATACTCGGTGGGTTTTATCGGGCTGCAGTTGTTGTTGGGAGGCACTCTGCTGCTCTAGATCTTGTTGGAGTTCATCCATCTATTGACCCCACTTCTCTTCCTTTCTATGACGAGTCTATCCCTGACAAGGCTCGAGAAGCTGAAGCTGCTTTTGTGGAAAAGTTGTTCCCCATATTGGATGCCATCGCTGAGGATCTAGATGCCTCATTGAAGGACATAGAGTTTGTCATTACAGCCCGGTCAGAGGTGATTGCACCAGGGACTCATTCCTCCAGAGATTTAGTTTCATTTTATTTTTCCTTACTTTTGGTTTTATAACTTGTGCTCATGTATGAACTTTTATGACTTTGAGCTAGCTTGTCATTTATGTTTGGCGTGTAGCCTATGGTATGTGAACTTATTGCTTATGTAATTTGAGTTAACGGTTTGCTTGGTTAACCTTGTGTATGTGATTTATTACTCGCGAGTTTCATTTCCCGATGAGAAATGCTTATCTATTTCACCTGATGAGTGAAATGGATATTTTGTAAGTTTAGATAGGGCATGTATTAATCAATATAACCCTTCCTTTATGTACGTCACCCTATGAGTGGAAAAATTTTTGTGAATTTAAATTTGATGGGAATGAAGGTATTAGGACCTTTGTTCTTCCCCATTACTTCCCCATGAGAAGTCTTACCTTTTCATCCTGTGAATGAGAAAGATGAATGTTGTTTTGTCATAATAACCTTAATGCTTTAACAATTTTAAGAAAAATGCTACTTTATTCATAGTCTTCAAACGTGATGACATATGATTGAGAAGACCAATTACATGGTAGCTTGCATCACAATTGCAAATAAGACTTTCTTAAGTTAGTAGCATTTCCGGGTATTGGAGACCCGAAGTTCTTACAAATAGCACCTTTTAAGGTTAATAGCATTCCAAGTTTTGGGTATTGGATACCCACCAAGCTCTGTTAGGATGTATGATCTATCCCCATTTGCCTCCTTGACTTTGTATGGGCCCTCCCATTTTGGGCCTAGCTTGCCAAGGTCTTCCCTTCTACTTGCCTCATTTTTTCTCCAGACATGGTCTCCTACCTTGAAGGTCAAAGGGCGTACTTTCTTGTTATAGTACTTTGCCATTTGTCTCTTGTTTTCTACTTGGTGAATGTAGGCCATTTCTCTTCTTCCCTCGATCAAATTTAAGTTTTCTCTGAGGGCCTCCTCATTCTGAGCAGGATCAAAATTAATGACTCTTTGTGTTGAAACAGTCAGTTCTGGTGGGATTACGACTTTCGTTCCATATACCAAGCTAAATGGAGTTTCCTGGGTACTTCCTCTTGGGGTAGTTCTATGAGCCCATAAAACACCTGCAACTTCATCCACCCATCCTTTTCTACACTTGCCCAACCTGGCCTTAATTCCTCCCAATATGGCCTTGTTCATGACCTCCACCTAGCCATTGCCTTGGAGATGAGCTACTTAGGTGAACCTTTGTTGTATGTCCATGTCTTGGCACCATGTTTTGAAGGGATTCTCGGCAAATTGCTTCCCATTATCACTAACCATCACATGGGGAACTCCAAATCTACAGACTATGTGTTCCCACACAAAATTGATCACTCGCTGGCCAGTGATGGTTGCCAATGGTTTTGCCTCTACCTAATTTGTGAAGTAGTCCACGGCTACTATCAAAAATTTCATCTTACCGATGCCCTGGGGAAATGGACCTACTATATCAATTCCCCATTTGTAAAATGGCAATGCTGTTGTAATGGGGATGAGGTCTCGTCTGGGCCTGTTGGACACTGGTGCATGCATCTGACATGATTGACACTTTTCAATTGCCTCTTTGGCATCTTGATATAAGGAGGGCCAGAAATACCCGAGTCTCATGATCTTGGTCCAGCGTGGGTACCACATGTTCCACCATGCACTTCTTGGATGAGTTCTTTTGCTTGCAGGGGACCTACACAACATACATGGGGACCAAATAAGGATTTTCTGAACAAAGATCCTTCCATGATCAGATACATTGGTGCTTTCATCCTTATCTTTTTTGCACTTTCCTTATCCTCAGAGTGAGCTCCATCTTTGATGAAGTTATACAATGGGGTCATCCAACAGTCAGCTTCTTCCACTGGAGAAACTTCCTTTTTTGGCACTATAGATTTTTCTTCCAACACCTCTTCTAATAATACTTCCTTCGTAAGATGGGCAAGGTTAAAGATGCCAGCTTATTTAAGGCGTCTGCCTTTTTGTTTTGGCTCCTAGGAACCTGTTCTATATTGAATTTCTTGAATTCAGAAATAATCTTTCTGGCTTCCTCCAAATAAAGCTGCATAGTCTTTTGACTTGCCTCAAATGCTCATTTTATTCGGTTTGCTACAAGCTGGGAGTCCACGAAGGCATGGATTTTTTCCATCCCCATTTTCCTTGCTATTCTCAACCCAGCTAGAAGGGCTTCATATTCAGCTTCATTATTTGAGGCTAGGAAGTCAAAGCGAAGGGCATAGGTGTATTTCGTTCTTGTCTGGGTCAATGAGGATGAGACCTGCTCCTGAACCCTCCAGCACTAGAGGCTCCATCTATAAAAAGGGTCCATGGTGGGCTTTCTTCTACCTTGCTTACATCTTCCTCCTCTCCTTCAACTTCTGCTAAAAAATCTGCCAAAGCCTTTCTTTGCATTTCTTGGCTGAAATGTTATTTCATGCTCTCCAAGCTCAATTGCCCACTTAGCTAGCCTGCCTGACACTTCAGGCTTTGAGAGGACTTGCCTGATGGGTTTATCTGTGAGAACTTGGATGGGATGACCTTGGAAATATCTTCTGAGGCGTCTAGCGAAATGGACTAAAGCAAGGGCTAACTTTTCCAAAGCTGGGTAATTTATCTCGGGCCCTTTCAATGCCCGACTAACAAAGTATATGGGCATCTGAGAACTTCCTCTGTATGCCAACAACACAACACTTACACACTCTTTGGAGGTACCCAAGTAAAGAGTGAGTTTTTCCCTGGGTATTGGAACAGTAAGTGTTGGTAGGTGAGCCAAAAATTTCTTCATGTCTTGAAATGCCTTTTCAGCCTCCTTTGTCCAAGAAAATCTTGTTTCCTTAAGCATCCCTTCAAAGTTTTAAAGAATGGGAGGGACCTATCAGCTGCTTTAGAAAGGAATCGTGCTAAAGAGGCCAGCTTTCCATTTAAGCTTTGCACTTGCTTCTTTGTTTTCGGAGAAGGCATAACTACAACTGCTTGAATCTTCTTTGGGTTAGCTTTTATTCCTCTTGCAGTCACTATGTGACCCAAGAATTTCCCTTCTTCCATTCCAAAGCTACATTTGGAAGGATTAAGCTTCATATTTATCCCCCTCAATGTATCAAAAGTTTCTTGGATATCAGCTATCATGGCATTCTCTTCATGGCTTTTGATGACTATGTCATCCACATAAGCTTCAACATTTCTCTCGATCTGGTATTGGAAGGTTTTGTCTATCAGTCTCTGGTAAGTGGCCCCAACATTCTTCAAGCCAAAAGGCATTTTTTGGAAACAATAGATGCCCTGGTCTGTATGGAAGGTAGTCTTGTCTTCATCACTTTTCTTCATTGAGATCTGGTGGTATCCCTTGTAAGCATCAAGGAAGCACTTTAACCTGAATCCATCTAGAGATTCCACCTTCCAACCTACTTCTGGAAGGGGGTAATTGTCTTTAGGACAAGCTTTGTTGATATCTTTAAAATTGACACAAAGCCTCCAAGAGTCGTCCCCTTTCTTAACCATAACTGGGTTTGCTACCCATGTCTGGTATTTAACCTCTCTGCATATGCCTGCTTCAACCATCTTGTCTACTTGATCGCAAGCAGATTTGCTTCTGTCATGAGCCATGCCTCTTTTCTTCTGCCTTATAGGGTCTATGTTTGGATTGAGGTTTAAAGGATGCTCTGCAAACTTTCTTGGAACATTCGTCATATCTGACGTTTCCCATGCAAAGACATCTAAATTTTCTTTCAAGAGGTTAATCAACCTGCATTTTGTTTCTTTGGGGGCTGTGACCCAATGAGAACTGGTTGCTCTGGGAATTTTCTATTTATGATTATCTTCTGCTCCGGGCCCTCACTTGCTACTTCAAATGACAAGTCATGTTTCACTTCTTTTGGACTTTCCTTACTGACCTGTTTGCATTCCCTTGGCCATACCATGCGTCCCTTTATGGTGGCTACCCCAGCTGGGGTGGGGAACTTAACCATCCCATGGATGGTTGATGGTACACCTCCGAATTTCTGCATAGATGGTCTGCCGAGCAACACATTGTATGGTGAAGGTGCTCTAACAATTTTGAAGTCCACAACTTCAATTCTATGGAGTGGGTATTCACCCATCATTATCTCCATACTTACTTCTCCAATGGGCCAACTAGATTCACAATTGAAACCAACTAGAGGTCCCAAAGGCAGGCGCTTGAGGTCTTTAACTCTTTGAGGGAGTTTATTGAAGCAATGCTCATAAATAATGTCTATAGAGCTTCCATTATCTAAATATATTTTTCCAACCTCGAAGTTTGCCAAGCGAGCTTGTATGATGACAGGGTCTGAGGATACCGTTTCCACAGGTGGAAAGGAAATTGGCACCACTGCCCAACCTTCCAATACATTTGCTTTACGCTTTCCTGGATCTCTTATTTGGTGTACCATACAAACATGTCCTTCTGCTGGACCCGGATCATCATTGTTTTCTTTTTTAACTAGTGCCTTCTGCCATGCGAAGGTCTTCTTTGTAGGAGTTTTTCTTCCCTACTTGGCTCCAGGAACAAGGTGCTCTAACTTTCCTTCTTCTAAAGCCCTTTTGACTTCTCCTTGGAGTTCTCTGCAATCATTAGTATCATGACTGTGGTCCTCATGAAAGTCACAATACTTATTCATGTTTTTCTTTGCAGATCTGAGCGGGGGAGGGGGGTTGAAAGTTGAGCCCACCATCTCAGTTTTTAAAATCTCTTTTGGATACTTTGTTAAGTCCACAAGATGGACACTTTTGCCATATTGAATGGGCCTTTTGTCTCTCCTGTCATCTGGACGGTCATCTCTTCTTGTATCTCTTATGTAATCTTCCCTACAGCCATCTCGTCTAATATCAAAACGAGGCCTTTTCCCTCCAGAGGGTCCTGACCATGACTTATCCTTTCTTATCATCCCCCTTACTAACGTGGAGGTTTCTCTAGAACGGAGGTAATCATAGGCTCGATCGATGGCTTCCTTGAAAGTCTTAGGAACTTTTGTAGTTAACTTTTTTTGGAGACCTCCGGGGTGCAAGGCAAGAGTAAAGCCAGAAATCTGTTGACTCTCCGGCAGACCAGGTATCCTTTGACATTCTTGAGTGAATCTCAAGATAAAATCTCTAAGTGGCTCGTTCTCCCTTTGTCTTACTAAGTGGGCTTCTAAGTGATTACGTTGGTGTTTCTTTTGTTGAAAGAAATGAGCAACAAATTTTTCTTTCAAATATTTTATACTTCTTTCAGGTAAGCCAGTAAACCAGTCTCTAGCATGCCCTTGCAACGTTCCAGGGAACAAGTGACAAGCCACCGGGTCTACCCATTTTTCTGTGAGTATTGCTTGGTAATATAATGCCAAGTGGTCTTCTGGATCCCTGGTGCCATCGTAAGTCCCCACAACTGGAGGAACTTTTTGGCCATCTGGGAATGGGTATTCTGCAATCCAATCACAGAATCTTGATTTGACAGCTGATCTTGGAATACTTACGGTTCGCACTTGCCCCCCTTCCTCTTCACCAGATAATACTTTTAATATTTTCAACAGTTCCCTTGCTGGGTTTAGTGGTGGTGTTGGTTCTAGACGAGGTTGTTGCTTCTTAAGATGTTCCACCATAAAAGACATTAAAGACTCCACAGCCCCTTGAGAGATTGTTGGAGGAGGAGGTGGAGGTGGGGGTGGAGTTGGTTTGAGTATATTGGTGAGCTGTGATAACCAATCTTGATTGGGTTGTGTTGTAGTTGGAGAGGTGTGTGCTTAGAGAGGTGGTTGGGAGGTCTCCCCTATAAGCTTTAGCAATTCAACCAAGTGGCTTTCTTGGACAATAATGGTCCCGGATGAGCTAGGGACAGGTTGTTCAACTAGGATTATTTAGTCACTTCCAAGTGAAGAGGATGTGATAGGCAAAGGTATGGCAAAAGGAGAAAATGTTGGAATGACATTTTGAGCCTCATGACCCTTGTTTTTTAAAAACCCTTGGGTGTTGGCGCTTGAGTCATGTATGCCTACAAATGAGGTATTGGGTGAGGAAGATGTCCCTCTTACGGAGAACATTGACCCTATGGTACTCAAGTCTTGGGTGGGTCTTGTAGTAACTATGTCCTCTGACGAGTATTGGAGTCTCGATCTTACATCCAATAAATTTTATCAGAGATTCTTTTTTCACTCCAGGTATGCTCACTACGAGTGGTTTGCACATTTATGAGAGGTGGAGAAGTAATGGTGGTATATTTTTTAGACTTTTCACCACCACTTGCCTCAACCTCCATAGACCCAGGTGAGGTTATTTTTGAAAGTGGAGTTTTCATGGCCATGCAAGACCACGAAAAAGAGAAACGAAATGGTGATTTTGATTTTAACAGTAATGGAATCCGTTCAATAAACGGGTCCCACGGATGTCGCCAATGTTTGAACCTGAATTAATTGGATCAAGGACAAACAAGATTAATGGCCACGACCACCACAACTCCTGAGAATTCAGTGCGAACCTAACAAGTTTTTGACGAACTTAAGGTGGCAGTGATTGTGGAATGATTGTAAATTGATTGAATGTAATTGATTGACTTAAATGTGAATTGAATGAATGAGTTGACAGGCATTGAATTGGGCATTTATAGAAAGTATATTTGGAAGGGTGACAAACACTTTCGAGGATTCTAATGTTGTTAGTTTCCTTTTTGTCGTAAAGACTGTATAATTATTATCCATATGAACATTTATATTTATATGTCATATGTATAATTTATGTATAAGGTAAGATGTTGTATTTAGGTGGTAATAATATATATGGACACTCGAGCAACATACATAATATTTATCATCTGTAGCTAGAGCAACATACATAACATTACTCGAGCAAGGCATTATAATATGATTGTGTCACATACACATCCTCTATTATATTTAGGTGTTATATAAACATAAATTAATATTTATTCGAGCAGCACATTTCTATCAATACATGATCATTACTTTGGTCATATAACTCTAGCAAGACATGTAATTTAAGCCTTATAACTCAGCCCACTATAGGAACTAAGTTCAGCCCATTAGGTTAGATATGACTGCCTCCATGTAACTGATGTACTCAAGCAACAAACTTGCTGAGCAATATACTTTTGAGTAAAGGAGCATTGTCCATGCTTTTGATGTTATATCTTAGGTATTGTCATATCACGAGCCTGCGTCTCTACTTTTGTAAGTCGAGCTCTTTAATTTGAGACTAAATATATATAAATATATATATATATATATATTTCGGGCAGCCACCTCTTATATCTTGAGCAAAGCTTTTGAGAAGGCAGGAGATCCATAACTCGAGCACAATACCTATCTCGAGCATCCTTGCCTTCCTTGTCATATCTCGAGCCTCTCATATCTCGAGCCTATCTGACCTATGTGAGTCGAGCCCTTAATTTAAAACTAAATATGTGTATATATTTCAGTATCTCGAGCATTAGGGATCTGTGTTAGTCGAGCCCTTATATTATATCTCATGCCTTTGTAACTCGAGCACATTTGTCTCGAGCCCAATCCTTCCATAGTGTTTAATTGCTATTATCCAATGGTTTTGTTGTTTTGGCATACATGTTTGGCCTCATGGATATCTATACACGATCAAATACTTTTAATTAGTTTAATTAATTATTTAAAGTGATCGTTTAATCAATATATTACTATAATATACTAATTAAATATATAAAGTTAAGGTGTCATTTTGTATAACCTCATAGGCTTAAATGATTTCCGGACATGTGTTTAATATAACGTGATCCTATTCCAACAGCATCATCGTCTCTCAACTCAATCATCGTCTCTCAACTCAGGTAAGCCCATACTTGGCCTATATATATTATGAGATACATGATTACGATGATATATATTTAACAATTGGTTTATCTGAGATTCGTTTCTATGATTAACAACCTATATATAGTTCAACCAACAAAAGTCATACAATTGAGTGGTCTTTGTGACCAGAATGACATAGAATGACGTTATTTCGACTTGCAAGTATGTCATGAACTATATGTGACTAAATTAATAAGAGCGAATCATTTTAATGTTAAAGTTGTCTTTTCGTTCGACTACATTTACTCAGAGGTTAAAAAATTGGATATTAAAGTATATGATATATTAATAGGTGAAATCCGTGCGTTGCACCGGTCTTAATTATTTTCTAATATGAAGTCTTTCTACTCTATACCAAAGGGAGCCTCTGTGATATTTGAAGTAGGGTTGGATGGTACAGTACTATATTACGCATCTATACTATCTAATAAAATAAACCATCTTTTTTCCCCTTAAACTTTCTACTTTTGAAAATTCAAAAATACTCTTCTCCTTTATTCACTAATTTAAACATCTCCATCTAATATACCTATAATACCCTTAGAGCCCTTGTAATGGTGCATGGTGTGGACAAGGTCTTAATTTCCACCTCGATGTCGTCAAGGTGGTCCATTACAAGAGGTGGTGTGGTAGTGATGTGGAAGCCTCAAGGTGGGTGTGTCCACCTTGGGAAGAGTTGGGTGGTGGTGGTGTGGTTAATTTTTTATTGTTTTTGATTGGTTGTTTTAATATTATGGGGTATAGGTTTTAGGGTTATTATTATGGAAGTGGTATGGTTATGGTGGAGTGATGATGTGGCACTATCATCTTGGTGTGGTAATACTATCATTACTAATGCTCTTAATGAAATAATTTACAATATATACTCCAAAACTTAAAGTAACTATACTACCACATTTAACATCAATTACTTAAAATATACCACTATCGTCGCCCCCATCACCGTTCCACCGCCGCCCCCACCACTGGCACCACCACCACCACCGCTGCCATCACTATCTCCACCATCGTTGTATTGTGCATGAGTTTAATAAGTGTTAATATTAATACATGTGGGTTTTTAAACCCCATATAAAATCATAAAGCACCAAGTTGATGTAGGGTTGAATATATGAATGAGCTTCTTTATCTCATTTGACTTAGAGAAGCGAAGCCAGAAATTGCAATTAGCGGGGGATTGACTTAACGGCAAATATGTTATTCGAACATTTAACAAATCTAAGTATAGTTACAAAACACACACGATTGTTTTCTGCTCTCAACCAAAGCATTGATATGCTATACAACCGCTAATATAGCAAAAAGGAAAACAAAATGTATTTTGTACACACTTTTAAAGGAAAATTTTTATTTCCTACATAGTACATACTATTAGATCTCTTCATTAGATATATCATCATTGTCGAGTCTTTTACCATGCATAGATATACTTGAAAATTGCAAGATTTGTTGTGTCAAATAACTTTTGGATAAGTTGTTGAGAAAGCTAAGTTGGTGTCTTGTATATGAATCTCGGGTCATCACGGGATCACCTCTGACCACACTTACCCTTTGCATGACCCAAACCAATGCTTGCACAACTTTAGATATGGGAGGCCACAACTCCGGTTTAGGCTGTATACAAACCAAAAGATAAGTGTTTTTAGAAAAACTTCACACTTTGTATGCTATTGATTTTTGCAGATAACATCATTTCATTCTGTTTTTGCTGAAGAGTATTTTCTATTCTTGAAAACATGTGTCAAGGCTTAACACAAACAATTGACTTTTCATTAGAGTCGACACTTCTAAAATATTACTAAATGACGTGACATATAAGGTGGACCATCCACATAAAGAATTAAAAATTTGTTATCACTTATCCTAGGTTCCACATTGTATGCAACATCGTATTGTAATTAGAAATTAGTAGAATGTTTAGAGGTGTAGACATATTTCTATTTTATGATGTACAAACTCAATTAGAGAACTTTACCTGAAAAACTTGGCAGGGTACATGCTATTTAACTTAGGGTTAATCATTTCGGACAACGAATCAATGTCATGTAGTGAGTGGCCCATCTTACAAGTGATTATTCAAATTTCACTCTTAGTTGTGCTATAATGCAAAGAGATAATATGTTTTGAAACTATTTCATGAGAAATAATGAAATGATCCATACACAAAATGAAGAAAATAAAAGCTACAATACCCAAATCAAGTGACTTGGTAACTTGATTCATCATGTTGTCATAGTCATGTACTATAGCAGATTAGCGGATACCACCTTATAACATCACCACTCCAAAGCTTCAATGTCACTTTTACTCTTAATGCCATATTTGTCCTTTAGATTGAATCCAGAACCATCATTTCTATTTTCTACCCATATCTCCGTTAATGTTTACATACTTTGAAGATGACAAATAACTTCTCATAAATCAAAATGAGCTTGATTCTTAGTGATAAGATTCATAAGTGTGAAGTCCCTCAGTTGATGGTTTAACCCACAAGTGTAGAATACAATAAGTCAAGTAAGCACTAGATAAGACTAGTATCAATGTGACAAGTCAAGTAAGCACTAGATTGGACTAGTATTACAATAAATATAAATGCATGAATATATATAAAGTAATACGTACTTAAGCAATATAAAGATAAGCAAGTAAAGTAAATGGTGAGACACAATGTAATTTTTAAGTGTATTTTATTTATTGATGTTAAATAAAATACAAGGTTGTTGCGGAACAAGATATTATAAAGTAAGTATCTAAACAACCTATGAATTACAAGTGATCTAATATTGCTAAATAAACTCCTTGATCGAAATACTTAAAGCTGTGAAGTATAACTGTTTAGATCGAGAGTATTTGAGCAAAAGCACCAAATTGCAAAAGTGTAATTTGGACGAGAGAAGTGACTTGGTATTTATAGGCAAAAGGAATAAATATAATATTCTTTTTGCCGTACAAATATGGTTACATGTATTGATTAAAGTACAAGAATAAAGTCACTTGATAATGACTTGTCTTCTAATTAACAAACCACCTTTACATGCGTGTAAGGCTTTTAACAAAGGATAAATGGATTGTCCGGGTAAAAACATGTAAAGGCATAAAGTCAATTCATCGTAATCAGTGTTCAAACTTGTAAGGTCTAGAACACTGTCAAGGACTCCAGTCAGGAGATCTGGTAAGTCTGCCAGTGAGCTCCTTTATTTGTCAGATTTCTTTCTTCAGACCCCAGTCTTCGACTTCAATGAGAACGTTCTTTAGTAGAAAGATCTTGACTGGAGAGAAGTCCAGTGAACAAATCTGGTGGAATTCAGATTCATGTACAAGTAAGTTGTTCACTGGTCTTCAGATAATTTCTAGACAAATCTTCAGAGGGCTCCAGTAGTCACGTCTGGAGCGAGTCCATTAAATCTAGACCTAACAATAAGAAAAATTTGCAGACAACCTATATAATCAACCAAATATTGTTCAATCCATTGACACCATAAGTAACATAAATTAGAATGAAAACACATCTCATGTTTGCCGAATCTAAAAACCATCGCCTTTTCATCCAAACACTTTAGACACATCAGTGGGTCAGCAACAAAATCAGAACATATAAAGCAGTATAACGTTAAACATCTATTTTATCATATGAATTTTTTGTTATGAAATTTGAGATACATATCATGTATAAATATTAAACTCAATAACAAAAAGAAGCTTGCAGTTCCACTAACCCAGCCCGACCCATTTTAAATGGTTTTGAAAAACTTTGACCCATCCAACCATCATATTTTGCTGGTTTTGGGTAACGCCTCACCTGGTCTTTTGCAAGTAATAACTAACAACCATCTAACGTCAAGATTGATTAAGAAGTTGAGCAAATTTCTCGGTGGGCTGCAACCTCCAACCATCATTTTCCCATACAAAACTGACATAACCTAATCATGAGTAAAAGAAATAAAGAGACCATGATAGCAGTTAGAGAAATAAGAAGATTGTGATGATAAAAAAAGATACACAATTATGAGATTATTGATAGAAAATGAAACAAAGTAAGATAATCTATAATACAATCTATGTAAAAAATTCAAGACAGTTGAGGCTACAAAAAAAAAAAAATATATTGACAAGGGAGTTGTATGCCATCCAAATTAAGTGTTTTCATATTTAGGTGTCATGAAAAATTTAACTAATGTCAACTGCCCAGAGTAACGAAACAGGGGACTAACCAAAAAACAATAATCAAAGACAACTGAACTTTCATTTTAACACGATTAAACTTATCGATAACTATGTAACCATACATGATCACCCGTATTAATTAATCTTTTTTATAAACGCTAAACTACAAATTTGTATCGTTAAAGACTTGAATTTTCTGTCGATTAAAATCCAGACTATAAATTAGGAATACATAGATAGATAGATTGAATTTCAATATAAGATAAACTATCTGTAATTATTTCAGTATAAATAAATCATGTTAATTCAAGATACAAATAAAACTATGAAAAAAGGAAACCAATTTGACAATTTGTTTAACATTAATTTACTGAAACACTACCTTTATAACTTCAATTCTTCTACTTTCTATGGCCTATTCATTTGATCGTGGTTCTCATAAGCTCATAGCTAAGAAATAGGAAAAAGGAAATTAAGTTCAAACATGGCTCAAAACAATATTGAAATAAAAAAATATTAATCCTTCATCATCTTATACCAAATGAGATACAAATCCAATTCATCTCCATCAATCTTTGACGGCATGCATTCAAACCATAAGATGAACTTTAAATGAATAAAAAAATCACAAAAGTCAAACAACATATCTTGATATAGATAGGTTTCTTTTTATATATAAAAACCAATAAACTTCTTAATTAAAAATATAACATCAAATTACAAATCCATAATTAATAATATATACAAAAAACATTGAACTAAATCCATAATGAAAATGTTTTAAAAAAAAATTCGATAATGAAAAAAAAATAATTTAAAAACATACCGTGATGTTTGATAGAAGTATGGAATTTGTGTGATTAGGGTTGTTTGTGATGATAGTCATTTAAATTAAACCCTCAAATCCTAAATTTTAGGGACTTGATGATATTGTTATCAATATGTCTTTACGAGATGGGTACCCACGTAATGCGACGGTAGTGGCGGCAACGGGTGGTGGTAACGATGTGATTCTTAATCTAAAAGTAATTGACGTAAATGTAGTGTAGTTATTTTATGGTTAATGAATATATATCTTTTAAAAATAACTTTATTAAGAATATTATAGAGTTATTAGGTAGAAATATTTAAATTAATTAATAAATGAGACAAATGGTTTTGATAAATTTGTGTGTAAAATATTTTAAGGATATATTGGGTAGATTTAGTGTGTGAGTTAGAAATGTGTTAAAAATTAAGAGTATTTTAAGTATTTAGTTTGGGATGATTTCCTTTCCTTATATCTATTGTGATTCATAATTATAATATATCTGTTGTGATTTTCAACTTTCAAATCAAAACTCATGTTGGCTCAAGTGGTGAAAAGGATTAGATGTTAATCCGGTGTTCGTCGGTTCGATCCCTCCTCCTGAATATTTATATAAAAAGATGAATTAGTTGCTTGTATTTGCTTGAGTGGACATTTCAGCAAATAAATTGCCTACGTAACTAATCAGATCGTTTTGGTGACGCCACGAAAGAAATTGCTGACATGTACTTTTATTATAGAAAGAACTAGACTCGATAAACAGAAAAACACAATTTTTTTACTTTTTTTTGTAATACCCCCACTGCGTCGCAGTGGGGTTGAGCACTCCCCACTGCGCTGCAGTGGAAAGTCTCGGACCTGTGCGAGAAAAACCCCACTGCGTCGCAGTGGGTTTGGACACACTCCCACTGCGCCGCAGTGGGAGAAAAGGCATTTCTGAGCCAAGAGATTCCACTGCGCCGCAGTGGGCAAAATCACCCCCACTGCGCCGTAGTGGGCACCAGATCAGCAACCCTAAACTCATTTCGACACTTGATCAAACTTACAACCTTCAAATTTCAAAATGAATTTCTTAAAACACATTTCAGAGATTACCAACAACTATATAGTTACATTTTAAACATAATCACAACATCAACTTGTTTAAAATCTCATGAACACCAACAATGGGTCATTTACCCATTTTGACACCATTTTTGTCCAAAATGCAACTACACAAACTTCCCAAAAGCTTTGCACTTGATCAATTACAGAAATTTAACAAAAGTATGACCTTCAAAACTAAATGTACCAAGAGCCATGAGGGGAGGGATTTCTAAGCCTCTAACCAAAAGATTCTCATTCATCCATGAATGACCTAAATACCTCCAAGTCTTGCAAAAATCTTTACTTCTAACACTTCAAGCTTTAATTCAACAACTAGTTCCTTTTTCCGGAAGATAAACAACTAAAATATAAGCAAAGGCTTAATGAATATACTTGCATATATTTATGAACACGAAGGAGGGCAACGTACAAGGACTATTACATGTAACCTATGACACCATCATGCCACATTTACATACTCACCTTGCACACTAAACGCTATACATGGATCCATATAAGCTAAACAATCATAACAATAACTACTATCGGGAGTCTTAGGCCCCGGAGGTTCATAGGCCTCAGAACAAATCAACTATCGGGATTCTTAGGCCCCGGAGGTTCTTAGGCCTCATAAACACTATGCCCCAAAATAGGCCTACGCCAAATCAATTACCACACATGGATAAATAAACTTCAACATAATGTGGTCAATTGACCCAACGTATACATAAAGGTATGCAAATATACTCACCTCCTCCGCAACTTGGACAATAACGCTAAAACAATAATGCACAAACAAGCTTCAACCTATGATCATTTCATAAAAGTGCATAAGCTTACATTCACAACTTGACTAGCTCAACCTAGTCATACTTAATCACTAGCCTTTTCTAAACCCAAACCCAACCCATTAGTCATTGAGTCTCTTTTACTTTCAACAATAATACTAGGTAGCTCAATCTACCATCATCATCATTATTTCAAAAACTAGTAAGAACTCAACTTTCTCATAAATCAAATATCACCAGAGCTTATCAATTTCATAATCAACTCAACACATAACTCAATGACAAATTAGGTTATCTAAGAAAATGGGGAAAATTAACCATAATTTAAATTCTAGCAAAAAACCCCCAAATTGGCTCACTCCATGAACCCTAATTTCAAAAGAAAGATAAAAACTAAATTAGGGGAAATCAATACCTCAACAATCGAAGCCAATAGATTAGGGTTTTCAATTCACAATTTCTTTCCCTTTTGCTCTCAATTTTCGGCCACCACCACCAAAATCCACAAACCCTAACTTTTGAATCACGGAAAATAATGAATCACGGATCCAAGAAGACCAAGTCCAATTCTAGCATGATCAAGCAATCAACCATCCAATTCGTCTATGAGTTAACTTGTTCACTTGAAAAGTGTACTAACATGCGTCAACATAAAGTTGGTGAGTTCGTAGGGCCAAGTAAATGGAAACAAGTGTCGGGATATCAACCGTTAACGATATACGAGGATTAGAATACCTAATCACGTCCAAGGAAACCCTAAAAGGTTACACGTTATCACAAGTCAATACAAGTCAATGTCGTTGTTCAATAATCGTCCATACATATATATTATCGTCCAATCATCGTCCACATATATAATATCGTCTAATAATCGTCCATACAAATATTATCGTCCAATGTTAAACAACCCGAAGGCCGCGGTTATGATCATGCCGGGTGTGGATTCGTCAATCCACCATCCACGTCTTACATAATATATAAAAATATACTTTTTAACCAAATATTGTTATGATGTGGCAATGATCATACCGGGTGTGGATTCGTCAATCCACCCTCCACGTCCACGTCCATATATATATAATATAACGTCCAACAGTATACAATAACTACTTTTATCACATATACACGTCCATTAACACGTATCACAACATAACGTCCTACATCACATATAACGTCCATTAACAGGCATCACAACATAACATCTCGAATCATATCATAATGTAACTAGTTAACGACCACAACATGTATTCATAACGAAAGCAAAATCAACCAAGTGATAAGTCAATACGCCCATAGAATAATCAATCAGTCAGTCAACGATAAAACAAGTATGTACACTTTTCAGCCCGAATCTCAATCGAGTAGGGAGGGGTTTATGAAACTCACCTTGAGCGGCTACAACAAGTTAAAGTCAAACTATAAACGTCCAACAATCGCTTCGTGTGCATCACCTATCAAATACACATTTTTAAAATCACAAGTCAAACCCTAATCGGAGCGTTATAAGGGTAAATCAACTTTGAATGACAATCGGGACTCGACATGGTCATACCACGACAATCAAACGTCTTTATGGTTCAACCGAATAAGGACAAGGACGCTTTAACACGACATTTTTGGAAATGGATATGGATTCACCCCAAATGGATGTTACCATGAGAAAGTAGACTCTCATGCGATTCCAACGATAGGTCATATGTCTAAAACGGGTTTACAGTTCAAAAGTTATAAGCTTTTGGAGTTGACAAAGCGTCACTGGTTCAACAGCTTTTCATTGCGCCACAGTGGGGTCTGGCACCACCCACTGCGCCGCTGTAACACCCATCATTCAAAAATAAGGATTTCTAAAAATTTTCACCTAACGGTGTCAAAGAAAGCGGAACAAACATCTAAAAGTCCAAACCAATAAATTCAGTTTGGTTTATTCATTAAATGGTGTTACTTGCCATATCATAGAAATAAGTCTAAATGGAAATCTATCGGTTGCCCAACATAAAACAACCAATCACAAGTCTTAACAAATCATAAGGTCCTTAACATAAATCAAAAGTCTAAAACGAGCAGCCTCTATGGGTAAACTATGGTCATCATCAAGCAATCTACCCATGCCTTGCTCTTTATTCATCATCCATCAGAAACTTGCTAAACCTGAAGGAACAACACATTTCAAGAAAACAACAGTGGTGGCTCAAAGGTAAGACAAAGAAAGTAAGGGCTTTAGGCCCCGTGTTATTGAAGGCCTCAAATTTTATATATAAGTTAAATATATCAGTTTATTTTATGTATGAAGAAAAAAAATCATATAAAAAACTTAAAAATAAAAATAAACAAGAGAAGCTTAAAGAATTTAAATTAAGTGTAGTTTAAAAGGACTTTTGATTAAATGGATTGTAATACGTTTTGGGTTTTATGTTCTCCTTTTTAAATAAGTTTTAGTTATAAAGAGACCTCATTTTTTAGTTTTGCTTTAGGCCTAACATGGTTTGAGCCGCTACTGGAAAACAAGTGTTAACTAACGAATTAGATAAGTAAGATAACACCTCATTTATAAAGCATTTGTCCAATTAAGACTTATTAGAAGTCATATTTTATCATTAAGGCACATATCATCACGTAACATCTCATGTAGCCATAAACATCATTCATATAGGATCGTTCGTCTTAGTTGTGCCTAGTCATCTTTTCATCATTACATATAACATCATTTCAGGTGTGACATAAGTCACTCATATCATATAAGGTGTAAGTTTGTGTGTAGGCGATCAAAAGACCTAACAGGGACCTCACACCCGACTGGATGGATAAGCCTTACGGCGGTCTATCAGTGTCATTAAGGAATGGCAACCAATCCAGGAGTAGTCCGTATATTCAAAGACATTGGTGGGTAATCACTCCACCCGGAGATACTCAAACCACGTAATTATGTTGCAAGGAGCCACCCAAGCAACCATATACGCACTCACCGGGCAAGGACAAGTACGGGTTAAGCTTAACACTTTCATATGATATATGAGCTCGATTTACATTACATATAGTTCACGAATCCACATTACCTAAACATAACACATATTCATCTTTTACATTTGGACCCTTAAACGTGTACGTGACATGGCAACTTAAAGAGTCTAGTGAACTAGATTAATAAGCCATACAAACATACACAATACAATACATCTCAAAACATATCATATCATTTCATTTCATATCATAGGGACTACATATGAGGCCTCAAAGGTCATTTACATAGCCCATATCACCTCCCGTGTATCCCGATTGCCCATAAACGATCAAGATATCAAATGGAAGTTATTATAAGAGAACCATCTTTTGTTGAACCCTCAGCATGTCAAAGTAGTGTATCTTACCTCTTAGAAGCGTACAAAATGATAACGTAAGTTACCGAGCTTTGCATGTATTCCCGACTACCTATAATCATTAAGCGACATAATAAGCTAAACAAGTACCTACTTACTTTTGTTCATGAATCAAGCCTAAGTATCTATAAACATGACCCATGACAAGGCTTGATGCATCGGACATTCGATTAATACTTTAAAGCTTACATAACTCGACGAAACTCGACATTCACTCACTAAATTAACCTTTCTGGAAAATTGACATCATAATCATCTTTTAAAAACAAAACCATTAGAAAGTAGACTCTCTTACGATTTCGTGGATAGCTTATTTGTTAAAAACGAAGTTACGGTTCAAAAGTTATGCCCATTTGAAAATTCCGTCGCTATTGCGTCGCAACTACCAAGTTGCGTCGCAGCTATATGTCACTGTTTTCTAGCTGCGCCGCATCTTAGTAGCTGCTCCGCAGCTAGCCCCGATTCTGCACAAACCTCATTGTTTAACCTCCAAAACTTAACCAAACATACCCCAAACGACCCCAAACCTTATAAACGACTTTTAACCCTCAAAATTCATCATTTTAAGACTCTAATGATGTCATGAAAACAACCCTTAACATCCAATTGATTTGCAACACAACAACAATCGTTTTAGGTTACCGAATCAATTAAAACTCACGGTTTTGACTCCAAACAACCCTCTAAAGACCTAGATCAGTTATGAATCAAATGAATGGATTGAAATGACATGAAATCAATGTTATTATACCTGGAGATTATAAAGAGAATGTAAAAACTTGATCGAAACACTCTCGAATCAACCAAACGAAGATGAAATTGAACAAGGAAATGATTATGGCAATGGGGAATGGTTAGGGCTCAAAGAGAAAAGGATAATATGAGTAATTAGAAGCTAATGACCTCCTCCAAGACCCTAATCCCGTTTTTTAGTTTCCACCTATGTCAAAACTAGTCCTTAGGCTTCCTTATGGCTCATATTTAGCTCAAAACACCTATTGGGAATACTTACAACACATTAAACACTTTAAGCACATCAAAAGGCATAAAAACATATCTTAAGCACTTTAGCACATTAATCCTTAAGGCACTAAAGCCTGACACGTATAACACATTAAACACATATAGTCATTAAATCATTTATAGGCTTAACGGACACGTAATGTTGACTTAACGACTCAAGTCAACAGTTAAATAAAAAGTTTGGGATATTACAGCCGCAGTCAACCCTATCTGCAGCCAAACAACAGCAGGTTTCGAGCTAGAGGACCCCAAAACTCCATTTTTGATCCAATGATCGACCCAAGGACCTTTCCAACTCGTTTTTAAGCATAAATACACATCATTTGACCTGAATAAACAAAACCCATATCTTAGTTTCGATTCATAACATCATACAAACCCGGATTCACCTCAAATTCAACCAAAACCCTAAATGAAACCCTAAATTGACCCAAATCCGTTTTTGACCCGAAATCAAGCAAGAACTCTTAAGATTTGACTAGGAAACATGTTAATGACAAAATTAAGTTAGGTTTCACTTACCAAATCTTCCAAAATCCTTTGAATCCGAACTTGACCCCATAAATGAGGATTTCTTGCACTTGGAGGTTGGATCCTTTGATATGATGTTTAGTTGATGATGATGATGAAGTATTTATCACTAATCTAGCCCAAACCATAATAGAAAAATCCAAGAATTTAGAGGGAAGGAGAAGGTGCTTTGGTGTTCATCTTTGGAGAGAAAGAGAAAGAAAGAAATGAAAAGGGAAAGGAATGGGGGGAGTGGGGGCCGGCCTACAAAGGTCCAAAAGTGGCTCCCGCTCCGCTAACTTCGACCAATAGCTAAACGTTAACCATTTAAATGCTAAAACAAAACCGTGCACTTAAACAAACTCAACGTTACGTTAAAACTCGACAAGACGCCCATAAGTCATATCAACTCACAAAAATCTTTCACATTTAATCATGTTTAATTTACAAGTCAAATGAGTCAAAATTTATGAATGTTACACATAATCATAAACCCCAGACACGGCTTATGTTATATAGGAAAATAGCTAACGTAACCAAGTAATAAAACCCTAATAACCCCTTTAGCCCATAAACCTGCATGTTTAATGACTACATGGGCCGAGCCAAGCCCTTAATGTCGGGAATTAACCCAACATTCACCCCCGTAATTTCCGACTTGAAACAGGGAGATCTTCAACTCCAAGCATACTTCACATCTCTTCGAACTTCACTTTTCCAAGACCTTTAGTAAGTATGTCAGCTCGTTGTTCGGTACTCGCAACATGTTTAACCTTCACTTCTCCATTACTGACACATTCTCGTATAAAATGATACCGAGATTTAATATGCTTACTTCGACTGTGAAAGACGAGATTTTTCACAAGAGCTACCGTTGATGTATTGTCCACCTTCAAGATCACTTCAGGTAGTCTTCTACCGGTCATTTCCATGATTAATTCCCGTAGCCACACGGCTTGACAAGAAGCCACACACGCTGCCATATATTCTGCCTCGTAAGAAGAAAGAGCCACCGTATTTTGTTTCTGGGAACACCATGTAATTGGTGAGAACCCAAGATAAAAAAACGTGTCCTGTGGTACTTCTTCCATCATCTGGATCAATATTATGGCTACTATCACTATATCCAACTAAAGCATTCTTTCTTCCCCGAGTAAAAACTATACCGTAACTTAAAGTGCCTGCCAAATAGCGAAGAATCTGTTTGATTGCTGCCAAATATGTGTGTTTTGGTTGCTGGATATAGCGACTCACCACCCCAATTGAAAAACGCTATATCCGGTTGTGTTTGCAATAGCTACCGGAGACATCCAACAACTTTGCGATAGTCCGTGGCATCTACATCAACTTCATTTTCAACTTTTGAAATTTTCAGATTTCGGTCCATGGGTACACGAGTTGGATTACAACCTTCCATTCATGTTTCTTTCGGTATCTTTCGAGCATATGCCTTATGTTTTATCACAATATACTTTTCGGTTTGAAAGACTTCAATACCGAGATAATATGATAAGCTGCCCAAATCTACATTTCAAACTTTGAAGACAATGATTGCTTGAACTCCATAATCATCTTCAGACTTGAACCAGTTACTACAAGATCATCAACATATATACCAACTAAGATCAAATCTGTATTTATTTGCCTTTGGTATACCACCTGCTCTTGAGAACATCGTTGAAGTTTCATATTCCTCAAAATAGAGTCCAACTATGTATTCCATGCTCGAGGTGCTTGTCTTAACCCGTATGACGCCTTATGAAGTTTATAGACTTTGTGTTCTTCACCGATTTTCACAAACCCTTCCGGTTGCTTCACGTAAACTTGTTCCTTTAATTCTCCATGTAGAAATGCGAACTTCACATCAAGATGGTGTAACTCCCAACTTCCACTTGCGTTTAGTGAAATTAAAACCCGAACTGTTTCTAATCTTGCTACTGGTGCAAAAACTTCATCAAAATCAACTCCGAGTTGTTGTATATAACCCTTCACCACTAGTCTAGCTCTATACTTGTTTATGATCCCATCAACATTATTTTTTAATTTAAATACCCATTTAACTTCTATTGCCTTCGATCCTGATGGTAACTCAGTCAACTGCCAAGTATCATTCTTTTCAATAGAATCGATTTCCAACTCCCACTATTTTTGACGCTATTTGGGAGAAATTTATAAATTTACAATTTTTTAATCTACGGATGTTACAATGTAAATATAAGATATTTTTTTACAATACATATTCTGATAATTTGATGAATATTTCTTGCAATTTGTAATACATATGTAATTTTTTTTTATCCGGTGGTATTAAGCTAGTTGTTTTCTATTTGTTTTGTTTATTTATCCGTACACCATTTGTATGGGTCAAAATAACCCATTCATCTTCCACAACTCCCCTCCTTTGCTCTCTCTGACCTCAAATCCTTCCCAAACCTCTTAATAGAAAAATAAAAATAAAAAGGCATCAAATCAAATTGTTATATTTAAAAAAGATGCAATCACGATTCAAATCTGTAACAAAAACCTTAATAAACTCAAACCTTCTGTTATCATCAATCTCATGTCGAACTACCCGTTATCATCAATCATCATTTTCTTCTTCAGCAACAACCACCACCACCATCCAACACCCACAAACCCTAACGGAGCTCCGTCAACGTTTGGCCAAAGAATCGCTAACGCTAGACGATTTCAAAGGTGATAATTACTCGGTTGAAGTGGGTACGAAGAAGAACCGGATCCCGAAACCGAAATGGATGAAAGAAGCGGTACCTGGGGGTGAAAGGTATACACAAATTAAGAAGAAATTGAAGGAAAAGAATCTTCACACGGTCTGCGAAGAAGCGAAATGCCCGAATTTGGGAGAGTGTTGGTCTGGTGGTGAAACGGGTACTGCTACTGCTACTATTATGATTCTTGGTGATACTTGTACTCGAGGTTGCAGGTCTAACTCCCTCACTTTTATCTTTTTGTTACTTTTCTTATTATGTTTTTACTAGGTTTTTTTTATTAGTATAAGGAGTATACAATTTGTGGCCTAAACTAGCTACATAAATCATACGAGAGTAAGTACTCGTGCGTTGCGCCGGTGTGATGGTGGGGTGATATCTAGGTCATAGAGTATGATAGTCAAATGCCTACGGCCTCCGCCCTCGGATTTAAAAATTCGTCGAAAGTATATCGAATGACATCTCTAATGAAAGAGCATGAAATTTTAAGAACACCCATACAATTTTTATAATTTATCGACGTATGATTTTTGAGATAAAAGATTTTGAATGAATTGGAGGAATAAATGATTTATGGAGGAGAGAAAAAAAAAGATGATTGGTTGAGATTTGAGGAGAGAAAAAGGGTATTATGGTTATTTTAGATAAATATAGAATAGATGAGAGGGGTATTTTGGAAATGTACTTAAAATCAATATTGAAAATTTCAATTCAATGTTGAAAATCTAGAAGGAATCTGCTTTATAATATAGTATAGATAGGTAGAGTTTAAAAATGCATATCACAGTATGGTTCCTTTTTATATTGTGGCTTAAATGATTTATAGCGGTCGCCTTTATAGCCCTCATGCCAGATCATCATAATTGACATACCATAGACGACATACCCACCGAAAACAGCTTAATGCCCAGAAACCCATTTCCTTCTACTGCTATAACCCATTGTTACATCTCATTATCATAAGCTCCCAGACAACTTGTATTGTTGTAAAACTTATGGCCCTAGCTTTTGTTAAGTTTCTGAAGTAGCGTAAGCATCACCAAGCTAGATTTAAACAACCATAGCAGCTTCTCTTGCTACCAATTGATCCACATAACATCTTCTACATGTTGTTGAATCGGTTTGTATCAAAAAGTGAGACGACAACTGTCCAGAAGCATACAGCGCTGGAAGAAATTAATGTTCTCTACTGCAAGAAAGGTAATTAACGATCTCAAGTTTGACAATGGGGTGTGTCAAAAATTTGCTCACTCATCGAAAGCAGTGAAAATGTTTTTTTGACTGTGATTATTCAAGATGGATCTGGCAGGAAGCGAAGGAAAAAATAAATGGAAATGGTATTCCTAATAAGTGGGATGAGATGGTCAACTGGTTTTAAGAGGCTATTTCAAAAAGATAATAGGCCTAAGGAACAGATTTTCATATTGGAGATTTTCATGTTTAGATTGCTGAAACTGAAGTTCAAGAATCATAGAGATTTTGATGAGTTAAAAGAAAAATGGGACTTGAGATAGAAGTATTGCATTTGCAAATGCTGGAGCAGGTGCAGATTTGGGTTGGGCCTCTAGTTGGATTGCTGCAATGCGGTTGATTAATGCTGGGGGAAATATAGAGTTAGGCTGATTAAAATGATATAGAAGTTGTCTTTTGTTTTATGATATATAGTATAGGCATGTATGATTAAAAGAAAAGTGCATAGAAAATTCAGTTTTTTATAAATTTAGAAGCTAGTTCATTTTTTGTGTTGACAAATCTAGGACTTAATTTTGATTCTTAGGAACGTGTTGGTAAATCTTCCTTCTTTGATCAGATAGGGACTCTGATGGCATTTGTTACATTTACATACATCTCTTTCTTGAAGTTCGGAATATTAAAACTGTGTGTTATCAGCCCATAAGAGCCTTCATAAAACTGATTTGCCTAGCTTTCAAGTAATTTCAGGTTTTCGGCCTCTAAATAATTGAAAATTTGCTACATCCTTGACGCTTGTTCATGTCAGCAGGAAAGAGGGTACATTAATAACAAACAATTCAGTGTTTTGGGTTTGGGATGGTGTTTTTGTGGTGGATTTTTATTTAACATGCTTATTTGATTAGTATTGTATGCAGTTCCATTAATAAACATGGAACTTTAGAAGCATGCAATTCAAATTCCTTCTTTAGTTTTTTATATCTGTATACTTCACAAAATGTACATCTGCATTCTTAAAGACTATCAGACTTTGCATGTTCACTGTAAAATATAGAATGTTTATCATAACAGTAGCGTGTTGCTATTTCAGATTCTGCAATGTAAAGACTTCGCGTACCCCACCTCCTCCTGACCCAAATGAACCTTCAAATGTTGCTGAGGCAATTGCTTCTTGGGGTGTGGATTATGTTGTAATCACCAGTGTTGACCGTGATGATTTACCTGATCAAGGAAGTGGTCATTTTGCTGAAACAGTTCAGAAATTGAAGATACGGAAACCTGCGATTCTCATAGAAGCCTTGGGTATGACTTGTTCTACGTCTCATTTGTATTATTTAGTTTGACGTTGATAAGTTATTTCTGCAACTATAGTTTTCAGAAATTTCTCTTGTGGGTCCATATTACTATTAGTGGCAGTTTTGGCCCATTCACTTGTGAAATGGTCAAATCGCATTATGTGTTATTTTGGAACTCAAAATTATTAAGTGAAACGACTGAATAGTTGCCCAAAAGTGTACTTTCTATTCGTAAAACCCCTAAAACATATATTCGTAAAGTTAATTTATTGTTGAAATATTATTGGAAAAAATTGATTATACATTTCAGGCTATTTATTTGTAGAGTTTATTTCTCAACCTTTTCTGTTTTGGCAACCCCTATCTACCCTGTATTAAAATTGACCCTTTTTAACCCGTTATGCAACCCACCCTTCTTGCGATGTCTACTTTACTTATCACATCCATTAAAATATCCAATTACGTTTGATGTGTTTTTTTTGCTCATGAATTATTCAGTTCCTGATTTCCGGGGAGATTTGTTGTGTGTGGAGAAAGTGGCAAAATCTGGATTGGATGTATTTGCTCACAACATTGAAACAGTTGAAGAGCTACAGAGATCAGTACGTGATCACCGTGCTAATTTTAAGCAGTCACTTGAGGTCCTAATGAGGGCAAAAGACTATGCTCCAGCTGGGACACTTACAAAGACGTCAATAATGTTGGGTTGTGGTGAAACACCAGATCAAGTGGTGAATACAATGGAGAAGGTAAGGGCAGCAGGTGTTGATGTGATGACATTTGGCCAGTACATGAGGCCTTCAAACCGCCATATGCCAGTTTATGAATATGTAACACCAGAAGCTTTTGAGAAATATCGATTACTCGGCATGGAGATGGTAAGTTTCAACTCTTCTTGAATTTCGGCTGTTCTTTTGCTGTGTGATTACTCTGTAATTCTTTGAGATAATTAAATAGGCGGGTTGGGCGATAGCGCATTTGATTTGTTGATAAAACATAATCAAGATTGACCCATTGATAAGTAAATGGGTCGAATTTGCTAGCTATTTCCATAGTTGTCAAAAGCGAAGGCGACCTCAAAGCGCAAAGATCCCAAATAGGGCTATGGCGAGAGGCGCAAAAAAGCGCATGCCCGGAAAAAAAAAGCGCATTAAGTAAATAAATATAAAATATTTATATATAGTGAAAAATAATAGTAAAAAAAAAATCAGATGTCAATTATAAAACCAAATATCATTCAAAAAATATATACTTTTCAACCAAAAACTTCAAATTATTAGACTATTATAAACATATATAAAAAGACAATTTTTTCTTCCCCCAATTTTATATTTGCACTATCTTCTTTTATCTTCTTAAACGACTATGGTCACTCATTTTGGCCGGAAAACATTAGATCTAGCCACGATTTGGCCCGATCTTGAACGATTTGGTCGAATCTTGACCCATTTGACCATTTTGACCGCCGTTGACCACCAAAGTTGACCGTCGTTGACCGCCTTTTTCATGGTCAACTTGGGCCTAGGGTTTCAAGCGCTGGAGGTGCGCCTCGCCCGCCTTTTGCGCCTAGGCGCAAGAGGCGCTCGCCTTTAACAACACTGGCTATTTCACAGTATTGGGCCATCCTTGTTTAGAACAACTATGGATCTAGATGTAACTGACTCACAAAATTTATTGGTCAGATATAATTTTTAAGGGGTCAAAAAAGAAATTTCAGTTAATATGCTTAGTTAACACGACTAAGGGGGTGCTTTGTTGTGGATTCAAGTTGATTATTGCGGCTTGAAAAACGCACTAGTCAGTTTGGAACATATTTGTGAAAGTATTATGTTTCTGATTAATTTTATCAGTAGGTAAGTAGTATCAAAGCAGCTAATGAGATAAAGTAAATCATATAATTATGTTTAGCTTTAATCAATTAAAGTTTTGACAATATCAACTCAAAAAATGTATATCAAAAATAGTGAACCCATTTCTTTCTCCTTTTGCACATAAATGTACCAGCTTTCTATCTATAAAAAAATTAATTAAAACTTTTGGGCTTTGAAATTACCTGTTCAATCACACACGATTCCTACACCAAATTTGTAAATAGAGTGACCCATTCTTGGTTATTTTATGCAAGAAAATCAAATTCTTAATATCTTGTCTTTTGCTTTACACTTTATCAGAAGAAATGGGCCAACCACAACCTAGAAAGTTCATTTGATGAAACCTGAAAACCAGGTACAAACAAATGTACATCAAAAAAGCCAAAAACATCCATCATAGCAACTGTTTTATTAAACACTAGACAAATGCCTGCATGATGTGGCGGTGTGGTGGGCGGCGGTGATGATAACGATGATGAGTGGTGGTGGCCGTGGTAGCGGTGGTTGGAGTGTGATTATTATTAATGTAAAACTAATTGATATAAAAGAGGTAGTAGCATTTAAATTTATTAATAAATGAGAGGGGTATTTTGGAGTTATCAACTACTTAAAGTTAGAAAGAAATGAAGGGAGTAAATGCTTTATAATGTAGTATAGATATAGATATAGATAGTTTACATGTAAGCAAAAGGTCATAAAATGCAGCCCTGCCTCTTCGATAAAACCTAATAACTATAAATAAGGTCAAGTGATTGAAATACAATGCACTCATGAGAAGTTAATAACCAACATGTGCATAGTAGATTTGTGGATTTTATAAACATATGGCTTCTTTTTATTATGGCAGGGATTTCGATATGTGGCATCGGGTCCTATGGTACGATCGTCATACAAAGCAGGAGAGTATTACATCAAATCAATGATAGAAAGAGACCGTGCTGCTTCTGCTTAATGACTTTATCTCATTGATTACAAGGTTTTGTGCGATTTGATAAGCTTTGATTCCTAAGGGACGCTGTGAACTAGAAAATGTAACTGGTCAGACATTCTTGCTTCTCAACTGCGAGATTTTCAAATATTATTGGCAATACATGCTATACCTCACCAATTGTAATCGTAATTACGTGTAATCTTACAGTGATGCTTCTTCACCCCTATTAAATTGATCAATGTACATGTTCTTTATTAAATAATAGCAGCGTTTTTTTTTTTTTTCTCATATCAAAAGTTAGTTCAGTGTTCATTGAAATACCTTTTCCAGTCATTTCTAACTTTTACATGAAACAAAATGTTCTTTTTTCTCTTGTGTGTGGACAGCAGTGACAGTCCTGAGAAATCAAGTGTCCAGTCCGAGCCGAGAAAAAAAGTGCTCCCGACTCTAAGGTTCTACATAAGCAAAAAAAATTTATATAATTGAGACATTATAACATTAACAAAATGATAGACATTATCATATTATACTTTTACATATATTGTTTATTTGTTTTACTTTAATAGTTGTTTTATTTTACCTAAAACCTTTATATATATAATATATAAAATTTTTGTGCCCCTCAAAATTATGTCCCGAACAGATATCTTGCTTGCACCCCTCCAGGCCTCCCATGGTGGACAGCGTAGGGCCATTGCAGTTTGCCTTATTTATGGCATGATACTCGGGATGTATAATTGTATATCAATGTCGTTATACGTAAGGTGAAGCAAATGCCATTTAATTTATCGTATACAATATGACTTACATAATTACATTACTCATGTCATGGTGTTTTGGTAGATAAACTTGTAATTAAAGGTGCGGCTACACTGCAGATTTACCAATTTTAAGATTGTATATAAAACTTCCGATGTGATGGTCTGACATTATTTTAAGTGAAAACGGGAACAATGTATGTGGTGTAGTAGATGAACATGCCGGAATAATTGAACACACATTTAGAAAAATGATTGTTTCGAGCATTTGAAAAATCACACAAAATAACTAAAGTATTACGGTACTTATAAAGCAATAGAGTATCGTACTGAATGTGCAAAAGTCACAACAATAATATCTAATCTCTTTGGTATACGTTGTGAAAACTTCCGATGTGATGGTCTGACATTATTTTAAGTGGAAACGGGAACAATGTATGTGGTGTAGTAGATGAACATGCCCGAATAATTGAACACACATTTAGAAAAATAAGGGGTGCTTGGTTGACATCAAGGAATGGGAAAGAGAAAAGGTAAGGGAAAGGGTATGGAATACTATAATTATATATACTTTATTATGTTATATATACTATCATTTGCTATTCATTTTGTTTTTCCGATCAGATATTATTTTTGCTTACCACTTCACCCTCTCCAATAATACATATCTCCAAACTTTCAACAACCACCACCAGCACTCAATTTCTACAACTTGAAGATTTGAAGATTTTTTCATGTTCTGCTACCTAACAGATTATATAATATATACATATGGATACAGTATACACCACTCTATCACTTCTCTTATCTTTTTCTTGAAAGACCCGCACACCAACTCATAGTACAGAACTACCACCAGTCCACCCACTAGAAAGGATTTCCGGCCACCATGACGATAATTTCTCCGGCCACAATACACACACACACATATATAATTATATAATTCACACACATATATATAATTATATAATTCACGCACACACCATATTTATTGAAATCATGATCATTTGTGGCGCGCATAGTTGATGATATGTCGATGGTTGATTGATGGTGGTGCTTTCTTTCCGAAGGAGGATGTGTGGTGGGGGTGTTAAGAAGAATGGGTGGTGACGGCTGTTGAAGGAGATGGCGGTTGTCGGGCTGTTGAAGGAGATGGCGCTTGTCGGACTGTTGGAAGAGATGGCGGTTGTCGGATGTGATGTCGGCTAGCGGTTGTCGGAGGTGATGTCCGCTGTTGGAGGTGTTGCCCGGTGGCAGTGGTGTATTCCAACAGGGCTCGACATAGAAAGGAGAAAGGAAGGGAGAAGAAGATATTAGTGGGTAATGATTACTTTAACCCCCAATTTATTGGGTAATACTCCAATACCCATTTTTAGGTATTGAATACCTTTGCTTTCTACTACCAAGCACATGTAATCATTATCTTTCTCATTCCCTACCCCGAAAACCCCCCAACCAGGCACCCCCAGATTGTTTCGAGCATTTGAAAAATCACACAAAATAACCAAAGTATTACGGTACTTATAAAGCAATAGAGTATCGTACTGAATGTGCAAAAGTCACAACAATAATATCTAATCTCTTTGGTATACGTTGTGAAAAGTAATATACTGACGTCCTACTTTCTCACAAAAGCATAGAGACTACTTTTGGAAAAACTTTGAAGAAACATAATTCGTCATCTTGCTTACCGGCGTATGGATTGATAGGTTTTTACGGAACGTGGGACTAATACACCAGGGCACTGTTCATTAAAAAAAAATACATAAAATCTTAATTCATTCAATAGACAAGCTTAAATGAACATTCCGTCAAGTATTTGGTTTCTCTTACAGCATGTTTCTATGGACTACTATTTCAAATTTAAGATATCAAGTCTTGAATTCTTTGAATAATTGACAATGAATAACACCAAAACTATGCACACCAACGTTTCTGTGATGTCAACATCGTCATATCATAGCTCCTGTGACCATTGTAATCAAAATGTTGTCTTTTCTATTGGCGGTACTATAGTATTACATATTTTTTGAAATGAAATAGCACCTCCCATAGTCCCATGCTATAGTATTTATATATCTAAACCCTTTTTAACTAATTGTTTTTTTTAAAGGAGCCAATATATATATATATATATATATATATATATATATATATATATATATATATATATACATACTAGGTACTTTACCCGCACGATGTGCGGCAATTCAAAAATTTATTTAATACATACATAAAAAAGGTTATCCTGAGAAAAAAAATATACACATATACAGGTTCCAAGAACTATTTAACGTATTAGTAATTACTCTATAAGTTTATTATGTAAAAACTGATATGTTATAGTTATTGGTCAATCCTCATATCACTAATATTTTGAATTACATTATTAGGGGTAAGCACAAAACGAATTGGAAAATCAAAATTTGAAAAATCTGAACTGAACAAACTGAAAACCAAACTAACCCGATTGAAGAAGTTTAAAAAATCACAATATTTACACACTTATAAACGTGTAAACAAAATACTAACACTTAAAAATGTAATTGTCAAATATTTTCACACTTAAAAGTGTGAAAATCAATTTATAACACATGCTTTCTTCGCACTCCCCATGTGTGGAGAAAATAGGTGTTACAAATTAACTTTCACAGTTTTAAGTATGACAATTGACAAATTTTTACACACTTGAAAGTGTTTTTCCACATGTATAAGTATGTAAATATTGTGATTTTTTAAATTTCTTCACACTTATAAATGTAAATTATTTCTCTTAATTCTATACACTTAAAAATGTGATTAAATAACAAAAATTTTACATTTTTTAAAAGTATTAAAAAATAATTGTGAGAAAATGACATATTTGTTGTAGTGTAGTAAGTATATGTTTGTTAGCAACTTTTTTAAGTTCATGCGTTATTACGTTAAATTATATAAATTAGTTATAAATATATGGCCACCTTAATTTGTAAAGTAGTCATTCGTCAGCTTGAACAATTGAAAGAAAATCAAACTCAATTGTAAATTTTAAAGTAAATAAATAATTATTGTGTTATTGTTTAAGAAAGATTTAAATTAAGATGATAAGTTATGAAAGTAAATATTTTAGGAGTATTAGATTTTTGTATTCTATATATAAGAGAAATATTAACAAAAAAAAAATAGGAGAATGACACATAGGATAAATCCTATGTGGCAATTTTTTAAAATAGGTTTAATTTTGAAGAGGGCTTCAAAAAGCTCGGTCAACTACTGTTTTAATATATATATAGATATATAGGATAAAGTTATTTTGAGAACCTTTTTTTGGCGAGAACCTTTGAGAACTTTTCAAATCAAGCCCAACCGATGATTATTTTTTACATGAAAATTGTTTTTTGATTGTTTTCTGAATAACTTATGTGTAATTTTGAAGTTTATAATTGTGTGGAGCATAGATTATCATCCGTTATACAATTATGTGAAGATTTGGATTCTTGATCACATGTGCAGGAATATTGCTATGATCACAATTCACATGTATGCAAGTCGATCACATGTAATCATAGCAATATTCGTGCACATGTGATCAAGTATCCAAATCTCCACATAATTGTATAACGGATGATAATCCATGCCTCCACACAATTATAAACTTCAAAATCACACATAAGTTATTCAGAAAACAATCAAAAAACAATTTCCATATAATGAATAATCATCGGTTGGGTTTGATTTGAAAAATTCGCAAAGGTTCTCGCAAAAAAAAAAAGTTCTCAAAATAACTTTTCATTATATATATATATATATATATATATATATATATATATGGGATGAGGGAATATAAGGTTGTCCGACACCTAAGTTTAGGTATGGAACCCGTCACATACTAATATTTTATTATTTATTGTTTAATGAATAATTGTCTGGGCCCCATGATTTTTATGGTTTAAAAATTAATATGTGAGTGTCTGGCATCTAAGCTTAGTACCTAACAGCCTTATATTCACATCCGTTGTATATATATATATATATAGTGAAAAGTTATTTTGAGAACCCTTTTTTTTGCGAGAACCTTTGAGAACTTTTCAAATCAAGCATAACCGATGATTATTCTTTACATGAAAATTGTTTTTTGATTGTTTTATGAATAACTTATGTGTAGTTTTAAAGTTTATAATTGTGTGGAGGCATGTATTATCATCCGTTATACAATTATGTGGAGATTTGGATTCTTGATCACATATGCACGAATATTGCTATGATTACATGTGATCGACTTGCATACATGTGATCATAACAATATTCGTGCACATGTGATCAAGAATCCAAATCTCCACATAATTGTATAACGGATGATAATCCATGCTCCACACAATTATAAACTTCAAAATTACACATAAGTTATTCAGAAAACAATTAAAAACAATTTTCATGTAAAGAACAATCAATATTTGGACTTGATTTGAAAAGTTCTTAAAGGTTCTCGCAAAATAAAAGGTTCTCAAAATGACTTTACCCTATATATATATATATATATATAAGGGATGAGAATATAAGGTTGTTAGGTATTTAAGCTTAGGTGTGAAACACTCACATATTCTTTTTTTAATCCATAAAATTCATGGGGCCATGTGATTTATTTAAAATTCAACAAATATTAAAAAATTAGTATTTGAGGGTTTCCACACCTAAACTTAGATGCCAGACAGCCTTATATTCTGTAAAGAAGATAAAAGATTCATTTTTTAAAATTTTTTTTAAGCTAGTGTCTTTTTACAGTTTTTCATTTTTTTTTAATTAGCTCATTCCCAAAAAAAAAAAACTTTATGATAAATAATTTTATTTTTATTCAGAGCTAGTGAGCTATACATATAAAAGTACGGTACGAGTTTCGCCCGTAAAGTATTTATAAAGAGTAACTGGTAAGAGTGATAAGTCATACAGGGTGATCGGTGATTGAGTGATCTACTTAACGGACTCGCACTTAGCGTTCATGGCTCCGCCATAAACTGCAGACTTTACCTTTTGAATTTTTTTTAAATTTGAAATGACTTAATTAAAAATAGAATGAAAAATTGAAAAAAAAAGCAATCAAAAATACAAGCTAAAATAAAATCATTCGGTTGAACTTACAACAACCTAATTAAAAAAGAAGTGAAAAACCAAAAGTTGAGTAAAAGTTTTCAATATATCAGTTGAAGTGAGAATATCACGCTTTACGCATACGCTAAAAAGTTACATTACTGAATATATATATATATATATAGGGGGGATGGGAATATAAGGCTGCCAGGTATCTAAGTTTAGGTGTAGAACACACACACACACACACACACATATATATATATATAGGGAAAAGTTAAATTAGGACTCCTTATTTTAGGGACTGTTAGGGACCACTTATACCTCCTTCTCCGGCCACCACCACCATCATCTCTGACTACAACCACCACCACCATGATCATCTCCGACCACCACCATGATACTCCGGCGACGACGACCATCTCCGACGAGACTTAAACATCTTTTAAGTACAATTTTTTTTAGGTAGATCACCCATCACCGTTCACCCCCTATGACCTATCACACTATGACCTATCACCCCCACCAGCTTTGGTTTATGAATATCTTTAAGGGCGAAGCCCGCTCCGAATCATAATTTGTATTCAACTTACACATGTGTAAGTTGTACTTACACATGTGTAAGTCTCGTCGAAGATGTCGCCGGAGATGATCATTGGTGATTAGATCTGATGAAAATGGACAGTCTAGATCGAGTCCCTATCAGTCCCTAAAATAAGAAGTCCCTAATCTAACCCATCCCTATATATATATATATATGTTAAACAAAAGAAATTCAAAAATAAAACAAAATAACGAAAAAAAGACTTGGAAGTTATTAATATACTAGTTCATAACTCTAAAAGTGTGAAAGAATCTAACAAATAACTTAAAGAAAAAAGCCAAACAAGAAGCAATGTGGTAAAATCCGTATAGTTATACTAGGTGCGACCACAAAAAGTTGAACGAAAGTTTTCAATATATCAATTGAAAACTCAAAAAAAAAAAAAATAAGCTGAATATATATATATATATAAGAAATGGAAAATGATTGATCAACCTAACCAAAACAACCTAATAATCAACCTAACTACATGATGATGACACTTGACATAATCAAAGGAAGAGATTGAGAGAGATAATGAGTGGATTAAACATGTCATGTGATAAAAGTTTTAGGTTGATCTTTATGTTGATATATCATTACTCGAAAAAAAATACTAAGTGGCAAAACGCGAATAGTAGGACGGGATGTGGGCACAAATATGAGTGAAAGTTTTCAATTTATTAGTTGAAAACCTAAAAGAAAAAATGTGTGAAAAACCCAAAAATAACTTAACAAAAGAAATTAAATAATAATACGATATGAGAAAAAAAATGAGTGAATGTTTTCAATATACTAGTTGAAATTCTAAAAAGAAAAATGTGTATAAAAACCAAAAAATAACCCAGCAAAACAAAACTAAATTAAAGATATGACAAAATTTCAATAAAAATAAGGGATATGACATGGACAAATAAAAAAACGCCAAACAGTTAATATTCAAAAATCCTTTTTTAGGGGTGCCTTTGGGTTCCAATCTCAAGCATATTGTCCAGTTGGATGCTATTGTTAGGGTTCAAACTACTAACCAATTAGAATTACTAACCAACTATTAGGTTGTTATAAGTTAAAAAGAATATCTAAAGTAATAGATGTTTATATATTCAACTAGCTTGAGTAAAACTAATGTAGCTTTAGAATAGCATATGAATTTTATCATTACTATTTTTAATGTTTTTTTAGAAGGATTTTTAAGAGAATTTGGAAATGATTAATCATTTTTTCATTATAATTTTGTAAGAAGAATGCTTTGAAATGAAAACAAAATGGAACAAAAAGAAAAGTAGAGTAGGAATACAACCACACTCGACACTTTGCTTTCACTTTTACTCCTCAAAAGCATCATTTAATACACCAAACCTCACTTTATATTTTTTCTATCTATCTCTATCTCAACTCTGTAACCCACATTTATTATCCCATATTTCAACCCCTCTTTCCAAATGGGTTGCTGTCTTGGCACCACCGCCGCCGCAGTTAACCAACGTCAACCACCAGCATTTGAAGAAGAAACTGTGAAAGAAGTCCTTTCTGAAACCCCAATCATTGTCCCTAAAACCCCACCACAACCCATCACTCAAAACGATGCCGTTTTGACCAAAAACCCAACACAAATTACCCCTCAAAACGCTGTCGTTTTGACCAAAAAGCCACCCCAACCCATCACCCAAAACGCTGTCCTTTTGACCAAAATCCCACAACCAGAAATCATTCAAGAAAATGTATCTGATGTTTCCGAAATGTACACCTACAGTGAAAGCTTCTCCGCCGCAACGACAGCCACAACGGTGGCCGATACTAAAAGAGACGAAATCGACGACGGTGAAGTTACCCAGAAACTTAAAAACGTTTCGCCACCGGCCCCGGGGAAAAGGGTTGTCAGAAAACGCCCGGCTGGTGAAATTGCTGGGGGAAGAGAAAGAGTGACCAGACCTCCGGCGAGAAAACAAACGGGTCCGTCGCCGGAGAGAAGACGTCAATCTCCGGCGAGGGGCGTGGTGAACGGACAGCGGAATCGGAATGTGGGAAACTCCGGTGATAGTCGGAGATCTAGGTCGCCGGCAGTGCGTGGCGAAATGGGGCAGCGTCGTCCGAAAGTGAGGGAGGTGGATAAATCCAGTGAGGTTGTGGCGGTGAAGGCTGTGCAAAGTGAAGAAACAAGTATGGTGGATGACGGTTGTGTATCGCCGGAGATTAAGGAAACTGAGTCGTTAGAAAATCCACTTGTTTCATTAGAGTGTTTCATTTTCCTCTAATACGACGTCGTTTACTTGGATTGTTTTCTGTTTGGTGAGAAAATGAGGGACTTTTTATTTAAAATTAATTTTGCCTCAATAGAGAATTAGATGTTTTGGGTTGTAAATATGTACGTATTTAGTAGCAGTAGTACGATCTTTTTAGTGTTAAAATATGAATTTTTTTTTATTTTTTTATGGATATTTTTGTGTTATGTAGTCGTGCGTATGGTTCCATTCTACTAATTTTATACAATTCGTATTGGTACTCTTGTTTAGTTGTTTTATAGTTTGAAAATTACACATAAAGAGATTATTTTGTGGATAAGTCGGTGTGAAACGATAGAGGTGAAGGGCTTAGTAACCCAATTCATCCTCCAATCAAAACTCTACAACTCATAACTATCTAATTTTATTCAATTCTTATCCAAATCATTGGCAATACATACTCAATTCTTATCTAATTTCATTTTCTTTTTCATTTAATTTTAATACATATAATTAAAACCATATAAATATAAAACATAATTTCATTAAATTAAAACCACAATACATAATAAAACATACTTAAATACGACTAAAAAACACTTAAATAAAACTTAAACTAAGCCTCGGAATAAATCGAGTCCATAGTGTTGTCACCGTCATTGCGGTGAATGTAGGGGTAGCGCTCAGGAGACTCAGCGGTCGCGCCTGGTAGAGGAGAAACGTACTCCTCCCCCGGGTCAGAGTAGTAAGGTACATCCTGACCACCACCCACATTGGCTTGCGAGAATACCCCGTGGTCTAGCGTCCGGGTCAATATTGAAGAGGCGGCGTTTAACTGAAAAATAACTTGATTCAGTCAATCGATCTTCTGTCGAAGATATACAATATGCTCATTCTCCGCAATGTTACGTGCATAACCCGGGGCAGTAAGTCGGTTGATTGTGGCTTCGTAAGCCGCTTTGTTCTCAGAAACGCCCTGAATGACGTTATTGACATCTGAGAGGTGTTTGGAGTCGTGATTTAGGTGAGTTTGGATAACCATTTTACAATCACGAAGGTCCATTGTAGTGAGTTTGGTTGAAAGGAAATTGTGGATGAAATGGAAATTGGGTGAAAATGAAAGTTGTGGTGTAATTTTTGGAAGAAGAATGCGGTTTTATGGGTGAAAAGGTAGAAAAGTGGGTAAAAATTTTTTTTTTTTTTAAACTATCAGATCTAGCCGTTTGGGGGGGGGGGGACCCACTTCTTGCCAACGTTCAAATTTGATGCCCAAAGCTTTTAGCCGATCGGCTTACTAGCCCAAATAACTACCCGATCGGGCCTTAGCCGAACTCTACCCGAATGCAGGGAGTGGCGTAGCCGATCGGGTTCAATATACCCGATGCCTTACCCAATTCCACTCCTTCCTATCTTAGTAGCTCTTTTTCGGCGAAAAGGTTAATTTCATTAATAAAAAATAAAATAAAATATAATGATATAGATACAAACTAAGTATTTTACCCGCACAATGTGCCGTTGTCTAAAGTTTTTGTTTTCAATGTTAATTAACATTATATCTTTTGTAAATCTTTTCAAAAACCAACTAAGATAAAATAAAAACAAAAAAAAAAAAGTTACTATATCTTTCTACATAGATATGAATTTTATTTCTTCTCAAATGTTCATTGCGACACAAAATAGCAAATACAAACTACATAATACAGTGTAGACCATGTTGATTACGATAGTTAATATATATATATATATATATCATAGATGTTAGCCCAAGTGTTTTATTCAAGATCTTAAGTTCGATTCTTATGGATGACAAATTTTTGGGTTTTTCTTTCTAAATACTTGTTATGGTTCATGGTAAACATTTCGTTGTCTAAAACCATATTCCTACTGAATGTTTGGAAAAAAAGAATAATATAAAAGATATACCACATGAAAAATACTTAATTATGAAACAACATTCTATACAAAATTTGAATTTCCTGTATATGGTGAAACACCATTCGATATTACTTAATCTCAAAGGACCATGTACCTATTTAATTTCATATCACAAAAATAAAACATTAAATTATAAAGTCCCATATAGTTTGCATTTAGTTTACAAATAGAAAACATACTCACCTAGACATTTTACTTGACACATCATACGTGTTTCACCAAATTAAAAACTTTATCATTATATCATTGAAACAAAATATATGAATGATGATATCAGATTAATTAACTAAAAACTTTTTCTGTCAAAAAATAATTAAAAAAAGAGCTAAAAAAAGTCAAAAAACTGATTTCGGGTATAACTGTCGCTAAAAAAAATATAGTAAACGAATACATGTGAACTATTTGGTATATATTTTCAAGATAATATCTTCATATTTTTCAATATTGATAACGTAAACTAAAAGAGACTTGGATTGATCGTCGTCATCACCATCCTGTAAAAAAAATATGTAGTTCAAATTCGTTGTTAGGGAATTTCAACACAAGATAATGTAATCAAATCTATAATTTCGAGAAAGTAAAGAAAACACGTAAAATTCTCTGTATCACATTATGTGCATCTTATTGTGTAAAGAATGATAACATCAAAGTAGAAAATTAAAAAATACTCGTACTAAACAAAAAGCTGACGGAAATTGTGTTTATGATTCATATTTGATGTTCTCTTTTCATTATAAATTGAGTCTAATAAAGCATAAAATAAACTAAAATAAAACATTTGTGTGACTTTTCTTAATCTTGATTACGTTTATGTTTCAAATATAGAAAAGGATATTATTTATTTATAAGATTTGGTACATATTTTCATTATGTAATTACGGGTGTTATCAAATTAACAGATTTGGTGCACAATTTCAAGATATATTAAAAAATAATAATATAATGGCCGACAATTTATTCGCTTTTTCCTTTACTATAATTCATATTTTATTTATATTTCTTTTTATTTTATATGAATATATGATAAAATATTGTAAAAAAGTATAAAGATGCCACATAGGATAAAATCCTACGTGTCAATGTTTTAACATGGTTTTAATTTTGAGTATGGCTTAGAATCGTTCGGATTTCTACTGTTTTAATAAATATATAGATAAAAGTAAAGAAATGTATCTAGAAAAACAAAAGTTTTTTCCACTCTCCAATGACAAATTCAACTTCAAAACTCTATGTTTACCCATAAAAAGCCTAGACTTCGGATATATTGGCGTATTGCACCACTTTTTAGACTGGGAGGAGTAGCCCATTAAGGGGCATTCCCCTGCCAAAAAATGATTGGGAACGCCCTCGGGAACGCCCATCAGGAACGCCTCTCATCAGCCCCTAAGAGCGTTCCGGGGTGTTCCAAATGTAATTTTGCCCCTTGCCTGTTCGATTTTAGAAGGCTTGTCCCTTGTACTATTTTTGCAGGCCACGTCGCATGTATTTGTTGGAAGAGGGGCGTTCCCCCTTTCACTACTCCTCGCAGCCTTAGGGAGCCTTTTGGAATTTTTGTTTCAATGCTTTTCATATCGTTCAACAAGTGAACATAAACACCGAATGTAACGTATCTTTGGTTGTCAACCCCACCTGAAAAATGCTATTTAGTTCGAATAAGTCATTTATAGAGAGAGCAAAAATTGAGGGGACCTTGCTCCATTCCCCGATCCCATAAAAGGTTTTAGAGTTAGCACTGAAGGATTGAGATAGATAGTTTTTTTTTAATCCACATTAGTCTCAAAATGTTCAGAAGGCCAAAGTACTTTTTTCGTCCTTGTGGTTTTTCGAATAAGCACTTTACATCCTCGCCGTTAATTTTTGGCTAAAATCATCCTTGTGGTTTGCATTTCGTCCTTTGATCCGTTAACCCCCTCACGTGCCTTGCACGTGAGGGGCATATATGTCTTTTTACCCATTTGTTCCTATGGTTAAGTGCAAAATTCGTCCTTATGGTTTGTCATTTTTGCATTTTTCATCCTTGAATTTAACAAACTTCCAAACAAAAATTTAATCAAAAATCAAAACAAACTCAAATCAAAAACCTATATATACACCTACATATGAGAATCTAATTTAATACCGGCCGGTATATTTTATTTTATTTTTAAAAAAAATGTTATAAAACTTACTACAATATACGAAAATAGTCAATATATAATTAGAATTCACTTAAAAAAAAACAAATAGGTACTTTATAACAAATTACAAGAAATTTCACAAATTACAAAAAATAACATTAAAGTATTGTAAAAATAATATTTAAAAAAATTCAAAAAATAAAAAATGAGAATACCGGAAGTACCGGAACGGTAATAACGAAAATATCAGAAATAGTTGTAGCGGGGTACCTTCCGATACCGGTATTACGGAATACTACCGGTATTTAAAATATTGTATGTACATGTTTGCATTTAAAAGTGATTGAGCATATCCTCAAATGTAGGTATATAGGTTTTTGTTTTGTTTGAATTAAATTGGTACGGTAATTTTTGTTTGTTTTGTTTTTTTTTTTTTTAAATTTTTTCCTGGAATTGTTAACGGCGAGGACGAAAAATTCAAAAACGATAAACCACAAGGACGTTTTTTGCACTTAACTCTATGAAAAGACGAAAATGCCCCTCACGTGACTTGCATGTGAGGGGGTTAACGACAAAGTTATACGGCAGGGACGAAATGTAAACTACAGGGACGATTTTAGCCAAAAGTTAACGGCGAGGATAAAAAATGCTTATTCGAAAAACCACAGGGACGAAAAAAGTACTTTGGCCAAATAATAAAACACCAATACGAAAGTCGAAAATTGACGTGAAAACATCAATAAGATCAAAAGTGTATCCTAAGTAGATTATAATGTATAAGGGCAAGTGTGTAGTCGGCAATTTTCATCGGCAAGTTCCATTGGCAAGAATCCGCTAGTCGGCTCCCTATACCTTCTACTTCAGCAAAAAACGGCAACTTCAATCGGCAACTCCAATCGGCCAAAAATAGTTGATGCACGTGAACATTAGGGTGTATGGGACCATGTGCTTGTGACCCTTTTTTCCTATATATATATATATATATATATATATATAATATATATATATATAATAAATTCCATAAAAATATAAAACAAGCCTTTGGAACTCCATCATCATGAACATTGCCGGAATAATTGAGGAAGGGGGTTAGAGTATCTTTTCCGGGAGAGAAAGATAAATAGATAATGAGACCCACCGCCGTAATCACCATCTTTTCCGGTGAGTTTTTCCGGCAATTGATCTGGGTTTCCAACTGTACACCCACGGTGTTCAAATCTGAATGGAGAGATGATTGAGTTATTGTGAGAACCAAATAATTGTCGAGAACTATGAAAACCAGTAATCTATAAGGATAGTTTTGTATTTTTGATAAATCCACTTTTTGTTAAATTTAAAATGATTAGATTCCATAAATCTCTTGATTGGTATAACCGTTTAGAATTTATAAATACGTAAATGCTCCTAATTACTATCACACTTTGAATTCTGTTGCTAATGCTCTCGAGAATTGTTTTTGTTATTATTTTATCAAATCAGTTTGACATTCACTTTATTTTTGTATACTTTCTATAGTTGTTTAAGCGTTAATAATTAACTCTATGTCATGTTATAAATTAATACTCTCTCGTCCCATTTTAGTTTTCATGTTGTTTTTTTTTTTCAGAACCATGTGAAAAATAATTATTTACATGTCCACGACTCATATAATGAAGATAATTTTTTAAAAAAAACTTGATATGTTTACGTGTGTAAATTAGAAGTCCACATATGTATATCTCGAAAATATATTTAAGTTGACACATGTGAACATCATAAAATCACACCAGTTTATATGTGATCAGGATTGATAATTATTTATTCAAAATCATGAATGACTAGATGAAAAAACACATGTGTACATCTAATTTTAAACAAATGATAAGTTTACATGTGTAAATTAGATGTACACATATAAGCATGATGAAAAAATATTCACATGTGTACAACTAAGAAAAAATTTAAACTAAATAATAAGTTTATATGTAGTAATTAAATGTACACATATGAATATGATAAAATTTCAATTTATATTGTACATTTAGAATGATAAAAATTTATAAAAATAAGAAATGTATGAATATTGACAAAATTTGTACACGTAAAAACATAGAATTTTAATATGTATTGGAGTTTCTAACATTTGAACAACTCATATATTTTTAAAGTTATATTTTTATGTAAGTCTATATAAATATCTTAAATTTTAGACACCTATAAGTAAACATTAATTGCAAACACATGTAAACAAATATAAACATAACATTTGTTGCATACACATGTGAACAAATATTGTCATATGTAAAATTAGGTTATTATTATTTTTAACGACTAAATATTATTAATATAAAATCATCATACATGTTCATAGATTGTATGTTTTTTTTTATTCTAATTGTTTTAAGATGCGCATAAGTGTAGAGTCTATATACAAACGTATATATATATAAAAAATTAATATATATTCATTAAATTTGGGATTACATATGTGAGTTAATATTTTTGTTTTTCACTTTTGATAGTATTAGTTAACTTTGCATAATTACATGTGAATTGTGGATGCAATTTTTTATGTGCGTACAAAAATTAATAGAAATATAAGAAATACTTGAAGTACGGTTAATGGTTCGAAAATGATGGAAAGTCACCAAAAAGGTTCATATATATATCACAAGAAAAGTTTTGTTTACACTAGAATAACGGACAGCGGAAAAAGGAAATGGTTAAAACTAATATACTATATTCCTAAACTACCCTTTTTAATTATAAGATATTATATTAAATTCCTTTTAATTAATTAAATACCTTGATTAATGATTAATTATGACCCTTGCTTAACTCATTTGATGGTCAAGATTAGTTCCTGCGGTTCTTGACATTTTATTAGTTCTCATTTTATCTTTTTACTATATATATATATATATATAGGGGAACAATCAAATAAGAACAATTTTAAAATAAGAACGGTGTGAAAACCTTAAAAACATCATTTGATGCATTAAAAGTCTATAAAACTGACATAGTACATAACTAATTTTCATTATTTAAGTGTTTAACAACACATTGATTCATCAAAATCCAAAAAATCACGTTTTTTTGTTGGATGCATCATTTTGATGAATATGCATCCAAGATGGATGCACAAAACAAAAAACATGATTATTTCGATTTTGACGGATGAATTTGTTGTTAAACACTTAAATAAACATAATTAGTTATGCACTATGTTAGTTTTATGGACTTTTAATGCATCAAAATGATGTTTTTAAGGTGTTCTCATCGTTCTTATTTTGAGAGTGTTCTCACCGGAGTGTTACCTTATATATATATATATATATATATATATATATATATATATATATATATATATATATGTAAGGGATGAGAATATAAAGCTGTTAGGTACTTAAGCTTAGGTGTGAAACGTTCACATATTGTTTTTTTAATCCAAAAAAATAATAGGGGCTATGTGATTTAATTAAAATTCAACAAACATTAAAGTAATATGTGAGGGGTCCCACACCTAAGCTTAGGTGCCGGACAGCCTTATATTCACTTTTCCCATATATGTATTTGTTGTTGGTATGTGATCACGTTATAATAAACGCATGTATGAAAATAATTTAAGCATACGAGGTCGTACGAAATGACACGGTAACTCTATATTATTAATTAGTATATTAAAGTAATATATTAATTAATTTGATTACGAAATGATTAATAAACTAAATTATAAGTTAAATATGTTTATTAATTAAAAGGAGAAGGGCTTATGGGGCCGAAAATTTTAAAGGTTTTTAGGCCTTAAACCAAACTTGTCCATCAAGTTAAGTAACCCTAAACCTAAGCCTATAAATAGAGGATTAAAGCTAGGTGATTGATGTCGTTGAACTGATCAAAAATAAAACTAATTACCTATAACTAGTACGGGCAAGTAGAGTATCATTTCCACAGGGAATCATGGGAAAGTGTTAAACAAGTTACACGAACTAATTAATCTAGACATAAACTTAAAACCAATTGATTGTTGATTTGATTTGATTAAAAACTCAAACTGATTATGAACTTAACAATTTAAACAATGATAATAAAGGAGATCATTCTCATGCTTCAAATTATGTTTTCAAAAGTATAACCTAACTTATGTTCGTTGGAAATCACATAGACATGATTCGTTATAAGCTTGGATTGAATGAATGCTAAGAACTAATCAATTAGGTTGTGATGATTCACGATAATGAAAACCGGGGAATTGACACAACGAAATTATCTATTCATTAACAAGATTACAAGTTCATTAGAGATTCTTCCAATAATAATTGATTAACAATAATTTGAAATCAAAAGATAGATAGAATTTAGGGGTGAGTATGGATCGGTTTGGTTTGGTTTTTGGATAAAACCGAAACCATAACCGATCCATTCGGTTTTTAGAAAACCCAATCCATTGGATTCGGTTTTTGTTCGGTTCGGTTTGTCGGTTTTTTTGTTCGGTTTCGGTTTTTGTTCGGTTTTTATTATAATTTTTTTTAACTTTTTTGTTTATTATGTTATAAATTTAATTTTCAGTTGTTAAAAAAAATATGATATAGAAATTAAAATATAATGATGTTTTTTATCGACTAATTATATTTTTTAGGTGTTAAAATTGATATAACTTTTATAAAACGAATTGATTTTCTTGTACGTTTTCATCTAAAACATACAATTTATATAGATTTGTATACTAAAAAGACAAAAAATTTAAATATATTAACATATTTACAAATTATAAGTAATAAATATAAATGTAATATGATATAAATATTAAATAATTAATATATAATTGATTCGGTTCTGTTCGGTTTTTGATCGGTTTTTGGCATATGAAACCGAAACCTGAACCGATCCGTTCGGTTTTTAGAAAACAAAAAACCAAACCAATGGATTTCTTTCGGTTTTCGGTTTTTTCGGTTCGGTTTTGTCGGTTTTTTTCGGTTTTTGGTTTTCCGGTTCGGTTTTTGCTCACCCCTAATGGAATTCATTCAAATTATAAGCTAGTAATCATTCAAACAATCCAAACAACATTAGATGTTAAAAGACTAATGAGAAATTAAACATCTAATCCAACATGAACATAAGAAAAGTTGAATACAATTGTCTTACATAATTGTTCACATGAGAATGATCAAAAGAGAATTAGCCTAAAATCTTCATCATTGATTCTTCAATTAGGGCTTTAATCTCCATGGAATTGTGATTTGATGATGAAATTGGGATGTTGGGAATGTTAGGAACTGCTCCAGGGATGAGAAAATGTGTTGTAACTTCCACAAGTCGTGTTTGAATTAGATATAAACTGAAAATAATTAAAACCCAAAAATTCGGATTTTCGCACAACAACTGCGTAACCTAGTACCCTCCTAGGCGTAAGTTACGCCCCTTGTGACTTCAACTGGCGTAACCTACTACCCTCCTGGGCGTAAGTTACGACAGTTGTAATTTCCAGATTTTCTTCCTTGGACTTCATTCGACTTGTTCGACTTCTTCTTGACCCATGTTTGATCCTTTTAGCTCCAAATTGTAACTTATGACTTGAAACACTTAATCAAACATAAACACGCCCTAATCTTCTATTAACAATAACAACAAGTGCCATTTTTATCTATTATAATCATACATTTTAGGTGTTTATCACTAGGGGTTTTCATAGGTTCTATGTTGTAAAACGCTAACTAATTTTCTCTTTTCTCTCCTTTTTTGTTCGACCGGTTTTGCAAGGAAAAAGGGTTTTCGGGTTTTTGCTTAGGGTTCGAATTAAGGAATAAACAAAGGGGTTTGTTGATCGTGATAAGGGTACTAGCATACAGTATAGGGGTGTCTAGTGTGCGATCGTAGAAGGGTTTTACTTTAAACCCTGTTATTATTAATTATATTGAAAACTTTGCATAAGGTACACGTTTCAATTCTCTCTTTGTTAATTAAAATGATTACATATTCGATTCTTTCGTTGCGCTTACTCGTGAATTGTTATATGTTTATATGCTTACATTCTAACATTTGTGTGTATGAATAAATGGGTGTTAACAGTGAAGAAGAAGAAGAGAAATGGGTGGTGGGTGTGGGTTGAAAGAGATAGTTGAATGAGCCGATCAATTACTTTTCCTAACTACAACTTTATAGTTGGTAGATTTTGGCTTCTTTTGACTATATTTTACAAAAGCCATGTGTTAGATTTTGATTGGTTGCAATGTTGCCAAAATTTTGGTAAATCGGCGGTACATCCTTACCCCTAACATGTATATATTGTTAGTACCCAGTTAGCATAAACTATAGGAACTGAAGTATCTATATATCGAGCACCGAGCCACCGAGTACTTAATACATATGTACTTAATTTATTGATCATTTCATTTCAAATTGTATTGTTGAGAGCGATCATACTGTTATTGTATTAACCCCTGAGCTTGAGCCTAGGATAGGCTGGATAGCTATATTAATAGTGCTTTTTAGGATCGATCAATCCTTATTCATAGTATACCGTGTACGTAGCTATGAGTGCATATAGCATCATGTACGTCGTGATAGGACATAGATGTATTTGGTATATTAATAAGAAAGAATCTGGTCAAGGCTTTAACAATTATCTCAATCGGTTTAAAGAAGCAACCATGCATCAATCAATGTAAGTTTAAAAAAACGGTTCCCAATTTCCGATTGGCACTCATCAATACTTGCATCATACGTGATATAATAGCTAGCACATATATGAGTCATTGGAATCTGGAACTTACGTTAAACAGAAGTTTTGATGGATCCCAAATAAACTATTTATTAGTCTTATGTAAGTTATATATATTACATCCATGTTTGCAATAAATAGAATTTGAGACATTCTAAATTTTCTCCTTGACCACTCATAAAATTCTTTAGACATTAGATTTTTTAAGTCGCATTGTTTGGAATGCTACTTTTCTTTTTCTCTCACGAGCAGCTTGGTAATGTCACTTACTTTGGGGAAGAATAATCTCAATACGATTTGTTTTGCAAGTCCAAATTCATAACTTGTGAGCCTTAGATGGCCAATAGATGACTTATGTCAAAGTTAAAAGTTGTGATCACTACACTTAAAGGCACAAGTTCTTACCAATAAAAGCATTATCTAAATAGTTAGAAACTAGCATGTGCGATGCGGCAGTGTAATAGCGGCGATGGTGGTGGAGACGGGTGGTACTGGTGGCGGTAGCGGGGTTTTGGCGCCAACAATGGCAGCGACTGTGACAATGTGATTATTAAAGTAAAAGTAATTGATGATAGGGTAGTGTTTTATTTTAATAGTTGAAAAAATATATATTGTTAATACTTTCATTAAGGATATTATAAGTATATCATATAGAAATAATTAAATTAATGAATAAAAGATTCTCATATTGAGTCGTATGTCATATGTAAATACCTCATTTCATAAACAAGAAAAACAGAAAAAAACACAATTTTTTTTTTTTTTTATCAACCAGTATAAAGTATTACATAAAATATCCGGCAATTTTTTTACACTTATAATTGGGTCTCTTAGAGTCCGGCTTGTACGAAATCAGCTACGGAGGACAGACCGAAGGAACAGGATTTGCGATATAAGTTGGATTTTCTTCTCCAGGCATTAGTACAGAAACTTCTCTTGCATATATATTAACCTGCAGTGATAACAGAAGCTTATGATCAGACCAACAATACTCGTACGTTTCCTAGTTCTATTCTTCTAATGGCAAACCATTTAACATATAACTAGAATAATACTGTACTTTAGTCGTCCAAAATTTTTACTTTGCTGCTCATCAATCTATCCTATTAAGAGAGAACCTAGAGATAACTTTCAATATAGAAACAATCAACTATTTACAACATAACATACAAAAAAGTATGAAATTAGAGTTGACTTCCAGCAATAACGCCGATATCAAATCCAAATTTTTTATTTAATTATAAACCCGCGGTTAATGGACATGATTATTATTGACATTTCTGTTCATCATGTATGAAACCAATGGGTTAGTTAGGACTCCTGTTGAACAAGATCATCAGGCGGTACTTTTTGCTTTTGACTTTATATTACCAGATGAATGCATTAGGCCAAATTATTTACCTAAAGCATCTGAAATGAAATTAGAACATGATAATCAAGAAAAGATAAAGACAAAAAACTTAAAAAGTTTGACTTCTTTTTTCCTTAAATCATGGGGATGATTTTATTTAGTAAATTAAGTTTATATACACATGATCATCAACCAAATGGTATCTTGTGGCTTTAACATAGCCACATAGGCAATGATGTTATTACATAGCAATAGTAAATTGGAAATGGATCTATTTTGAGGCTACCCAGGGAAAGTTGAGCATTTGGTTCTGAAAAATGCTACCCAGCAAATATTCTCGGGGTTGTTTTTGGATTCCTACCTAGCCCCATTGCTTATGTCGCAATACATTATAACTACATATTATGTCATACGTAGCGATTTTTATAGAAGAGGGCAACTACTTTCTATATGGAATGCAATTACTTGTAGCTTTATATACAGAGGATAAATAAAGCAGCATGTGTTTTGAAGATTATAAAATTAGCTCATTTGATACTAAGAAATCAAACATGATCAGGTAGCTTACTTTCGATTTCTACCTAAAAGGCCCATTTGTTTTTTAAAGGCAACCTAAAAGCCACATGGGGTTGGTAACAAATAATAATGATTTTAGGGTACCAAGATTCAAGGATATTAAAAGCAGACAAAGTTTTGTTTGGTTTACTAATTGAAACTTGGACATCACCACATGTTTGTAGGCAAAATAGGTGACCTCTTGGTCCTAACAAATCATCAAAAGCAAACACAACATTATACTAATGTCTCACTTTGCTTGTGTCTAACAATCTAATAAAGATCCAAAAGATACATGTAAAGCAGTGAATCAATATTCTATTCTAGCTCTTTAGTAACCTATTTAATGTTTTTATATTTGTTAAATCTTTTACTTTGATCAGATTAAGATCAAGCAAACTGCTCTTTACTTTATTATCTCTTGGGTAAAAGATTAGTAACTACCAAATATGGCATGTAATCTAAACTCAAATATAATGACAAATAAAATAACATAAGGGTTTTTCTAACCATTGCCTCGTAATTTTCTGAACGGATATGATATGTGCACCGTTAAAATTATCCATATACCCTTATTCATGATCTATGGTGTTGTACATATGATGGTATAAAATGTTAATTAGTGGTGTATAAATAAATTCTTGGTGCATATATCATCTTTCCTTTATCAAAATTAAGTTTGACATTCAGAATCATAGTAAGATAAATAACAGTGTAATAGCTGGATACAATGAACCTATTCTTCTTGTATCTTGACATGACCGCATGTTTTATTTTTATATGGCGGTGTGTACGGCGGTGGTGGCCGGCGATTGTGTACAGCGGTGGTGGACGAAGGTTTATGTTGGCTGTTAGTGGTGATTAATTTGGGTTAACTGTGACATTTTTACAATTTACCTTTACTTTATACTTAAGTTATGATAATGATTTGCTTATGAGATTTGTAAGTTGATTGATCTTTATATATAAGATATATGTATTTAAATATGATATATTTAATGCTTGTTTTAATAGATATAATCTGATCTATTAAATGTAAATATGAAAAGTTTATTTAAGTAAATTGAAAAACTTTAAGACTAAAAGATTGACTGATTAACAGAGTTGTTTATAGGGGGTTTCTTCAGTGTATGGGGTACCTATAACAGGTCCCATTAAAATACACACATATAGTACAAATAAAATACTGGTAATTATGCACTGATGAAAGAGTGTTAAACAAAGAGTTGACCTATCTTAAGCTAAGACAGCTGAACTCATAGTGAATTGTGACTCGATATGAATGTATGTGATTATAAACAAAACTCGACCAGACATCTTAAAATGTCAAATAGAACGACCAATTGAGCAGTGCAAAGGTCTAAATAGCATATAGTTCTCGTTCCAGAAAAAATAGTAAATTCGGAAATTTTCTCAGTGCTATTTCTACAATGACACAAATTCGATTAAAATCATTAATGTATCCACTTTGTACGAAAAAGATGCATCAAGCACAATTACTATGTGACAATATGAACTTGTTGACTACTTGCCTAAGTTTATTTTGCCTTTGAATCAGTTGAAGTTCCCAAAATTAGTCGAACTTCACAAAATTTCTTCATCCTATTTTCTATATTCACATAAATTCAATTAATATCATGCATCATACCCACTTTGTACAGAAAGAGATTCATCAAGTACAATTATTATGTCACATATTCTCATCTATTTTCCAGTTATGTTTTCATGTTTCTTTAATTTGAGTAATTAACTAATTAAGCATCATATCAGGGATGTGATGGTGGTGGACCTTTTTGCATATGATGGTCCAAGATTGAAACTTGATGAGAAATAAAGTTACACAAACAATAATTTGTGGTAAACAATCATCTACTTTTTACAGACATAAAAGAAGACATGCGAGTGAACCACCTTGTCATTTATATATAACAAGAACATTATAACAGTAACTAAGTTAGTAAGCCTAAATATATATCTAAAAATATGATGCTAATGCCAGTTCAACTAAGATAACGAGAGAAGAATGAGTGAAAATCATATGTCCATATGCTAGCACCAGTTTTTTAGGATTGTGTTTTAACCTACAAAATTACTCACATATATCATTAATTGTGTAACAAACTTCTTATTAGTTTTGTAACAAACTTGTTATCGTTGTACACTTGTACGTGTACCATGTGTACTACATTCCTTACTGGTCTTACCTTGACTATGAATTTAATGGGTAAAATGGTATTACTGCATTTGGTGAATGTAATATTTGATGAGTAACAGTAATTATGATTAACATACAACTAAGTTTTAAAACGACAATAATTAGTTATTGCCAAATATATGTTTGTTATATAAAGTTATACAAGGACAAATGACAAAACACCAAATCTATACAAGGTCATTGTTTTAAATTATACACCTAATTTATTGAGTGTTTTCCTTTAACCTTTCACAAATACAAGGGTTGTTTAGAATCAAAATGACAACTTAAAACATAATCACTCTTTTTCTAATCTTTCATATTTCTCATTGGATAAAATCATACGGAAAAAATTCCCAAAATCTACTTTTCAAAATCCACTAAGAGCAATTATTCACTCACTAAGCAAATACAATTAGCGGAACATATATAGAAAAAAAGAGATTATTGACTTAAACACAACCACAATTAATAAAGTTGAAGGTTTGCGCATATATACATTTTTAACTAATAATGGGCATCAAAATAACATCATGTTTATGATGTTAAATGATAGTGTAACTTGTAAAACATCTATACAAACTAGTACATTCCCAAAACTTTGTTACTAACACCCATTAATTCTAGTGTTACTCTACTTCTAAACTACCGCGAGTAAACACCTAGAAACCTATGCCAGCGATTGAACCCTGAATAGCTGGACTTCAAGAGCCGGGGCATTCTGAATCTGAACTTGATTTTTTTTAGTAATGTGTTAGCCTAAATAATCACTTTGTTCTCAACCAAAATAAAAAAAATACTTCATTAATTAAGAAGCTTGTGTAGAGTAATACATTATACTAGTATGAATTTTCACACTAAATTAGCTCAAAGTTTTACTATAAATTGGTTGCCCCGCTCGCAAGACAGGACAGGTAATTAATCTTGTAACACTACGACTAAAGGAAGATAATATCACATAACGAACTGATAATACTTGAATTTTGCAAGAACAAATAGAAGTAAATTTTACTAATAACAATTTTTTTTTATATAAAATTATAAAAGGGGGAAATGTAGGATAAAAGTAACATACTTTTGGAGATGGGTATTCAAGTTTTCCATGATGTGACTCATGAGGACGGCCGTTGGATGGTGGTACGGCGGCGGAGGACGGTGGTCGGAAAAACCTTTCAAAAAGAGCCATAACAAGAAACATAGAAATGAGAATGGCAGTAGCAACAAGACCAAAAGAAACAGCACTGACTGAGTTGTCAAAGTTTCTCCAATGTTGATCATCATCTTGCGGATCACTACCACCTAAAAGATGATTATTACCACCATTACTAGTACTGCTGCTGCTGCTGCTGCTTGTACTACAACAACAACTGCTTATTGGAGCTACACTTGGTGCTATTTGTGTTCTCATTCTCATTGTTTTTGTCTCTCAATTAACAGATGAGAGATTGGTAAGACAAACAAGACCCAGATTATAGATTTGTTTAATCAGTTTGATCAATGAATGTAGTGTTTTTCTTTTGATGGTGAAAATGAGGGGAGTTTGAAGGTGACTATTGTGATGAAGAGAAAAAAAAGGGTCAAATATGTTGGTAGGCCTTTTTGTTTTTCTCAGTCGTTAGAGATTCACAAAACAACTTTTAAAGCTAAAACTAGGAACCAAGGAAGTGATAGATACCTCTATCACATTTGTACATATATCATAACAAAGTAATTCTTAACAATGATAGATTAATTAAATTCCGTAATACAAATATCACTTCACTTTTAATAAAATACATATGTTTAGAAAAACACTATTTTGGTAAGACAATACAAATACTGAGTATATTTTAACAAACACCATTCTGGTATATAATTTTCAAAAAAACATCATTTTGATAATTATTTTTTTCAAATATATCATTTTGGGCATTAACTCCATATATTTATATTGTCTTAGAAAACAAAATTTTAAAAATCAAATGGAGAAGGAAACTAATAAAAACACAAAAGAACTATAATAGGCTTTTCTCTTTTATTATTACTTTGGTCCAAAATAAACAAAACTAAAATGGTTTTCAGAGACAATGGACATCAAAAAAAAAAAAAAAAAAGAAATAGTTGTTTGGTCCAAATATAATCTAGACAAAAGTTGAGTTGCTTTTGGCGTTTGGACATCCAAAGAGAATAAACAAAGATAATCAGAGGTAAAATTGTAAAAATGTGGTAAGGGGAATCGAATCTGACTTGTGACTATAAAACCAATGCACTAGCTAGCTATCCACTTCAACAAGGGCGATTTCCATTTATCTATCTGTCACATAACATTATAATGGAATTTATACAAGCTTCACATATGTATTGGATCGTGGGGGTATACTGTATAGTGTCATCGTTCATTCCCGTAAGTGTTAGTTTGAGACGTACACAAAGTACGTGATAGTTTGAGAATATATGACAACGTATTTATCATCCTGTCGATCTTCCTTCAATTCAACTTATTATTAATGAAACTGGATTGAAACAGATTCATCATATAACATGATTGATCACTTTAATTACGTACGTTATACTTTTTGGGTTGAAGAGACTCGACATTATATATCTCTCCTAGTTTTTCAGGCGAGACTTAAGTTTTGATTGATATATGTTGCCTATATAATGGTTACTATTTTGTGCTCATTTTTCTAGAAATTTTCCCCCTATCCATCCTAAGACTATTTTCGATGAGAGTGTGGTACCCTTAGTTGTTCATGGATATCATTTGTCATTGAAGCTTGTTCAAAAGGTAAAAAACTAAAGTATTTTAAGAATGTGCAACTTGCAATTATTTTAAAGATTTGTAAGGATATGATGCAGCTCAAGGACGTCCTTAAGCGTCCTTAACATTGGAGATAGTCAAAAATCGATGGGAAGTGAAGTTCAAAACTCAAAGTCTAATTGATCTCATACGTACATTTTGGCAAGCTAAAGTATAACATTAAAACGAAGAACGGAAATAAGCAAGAGTAGACACAAGTCATATACTCAAAAGTTATTTATTCATTACCATCGTCGTCAATTTGTGATTATGCTTTTTATTCTTCTTTATTCTTATAATAATAACATTTGACTTTATTATTGACACATAGATACATAGGTACTTTCACAAAATAAGATAACAGTATTATCAAACAATCACCCAACATAAACGAGGGCGCTCGTGAAAGGTGAGATGTAAACAGTTTAATTCTACCATAGAGTAGAGATACTGCTTACAGAATGACCTTCGATCAATATCAAATGATATATGATACATGCCTCATCAGATACGCCCTTTGTAGACTGCGCAATGACAAGATAGCTCTTTCTCGACATCTTCCAGCATTGGTTCGAAACTTGTCCACACACCTTCATATGTCTTAAAAACATGCACTTCTGATCTGAAATTTGATGTTTCTTCGCCATTCATTCGATAGCCAGCCAAAAAGTACAATGATGTCCCAATAGGCGCTATCGTAAGATACAATTGTTCCATTAACGGCCTCTTGGGAGATGTTACATCCAACATAGATGTTGGAGACGATAAAGATGATCCATCGACCACATTCCACATATTAAGCTCTCGATCGAATTTTTCAATAAATCCTTTCCATTTCTTGTAACAATCTCCCGAACTAAAAAGTTTTCCTCCAACATCCACAATTTGATTAGGCGGGATGTCAAGATCCCACATACGTGGGAGAAAGTCCCATTTGTTATTAACTGTATCGAAAACTTCAGCCGAGCTTCTTGCCATACTAAATGGTCCGTGATTATTGTCATTAGTTTCACATTCATATTCAGCAAAACCTCCAACAACGTAAATCCTGTCTTGCCACGTAACACCGACACATTTATATCTTGATGTGCTCATGTTTGGTAATAACTTCCATTCGTCTAGAGCCGGATCATAGATTTCACTTGAAGACACACCTCTCACACTATTTGGTTTACTTTTTCCTCCCGAGACGTAAATCTTGCTTCCATGAACCGAACAAGCAAAGTCAAACCGTGGAACATTAAGTGATGAGCATTTTAACCAAGTTTCGTCTCTAATACTATAACGTAGTACAGACTGAGTGACTTCTTGGTCGATTTCACTTGGACCGTCAGAAGAGTTGTCATGACCACCTTCGATCAGTATATCCTTATAGCAAAGAAGACCACCAATGACGTATATGAAATCTTCCACAATGACCATTGCAAAGCCTTTCATGATATGGTTCTCGACCAATCCTGGTATCGAGGTAACTCGACGCCATTCATTGGTTAACGGGTTATAGCACTCGATCCAGTTAGAGATGTTGACACCGGGGGATGCCCTCTTGGCTGAAAACGAGGCATAAACACGATATTGGGGTGAATCTTCATCTTGTCGACGTGATAGCCGAGAAGATGAAGGTAAGGAGCCCATGGAATTAACTTGAAGTGAATGGGGGGATAATATAGTTTTATTTATTTACTAGAAAAACTATACAAAATGGGAGAATTGAATAATGTTGCTTAGATTGACTTATATAAGCGCAAGGCAAGTAGTTTGAGCGGATAAATCTATGCTTCAATTCTTATCTTGTATAAAATAAACGTTTGTTAACCAAGCTTATATATGTTGTCATTATTTAAGCTCATTTTGGACATTAATGTATGATTATCTCAATCATGTATATATTAAAATTTACATTAATGGACAAAATTATATATTTGGTCAGATTACGTAGTTACCATCTATGTAACTTTCTTGTTTATTGGTGTTTGATTCTATGCTATGTCTTAGGATAGAAACCAGGACTATATTCTGTTTGGTAGGTACTGTAGTGAAATCCAAGGACAACGTGGAATGGTCAAAACTCAAAACATTGTTTTGGAGGTTTGACCATCTTGTTACTTTACTAACGAAATTCATATACAATCCTTTTTCACCGTGTTTCGAAAAAAAAAATATTTTTTTTGGTGTATTTGACAAATATTAATTAGTCATCAAATCCTTTATTAGGTTTATCATTAATAAAATCCATATGTTATTTGTTTTCTAAAATTATGATTTTGCCGTTTAGAGAATTAGATAATGTTTTTAGTTGCAAGTTTGAAAAATATATGAATTTTCCATTTTCAAAGTGAAAATATTTTAAATAACTATATAAATTAGTAAATATTGATAATACGTACATAATAAAGCAACAATTTTTTTTTAAAATCTCAATTAAGTAACTGAAATACTTAAAATACCTCTTTCATTTATTCATTAGTTTAAACATCTATCAAATATACCTATAATATCTTTAATGAAATAATTTACAATATAAATTCCTCGATCTTTTGAATAACTACGCTACCTCCTTTAAAATCTATTACTTTTATATTCACCAACATTGTCGCCCCTACCACCCGTTGCCGTCACCACCACCCTGCGCCACTACCAGATAACCACCGCATTGCATGGACATATGACTCGTATGAATTAAATCAATACAATAAAACATATTACATATTTTTTTTTTAAAAAGTATATATCATTCACAACAACACTACTCCGCAATTACAGAGTAGTAATACAATACAATTGAGTTCCAAGGGAGTTAGATTACAATAAAATCATTCCAATTCTCCCACGTAATAGACCCATTCTTCATCCTATTTTTGTACCATAAGAAACCTATAGATTTAATGTCATGAAAAACCTTATCGCTACAAAAGTAGATATTTTCAAAAATCTTCTCGTTCCTTGCCTTCCAAAGACACCAAAGCGTGACGAAAATAATTCCCTTGAACATCTTCTTTGCCTTCTTTCCCATTCTCATCAACTTGTGTAATTCGATGGCTTCTTTAATTCGATGGCTTCTTGGACGGATGAAAATGTGAGATTATCTACCTTGCACCAAAATGCTATTTTCTTCCAAACCTCCATAGAGCAATCACAGGAACACAAAACATGTTATATAGTTTCATCCACTGATTCACATAACCTACATAAAGTAGTACCAAAATAGAAATTCCGAGTTTGAAGCGCTTTATAAGTTGGAACCCGATCCATGGCAGCCCTCCAAACGAAAATATTGCATTTCTTAGTCACTCCTTTCGCCCACATAAAAACAAGGGAAAACATCATATTTCTCCTTGCTAAACATCATAATAACATATTTACCCACTTAAGTTCCTTAATATCATGTATACCCAATCTAAACCTTAAAATTATCATATTTACCCACTTAAACAACTTAACATCATAATGTCATATATATACCCATTCTAAACCTTAAAACTATAATTAGCAATTTAGGTAATAAAGTAATGAATATAATTAGGAATCATCACACTATAGCCGCCAATTTTTTGTCATTGCTACTAAGAATTGTTTCATTTTTTTAAGACCAAATACAACTAATTAAAGATAATGATATAATGTTGGATCAAGTGTGAATAATGTGTAATAATCTAATGATGTTGTTTTTAAAGATGAAAAAGATGATGGATATATATATTAACCAAAAAAAGATCATAAGAAATAACTAATTTAAAGAGTGCCTCATTTATAACATAAAAAAAAAAATAACTATTTTGATTCTGTAAATTTGGTGTTCACAACTCTTTTACAATCAAATAATTATAATTCAATCGATAGATTAATGGGAAAAAAAGGAATCCATTTCTTTGTCGAACAAAATGGATATAATAGTTTTTAAGTTAAATAAGTTATAGTTTCTAGGGGGAAAAAATTACAAAGTTATAATAATTAATTTATTTTGAAAATATGATAGTTTTAAGGTTTAGAATGGGTATATATGATGTTAAGTTGTTTAAGTGGGTAAATATAAGAGTTTTAAGGTTTAGATTGGGTATATATGATATTAAGGAACTTAAGTGGGTAAATATGTTATTATAATGTTTAGCAAGGAGAAATATGATGTTAAAAACAAATCTGCCACTATAGTCTCTCCCGCATTGAAGAAATTTCTTTACACTTTTCACCGAGAAGCTCTTTTTCAACGTACCCAACCACTCTCATTTATCCCTTACATCGGTCAGTCGTATGCCTTCAAGTAATGTTGTGAACTTCAGCCATTCCTCTAGAACCTCCTGTGATATCGGCATCGAGTACCAAATTGAGTTGCCCACAAACCTTTTCGTTTCCGTACAAAACCGATCGGCAACTAAACATTTTTTGTCATTTTCCAGCCCAAATAATAAAGGAAATAACTCTTTTAGACAAGTGTTGTCAACCCAGGGATCAATCCAAAACCGAATTCTATCTCCTTTTCCACAAATTCCTTTGAACAACCCAATTAGATCTTTCCCTGCCACTTTCACTTTCTCAGCTTTTTGAACAATATTCTTCCAACCACTAGCAAGAGACTTGTTTACAGGGACTGATCTCCATCCTTCACAATTCCCATGCAACGAGTCTATCACCTTCTTCCAGAGTGCGTTATCTTCATTTCGATACCGCCAAATCCACTTTGATAGCAAAGCGATGTTTGAATCTGCCAATCTACAAAGACCCAACCCTCCATGCTTGATGGGCGAAGCAACTCTATCCCATGCTACCCAATGGATCTTTTTCTCGTCATGAGAACCTCCCCAAAGAAATCTTCAAATAATGGCTTCCAAGCCTTCGATGACTATCTTAGGAACCACAAAAAGAGAAAAATAATACGACGGTAAGCTTTCCAATACCGCCTTGATGGGTGTAACCCTTCCACCAATTGAGAGTGATTTGGCCTTCCAATTAGCTAGGCGAGACTCAAAAATATCGAACAAGAAATCCCAACTAGATATACGGTTCATGTTACCACCGATACGAAGCCCGAGATATTTAAATGGTAGTGAGCCTTCCTTGCATTTAAAAACTTCAGCAGCCCTTTTAACCTCCGTATTATCAACTCCGACTCCAAACAAATTTGATTTCCCGAGATTAATCCTTAGACCTGAACAAAGGTAGAAAACTCTAAGAGCTCTAGCAACCTTGTAAAGGTTACACATTGACCAATCTCCTATAAACGTACAATCGTCTGCGTATAAGAGATGTGAGATAACCGGTCCACCTTTTGGTAGTTTTAATCCCGCAAGAAATCCCGATGCTGTTGCCTTGTTAATCATACACGAAAAACCTTCCATAACAATCAAAAATAGGAAAGGGGATATCGGATCACCTTGACGCATCCCTTTCCCACATTGGAATTCAAATGTTGGTGTGCCATTAACAAGCACAGCCGCTCTAGCTGAGGACAAAAGTCCATATATCCAAGTGCACCATTTTGGCGGAAATCCCATTTGATGCATAATTGCCATTAGGAAGTTCCAGTTTACATTGTCGTAAGCTTTATTGAAATCATCCTTAAGTAAAAATGCTTGGCGTTTCCTTTTGTTAATCCAGGAGATAATTTCGTTTAAGATCAACGGACCATCTAAGATCAAACGGTCATTTAAAAAGGCAAATTGCGAGTTAGATATCAATGACCCCAGTACCTTTTTCAATCGCACACTTAGAACTTTGGAGACAACCTTACTAAACCCACCAACGTTATCGGCCGATAATCATTGTGGCTATTGGGGTCGACTACTTTGGGTATGAGTGTAATAAAAGCTGAATTACAACCACTACCAAACGATCCTGTATGATAAAAAGAATCAAAAATAGCCACAAAATCACCTGCAATTTTATCCCAGAATCTTTTGAAGAATTTGAAAGTGAAGCCATCGGGTCCGGGTGCCTTATCATCTCCGCATAAAAAGACTGCCTCTTTAATCTCAGCTTCAGTAAATCGAGCCACAATTGCTTCAGCATCAACAGATGACAATTTCGAGCTCACATTAAATTCAGGAATAGGCCTTGAAGCCCACTCCTCCTTAAATTTGTTACTAAAAAATTGAAACACAGCTTTTTTAACTAGGCTCGGTTTAGAGACCCATGTATCGTCAACCATCAAACCTGGAATTCCATTACTTCTTTTTCTGTTATTAACGAGGCCTTGGAAGAATTTAGTGTTTTCGTCCCCTTTGAGCGCCCATTTGCACCTTGACTTCTGTTTGATGTCTAAGGCTCGTGTGCGCTCCAATTCCAAAATCTTACGTTTGCATTCCATTCTAGTCCATGTCTCTTCTTCAGAAAGGTCTGCTTCTTCCATTCTTTGATCAATTTCTTGTAGTTCTTTTTTACACATCTCAGATTCCTCCCCTTCTGATTTGACAACTTCTTCACGCCACTCTTTCAACTTATCACGAACCCATACATATATTTCCTAACTAGATCAACGTAAAATATTTTAATATGAAAAAAAAAATAGCTTTGTACTCGTATAGAACAAAAGAGGTAATACGTTCATTTTAACATTAAATTTAGCTTCTTAGTTTTAAAAACTTAGAAGTGTTGGTTATTATTTATATAAATATTTTAAAAATTATGTTACCAACAACCTCTTTAACTTATATTACAATGGGTATGTTTGGCAAAAGTAGCTGTAGCTGTAGCTGATAGCTGTAACTTTTATTTTTTAAAAGTGTTTGGTATGATAGTTATACCTGTAACTTCAAGAGGTATTTGTGTAGTTTTAAAGATTAAAAGCTCATTTGAAAAACTAAAGCTCCTGAAACGCTACTTCAAGTAGCGTTTCATTTTGGAGCTTTTTCTTTCAAATAAAAGCTAAAGCTAGTTGCATCCAAACAAAGCTTTTAATATTTTAGGAGCTTTTAGTTTAAAATAAAAAGCTAAAGCTCCTGAAAAGCTCTCGAAAAGTTTGTGCCAAAGATAGCCTATGTGGTGTCAAAAGTTTAAGTGTTAATTACTGAAATGATACTTAACGTTTGCGCCATATTACTGGTTTCACACCTATATTACTGGTTTCACACCTTTCCTTTTGAAATTATGTTAGGTCCAGATTTACTGGACTCGCTCCAGACGAGACTACTGTAGCCCTCTAAAGATTTGTCCAGAAATTATGAGAAGGCAATGAACCTTTTACTTGTACAGGAATCTGGATTCCACCAGATTGGTTCACTGGACTTCACTCCAGTCAAGATCTCTCCACTGAAGAACATTCTCACTGAAGTCGAAGACTGAAGTCTGAAGAAAGAAGACTGACAAATGGCGGAGCCCACTTGTAGTTTTACCAGATCTCCTGACTGGAGTCCTTGTCAGTATTCTAGACCTTACAAGTCTGAACACGGATTATAAGAAATTGACTTGCTTACCTTTAAACACTTTTATCCGGATAATATATTTGTCCCTTGTAAAAAGTCTTATACGCGTGTAAAGATGGTTGGTTAAAGTATGAAAGGTCACATCAATGTGACTTTATCTTTATACTTTAATCAATACATTTAAGGTATAAATATTATATCCTTAAATGTATGAAACTTTATTTGTACGACAAAAAGAATTAAATATTACTCCCTCCGTCCCACTAAATGTGTCCACTTTTAAATTTTCAAAGTCAATCTTTTACGACTTTGACCTTGAATATCTTTTTTTGTGTTGTATAATACTTGATGAAAGTTATATGAATTAATTGAGTTTGATATATGTTTATATCGGTATAACTTTCATCGACTATTATATAACACAAACAAAGATATTAAAGGTCAAAGTTGCAAAAAATTGACTTTGAAAACTCAAAAGTGGACACATTTTGTGGGACGGAGAGAGTAATTCTTTTTGCCTATAAATATCCCTCGTCCAAATCACTTTTGCAATTTGGTGTGTTTGCCTAAATACTCTCGATCTTAACAGTTATACTTCACAACTTTAAGTATTTCGATCAAGAAGTTTATTTAGCAAATATAGATCACTTGTAGTTCATAAGGTTGTTTAGATACTTACTTTGTAATATCTTAGTTATGCAATAACCTTGTATTTTATTTAACATCAATAAATAAAATACACTTGAAAATTACATTTGTGTTCCACCATTTACATACTTATTTACTTATTTATTGCTTAAGTCGTTATTGCTTTATTTATATACTTGCATTTATATTATAAGCAATACTAGTCCAATCTAGTGCGTACTTGACCTTGTTATTCTACACTTGTGGGTTAAACCATCAAGTGAGGGATTTTACAATTGGTATCAGAGCAGAAGGCTAATATACTTGCCTAGATCTGCTTTTTCTTGATGGTCAACCCAGAAAATACACAAGGAAACCCTTTAAATGTTGAACCTCCTCCTATTTTTAATAAAACTAATGAACCACCTATTAACAATAATCCCCCACCACCACCTCCTATTCCTGCTTCTCCACACGTGCATGTGCATTACTCAAACACTTCCGTTCCCAAATTCAGTGGGAATGGTGACGAATTTGGGACGTGGAAAGCTAGGATGATTTTACATGTTACTGGAATTGAGAGGAATATGATAAAATTTTAAATGAAGGACCCTATATTCCTAGAAGTCCTCTCAACCCACTTCTTGATCCAACTGGAGCATGATCTGGAAGGGAAAAGAGAGAGGAACACTGGTATGAAGAGGATAAAAGACTTGTTAATATTGATACTATTTTGAAAAATATGATCCTCGGTGCTGTTCCTGAATCTCTTATTCCCACATTAGTTCTATATCCCAGTGCTAAAAGCATGTGGGATGAGCTAGTGAACCAGTATGAAGGTGGTGATGACACTATTGTTACCAAGATATGAGTCATTTTTTGCTCTACCGAATGAATCTCTAACTGGTACTTACACCAGATTTATGAGCATCATAAACCAGTTAAAAGGACTGGGAGTAGAAAAAGATAAGGATATACTTTTGGAAATATTTTGTGATATTCTTCCTTCAAAATGGTCTCATATGATTGTGGTCTTGAGGCAAGGCAAAACTTTGCATTCCCATACTTTGTCAACATTGTATGGAGCCTTCAGATTCACTGAAGAAAATTAAACCCAGAGAATGAGGCTGAAAAAGATGCTCTAAATCATGCTTCCAGTAGTTCCCCTGTGGTTAGTCATACTAAACCACCCTGTGCGGCACTAATGTCTTCCGAGAATGTATTTTCTATGAATAAGATGATGTCTGAATTAATGGAATCTGGAGTCACTAATAATATCTCTCATGACTGTGATGAAACTGATAGTGATGATCTGGTGGCAATGATTGCAAAAACGTTCAACCGTTTTAAAGCAAGAGCCAATAGACCTACTGGACAACATGCACCCAGTTCCTCTACTGACAAGGCCAATCTGACATGCTTTATGTGTGGCGGAAAAGGTCATTTCATGAAGGAGTACAAGTCAAATCAGTTTGTATCCCAGTCTGGTCCATCTACTTCATATAACAAGCCTGATGATAGCTACAAGTTAAAATACAAAAAGCTTAAGGCTCAAATTGCTCTCATGTATGCAGAAAATAATAATAATCAATGCATGGTTGCTGAAGAAAAATGGGTTCCCTCTGATGACTCATTAGTTGGTAATACCGGAATAATTTTAGGATGACTCATTCTATATGAAAGATGTGTAATGCGAGATGTGATATGATATATGTGATGACTTGTGATGATATGTGCCTTTAACATGAAATATGACTTTTCTATAATGTTTTAAATGGACAAATGTTTTATAAACTATGTGTTATCTTACTTAATTAATTCGTTAGCTAACACTTGCTCTTTTAAAATGTGTTGTGCCCTCAGGTCCAACAATAGTGAGCAGATAGATGTGAGAAGATGTGAGGCATGGGTAGATGATCTTGAAGCTGGCTGTAGTTTACCCATAGTGGCTACTCGCATAAGACGTTGATTTATGTTTAGATATTTATGATTTGTATTTACTATAATTTTGGTTGTTTAATGTTGGGCAACCGATGGATTTCCATTTAGATTTGTTTTAACGATATGGCTAGTAACACCATTTAATGAATAAACCAAACAGATTTTACTGGTTTGGACTTTTAAAGTTTAATTCCGCTTTCTTTGACGCCGTTAGGCGAAAGTTTTTGGAAATCCATATTTTTAAACGACGGGTGTTACACATTTGATCTCAATGAAGTGCACAACTCATAACATTTCTTACGTGTATCTAGTGAACTAGACATTTCATACTTAAGTGCCACATATAAACCACCACATATCAAAATTACAACATATTAACGACATTATCAACAACACATCTTGTAATCATGTCATAGCAACATCGTTAAAGTCATCATACTACCTATGCACATAACTACTTTTAGTTTAAACGTTTACATAACAACATAGGTCATTTCAATATACATTCATTCTCACATAACCTCCTGCATAACCCGGAAAACCCAACACACATAAGCTAATCTGATTAAAAGGTTAATTATAGAAAACTACATTTGTGGTGCCTCCAACGTGAGAAAAGAAATGTATCTTACCTTATACGGGCTCACAACAACTTAAAGTAAGCTTAAGGTGCTTGGTACATACTCCTGGAAACCTAGAACGAATGATGAATGAGCTAAGCATTAAACAATGATTTTGAACATAAATAGGCTAGGTGCGCCGCACTAGATGAAAAAACAATAGGAGGAAAGCTAAGGTGTGTCGCACTCCACAACGCACCCTCCATCACACCCCTTTTCGCCAACACAATGTGCGCCGCACCTACCCTATCGTGCGTCGCACTCACTGATGAAACATTAACACACTTACCCTAAAAATACTAGGTGCGCCGCACCCTTTTTAGAGGTGCGTCGCACCTACTGGACGAACCAACACTCTTCACTTCGTTTCTCCTTAATCTCCTTCCAAACGGATCCCAAGCCTCCACCACGACTTATACCTACTAAATTAACATTAATTAGGTCACAATTAAAGACTTTGAAAACATCAATCGATCCTTGAATCGATTGCAAATATGAATCCCTTTTAATCATTAAAACGACTCGAAACCGCAACGTTTTGTACAAATACACAGTTGAACACTTATGGATCTAATTAAACACCTAGGATTCACTTATTTATATATATAAACAACATAATTCAACATTAAATTTATCATCTTGTAGTTAACTAACTCAATTAATGATTTTACTCACGAAAACGACGTTTTTAACCGAAAGCATCAACTTTAAACAACCCCAACCCTCATGGTTGAATCTCCAAGGACAAAACCTAATTGAAAATATAATTAACAATCAAGGGATGATGTTAACCTGTAGGTAAGACTAACGGATCTAAAAGTAAGAATTATCCCTTCCGAAAACCCCCGAAATTGACTAGAACTTGAAGAATTGACCTAGGGTTTTGTGTGTAAGTGTTTTCTAGGGTTTAGATCTTATTTCTCAGCCTTATGGTCGTGCCTTATGCCTTAAACATGCTGGAACAACTTTCATAACTTTACATCTAGGCACTCGTACTTCATTAGAACTCCTTTCGTCACTTAACTGCTCGTTCAAAGCCTACGGGAACACTTATCGACTCTTATATCTTATCGGGAACACTAATTGACTTTATTAATCATTATCAACTTTAATTTTACTATTTTTAATCAATTTAACACATTGCCCACGTTAATCGCTTAATCACATATACACATATAAAGCACACATTAACTAATGGTTATTAACGACAAGTTAACGGTTAACGTAAAAAAGTTTTGGGATGTTACATTTTTCTTCTTACCCACAAGTTATAATGCATAGTTGAAAATGTATACCCTCGGATTTACACATGGTTTATCTTCATGTGTAATTTAACCACGAACTAAAAACCTTTATATTAGTGGGAAAATTTACAGACGGATTTTACACACGAACTTTACATACGAAAATTTAGCCACGAACATTACCCGAGAATTTAATAAACATTATGCAAGTGGGAAATTAAACCACAAATATCAAGGGATGAACTAATAAAACTTTACCCATTAACTTTTAGTCTTTTACACAGCATTATATGTGTCGAGATTTAGCCACAACTTAGTGGGAAATTTTGTAACCTTTTGGGAAATGTCGAACAACACCTACCCACAAATTTAAAACAATCACCTACAAAAAATGTTGTGTAAAATTGCCCACAGATTATTCGCGGGTAGAAATTAGCCTCGGAGGCATTTCTCAGGTACATACGCTCTTGGTTAATATGGTGAGTATTTTTCACATAGGGTGAAAGATGATTGTTATTTTCATGAATTGGTCCAAATGTATTTTATATCTTCTGCAGTTATCCCAACTCATTTAAACAAAAACGAGATTAGTAACCGCCTAACTTTAAAGACCGGACATCCGTTACATGCTTTGTACCAAAATATAAGTTTCTTACTTGATTTGAATAAACAACATAAACGCATAGTTCCTTACATTTTTTAATTTTTTGTAGATGATAATTATGAAGTACTGACACATTAAAGCGGGCTTGTAGCATTCCCCTTGTTTAATTTTGAGCGACTGCCATTTTCTGTGAAGCCGTGAATTGAAGGTCATAAAACAAACTCAATAATCAATATTAAAACTTGAGGCTTTTGTTAATTTGTGGACTCTAAGTTGTAGCCTAGCCCACTTAACTATTTGGGCCAACTCTACAAAGTTTATTGAATTACCGGCATATATTACAAGTTTTTTAGGCCATTACAGTCCCCGGCTTCCCGCTATCACCTAAAATGTTTATGTCGAATTGTCGACAACCAATAAAAATTTAAATTTGTGTTGAATAAAGATAACAAAGTCAACCTGGTTTTAGTTGCGTGTCAATGGAGCCACGTGGTTATACTAAATCCCCATAATTTACAATAGAAATAATAAATCTTTGGTTTAAAAATATTTTAAAAACTATGAAAATATAAAATGTGATATTCATTAATTCTTTTTTTTTTTTTTTAATTTTGTCTCTTATTTGTCACCATCTCATCATTAAAAATATTATTATACTATTTAGTAAGAATAATTAATCATTTCTCTTAAAACAAAACTAACTTTACACTCACAATAATATTTATAAAAGATCATAAATGCCTTTCAACATATAAAGTAATATTGTAAGTAAAATTCATTTGAGTTAAATGAGTTTTAGTATATAAATTCATATGTCTGTAATAATAAAATTCATATGAGTTAAATGAGTTTTAGTATATAAATTAGGTGATTACATATAAAACTATTATATATTTAAAACTTCTAGTTATTACATCATTATTTATTTTATTAAACTTTTTCTTTGATAAGTAAAAATAATTATATTAAAATATTTAAAAATAATGTTCTAAATATTTAATATTTCTGACTTATATATTCATTGAAAATAAAAGTTAATATATAGTATCAATATTTTATAAAAGCAAAAAAATATATATAAATAATATGTTGATTATCTTTTATTAATTAAATGATAAAAAATTTGAAAAGTTTCGCATGTGGATGATTATTAAATGTAATAAATATGAATTAAATACTTTTGAAAATATAATTTTGTTTTTTGAAAAGTAAACTTTTATTCACAAAACCCCGACAAATCACCGACGGTAAATATACAGCAGGTTATACAAATTTAAAATTACACCAATCTTTCCAAGCTATATACTTATTCTTTGTCGATTCCTAAACCACAAATACCCGAAAGACTTAATGTCTTGAAATATTCCAGTAGCGTTATAATTAATCTTTGCAAACTTAATCTCATTTCTCGCTTTCTAAATACTCCAACAGCTTGAAAATATAATTATTGATAGAAAATGAAAAGTGTAAATGAAAAACAATTTTTCAACAAATATGAATATAAATGTAAATATAATAATATATTTAAACAATAGTTATCAAAAATTTAATTTATAATTAAATTATTAATAACATTATCAATTTTAATTTTGTAAACTAAAAAATTGTAATCATCATCCTATATATAGGAAAAGTGAATAGAAGGTTGTCTGTTACTTAAGTTTAGGTGTAAAATTTTTCATATATAAATTTTTTAATATATTTTAATTAATGAATAAATATTTGAGCCTCACGAATTTATAGATTAAAAAAACAATGTGAGTGTTCCACGTAAGCTTAGGTATATATTTCTATCCCCCTATATAATGTAAAAGTAAAGATATGTATTATAAGCTATGATGTACTAAAACTCCAAATAGATAGGCGTACCCGTTTCTAAAACTCTATAGAAATGTTTCCGCGTAGAAACACGTATGAAATGTCTCCTTAAATTTTTTATGATTACCAAAACGTTTTTTTGAAGTTTACACGTTGTTTCTAATTAGTATCAAGGTTTTAATGGAATTTTTCAATTTCCCAAATCTAAATAAGTTATCTTATATACAATTTGATCAACATTAAACTTTTTATATTTCAAATCTAATTATTAAACAATAAACATTCAATGAGTGATCATACATTTATACATATACAATTATATATAAGCTTTTAAGTGTCAAGTCTCTATAAAAAAATCGATATAATTTATATCTGTATATTTTTTTTTATTTCCGTACCCGTATCTTGGATTTTTTAGTTTTGTCGTTTCTCGTTCCCTTATCATTTTCGTACCCCTTAGCCGTATCCGTATCCGGTGGTACATAGATTATATATATATATATTACCTTTTTCAATTAAAACGGTTAAATTTTTATCACCACAAATTTATGTAACTTTATTCATTATTTTTTATACTATTATTTTTTACATTTTTCTATTAAAACGGTTAAATTTTTATCACCGCAAATTTATGTAACTTTTTCAAACCTTTTTATTTTATTTTATTTATTTTAAAATTATTTTACGCCAAAAGCTTTGATCTCTCACAATTTTACACTAAGGATTTCATTTAAACTGTTTGAGTTTCACTATCACACAAAAGTAACTTTTACCCTTTTTAAAAAAATGGTTAAGTTTTTTTCACTGTAAATTTATTTAACTTTTTTTATTTTTATTTTCTTATAAAATCATTTTATACAAAAAGATTTAATCTCTTACAATTTTATAGTAAGGATTTCATTTTAAACAGTACAGGTTTCACTTTCACACAAAAGTTTTAATATTCCTTTTTTCACATGGGCATGCCACCTTCATTTATTTTTACCATTTGATTTTTTTAACCACCAGATGAATACTACATGTTTCCTTTAAAAAATTTGTGTCTTTTAACTCCCGGCTCATGAACCCATAATTATTTGTAAAACATAAACTCATCGTATAATATTAAATATATTTTTATTGTCATTTTTTTCTATTATCGTTTTTAATATTATACCAATCTTCTAAGAACATCGTTATCGTTAATATAGTTATCGTTAATGGGCTTTGCTATTCCATATTCAAACTTATGGACTACTTATTTATATTTAATTATGGACTACTAATATTCAAACCTGCCATTTTAGTATGTCAGGTTAATTCAAAACTTTGGATTTATATGTAAAAATGTCATATTTGTCTATTATTGTTTGTATTATGTATGTAACACATTTTGCCATTCTTTTAAGAGCGTCGTCTCGATATTAATATATTTATTTATAGACATATTTCGTTATTTCTCCTAATACAATTATTTTAATAAATTTAAGTAATTTTTTTTAAAAGCACCCACATACGTAATGTCTCCCGGGCCAACGCCCGGGAGTATTGGGATTTGTGCAAAGAATAGTAACTTTTTCTTTTATTTTTTTTGTAGATCTCACATGTCCATTATTTTCTAATTATTACTTTTAACTTACATTTTTTACATGTTTAACTTTTTTTTCCTCATTATACATTTATTATCTTTGTAAATTTTTTTAATTTTATTTCTTTAAAATACATTTACACCAAAAACTTTGATCTCTTACATTTTGTACTAAGGATTTCATTTTAAATTGTAGACACCCATTAAACCTTTTTTATTTTCACACAAACTTTTTAAGGGAACATGTAATATTTTGGTTAGAAGATGGTAGAAAGAAATTAATATATCAAAGTCATCTTTTTTCTAGTATTATTTGTATTATGATCGCAACATATTTTGTCATTCTTATAAGAGGGTCGTTTATGTATAATATTTCGTCATTTCTCCTAATACCATTTTTTTAATAAATTTAGAAAATTTTCTTGAAAAGAAAGACATCAACAAACGTCATGTCTCTCAGGGCAACGCCCGGATGATCTCTCAAGATTAAAATTAAAATCTACTTAAGCTACAAGTCTCTGCAATATAAAACAAAACAGAACCATTTCTCGTTTTGTAAATCATTTACAATTAAACCCAAACACACTTTGATTAATTTGATCATACATACAACAAAACACTTCAGCAATGGCTACCATGAACAATTATGTGTTTACCCACAAATTATCTCAACCAACCAAACCATCCATTTCATCTCCATCCCCCTTGTTTCTTACTTCATCTAAATTCTTTAATAAATCAAGAAACAGTCACAATAATTATGATAAAGTACACCCACTTACTAAATCGGTTGCAAAAGACAGAGAGGTAGTTACAGAAAAGATTACCAGTTTAAAACAAGATGATGATGAAGAAGAAAATAAAAGTGAATTATTATTATCATTAGGGGAGAAGGAGGAGGATAAAGATGATGGGTTTGTGGGAAAAGCAATAAATGCTTCAATAGTTCTTGGTTTTGGTACTATTGCTGTTACTAGGTTGCTCACTATTGATCATGAATTTTGGCATGTGAGTTCTTATCTTTTCTTTATATATTATATTATGTATAATCTTTTGTTTTCTTAAAAAAAAAATTTTTTTTTTTTATGTAAGGGTTAGGGAAATGGAATTTCAACATGATAAATGAACTCATGTTGGATGGACTAAATACATTTTGAACCATCGACGTGGCTTTTATTGCGAAAATGCTCTTAGAGATTTATTATTAAATTGTGGAAAGCACCAAAATTGGAGTTAATTAACATTTGTCTAAGATCATGGCCTTTTCTAGTATTATCACCATTGTACCAGCTAGAATACATCAAAAATGGACATTTGCATACTTTGGATAACAGAGTTAGAACCATGGTTGTTGATATTTCATATTTAAGAATCTAGTCTTCTTTTATATATTTTAGCAGCAGAAAGCCAATATATTGGTTGCAAATTTAGTTGCATCCAGATAGATTGTCACTTTTGCATCTATATTACCAGTCACATTACGAACAATATTCTATTTAAAATTCTGTAAATAGCTCTGCAGTACAGGTGTTTCATAAAAGAGTTTACAATCAATCAAAACAAAATTTACAAAGCTGGAATAGTATAGAATTGGCAAACTTTAGCAGACCCAATTCATAAATGAGGCTTTCACTTCTATGTGAAACTGTTGGAATTTTTGTTATCTGCCTATTGATGCTTGAAAAGAAATTCAAGGATTTTGATTGTTCACATTTAACCTGGAATACTAATTCAGTTTCTTTTACTTTTGTCATATAGGGATGGACCCTTTATGAGATACTTAGATATGCTCCCGAGCACAATTGGATAGCATATGAAGAAGCTCTTAAACAAAATCCTGTATTGGCGAAGATGGTTATAAGCGGGATTGTTTATTCTTTGGGTGATTGGATTGCACAGGCAAGTTCTTTACTTCCAACCTTGTTCCATACTTTGTTTTTCTGCATGCGTTCCCATCATTCATTAATGTCATTTTTACTAATGGTTTTTGTGTTCCAAAAGTCCAATTGTTCATTTTATTCTTTTTAATGAATTTGGCAGTGTTATGAAGGGAAGCCACTATTTGAGTTTGACAGGACACGCTTGTTTCGATCAGGCCTTGTTGGATTCACTCTTCATGGTTCTCTTTCTCATTACTATTACCAATTATGTGAGGTAATATAGCTTTTTTTTTTTTTTTTTTCTTTCTATTTTCTGTCATTAATGTAGTAACCACCATTAAGGTGGTATAGTGGTATGGTGAGACCCGTTGTCCTCTCAAGAGGTCTCAGGTTCAAATCCCACTAGGTACCATTTCGGGGGTGCCCAAGGAAAAGGTTCAGCCTGGACACGGAAATACCCGGTTAGGCCCTGTACATCCGAGTCAAAAGACTCACCACCTGGGGGGAAGACTTCAGCCGTGAACTTTGTCATTACTATTGCGAGGTCTCGAATTCCGGACCTCACCTTCCTTGCTCTTGGGACAATTGCAACATACTTTTCTGATGTTATCTTTGTAACTGGTTTGTTGGAGCGGTCAGGGTGCCGCTCACCCTTTTTGTTCCCTATCCTTCAACAACTTTACCTATGTTTGTTTAAGATAAACTAAAACAATACTATCGTATGAGACGCTTATCTTTCATGATTAGGTGTGGTCATTCTGACTTATTTTCTTATAAATGGGTCAATTTAGGGTACAGTATATCTCTGATGAGCCACACAGGTAAAAGAAAAAATAGCTCAGAAGAAACGAGTGAAATAGGCTGAATTAAGGAAAAATTTTAGTGTGTAACTGCTTAAATCATTTTTACAATATATCTTATTCCTGAAATAAGATAACTTTTATAATAATAAATAAAAACTAAGATAAGATTTTCGACAAATGTATTGCAGGTCAACCGAATTCGACCTGCCACAGATACCTGTTTGACCCACTTCCCAGTTTGTCCAACTTGAACATTTTGCCACTCCTACTCATGTTGGATCTGCCAATGTATAATTAGCGAGACTATCAGATTTCTAGTTTGTTATTGGATAACTGGAGACCTTAGATGCATTTATTTTAAAATAAATTCAGGTTTTCTGTACATCTGTGTTGTGGTAATTAAGCCTCTCAAGGTGTCATATTGGGCTGTGCTTGATAAAGATTCTTTATAATTGTTTCAATTGATATTGTTTTACTGAATCATAGTATATGTTTTCTCTAGGCCCTTATTCCTTCCAAAGATTGGTGGGTAGTTCCTGCAAAAATAGCATTTGACCAAACAGTATGGTCAGCAGTGTGGAATAGCATCTATTTTGTGGTTTTGGGTTTGCTGCGGTTCGAGTCCCCTGCAAATATATTCAATGAACTCAAAACAACATTCTTACCATTGTTGACGGTAAGAAACTCTTTTACTATCCTCTGTTAAGAGTTGATTGGTGTGGTAGATGGCATAATGACATAATCTAGCTAGTAGTATATCCGTTTTAGCCTGTTGTTGTTTCTCCATTTGAATAATGTGTGAATAAATAAATATGCAACCCATAAATTTAGAGGTAGCGACTCCAACCCGTCTATCATGTCTATCTGGTTTTATTTTATTGGCAAAGGGTCAAACTGGTGACTTTTAAAAATATTGCTAATTATAAATGGTTAAGGGAAAAAAGAATATAAATACTGATGTTCTAAACCCGTTTCTTTGTAAAAAATTATATCATGTAATATTTTCAAAAGGTTGAATTCCGGAAACTGCAGCCAGTCCACACAAGGCCATTATGTGAAATTACAATCATACTCACCTAGTGGCTCGGATGGTCGCCCAACCAATTGATCCACCTGACCACCTCCATCCAACCTTCACCACTGAAAATTTCTAATAAAGTGGGTTCTTCCTTGATTCCAGTTAATTTATTCAGAATACATTGATTGTTCACATAAAATTAAGATAATGGACCAAGAATTGTCGAGGGGTTGTCTCTAACCAATCTAACCCACTTAACCCCACGTAAAGACAGGGGCTGAACTACATGATAAAAAACCAGGGGAATTGTTCCCTGTAACTTTGTAATGTTTAGGGCAAAAGCTTAGTTTCTAACAGTATGTTCAACCAAAATCTATATATGCCCTCTGCCCAAAACTGACCATGTCCTAGCCTCGTTGAAAATGTTGAACCAAGGATAAGCAAACATACTCTTATGTTGGGGCTTCTTTTATAATCTATTAATCTCTTATCTAGCTTACATATTTTTCGTTATTTGGTTTGGGATTTGAAGAAGTTTCAAACAACACACTTGTTTTATTTTCCGATTACACAGACAAAACAAATAAAATAATCAAATATTGATCTAAACTATAACAAATTTGATTTAAGAATTAAGATTAAACCTTTGTGGCTTTGTGTTATATTTAATTACCCCCTCCCCATTTACAATTTGCTTTTAGAAAAATAGAAATTAGAATAATGTGTGATAACATTCTTTTCTTTAAACTCACTTTGAACTGAACTTTTTTGACCCGATCTTATTTGACTTGTCTAACAACTGGCTCATATCACTTTCGTTCTTTATGGCACCGACCAATTATTTTCTCAGTTCGCCACTGCTTAAATATTTACACGTTTTCACTCAAACCCACTTTATTCTATTGCCTGACCCGCTAATTTTGCTACCTCCAGACAAATTGAAGAAGTCTCATGTCATCGCGAATTCGACTCTAGTGAACCTTTTTATTTAAGTTTTGTACTATGGTGTTCGACCTTTGGCCGCATGATATGATCCCACATCGGCCAAGTATGTGATTGGTCGGTGGTTTATAAGCCTAGGTGTCCCTCCTCCTTTGAGCTAGCTTTTGGGAGTGAGTTCTACACCAATTGATACAAATCCATCCCATAATAGGCTCGCATCATGCCATAAGCTAAGTGAAGAACTCACTCCCAAAAGCTAGCTCAAAGGAGGAGGGACACCTAGGCTTATAAACCACCAACCAATCACATACTTGGCCGATGTGGGATCATATGACCGCATAAACCAATGGACCCGGGTTGACCAACATACTAACTCGAAGCAGATAGAACCCTTATAATAAGAAACATGATTTCTTTTTTGTACAGACATGCTGCACACACCTTTCCTATTTATCAGGAAAAGCTAGGGAAGCTACTGTAAAAGCTGCCCGACAACATGTTGACTACCAAAGTAGCCTGTTGTATCTGTGCAGAGGCAGGGTGGGGGCAATATGGGCACTTGTCACCATCAAGCTTTTTCTAGTTATGTAATATATTTCGAGAAATAGAACACAACTGGTGATAGAGTCCTTAGGATTCAATTTCAAAGGCCCTGCTTACTTGCTTAGTTTCGCAAGCATTTGTCATTGTCAGTCAACTAAGTTTAGGGTAGCATAGTTAGGAGAGTGATAATGCAATGCCCCCTTGGATTATATCTCCCCTTGCTCTGCCTCTGCTCTTGTTTGAGCAGGCCCGATGTTGCACATATGTTCTATACTTAAATTCAAACATTTGAAATTTGAAAAACACCGGCTAAATTTTTAATGCTATTCAACTGTTGAAAGAAAGTTTTGTTGATTGATACCTTATTTGATAGGCTGGATGGAAGCTATGGCCATTTGCACACCTAATAACCTATGGGGTGATTCCTCTTGAGCAAAGACTTCTTTGGGTGGATTGTGTGGAACTGGTATGGGTGACAATACTGTCGACGTAAGTATCTCCTCTCAACCAGTTTTCAATGTTCTTTCTTATTTTTTACGAGTAGTTCAGTTGGTAAGGTACATCTAGACACTAGACCAATTCTGATAGGAGAGCGTGATTTGAATGGGTTTTTTTCATCAGGTATTCTAACGAGAAATCAGAAGCACGGATTTCAGATGCAGTATCAGACGTAGACCCAAGTTCTTCATCAGACAAACAATAATTATATTCTTGATCGGTTTGACATCTACTTGCATCTTTTATGGAGACATGTATAAACTTTGCATGAAGTCCTTACACAACTGGTCTGTTAAAGATTAAAAAAAAATAAAATGTTGATATGTAATGTAGCGTAAATATGTTGTATTTGTCACACACGGGGGCATATTATATCGGGTATCATCATGTCAGATACCAGTATATATGCATAAAAAGTTGTATGTTACATAGTCTCCAACCATTAATTTGGAGAAATTAGAGACTTGAATTGTGTATGGGTTCCCAATTTGTGATTATAAAGATGATTCAAAAGCGTTTGTCTAACCTAACTAGCTGCATAGTCAAGTGAACACACTGCCAAGCTCGATCTCAAATCTGTCTTATGTGATTTTTAATCATATTAACGTTTTTCTTTAGAAACAACCTATTAGAAATGGGCATGGTTAATGAAAGTTCATCAGAACTTAATTGTTTAATATAGTCATCTAGACGAACCCCATTAGATACTGATGATCATTTCAATTCAATGGGAACTCCCCATCTAACCATGAACTCAAGACGAAGAGTCAACATCCAAAGAGATTTAGGAAGAATGATTTGCAAACTCAATTTTTCGTCATTTTTCATTATGTTTTCCTCGTCATATTCTTGTATTCTTTCTTACATTCTCTTTATATCTCACTATCAAGCTAGCTCGTTTGATAATGATTATATCTTAGTTAATGTGTGTTCATCGGCATTTTAAGTTTTTCGGCGAATTTTCTGGCCACTCAGCCGGAGAATATGAAGATGATGACAATTGATAAAGTAAATTTCAATTTTCGTTCCTGAACTATTCACGTTTTGCACTTTCAGTCCATCATGTGTTTTGCACGTGTAGGACTTAACGGCTGAAACTTAACACCGTTTGCCCAAAGGATGTCAATTGAAAAATTCTGCCAATTTTAAGGTTAAAGTTGTAATAAAAAACGTTAGGGATGAAAAGTGCAAAATCTGCCAACTTCAGGGACGAAAAGTGTAATTACCCTTTTTAAAAAAAAATGAAATTATAGCTTTTAATTCCCAACTACTCGTAATTACTTTTATGGCATATCTTCCCCAATCAACACAGTTAATGTCACTACTTATCATCCACAACCAATTAATCTCATTAATCACCAAGTCAATCATCTCATTTACACCCAAAACACAATAAATAAAAACACACATTAACTAATCACATCAATTATTTTGTATATATAAGTTAACTAAAGATTATATTAGGAATAAGGAAAGTAAACATTACACAACCTTCAAAAAGAAGTTATAGTTTTTTACCTACCAACTACTCAGAATTACTTGCATGACCTATCATCCAAAGGACCAAAACCAACATAGTTAATGTCATTATTTATCATCATCAACTCAACTATCTAAGTTACACCTAAACACAACAAAAAAAACACACATTAACTAAACACATCAATTACACTATATGTACACAATAACTAAAGATAATATTAGCAATTGTGATAGTAAACAGTACACGACCTTCAAGATCATTTTTTGAAAAATAAACTATAGCTTTTACCTATCAAATACTCGCAATTACTTCCATGACCTATCATCCTCAACCAACATAGTTAATAACATTACTTATCAAGTTATCATAACAAACCCAAACATCTCATTTAAACCCAAACACACACACACAAAAAAAAACTAAATACATAAATTACATTGTATATACATACATACACTATACACCTCATATTCTCTCTCTTTCTAAGACTTTTCCTATTTCTTTCAAAGATTGGTGGGTAGTTCTTGAAAAAATTGCGTTTGACCAAACAATATGGTTAGCAGTGTGGAATAGCATCTATATTGTGGTTTAAGGTTTGCTACGTTTTGAGTCCCCTGCAAATATATATTCAATAAACTCAAAACAACATTCTTTACACATTAGTTAAAGATAATATTAGCAATGGGGAGAATAAGCATTACACAACCTCCAATATCATTTTTTTGAAAAAGAAAATTTAGCTTTTACTAATCAACTACTTACAATTACTTCCATGACCTATCATTCCTAACTAACATAGTTAACACCATTATTTATCATCAGCAACCCAACCATCTCATCTATATCTATACTTATATACTATATAATAAAGAAAATATCCCCCATGTTGAAAGATACATGAGGGAAAATGACTAAAATACCCTTATTGAGTATATAATACTACCAGTCCTTTTTCTTTTAAAATATCCACATTAACCCTTTAAATCAATTACTTTTACATTAATTATCTAACATCATTGACGCCGCCGCTACCACCAATAGTCGTCCCCCACCACCACACCGTCACTGACACAAAAACCGCCGCATTGCGCAGGTAATATGCTATTTTATACTTAAAAAGAAACAAAAAAAAACCATTAACTAAACATATATATTACATTGTATATTCACATTAACTACGGATATTATTATCAATGGGAAAATAAGCATTACACAACTTCCAATATCAATTTTTAAAAAATAAATTATAACTTTTACCTATCAACGACTCGCAATTACTTTCATAACCTATTAGCCCCAACCAACCCTGTTAATGTCATTATATATCATCACCAACCCAACCATCTCATTTATACCTAAACACAATAAAAAAAAACACATTAAGTAAACAGATTAATTATAGTGTATATACACATTAACTAAAGATAATATTAGCAATTGGGAGAGTAAATATTACACAACCTCCAAGATCATTTTTTGAATAATAAATTATAGCTTTTACCTACCAAATAATCGCAATTACTTACATGACTTATCATCCACAACCAACATAGTTAATGTCATTACCAAGGTTGTAAATTCGCTTTTCGGTATCGTCTCGGTCGACCACCGAAAAGCAATATATCGGGGATATATCGTCTTGGTAGTAAGCCGAGATCCGATATCTCGCCGACATATCCGCCGAGATAACCGAGATTTACAACACTGGTCATTACTTACAATCTCCAACCCTACCATCTCATTTACACCCAAAAATAAAAAAAAACACACACACATTAACTAAATACATTAATTATGTTATATATACACACATATACTATACATCTCATATAGATAGCTCCTATTCCTTTCAAAGATTGGTGGGTAGTTCCTCAAAGTTGCGTTTGACCAAATAGTATGGTTAACACTATGGAATAGCATCTATTTTGTGGTTTTCGGTTTGCTAAGTTTCTAGTCCCCTGCAAGTATCTTCAATAAACTCAAAACAACATTTTTTACACATTAACTAAAGATAATCTTTGCAATGGAGAGAATATGCATCACACAACCTCTAAGATCATTCTCTGAAAAAGAAATTTGCTTTTACCAACGAACTACTCGCAATTACTTTTATAACCTATAATCTCCAACACAGTTAATGTCATTACTTATCATACCAACTCCAACCATCTCATTTTCGCCTAAAAAGACACATTAACTAAAGATATCAATTACACTATATATACACAATAATTAAAGATAACATTAGCAATGGGTAGAGTAAGCATTACACAACCACCAAGATCATTTTTTGTAAAAGAAAGTATATCTTTTACCTACCAATTACTCGCAATTACTTCCATGACCTATTATCCCCAACCAACACAGTTAATGTCATTACTTTTCATCACGAACCCAACTATCTCATTTACACCCAAACACCCACAAAAAGCACATACGCTAACTAAACACATCAATTACACTGTATAGACACATTAACTAAAGATAATATTTGCAATATGGTGAGTAAATATTAAACAATCTCTGAGATCATTTTTTGAAAAATAAATTATACATTTTACTTACCAACAACTCACATTCTTGCATGACCTGTCATCTTCAACCAATACAGTTAATGTCATTATTTATTGTAAGTGCACATCTATGTCAATAGCAGTCTAGATTGTTTGGGCTTATAATGTACTATGTCTTTGTAATGTGATTGTCATTAATGAACTTTGTATTATGCATAGAATACTAGATTAAGTTTAAGTATTGAATGTGTAATAATCTACTAAGGATGAAATGCGACCTCGCATTTCATCACAGGAATACGAACCCGTATTTGCTGGGACAAATACGAGGCTAGAGTACAATTATGAGGTCGTAGTTGAGTCGAGCTAGGCTCTGAATTACGACCCCGACGTGCTGAAGCCTTTTTAGGTGTTTTCCTATAAATACCGAACCCTAACAGAGTTTAGGGTTGAACATTTTTCGAATTATCAAGCAGATATTGCAGGGTTGGTCATCAAAGGATTTCCGCTAGTCTGAAGAAGACCTGCGAGGCAACAGATAATCTAGGGGCTTCGTTGTTGATCACCAGGTTATAGAGAGGGATTCCGCACCTCTAAATAACTGAAGCAAGCTATTGACGATCCGTTCCAGGGGTCCTACAAGTGGTATCAGAGCCTCTTGGTTTAATACCAGAAGGTTATAGCTTGTTGGTGATAGACAACTTCGATTTAGGGTCGTTTAGATGTGATTCTTTCACGAGTTTACGCCCGAAAATCTTGTTCGTGACATATTTTGGTGTTTGCAGCAGCCGAAGGTGTTAATTTTGGCTTTTAGGGTTCGATTTCAAGAGAATTAAAGGGATCATCATCGTTTGCGTCCTCACGGTCTCGTATTAACTCATCCAGCTCGTATTTTCGACCTGGGTAGCTAATTACGACCTCGCCAGTTCAATTGCGACCTCGTATTTTGTTTGCGATCTTGTGAGCTCAATTACGACCTCGCCAGTTCAATTACGACCTCGAGTGACTAATTGAGACCTCGTATTTTTTTACGACCTCGTGAACTTTTACGACCTTATTTATTTTTGAACAGTTCGTGAATTTTGCTAGCTCGGAGAAAATGACGTCTCAATTACATGCAAACTATCAATTTTTGCTGAATCAATTGATTCTAATGGATCATGAAACCGGAAAGGCCAACTCACCGCCCAAGTTGATAAGCCTAGACAGATATTTCAATTGGAAGGGCAGATTCGAGTCATACTGTAGATTGATGGATGTTCGAATGTGGATTTGTATTACCAATGGTTATGTTCATCCAACAGTGCCAGGTGACAAAGAAATTGCTGGTTCAAGTGGTGGAAAGCTGGCTTTGTATGAACAAATGGACGTCGATAAAAAGAAAGACTACGAGGCTGAAAGTAAGGCTTTAGGATCACTTCGAATGGCTCTTCAAGAGGAATTTCTGCATCTGTTTGAAAAATATGAAACAACAAAAGGCTTATGGGATGCACTCAAAGAGCATTGTGAAGGTGACGAAGATCTCAAGAAGAGTAGGAAAGACTTGCTAAAGAAGAAGTATTATGTTTTTACTATCTTTAAGGATGAATCTCTTGATGAGACGCTGGTTCGTTACAGTCATTTGCTGGTTAAGCTTGCTTACTTTGGGTATATTCCTGATCCAGAAGATGTCATCGAGAAGTTGTTGGAGGCACTACCAATTAAATGGGAAGGATTTATCACATCTATCCAACAAAATCCCGAATTCAGTAAATGGACTCTGGAACAGATTATTCGAAAGCTGAGAAGTCAAGATATGAAACGAAAATCGAAGGAAGCAGGTAGCAGTGATTTTGTTCAGCGCCCTGAACTTTATCATAGCAAATAAAGCGTTCCTTCTGTAAGATCTTCAAGTGGAGGGGTTACTGCCTTCTACAGTGGAGATGATGAGAGAAAAAAGATGACGATGGATTCTGACAACAACTTGTTGTATGTAAGTTCTCCGGAATTAGCGATTGTTGTTCATAATGGTAATCAGAATAGTAGTTCTCCAAGTTCGGGTTTAACAGGTATGCCGATGAGCATAAGATCTGCTGAGGGACATCTGGGCATGCTCGCTTCTTTTGTGTCGACTCATGAAAAGTTGATTGGAGGGAAACTGACTGATCCTGAACTGGTTAGGGAGGATTACAAGCAAGTTGATCTAGATGATCTGGAAGAATTGGACCCAATTAGCTATGTTAACTTTGAGAGTTCAGCGTTTCACTGATAGAACTGGAAGGAAGGTTGTTGACGGCAAAGTAGGGTTTGACAAGACTAAGGTGAAGTGTTTAACTGTGATGGCTTTGGACATTTTGCTCGTGAGTGTCAGAGACCAAAACGGGATAACAATTCAGCTACAGGTCGTCAGAACTTCAATCAAGGTGGTTCTATTGCTGGTCAGAATTCAGGGCGTCAATATGCTAATACTGGAAACAGAAGCTCAGGAAAAACGGATAACTCGAGAGCTTTGGTTGTTCAAAATGATGTTACATATAATTAGGGTTCTACTAGTGCCGATGATCAGAATCATGCATTCATGGCAGAAATTCAAGACTTTGATGGAGGGATGAACGATCTTGTTGATAATTCATTCGACTATACATTGTATGCCAGCACGGATGATCATGATAGTTTTCATCAAAAGGTAGAAGAGGAACCTGAACCGTCAGATCCAGTAAGAGCTGAGGTTAAAGAAGCTTCCACTAAAGCTGAAACTATTTCAGACTCACAGAAGAAAGACAAAGATGTAAAGATTGAGATACCTAATAATTTGAGCACAGAAGAGCTTGTTAAGTTTGTTGCTGATCTTGAAGCACCGGAACAACAGGTAAGTCTTTCTTTACATGCTTTTGTTTCTGTGTGTAACCATAGCATAGGTTTATCTAGGGAAATAACTGATTTTAAAAGGGAAATTGAATTAGCTAAGACCCGCCTAAATGATGCTAAAGAATATCTTAATCGGATAAAATCTGAAGAAGATAGATTTGAGTCCCTTAGGGTAGAATATGCACAGTTACTGGGCATAAAACAAGTGCTTGATGAAAATTTTGAAAGGGTGGTTAAAGAAAGTGCTAATAAAGATAAGGAATTAGCAGATTCTAAGGTACAAATTGTTGAACTATGTGGCAAATTGAACAAAGAGAGACATAGAAACTATGATAGGACACTTTAGAGATGCTAAATCTAAAGGTGAACAACCTAGTTTTGTCCAGAAATATAATGCTGTGCCACCACCTTTTAGTCACAATTATGATAGTTTTCGGAAGTTGACCTTAGAAGAGTCAAACAAAACTGTTTCCGAAAATGTGCCTAAGACTACTCTTGCTGAGACTAAATCTAGTAATGTTCCTGAGACATCTAAGTCAGGGGAATCTGAGAACAAGACTAGTGAACCTAAGGCTCACTCAGACCTAAGTGAAGCCAACCAATAAGTGGATAACAAATTAAAGGGTGTTGAAAAGGATGTTAAGATGGAAACAATTGTTTACTTCACTTTAAAAGGTAGTGAGAAAGTGTTTTCAGAAAAAGAGTCAGATTTAAATGGAAAATATCCTAAAAATAATGATCAAATTTGGAGTCTTGATGAACCCGTAAAATCTGAAACTTTGCCAAAACCTTGTAAGGATCTTAAAGATAAAAATTTCAAAAAGGTTTTTGTTCAAACTTCCACAATTGATGTAGAAGGTTTGAGTGTACAATCTGAAACACCTGAACAATTTGCTGAAAGAAAAATTAAAGAAATGTTATCCATTGATCGTGGTCCAAAGGTTCAAACAGTGAAAGGGTATGCTTCCCCCATTAAGGCCCCAACTACCTGGGAAGAGGCTTATTCTACACTTGAATACATAGATGAGTTAAGGGGTCATGGGGTTCCGGTGCCTAAGATAGTTCATGGTGATGTATCAAAGAAGGCTTCTAAAAGGTCATGTTTTAAATGTCGTGAGGTAGGTCACGTGTCAAGTTGTTGTCCTTATAAGAAGAACAAATCTAGGATGTCACCTGAAAAATCTAGAGGTAGTATGGATTCTAGTGAAAACAGTGGGTCTTTGCATAGCATATCCATGAAAGATTACAAGAATAAATATTATGAGGAATATGATAAGAGAAATCCTGATAGTTTAGCTGCTAGAAATTATGTGAGATTTAGAGAATTAGAGAAAAACAGCATGACAAATAATGATAAGTCTAAAAGTGTCTTCTTTAAAGAAGGTTCTAGTAATTCAGGTCAATCAAGTAATTGGAGATCAAATTCTCCACACAGGATGAAGGCGAATGATGCTTATTATGACATGATTATCTCTAATGTGCAGTCTAACCTAGTTGATCGTTTTCAGCGACATAGTCCTAGGAGGTTATCCTCATCGTCTCATGAGAGGATGTCTAGAACTCAAAAGGATTTGAGGGGTAACAACCAGAGGCTGCCTACTGACAGGAGGCCTAGTGGTTCCCTGAGTCGTCATCCTAGTGTAGGAAGAAGTTCACGGACTTTACCTAGAAAAGGACCCGGCGACAGCTCAACTGCTAAACCAACTAAAGCATGGGTTCCTACTGGTGGTTATTGGGTAGATATGGTTTCTGATAAGGAAAATGAAAGACCCAAAGTCTATAAGGCTAAGGGTCCTTCGAAAAACTAATCTGTTTGTGAATATGCAGTAGCTACTAAGGAAAACTGCAGGTTTATGGTTTGTTAATAATGGAAGCTCCAGGCACATTATGGAAGACAAGGGTCTACTAACGGAGTTTACTCCAGTTAGAGGATCGTATGTCTGTTTTCTTGATTCCAAAGGCGGAAAAATGTTCGGTGTTGGAAGAGTTGTTAAAGGAAATATTTTAATTGATAGTGTTAACTTTGTTGAAAAACAGGATCAGAACCCATTACCAGGCGTATGAGTGTCTAAAAAGGACTTAAAAAAGGAAAAAGTCGATCTTATTCATTATACTTTAAAGGGTAGTGATCGAGTTTTTACCAAGAGGGAAATTTCAAGATTTTGCTTTCCTCGGGTTTTGATTGACAAAGTATGGAGTGTTGAAGTTAACAAAGAGGATTGCAATCGTGCCAATCCAAAGGTTGTGCCTCTTGTGTTGACTCCTGAACAAGAAGATATATGCAGATCTCATGAACAAGTAGTCAAGGACTTTGAATATGTGTTAGATGGACGAAAAAGGAAGATCCATGAAACTCATGATCATTGTTCCAAGAGGACTTGTTCAAATTAGTTTTTTTTGTAATGAACTCAGTACTCTAGAAGATCATGTCTAAATGATGATCTATAGTACATGTTTTTATCGTTTATGCTTTTGTTTTATGTAATGGGATATGTTTTATGTTTGTTCCAGAAGTGCACTAATCTAATCACAGGGATGAAGAGATTGGTGTTCTTAAGGAAAGAGGCATCTGTGAATCTCAGTCTTCGAGGAGATATGAGAATACACTACAGCTAGTGAATGCTTATTCATAGGCTCAGATGATTACGGTTAGACATTCCTTTATACTCTTGTAAAGGACACTAAATTCACCATATCCATTACCAATAATCCTGTTAAGCACATTAGGACTAAGCACGTAGACATAAGATTTCATTTTATACGTGATTGTGCTGAAAAGAAATTAATAGTCCTAGAAAAAGTGTCGAGTAACTTTAATTTAGCTGATCTGTTCACTAAGGCTCTCGAGCGAACTTGTTTCGAGTTGCTAGTCCAATTGATTGAAATGAGAAATCTATAGTTTAGCTTTTAAAATAAAAATGAGAAAAATCATAAAAGAAAAAGAAAATAATAAAAAGGAGTAAGGTCATTGCATCAAGAAAATTAGACGTGACGATACTTTAGCTTTTAAGCCTACTTAATTGTACTCTAAAATTACTTTGTTCAGTGATACCATTATATGATGTATCGATAGGCACAAAGTACCAAAGTTTCCTTATCATCTGAACTTTAATGTATACGATGTTCTTATGGGAAACATATTCAGATATATTGCTGAGAATGCCTGTTTTTCAAATGATTAGATCTGGTCCTTAAATCTTACGAAAGATCTAGCATTGTAATTATGTATATTTGGTTGTTATATAGAAGTTCTCGGGTACATACATGTGTGTATTGCTATTCGGATGTATATTTGTGACAAGATATGTAAATATCTTAAAATCTTTTGAAAATTATGGAGCTAATGTAGCCTTTGAGATTCGGACAAGTAAGTCCTTGGGGTGTCTTTGTATACCTAGCCTACCTAAAGCTTACAACTTGGGATATGTTGTCAGAAAGTTCGCTACATGGGTCTCATCGAAAGTCACGGGTTTTCATCAGCGCTTTAAATGATGTCACAAATATGCAAGTACTTAGCATTATGCAATGTTGGGTATATTTCCGTACGTGAGTCAAGTTATGTCGCTTTGCGTGTGAGGAATCACCGACCTATCACCGCTGGCTTGATTCTTAAAGATCGTCTCCCTATAGTTACCAAATGTCTTAATCTTAGTGCTTGTGTTGATTTTGAGATTATATCTGAATATGGGTCACTTAACTTCGCAAACTTGATTAAGTGGCATATTAGGCTACTCGGGTTACATGGTGACTGTCCTTGGCTAGGGTATGTCGAAAGTGTCACAAACCAAAAAGGAAACTGGAAGTACCAAGTGTTTAAGAGGACAAAATATTGGTATTCGTTTTTGGATCAATGTTCATAACTAATAATAAGAGAATTATTTCTCGCTTGTAGGCTTATGTAACATGCTAATCTGATCTAATCGGCAATTACTTTAGCTCTTGTATCTATGTTATTTGTTTATGTTCAATGTGTGTGTGTGTAATGTTTTTCGTGAAAATGTGTATTTTTATTGTTGTTGTTGTAAAAATAAAAGTTCCTATTGCATGAGAGACAAAGTCAGAATAGAATCTAGTTTCCAAGAGGACTCAACTATGTTCTGTAAGGAACACTGAATAAACAAATAGGGTAGTTATGCGATAGTGAAATGATCAAAAGGTAAAAGAAAGTTTGTCATATTAACAGAATACGAGTTTAAGGAAAAGAACACAGAGTTGTTGATTTCAATAAACAGATATTAAGTTAATTATTTTGTTTTAATCTTAGAAAGAATATTTTCTTAAGAATTGACATTGAGTTGTTTATAGTCTTGAATTTAATCTTTAAAGGAACTGTTTTGATCTTTAGAAAGAAGGTTTTCAAAGAATGAACACAGAGATGATTCATAGTTTGAGATCAATCTTTAAAAAAAAACTTTTTGTTGAATTAAAAAGATTTGATACAGAGATGTCAAATAATTTTGATTGTGTATGTGCTAAGAATGAAAGTGCTAAGCAGTGAATTATTCGACCTCAATGTGACTTAGGTAAAATAATAGACTGGTAAGTATATTCAATTTATCTTGAAAATTCATTTCTTCAGATTGTATGTTATTACCTTGAGAAGATGTGATGCTTGTTTGATGAGATGTGCATGATAGCAAACAGATGTTTAATTTTGTAGGTTATCAAGCAAGATCTCAACATGGAGGCGAGAAAGATGAATACACACGGATGTATAGGTCATTTTATGCATAACAAAGATAAATACTAGTATGATGAGACAATCATAGAGGTATTTATAATTGTTACTTTGTTCAACCAAGATGTATGCTGGTATGATAAGGTAATCATAAGAGTATTACGTATGGTTTGTGATTTTTGCATGTCTAAGATCATGGATGTTTTATCCCATTTTAAGACCCTAGACAAAAATTATGATTTCTTCATGCAAAAGTATAAGTAATTAGGTTTCAGTCAGATGTCTTTACAGTGTTAAAGCCATGTGATATTTTGGAAAACGGAATTTATATAGATTTGCATAATGAAATTGATGTCAAATGGAAGACCTCAGGGTAGGTTATCCATTATCACCATAGAATAATAAGACAGGGTTATTAAGATTCTAAATCCTTGATACTTATCAATAATCTATGTGGAAGACCTCAGGGAAGGTTATCCATAAGTATCCTTAGAATGATAAGACATGGATCTTAAGATTCTAGTTTGTGTAAAGTTGATAGATAAACAAGGAGTTTATAGGTCATGATTTGTACACAATGAGACAGTGTTCTCAAGGTGTATTTGATAATTTGTAGTTCTAAACTAAGATAAGGCTGTAACACCCTGACTACGGCGGAAACACGAGATGCCACAGAACGACATGGTACAAAAGATTAAATGGAAAACATCTTAATTAAAGTCTTAAAACCATTCCAAATTAAACGATTACATAGTTCAAAGTAAAGTGTTAAAAATCATAACATAAGTCCAAATCCGAATAAAAGATAAACTTGTTTGCATTACAAGTCTTCGTTCACCATGCAAACACAAAGTCCAAAAGCGGTCCATAAGCAAACCTACTGCTCTAAACCTGAAAAGCATGGAGAAAAAAGTGTCAACTACGAGAGTTGAGTGAGTTCATAGGTTTTTAACTAATACAATAAGCATATATACACATCATCACAAAATAAATTAGGAATCACCAATTTCCATGTACATTTCCAATTCATCCTTTGATAATCGTTCGTTCAACTCAATTTTAACCCATGTAAATAAATCCTTGTCATATGACCACAAGGGTCTAATTCCATTATCTTAGATGAGTATATACTTGAGCCACTACTACTACCATTTTATTCAAGTCCGATTACAATCCAATAATTCAATTCATAGCACAAGCTGTCAATCAAGTGCCGTAATATTAATAACAATGATAATAATGGGTCGTGCCATGGAGACGCCCGATTATCTTAAGGTAGTTAGAACACCCGGGGGCCAGACTAGAAGTGGAGGTTGTCACGAAGGCAACCAACCTTCCAACCGTACGCTTTGGGTGGGCGGACGAAACCTAGTTGCGCAACTAACTAACTACAGGCGTCCACTTTCGGAGTAAATAGTAGTGTACCGAACGCCGCGGTTTGACAGAACTCAAGCTCATCACATAAATCCTTTATTATCATTTCATACTCATATATCAAGACTCATTTCATATAACAAACTCTCTTTCAAGAAACATTGCATATATAGAAAGTAGTTTCATTTATCATGCTTTTCACCCCGAAAGTAAAACACATAAAAGAGTTTGAAAGGGGGCTATGACTCACTTGATTTGAGAGTAATGGGGGCTGATCAAATACGAGATGTGTGCCTAGTGATGTCGTTCCCCAAGCAAGCCTAAACCATGGTATTCAAATATACACAACGTAAGTGCGTGTTACATGAACTAGTGAACTAGATCATGAGATTTATGCTAGTAGGCTTGCCTATCTTTGGTTGTTACTTAATTATGGAATCAAAGTGTATTATGATGTTCAAGATGTTTGGTTAAATTGGAATTGATGGTAAGAGTAGTTTTTGCGTTAAGCGTTTTTGCGCGTTTGTTGGAATTTTGGTAATTCGGCTTTGATTCGCGAGATTTCTTTTGCACACTTTGCTTTGTACTATTATTTGATATTGGTACAGTAGTATTTTGGATTTTAAAATATATTTTCTGATCTATATTAATTTCCTTGATTTATTATTATTTTAATTAATTATTTATTCCATTTATTCATTAATCAATTAAATAATTCCTTATAATTATTCTTAGGTTTTTAAATTACCTTTAAAATTTATAGATAATTATATTTTGATTATCTACTGAGTATTATGCTTTTAAACTTGTAATATTATTTATTTATTTATTTAAGCTTTATTACTTATTTATTTAATAATAGTGATTAATTAGTGATTTTTAACTTAGTTAGTTATCTTAAATTATGTAAAACTTGGTTCTTTCCTTGAAATTACTTTTCTCCAGTAGGTTTAAGTTATTTTAATCCTATTTATGTGATTTTGTCCAAGTTCATGATTTATATAATTTATTATTGATTTATTTATTCCTTAAAATCCCTTTTAAATTCACTAAATTATAAAAACACTTAGAAATCATCACAAGAGCTTTTGTCTAAAATCCCAGGCCCTTTTTAGGCAAATTTTATCAATAAAAATTTGTAACCATTCAATCTCTCTTGTGTTCTTATAATTTGAGGACTTTTAAACATAAAATCGTTTACCGAAATAGTGATTTTTGCCTCATTTCTTAACCAATTTAAATGCTTCAAAAGGGATTTTTGTTCTTATTTCATTTTGTCCAGAATTTCCATCATATTTTGATGACCTAAGTCGTGATTGTGGTGGTGGTGTGCTATGTGCAATTTTGTGCTTTCGGTTGGTGATTATTTGACCCGAAAAGACTATTTTTGAGCTTATTCTTGCCATGCATCAAATGACTTGAGTTTTATACTTTTAATATGTCATATTTCCAGTATGTTCATCACATTTTCATGGTCATATAGTTATGGTGCATGTGTGTGCTCAAAATGCATTTTAACAAGTTTTCGGTTTTCGATTTCAAGCCTATTTTGCCTTGTTTGGTTCCATAATCATATTTTTGTTATTACCATAATTTTTCCAGAATATTAACTTTGATTTCAACACATTTTTCACTTATGACAAGCCTAGCTTCATCTCATAATCCAAACAATAATCCAACCTTCTTAAATCTAGCATATAAGCACTTAAATCAATACCTTTTAACATAAAGCTTTAACTATCAAAAATCCATCATCATAAAAATATATTTTTCATGAAATATTCCAGAAATATATATACAAATATTTATACATCATGTTCATCTTTTTATATAAAAAGTTACTTTACAATCTATCAACACATATCCACCTTTTTGATGCTAGCTTTTATAGATCCAACACTTATCAATAAAATCTATATTTTTATAAATATTTCTAGAAATATTACTTTCATAATATGTATGAATATAGCCATCTTTCAAAGGAAAAATCACATCAAAGACTATTAAATTTATATCCACACTTTTGGGTCTTAAACTAGTTTAATCCTTGGATCTTTCTTCATGGATTCAACATGCATGAGCATGGAAAGAAAGATCCTATCAACTTTGCCCTCATCAAGTGTATATTCAAAAGAAAACATGAAGGAAACACAATCTTTTGTTAAAACCTTTTTAATATAAACAAGAACAAGATTAATCTAATAAAGAGATGAAGATATATACCCTTGAAGAACACTTTTAGATGATGAAAATGGCAGAAATTTCGTGGCCTATACCCTTCAAAATACCCTCAATCTAGCCTTGAATTAACCCTTAATCTCTAGCTTAATCCAACCCTTGCTTAGCCTAACTTAAACCCTTATTATTATCAAGTATTAAGGTTGATTGTTGTTGGTTTTCTTCTTGTTTCTTGGCTGCCGAAAAAGAGAGAGAAAAGGGAGAGAAGAAGAGTGTTTTTGAGAGAGAATTGATTAGTGTGTGTGAAATGGGAGTGTAGTGTGTGTTGGAGTGGTGAGTTCCAAGACTTAAGGCATGCAAAATTTGAAATGGAGGGATGTATGTGTGTGAAGGGGGGGCCGGCCTCATGGGGGGGGGGATTTGGAGGGGTTTTACTTTTTTTTTTTATATAAAATTTGTTGTATAAGTATAAGTGTAGGTATATGTTAAGTGTGGATTTAATTTGTAAGTGTTTTGTTAGTAAAATATAAGTAATTGGTTGTTTTAGTTAGGAATATGTATATGTGTGTATAAGTCATGTATATTTATGTGTGTGGATATATTTTTGTATTTTTAGTTGGTTACATAGGTCATTGGTTGTAAATTTGTATTAATTTTTAAGCTTATATGCTTACTTATTAAGTTTTCGACGCTTTTACGTACATAATACGTCCAATTATATTTTTAGTTGAAAATTTTATTTATCATGATCATATCCTCTTGATTTGGTTTTATTTTTGATTTGTTGGGCAATCCATAAGAATTTTGGTTGGTATCTCAATTTGCGAGCCTTAAGTTATTATTATCGTATCGATTGATCACCTCTAAAAATTTTTGTTCCGAGGTACTTTCATTAGGAAATTCTTTTACATATCATTAGCTTTAGATTACTAATTTGGGGCATTACCTACTAGCTTCAAGTATAACTAGGGCTTGCGGGAACGTAAACAACCTAACTAGCACATATATAATATTAAAAGTACGGTTGTTACAAAGGCCATAAATGAATATGACTTATAATAATAAAGAAGAACGAAATTAGGAGAAGAAAATGAAAAATGTAGTTCTAGATGAACTCATTGCTAAGATAGCAATGAAATAATGAAGAATAACATTATTATGTATGTTTTTAAGCTTGTATGTGCAGATATTAGCACAAGGAAGCATAATGATTTTTACATGTCTCTGTATCTTCAAGACATTGAGACTTAGAGACAAAGAATTGCTTTAGAAATAGGTTCCATGTTCCTGAAGTTTGAGCTTCAAATTTCAAAGTTTCTGGTTTTCATGGAAGTCAACTATTACAGGATTGATTGTTGGAAATTCAACTCCTCTATCACATACCAGTTATGCAAGGCGAGCAGGGACTCGAAGTATGCTTAATTCGGAGAGATTTATCGTTGAGGGGGAGAACTTGTTAGGTCCAGATATTCTGGACTCGCTCCAGACGAAGATATGTTTACTGGACTTTGTCCTGATAAAGAGTTTGGAGCCCTCTGAAGATTTGTCCAGAAATTATGTGAAGACCAGTGAACAACTTACTTGTACAGAAATCTGGATTCCACCAAATTTGTTCACTGGACTTCTCTTCAGTCAAAGATCATCTCACTGAAGAACATTCTCACTGAAGTTGAAGGCTGAAGTCTGAAGAAAGAAGTCTGACAAAATAGTGGAGCTCACTGGAAGACTTACCTCCTCCTGACTGGAGTCCTTGTCAGTGTTCTAGACCTTACAAGTCTGAACACTGATTACGAGGAATTGACTTTATGCCTTTACATGCCTTTACCCGGACAATCCATTTGTCCTTTGTTAAAAGCCTTACACGCATGTAAAGGTGGTTGGTTAATTAGAAGACAAGTCACTATCATGCGACTTTATTCTTGTACTTTAATCAATGCATTTAAGGAATTAATGCGACTTTATTCTTGTCACTATCATACAGGACCTCCCCCCATTATTGAAAATGAACAAGTTCCTGGCCCTGTTAACAATAATCCCCCACCACCACCTCCTAATCCTGTTTCTCCACACGTGCATGTGCACTATTCAAACACTCCCACTCCCAAATTCAGTGGGAATGGTGATGAATTTGGAACGTGGAAGGCTAGGATGTTATTACATGTTACTGGTATTAAGAGGAATATGCTTAAAATTTTAAATGAAGGACCCTATATTCCTAGAAGTCCTCTTAATCCACTTCTTGATCCAACTGGAGCAAGATCTGGCAGGGAAAAGAGGGAAGAACACTGGTCTGAAGAGGAAAGGAGACTGGTCAATATTGACACTATCTGAAAAGTCATGATCCTCGGGGCCGTTCCTGAAGCTCTTGTTCCCACACTAGTGCTTTATTCCAGTGCTAAAAGCATGTGGGATGAACTAGTAAACCAATATGAAGGTGGTGATGATACTATTGTTACCAGGAAAGTGGCTTTAAATAAGAAGTACGAGTCATTTTTTGCCCCACCCAATGAATCATTAACTGGTACCTACACAAGATTTATGTCTATGATAAACCAGTTGAGAGGGTTAGGTGTAAATAAAGACAAGGACATACTTCTTGAAAAATTTTGTGATATTCTTCCTTCAAAATGGTCTCATATGATCATGGTCTTGAGACAAGGTAAAACCTTGCATTCCCATACTCTGTCAACATTGTATGGAGCCTTCAGATTCACTGAAAAGAATCAAGCCCAAAGAATTGAGGCATAAAAAGATGCTATTAATCATGCTTCCAGTAGTTCCCCTGTGGTTAGTCATACTGAACCACCATGTGCAACATTAATGTCTTCCGAGAATGTATTTTCGATGAAGAAGATGATGTCTGAATTAATGGATTCTGGAGCCATGAATAATATCTCTCCAGATTGTGATGAAATAGATAGTGATGATCTGATGCCTATGATGGCTAAAACATTTAACCGTTTCAAAGCCAGAGCTAACAGACCCACTGGACACAATGCACCCAGTTCTTCCACTGACAAGACCAATCTGACATGCTTTAAGTGTCGCAAAAAAGGTCATTTCATGAAAGAGTGCAAGTCAAATCAGTTTGTCTCTCAATCTGGTCCATCAACTTCTTATAACAAGCCCGATGATAGCTACAGAAACAAATACAAAAAGCTTAAGGCTCAAATTGCTCTCATGTCTACAGAGAATGATAATAATAAGTGCATGGTTGCTGAAGAAAAATGGGTTCCCTCTGATGACTCATCAGTTGATGATGAAGAGGAAAAAGATTGTTGTTATATGGCTCTGGCTGATGAAGAGCATCTGGTGAAAGAAGATGTCACATCTGGAAGATGGGTGGACATTGTCATTAAGAAGGTAATAGATTATGACAAAGAAACTGGTCCTGAATTAAAATTGGACATTGCTGAAGCTTGAAACTCTGATTTAATGTTTGTGGAAACTGTTCGTTCAGAAATGTCAAATAATTTTCAAACAGATTTTTCTGAAATGGCAAATATACAATCAATGTTAAAAGATCTTCAAGATATTGAACTTGCTTTTAAAGCACAAGTTTTGGTTACTGAACAACTGGTCCAGGAAAAAGAATAACTGGAAAATATTTTAACAAAAGAAAAACATGTTATCCAGTCATAGCTTGAGACCAGAGAACCCTATGATGCTGCACGTAACCAGTACCCCTCCTAAAAACGTGAATGTCTGGGTGGTGATGTAAATGCTGCTGCATTAATACCTGTTGTTGACCGATTGCCTGAAGTGTTAAAACCTAGCACTATTTATGATGAACCAACAACACCCAAAACTTGTATCATTCCTCCTGTTCAATTGTCTGAGGTTAAGACTGGAGCTCCCCAGATGAATGCTCCAGTAAAGAAGGTTAAGCAGAATAAACCTTTGCCTCAATCATCTTCTAAAGAACCCCAGGTTCAGAAAAAGAAGAATGTTATTCCCCCACTTAAGCCAAAAGTACAAAAATCTGGAAAGGCTCAGGTGTCATCTGAAGAAACTCTTTTGTTAAGGCTGGAGAGTCAGTTTCAACTACTGGCTCGTCAAGTTCAAAGTTGAAATGCAAGAATTAACAATTTTGAGGGTACTTCATCTGGCCCTAAACAAAATACAAAACCTTTTTCCAAGAAAAAAAAATCAAGCACATTTGTTGACAAGAAAAAGAAAAAGGTTTCAAAACTGTCAGTTCCAGTGGTGTTTACTGAGAAACCCACTATTTTTGAAAGTGAAATCAACCAGATACCGGCTAGGATCCATCCTTGTGGATCCAGAGAACCCATCAGTCGATGGGTTCGCAAACCTATGAACTAATAATCTGGTGGATGTGCAGGGAGATCGAAAGAAATATATTTGGTATCTTAACAGTGCTGCTGGCAGGACAATGACCGGATGTAAGACCCTGCTGGAGGAGTTCGTGGTTTCAGACGGACCCTCCATTACTTTTGGAAATGATGGTTCTGGAAAGACTGAGGGATATGGTATCCTGAACAATGGTCAAGTCAAATTCAGACGGGTGGCTTATGTTAATGGTTTGAAATATAACCTCATAAATGTGAGCCAGTTGTGTGATGATGACTACCAAGTGTTGTTTAACATCGCCCAGGGTATCATATTTAATAAGGATTAGAAGGTAGTACTGATTGCTCCTAGAAAAGGGAATGTGTACGTAATGGATATGGAAATATCTCCTTCAGAGCTGTGTTTCTATACCAAGGTTGATGAAGACACAAACTGGTTATGGCATAAAAGTTTATCCCATTTAAATTTCAAAAATATTAACAAGTTGTCCAGAAAATAACTTGCAGATGGGATTCCTTCTGTTTCCTTCAAAAAGGAAAGACCATGTCCAGGATGTGAGATGGGTAAGCAGAAACGCACCAGCTTCAAGACAAAGCAGAATTTTAGCATATCTGAACCTCTTCATATGCTTCATATGGATCTCTTTGGTCCAGTGAATGTTCAGACTCGTGCTGGTAAGAAATATACCCTGGTTATTGTTGATGAATACTCCAGATATTGTTGGGTTATATTTCTCAGATCAAAGAATGAAATTGCTGCTGAAGTCATCGCTCTTATCAAGCAAATTGAGCTTAAATATAAGCGAAAGGTGTGTCAGTTGAGAAGTGACAATGGAACAGAATTCCAGAATGCAACTCTGGAACAATTCTGTACTGACACAGGCATCTCCCAGAATTTCTCATCAACTCGCACTCCAGAACCAAATGGAGTTGTCAAAAGAAAGAACAGAACACTGATTGAAGCTGCCAGGAGTATGCTTGCTGAATCTGGTCTTCCAAAAATGTACTGGGCTGAAGCAATTGCAACTGCTTGTCATACTCAGAATCGCTCAGTATATGTGAAGCGTCACAAGAAGACATCTTATGAAATATTGAGAAATAGAAAACCAAATATCGGTTATTTTCGCGTTTTTGGGTTTCCAATATACATCCTGAACGACTCCAGTCAGTTAGGAAAATTTGATGCCAAAGCTGATGAAGGATATTTCTTAGGATATTCAGCCATTCGCAAAGCCTTCAGAGTCTACAACAAGAGACCGGAAAAGGTCCAGGAGTCAATTCATGTCACATTTGATGAGTCAAATGAAGCAATCAATAAAAAGCCAACCCTTAATTCTCCCCCAGAACATCCAATTATCTTTGGTGAATCTGATCCTATCAACTACAATAAAGATTCATCTGAAGATGTTTCCAGTCATCCTGACTTGGAACCAGTGCAAATCGAAAAACCTCCTAGTAATACTTCATTTTATCCTTCAATAAGTTTCAAACTACCCTTTGAACTTGTTATTGGATCAGATGTTCGTACTACACCACCAGTATCAGATCCAATTGATTTTGAGCCAGTAATTCAAGAAATGCCTTTAAATGAAGAATTTCATGATGCAAATCGTGATCTTACAGATTCTGATGAAGACGTCGAAGTTGTCTGGCAAGATCCCATTCCAGAAAATCAATTGAATTCTTGCACTGATATTGTTGTTAGAAACAATCCTGGTCAATACTCTAAATGGACGAAAGCTCACCCAATCAACCAGATTATCGGTGACTCCAGTAGAGGGGTTCAGACCAGAAGTGCCTCCAGTGAACAATGTTTATATGTCAGCTTCTTATCACTGATTGAACCGAAGAAGATTGACGAGGCAATGGAAGATCCAAGCTGGGTGATTGCTATGCAAGAAGAGCTTCAACAGTTCGAACGAAATAAAGTTTGGAATCTGGTTCCTTTTCCAGGTGGTAAGAAAGAACCAATTGGAACCAAATGGGTCTTCAGGAATAAGGTTGATGAAGATGGCCATGTAATCAGAAATAAGGCCAGATTAGTGGCACACGGGTACGTCCAGACAGCCCTTGACTTTGAAGAATCTTTCGCACCAGTAGCAAGGCTAGAAGCCATCAGAATGTTTTTGGCCTTTGCTGCTCATCATAGATTCAAGGTCTACTAGATGGATGTAAAGAGTGCATTTTTAAATGGAGAATTAGAAAAAGAAGTGTATGTCAAACAACCACCAGGCTTCATTGATGAAAAGCATCCCCACTGGGTATATCGTCTGGACAAGGCGTTATATGGTCCCAGACAAGCCCCAAGAGCCTGGTATGACACTCTGACTAAACACTTAACTGATAACGGTTTCAAAAGAGGTGCAATTGACAATACCTTATGTATTCTTCTTGAAAGAGGTAATATTCTGTTGGTACAAGTTTATGTTGATGATATTATTTTTGGTTCTACTGATAAGTCTTTGTGCAAGAATTTTTCGAAAATAATGTCTTCAAAATTTGAAATGAGTTTGATGGGTGAATTAACATTTTTTCTTGGATTAAACAAACCAGTGATGGTATTTTTATTAATCAAGAAAAATATGTTAGAGATATTTTAAGAAAATTCGATATGAATTCCTCACCTTCAAAATCAACTCCAATTTCTGCACCTTTAACAATAGATTCTGATCCTAATGGAAAACCAGTGAATCCAACTCTGTATAGAGGTATGACAATCATTAGTAATAGAAGCCGATAATGAATTAAAAATATTGATTCTTAGCTTCTTGTTACCAAAAGAAATATCCATGGCCCTTATTCTACAATTAATGCGTGCATCAATTGTAGCCAAGAATGGACGACCCAAAATGATCGTCGGTGGGGTATCCCTATACGATGCCTCAGTATCCATCACGATAAAATCAATAGGATAATAAAAATCCTCTACTTTCACAATCACATCCTCTAAAATACCTCTTGGAATCCTTGTTGACCGATCGGCGAGTTGAATAATAATATCAGTTTGTTTTAAAGTACCTAACTCATACCGATCAACTAGACTAGATGGAAGTATGTTTATGCTTGCACCAAAATCCGTCAACGCCTTTTTGATAAAAACGTTACCAACAGTTACAGAAATAAAAGGCGTTCTTGGATCTTTCAACTTAGGTGGAAGTGAGCCAGATATAACAGCACTAACTTGTTCGGTTAATTCCACCTTTTTGGGCAATGATGACTTAAGTTTCCGTTTTTGGGTGCACAAGTCTTTCAAAAATTTTGCATAAGCTGGAATTTGCTTAATTGCGTCAATTAATGGAAGATTAATTCTAACTTGTTTGAAAATTTCCACATATCATCAGATTTTGATCCCTTCTTCCCATAGGGAGAGAAGACCAGTGTCTTTAAAGCTGTTGGGAATGGTGTGGTGTTAACATTCGCATCATCCTCCCCAACATTAGGCTGAGTGGGAGGTTTCACAAAAGTTTCATTATTTTCATTACCCTCCCCATGTTTAAATGGAAACCCGTCATCATTTACCACAACATCATCATCATTACTAGTAAAAGAAAACTTACCTTGATCATACCTGTTTGTAGGCATGTCTGGGATTTGAACCTTGTTGTCATACACCTTACCATTCCGAAGTGAGCTAATCATGTTTACATGTCCCTGACCTTGAGGCTTGTGTGCTGGATTTAAATCTGTGTAGCTTGGAAGCCTCTCATCTTCTCTCCTTCCCAATTGCTCAGCAAGTTGACCCATTTGTCTTTCTAAAGCAGCAATGGATTTGGAATTTGCCTCAATTTGTTGTTTACTACTTAGGTTTGAATCTTTCATCTCTTTCATCGCTTCCAAGAGCATGTCCAATCTTGAGTCTGAGCTAGATGATTGATTGGTGTTTTGGTTCTGATTTTGCCCTTGGAATGACCCTTGACCTTGGTTCTGATATGGATGTGGTTGATTCGGGTATTTTTGTTGACCATATTGCTGAGGTTGCCTCTGAAAGTTAGCCTGATTTTGAAAATTTTGTTGAGGCCTTTGTTGAAAGGTTCTTTGTGGGTGGTTGAACTGTTGATTTGTCTGGTTGGGATTTTGAGAGTTCATTGCATTATCAACATTCCATCTGAAATTTGGATGATCCCTCCAACCTGGATTATAAGTGTTGGAATATGGATCATATCTCCTACCCTGCACTTCATTCACCTGCTCTTCCATAATGGGTGGCATCGATATGGGACATGAATTAGCAAAATGATCCGGGTCTCCACATGATGCACACACATCTTGTACCTGCACAACATTAGCACTACCACTCCCGAAATTTCGGAGTACAAGATCAAGTTTCTTATTAAGTGCATTGAGAATACTATTATCAAAATTTCCTGTATTAGAGACAGCATGTACAGGGGCACTACTAGATGATCGTCGATCAACTGAAGCTTGGGTTTTGGAACCCTTACTTAGTTTCTAAAAAAATGTCCATTCCTCTTCACTAGTGCGAGTTAAAAATACGCCACCACTGGCAGCGAGTAGGAGTTGTCTATTTGCTGAATCAAGACCATCATAAAATTTTTTGACAAGCTCCAATGTTGGCACTTCATGATGAGGACATGACCTTAGCAATTCATTAAAACGTTCAAAAACTTCATGAAAAAGTTCATTAGGCAATTGTCTAAAAGATTTTATCTAGTTTCGAACATCGGAAGTTTTACTTATTGGATAAGATTCTTCAAGAAACTGTTTTTTCATTTCTGCCCAAGTAGTAATGCTCCCCACCCTTAATGACAAAAACCATCTTTTTGCTTTATCTTTAAGTGAATAAGGAAAAAGACGTAACCTTACCTCATCCTCGGTGAAGCCATTAACTTGATTAGTAGCACAAATCTCCACAAACTCTGTAAGATGCTCATATGGTTCCTTCGACGCAGTCCCTCGAAAAGTAGGTAGAATGCTAATTAATTGAGGTCGAGCTTCAAACCTCCGGTTGGCATTGTTAGCAGTAGCAGCCGGATAAGCAATTGGCAATGCATCCGTGTATACTTCTGGACGATAGTATGAATCCACTCCACGTGCTTCTTGATCTCCCATGTCTTCGTCAGATGATGAATCTTCTAAATCCTTGAAATCAAACTGTGACTCCTTTGCATCTAGTGAATTTTCAATAGTTTCACTACTTGATGCTTTTGCCGTCTTTCTGTTTGCTCTAGCAGTTTTCTCAATCTCTGGATCGTGTAACAATGGTGAAATCCTACCGGAATTTCTTGTATGCATGCACTAAAAGTAACTGAAACCAACAAAAACAAAAACAAACGCGTAAAATAGAAGAAATAATAAATGCAGGAAATAAACTAAAATAAAAAGGAAAATCTTTTTGTATTTTTATGGTTTTATAATTTTTTTGATTTTTTTCAAATTTTAAGAGTAAAGAAAAATAACTAACTAGAAAAGATAAATATAGAAAAATAAAACTTGAACTACAAGCGCACTCGCTCTCCGGCAGCGGCGCCAAAATTTGATCGACATCGAAGTATCAATCAAAAATAAACCTAACTACCTTATACTAGATAGGGTAAGTGGGTATCGTTCCCACGAGGAGCGTCTGTGGTTATAGTCAAGTTTTAACAATTTTTGATGGATTTTAAAGACAATACTGAAAGTAATTTTAATTAACTAGAGCAAAGATAAAATTAATTAACTAGACTTAACTAATAAAACAAGACAAAATTAAAAAGAGAAGTTGTAAACAATAATAAAAAGTGCATCCCTCCCGAATTCCAAAAGTTGCATTAATTTACCTAATAAACTTTACCGAGTATTTATTCTAAATTACATAGACATAATTTTAATATTATTTGACAAGAACAGTTTTGGGCACAACCTATGTTAATTATATGACCTGTCTTAAAATAAAGTGGATAAATACTCAATCAGTCTGTTAGAAATCCAAAAATAGTGATAAATTGTAATTTAAGTTAGTGGACGTTGTTGTTGTTAAGACATGGTGAAATGATTTCTAAGGTTGAGGGACTAGGAGTGTCAATTAGTTTAATTGTAGATTTAGACTATAAATACCCTCAACTCCTTAGAAATCATAAGCTTTTTATCCATTTTACACATACAACATATACAGATTGTCTCTTTCTCTCTCTCTAGAAAATCACACACACTAAACACACCAAGAACACACACACTTGAACCGCCATTGTTGAGATTGAATCAATTGCAGAAATCGTGTTATTACATGTGGTATCAGAGCAAAACATCACTTTGATATCGATCCATAACTGATTTTGATCTCAATTTTCATTCAATTTCATTTCAAAAACCATTTTTCATACCGTCACTGTTTCATCATTTTTCACCAGAAAAATCACATAAAATCATCAATTTTTGTTCACCATTAGATTCCTGATAGTTTTAAACATAATCCTGTCAAGTTTCAAGTTCCAATTCGATCTAAATCTCTAGATTGAAATTTTTAGTTTTGGCGCTAAAAATTGGGTTTTGATTTTGTTGTGTTATAAGCTGAATTGTGTATTAGGATTTGTTGCGGATGTAATTACAAACGTTTTGCAAGTGATTTCACATTCTAACACTCAGTAAATCGAAAGTTATTGAAGCTTGAAAATTCATCAATGGAGTTTTTACTTTGTGTTCTGTTGGAGAAGAAGACCTCAAAACGATCTTCACTAGGACGATCTCCTTAAGATTGTCTCAGTGGTTGTTTTTCCATATTTGATACATTTTGTGTTGTGGCTTGTAGGACGATCCTCACAAGATCGTTCTAGCAAGTGTGGTTGTTGGAAAAGTGTTGTTTGTGGCTAACTGATCCATTTTGGATTGGTTTGGTCAAAATTCAAAGTGTTTAAACTTTGAAAAAGAGTTGGCAGAAACTAAGACAATCTTGCCAAGATCGTCTCAGTTACCTGACACTAAAACGATCTTGACCAAGATCGTCTCAGTGTTTGCTGTTTGTTGTGTTGGTGAGGTTGATCATTTGAAGTTGTTGTGATTAGGAATCACACACTTCCTGGGTAACTGATCATTATTGATTGGTTTTGCTCAAATCTAATTCCTTCCAATTCAAAACAAATATCTGTCCAAAAATTCTCAAAAACACTTAGAAAAATTTCCAAGTCTTCTAAAACGATCTTATCAAGACCGTTTCATTCCCTTGATCAAAATTCCAAGACGATCTCTTTTTAGATCGTTTCATTTTCAAAGTTCTTTATACTTCAATTTCTTTTTCAATTTCCTTTAATTCCTTTTTCAATTTCCATTTCCAAATCACAAAATCATTCCTCAATTTCAGTTTCATTTCATACTTAGCCAAATTTCATCAAAGTTCATTCAAGACGATCTTCTCTAAATCGTCTTACTCTTCTTAATCCTAAAACGATCTTTTTCAAGTCGTTCTTAAATTCATTCAACTAGGACGATCTCTTCCAAGACGATCATATCCTAAAACGATCTTCTCAAGATAGTTTCAGCTTTTGAAAATTTCAACTTTCATTCTAATTCAAGTTCCAAATCAAATCTCTTTCAAATGGCTTCTCGTGAAGCTTTGGCATTAGGTTCTGACACAAGACCTCCAGTTCTCTACCGTGGTTCTTATGGACTATGGAAGAAAAGATTCATGGATTATGTAGAATGTCAACCAAATGGTCACCTTCTTAAAGATTCCATTCTTAATGGACTTGCAGTTCATCGCCATCCCACCACTGGTGCAATACTCACTCTTGATCTTTTGAATGCTGAACAAAAAGATCGAACAACTGCAGATAACAGAGCTAGATCATGCTTATACAAAGCACTGCCAGATGAAATCTATGGTTCTGTTGATTCTTATGATAAAGCCAAGGAGATATGGGATGAGGTGACAAGACAAATGGAAGGATCTTACCTAACTTCAACAATTAGATTAACAAATGTGTTGACTGAGTTTGACAACTTCAGCAAATTGCCAAATGAATCTCTAGAGGCTGTCTACTGTAGATTTTGCAATGTCATAAATGAACTTAGGAAGAACAATGTCAAGAAATCGGAGATTGAGTTAAACATCAAATTCATCAAATCTCTTGGTCCTAAGTGGGAAGATTATGGAACTCAAATTAAGCAACATCAAAATCTGGCCAAGTTCTCCATCCATAATCTTCATGAATCCTTCAAACTCAATGAACATCAAGTACTAAACAAAGCTTCATCGAACAAAATGCCAGAAGTTGTATCTTCTGATCTTTTAGCATTAATTGTTGAAAAGAAGGTTTCTGAAGCTCTTAAAAGGCAAATGGTAGTTGTTTCTTCGTCTGATGAGGAGGGAGATGATATGTTGGCTCCAAGAGATGGTGTTTCTGACGAATTATATCAAGCTCTTGCCGCAGTTACCAAGCACTTCAAGAAAAAGTACTACAAAGCGAGGCCAACTAACAACAATCTCCGCACTTCTTCCACAAGTGCATTTCCCAAGAAGGAGCACTATCATTCAAAGAATAATGGTCAAGGTGAATCAAGTGGATCCAACATGTGGAAAAGAAAGTTGAAGGTTATGACAAACAAGTTGTTGAGAAGGGGAAAGCTTCTGATAAAAAGTGCTACAACTGTGGTATTCCTGGTCATTTTGCAATTGATTGCAAGCAACTCCGCAAGAGAAACTATGAGTACTACAAGCAGAAGATGCTTTTAGCAAAGCAAGTGGAAGCTGGTCATGCATTACTGGTTGAAGATGACAAGTGGCTTTTGCTATCAGATGATGAAGATGAAGATCTCTCTGCAAATGTGTGCTTCATGGCGAGGTTGGCCAAGAACAAAGCATTTGAAGCTGAAAGCACTGATGATGAATACCCGGATGATGAGGTAAATCTACACTCTACTTTTTCTTTAGTTAAAGATAAAGAGTCGTTTGATTTAGCTTTATCTAACTTGACAACTCATATTACGTCTTTAGCCAACAAAAATAAGAAGTTGATAAATAGTATTTCATTTTCTAAAAGTAAATTTTCAAAACTCTTTGAAGAACATTCGAAATTACTTTTTGATTATGATACTATTAAACAAGATTTTCAAACCTACAAAGATCAAATGCTGGTTAAAGAGTGTGAGTTAAATGCATCTCCTGATTCTAAGTTATTGTATAAGTGTTATAAACTTGAAAAAACCATTCATGATCTTGAAAAATCCAATCAAGATCTTGAAATTCAAAAGACCAATGAGTGGCTTCGGGCCAATGCAAGACAAATGGATGTTGATATTCTTAACAAGAAACTTTTAGAATCCAAACCTAACAATATTGAACTTGAACGAAAGATTTCTGATTTAAATCATACTTGTTTTTTGAAAGGCGTTGAGATTGAAACTCTTCAAAACCAAAAAGAGGAATTTAAAAAGAATATACTTTTCTATCAAGAGATTATATAAAGTCGAACAAAACCCTCTTTTGGATTTTACCGCCTATTTCAACAAGTCCAAGATTGACAGATCGGAACTTCTTCATGGGTTGGGATTTGAGAATATCTCTCCATTACAAAAAGCCAAAGAACAAATCGAACCCTTGTATGATGAAAGATTTCTTCGCCTTGGTATGGTACAACAGTTTATTCGTCCACTGGATGACGATTTTGAGACTAATGAAGTTGAGATATTACCACAAAATGATTTTTTGGTTAACTATGATGTTATTAATGCTTCAAATAACTCAAAAGAATCTTCAATTTTCAAATTGGAAGAAATAGCATCAAATTTTTAAAACCAAGAGTCAGTTGGTAATTCACCTAAACCTACTAAAATGTATGTTCCATCTACCATTTTGGAAAAACAAATAGAAGGTTTGCAACAAACGGTGAAATCTCAACAAAATGAAATTGAAAAACTTAAGTCTCAAAGTTTGAATTCGGAGGATAAATTAGTTGTTGTGGATACTAAGAAAGTTTGTATGGATGCTTCTACTCGAACTGACCTAAACCTTGACTACGTGTGTTTCATCTACTGTTTCCTCCACCCAAACCTTGACTGATTCTCTTGAGTGTTCATGTCAAAATGCTGATACTGTTATATCCGATGATTATGTGCAATCTGATTTATCTTATGACGAACTTGCGCATAGTTTAGTTTTGATATGGTACTACTTTAGGTTTTTCACTTGTGAGTCTCCTGAAGAGTTAGTTGTTCACCTTAAGCTTAGGGCTAGTATAGGTGTTGATACTTCTACTTTAATTTCTTGTGAAACCAAAGAAGTGTCAGTTCAAGTTGATTTCATTCCTGAGATTACCCATAGTGTGAAGTTAGAAAACAAGATTCCTGATTTTTCAAAAATCTCTTCGGTTTCACCATTCACCAAAAATGATTTTGATAAATTCATGGAGGGAGAATATGTTTTTGATTCTGAAACTGAGAAAAAGATTGAATCTAGCAAAATCAAAGTTGAATCAAAAGAGGAATCTCCAAAATCGTTTTCCAAAGCTCCAACTTCATACTATTCAAAGAAACGGGTTATTTCCAAACTCATCAAGACTGAACCAAAGACTGTCACCAAACCCAGAATCAATAAGTTAAAAACAAAGTGTCCTACCCCGGAAAAGCATGTTAAAACCAAACAAGTTGAGACCATTCCCAAAATCAAATACAACAAAGTGAAACTTCTGGAAATCAATTCAAATGTTTGTTCGTTTAGCTCTCATTCTAGTTCAATTTCTAAAGTGTCTAGGTCTAGCTCAGTTTTGCTAACTAGGGATGCTACAAATAGTGCAACTAGATATAGGGATAGATATGGCTGGTTTTCTCATGATAAACCTAAGAAACAAGAAGTTTCCGCACCCTCAAAAGAGACTAAAAAGATAAAAGTTCTTCAAAATTCTCGTTCTAATCTTCTTAGTGTCAATCCCACAAGTGGAAAGAGCTTGATTAGTGAGTCTAAATGGGTAGCTAAATCATTAGTACCTAAGATCACTAAAGTTGAGAAAAAGAAGAAAAGGCAAAGGAGAAAAACGGGTAGTAAGAAGAAGTTTGTTTCTGATGTTTCGAACAATTTATCTTTTAAGTCATCTTTGAAAACTAATGTTAATGATGCCAAGGAAATGCCTTGTGATGTTGTAAACAATGTTAATTCTCGCTTTTATTTGTATGGTTTGAATGGTGGTAGACATGTTACTTTTGATTCGTGTGTTAATATTCATTTGTTTGATCCAAATGTGCTTGTTGATAATGTGCTTGTTAATAAGTATGTTGATTCGAAAGCATGTTTGTATGCATCTCCTAAGTTATATACCCTGCCTGTGCTAATTAACCACAAAGGACCCGTCTTCAAGTGGGTACCTAAAGTCAGTTAATTCTATTTGATTGCAGGAAATAACCATCTGTGTTTGGATACTCGACTCCGGGTGTTCAAAACACATGACTGGCAATAAAGCATTGCTCAAGAACTTTATCGAACGATTCATGGGAACTGTTCGGTTTGGTAACAACAATTTCGCTCCTATCTTAGGCTATGTCGACATTGAACGCAATGGAATTGTCATTAAGAAAGTTCACTATGTTGAAGGATTAAGTCATAACTTGTTCAGTGTTGGACAATTCTGTGACAACAATCTTCAAGTTCTTTTTCGACAATCTCTCTGCAAGGTTCAAACTCTAGATGGAGTTGACATTTTGTGTGGCGACCGCGATGATAACCTCTTTACCGTCAATCTTGATGATAACCAACCAACCGATAATATTTGTCTCATTTCAAAGGCTACTTCAAAGAATTCTTGGTTGTGGCATAGAAGACTTTCTCACTTAAATTTTCCTACCATCAATACTTTAGTCAATAAGCATCTTGTTGAAGGCTTGCCAGACTATAAGTATGAAAGTGAGCATGTCTGTCCTTCTTGTGCCGTTGGGAAGATAAAACGAGCTTCTCATAAACCGAAGAAATCTCCAAATTCTTTAGCACCTCTTCATTTGCTTCACATGGATCTTTCTGGACCAATGAAAGTTCAAAGCCGAAATGGGAAGAGATACATTTTGGTTATTGTTGATGATTATTCAAGATATACTTGGGTCAAGTTTCTTGCCTCCAAAGATGAAACAATTCAAACTTTGATCGATTTCATCACTTCTACTCAAGTAAATCTTCAACTTCCAGTCCGTTACATCCGTTCGGATAACGGAACTGAGTTCAAAAATGCCGTGTTTGATGAATTTTGTAAATCTAAAGGCATTACTCACCAATTCTCTGCGGTTCGTACCCCACAACAAAATGGTGTCGTTGAAAGGAGAAATCGAACGCTTGTGGAAGCTGCAAGAACCATGCTAGCTTATTCTAAGTTACCTTCCAATATGTGGGCTGAAGCTGTTGACACTGCTTGTCACACTCAGAATCGGTCCATTGTTAATCAGCGTTTTGAGAAGACTCCTTATGAGGTTGTTAACAAACGAAAACCCAACATCAACTATTTTCATATCTTTGGGTGTGTTTGTTATACTCTGAATGATCGGGAGAATCTTGGAAAGTTCGAGAAGAAAGGTGATGAAGGTTACTTTGTTGGTTATTCCAAGAGATCAATTGCCTATCGAATCTACAATCGTCGAACAAATACGATTCAAGAAACAATGAATGTTTGGTTTGATGAGATGTCGGGCATGATTTTCGAGAAAGAAAGTTTGCTATCAACAAATAATGGTCCAAGTGATTTAAGTACTTCATCAAGGACTTCTACTTTAGCATCCAAATTCAAGAAGTTTCCAGCTCCAACGAGTGATGAGTTAGACATTCTTTTTGAAGAATTCTACAATTCAAAACCGATTCATGATGAGGAACCTCAAGTCATCATTGAACAAATTCCAAACAATGATCCAGTTCCTGACAACCTTCATGAATCATCATCAAGTTCTGCTGAGCAAGTTGCTACTTCTTCAAGTAGTAGTTCTTCATCCTCTTCTAATGATTCTTCTTCTCAATCCTCTCCTGATAATTCTTCTCCAGTGAATGTTCAAGAACAACCTACCCAATTTACCCAGACTACCAATCCGATAAACACTCCAAATGTATATGTGCCTCTTCACTTCGATCATCCATCTTACGAGGAAGCTGTTCTACCAAGCTATGATTCCATCTCTCAGCAAAACTCTGGTTTTAATGATGATGATGTTGATGTCAATCAACAAGATCCTCTTCCTCATGATCGCAAATGGTCACGTATGCGAAAAGATCATCCTGTTGATAACATTATTGGAGATCCACAAGCCGGAGTAACTACTCGTACCTCAATGAATGAGTGTCTTGTTGCACTTTCTCTTAGCAACATTGAACCCAAAACTGTTTTTGAAGCTCTTCGAGTTCCAGAATGGGTCAAAGCTATGCAAGACGAACTCGCTCAGTTTGAGAGACTGAAAGTATGGAGATTAGTTCCTAACCAAGGAAAAATGAACCTATTGGTACAAAGTGGATTTTCAAGAACAAGAAGGATGAGAATGGAGTGGTAGTAAGGAACAAAGCAAGATTAGTCGCAAAGGGTTATTGCCAACAACCTGGTGTTGATTTCGACGAAACTTTTGCTCCAATTGCAAGAATGGAAGCCATTCGGATCTTCTTAGCTTATGCTGCATTCAGAAACTTCACTGTGTTTCAAATGGATGTGAAGACAGCTTTCTTGAATGGTGATCTCAAAGAAGAAGTTTACGTTGAACAACCAGAAGGTTTTGTTGATCCCAAAAGACCAAACCATGTTTACAGGTTAGACAAGGCTCTCTACGGTCTTAAGCAAGCACCTCGAGCATGGTATGATTCCTTATCTACTTTCTTGATTAGAGGTGGCTTTACCAAAGGCACAATTGACCCTACCCTATTCATTCGCAAACAAGGTAAGCATGTTCTTCTTGTCCAAATATATGTTGATGACATTATCTTTGGGTCAACCAGTCAAACATTTTGTCAAAACTTTTCATCTCTAATGGTTAATCATTTTGAAATGAGCATGATTGGGGAAATGAACTACTTTTTGGGTCTTCAAATCAAACAACTACCAAATGGTATTTTCATATCACAAGGTAAGTATATTCATGACATGTTGAAAAAGTTTGATATGACTACTTGTTCTTCAATTTCAACTCCAATGGCTGCTCGTACAAGTATTAATGCTGATAAAAATGGGAAACCATTTGACCAAAAGATATAGAAGTATGATTGGTTCATTGTTGTATCTTACAGCATCTCGCCCAGATATAATGTTTGCAACATGTATGTGTGCTAGGTATCAAGCTGCTCCAACTGATTTACATTTTCAAGCTGTGAAACAAATATTTCGTTATCTAAAGGGTATACCCAATTTAGGTCTCTGGTATCCAAGGGATACTGGATTCAATTTAACTGCCTATTCAGATGCAGATCATGCAGGTTGTAAGCTTGATCGCAAGAGCACTTCTGGTACTTTACAATTTTTGGGTGATAAAATTGTGAGTTGGTCTTCCAAGAAACAAAATTGTGTGTCACTATCAACAGCTGAAGCTGAATATGTGGCTGCGGCTAGTTGTTGTGCTCAAGTGTTATGGATGAAGACTCAACTTACTGATTATGGTCTGAAATATGATCATATTCCCATCTATTGTGACTCTCAAAGTGCCATTGCTATTGCAGTCAACTCAGTAAACCACTCTCGATCAAAGCATATTGATGTGAGATATCATTTTCTCAAAGATCATATTGAGAAAGGTGATATCGAGCTCTACTTTGGGAACTGACTATCAGCTTGCAGATTTGTTCACTAAACCACTGGATGAGAAAAGGTTTAACTTTCTTATCTCTAAGCTTGGCATGTTAAATCTTGAACCTTAACTTATTTTGTTCTTGATACATTCTTGAAAAACAAAATACAAAATTTGAAAAGACAAAACTCAAATACAAAAATATAAATTTGAAAAATAACAAAAAGATTTTCTTAATTTTTTTCTATTTCAAAATGGCTTGCATATATTCTGTATGCAACCCGTTCTTCATTGAGCTAGTTATTTCAAAATGGCTTCTGCATACTCTGTGCATAATCCGTTCTTATTTGAAATTATTTATATTTCAAAGTTGGTATAAAATGTGTTGTTATACATATAGATTGATATAAGATAACGCGGAATTGAACGCCTATGTGTACTTCCAAGTGGTCTTATATGAATATGTATGTGTAATGACAATTTTTCATTTGTTTAAAATTGCAAACAATTCTCTTCAATAGTCTTGATTTTGTTGCAAACAACTTCAAATTTTTCAAATGAATTTCATGTTTCAAAAAACTCTCAATTGTTGATATGAGAAGCAAAGGATTGAACGCCTTTGTGTACTCCCGAGTTGTCTCATCTTGAACAATTGATTGAGTTAAATTTGTGCTTAAATGTTTTATTTGCATCCAACTTGTTGATGTAAGATGCAAAGGATTGAACGCTTTGTGTACTCCCGAGTAGTCTTACTATGAACATTGTTATTGACGCAAAAATTTGTGTTCATTAAAATCTTGTTCACTTTTAGACTCTTTTTGACTTCACAAAAACCAATTTTTGCTCTACCTTTCTATGAAAACTTTTAAGATACCTTTGCATAGATTAAGGGGAGTTTGTGATTTCAAAAATTTCAAAACTTCAAATGTGTTTTCAAATCATTTCTTACACACATTTGATGATTTTCAAATGATTTTCATCAATTGAAGTTCGGTGTTTAGTTTGCACTTGAGCGATTCGTTCACTCCATGAACTTCATCATCACCGATAAGTTCTAACCTGGAGTATTCAATTCTCTCTTTAGATTATAAGGGTATTTTGAGTGATGATGGTTTTGTGCAAATAGGATGGAGGGAGTAAAGTTGAAAAGTGAGAGGTTATGGTGATATGTTGTGAGAAAAGGGTTAAAAGAAATGATACCCTTCCCTAAAACTCTCAAATCGCCGGGTAAAACACATTTATATCGGATGTCATTTGTTAATATCTTGATTAAGACTTCATAGACCCAATGAAGCGATGCACATCTTTACCTAACCACTCAAGTGTTTCTTAACAAATACTTGTTTTCTCACGGAGATTTTCACATTTCTATTGACTCTTCATTTGGAAGATGTTGATATTGAATAAGGGCGACACTCTGCTCCGGTCCCCGACTTCATTTAATCACGTTGTGTCTAGAGCTATCTTGCTTGATCATTAATTTGATCCTTATTCATTTTCTTAAGACACATTTGAGTCATATCTTTGTGATATAATTGCATATCTATGTGATATAGCCGGAACATTTGTAGTGATATCTTAATTGATATTTCACGATGATCAAATGGAAATCCTACCATTGCTAACATATTTCCAACATTGAAAGTAGGTTTCATAATTACATTGTGTGATTATTGAGTTAACGAGAAGTCTATTGTGACCTCGGATTTTCCTAAAAAATCTTTAAGGATAGTAAAATATGGTTATCAAACGCTTAGGTGACACTGACCATGATTTCATTCTTTGAAGCATTCTTGAGTTGAAAAGCAAAAGACCGAACTATGTTAAAAATTGCTTTGTGCATAATTCAATGATACATAGAAAATCCGAAAAATCATACATTTCTTTCGGTCATTTCATTAATCCTTTTGATTTTTGAACATGTTAACGGATCATCCTTATCCGGTCTTTCATTTCTTATCTCACAGTTTCTTTCGCATTTTATCAATCAATGTTTGCATAATGACATTGGTTTCCAACTTTGTCATTATGAGGGGGAGAAAAATATTATGATTGATTGAAAAAGAAGTGAATTTTGCCGCCGAAATATGTTCTCTTGAAAGTTTTTTTAAGGATGAGATCGAAAATAAGGATATTCTTCAAAGATGCTTCAAATGCTTACACTCATGAATTGAGGGGGAGCATGATTAATTCAAAGTTTTGTTCAAAAGTTTACTCTCCAAAGTGTTTAAGTCAAAATGACAAAGATCAAAGCTACAAAAGTTGAAAGATTGATTGGAAGATTCAAGACAAAGAAGTAAAACTTCGAAAGAGTCTTCATCAACACATTTCATTCAAGATCTTCAAAGTCATATAATAATACTTGATCAAGAAGATTCAAGGCATATATCAAGGGGGAGAGTTTAAGTTTTTGATACTTCATTCAAGGAGGAAACAAATTTTCATTCAAGAATCAAAGATTGAAGAACCAAAGCCAAATTTATACCTTCGCACTTCAAAAGACAACTCTGATTCACGGTTCTACAATTTTCAAAGATTCTAGACTCATTCATTTTATTCTCTGTTAAATAGAACATTGAGAATTTCATCATGTTTTAACTACAAGAAGTCCAAGACCAAGATTGATTCAAGTTCTCCAGAGACAATGAGAAAACTTTGAAGACTTGTTTCATCACACCAATTGTCTTCACCATCGGGCTCATCAACTTAATTCCTACAAGACAAAATAACACGTACTTCATTCATTACAATATATCACTAAGGGGGAGAATGTTAGAAATCCAAAATAGTGATAATTGTAATTTAAGTTAGTGGACGTTGTTGTTGTTAAGACATGGTGAAATGATTTCTAAGGTTGAGGGACTAGGAGTGTCAATTAGCTTAATTGTAGATTTAGACTATAAATACCCTCAACTCCTTAGAAATCATAAGCTTTTTATCCATTTTACACATACAACATATACAGATCGTCTCTTTCTCTCTCTCTCTAGAAATCACACACACTAAACACACCAAGAACACACACACTTGAACCGCCATTGTTGAGATCGAATCAATTGCAGAAATCGTGTTATTACACAGTATATGAATTATAATCTAAAAAGAACATGTTTAAGCGACTGAAAGTAAAGTTTATTAAATAAAACTAACTAACAA